>NC_083891.1:51705000-52445000 GCF_032452875.1 Bos javanicus | reverse complement strand
CCCGGAGAATCCCAGGGATAGGGAAGCCTGGTGGGCTGCCGTCTATGGGGTCGCACAGAGTTGGACATGACTGAAGTGACTTAGCAGCAGCATTATATAGATGAATCTTCTTTCTAATATATCTTTTAATATGCTTAGGACACATATTGAGAGGCCAATATACGTTTATTCTTCCTGTATTTTTGTCTCTTTTCTGCTAGAAAAATAGCCAAACCTTTGTAGCTCCCGCTTTACTGGGGATAAAGATGGGGCACAAGTATTGACCAAACAAAAGCCTAAGTTTTATGAAGACACTTCTTTTCTTAAACCTACATTTGAGTGGATTGTACGTTTCAAAAGCATTGAGAAATAAAAGGGAGTTTTAGAGGGTCACATGGGCCAATCTAGGAGAAGAATTTAAGATTCATCAATACCAGAAACTGTCCCTCTTCTGTTCCAGGAAGATGGCCAGTCTCAGGAACTGAGCTGCTGAATGAAATATCTGCATAGGTTGAGTTCCAGAGTTCAAAGTTTCCAACTTCAGAAAAGGTCCCAGTACTCAGATTTAGCATAAAATCAAGGAAGCTGCTCACTTCTAAGAGTCTAGCAAGCTATCTAAAGACCAATAGTGATCCAAAAGGATCAGATAAATGGGCTCTCTCCAAATGTTCTGCATTACCAAGCCTCTGGAAATTGTTGGTTGCTTAAACCTTGGAGGAAGGGAGAAGTCCTAATAATGTCACAGACTGCACAGCCCCTCAACTTAATAGGAGAGACTTTTAATGTTAGTTTGAGAAAAATAAAGAAATATGATATTGTTGAATCTCTGACTTGATGTATCTACACAAAGGCGAAGACAGACATAGTACCAGGCTTCAGGTTACTTACAATCAATTAACAGCAGTTGACATAGATAGATAACTTCCACAGGGTATGGGAAACACTACAAACGAGACATATCCAAGTTGTTTTGGGTTCAGGAAGGAGGTGTGACCGAGGCTGCACAATGATTGAAAGTGAAAGTCGCTCAGTCGTGTCCCACTCTTTGCAACCCTATAGACTATACAGTCCGTCGAATTCTCCAGGCCAGAGTACTGGAGTAGGTAGCCGTTCCTGTCTCCAGGGGATTTCCACCATACATGTGCCCAGAGACAGTCTCAGCAAAATGATTTACATGTGAGAGACAAATAATCAATATTTATCTTGCTCAACTGGACTAAATTAAAGCAAGTTTCAGGATGACTATTATAACAAAGCATCAGTAGAGGCTTATTTAAGTTTTTCTTACCCTAGAGAGGGAAATTTTCAGCCCCTACCTATCCACATTTCCTTTCTCAACCGAGGACTAACCTATTCTACTTATTTACAGCTATTTCAAAACACATACTTGGGAGAATTTTAGGTTCTTGCTTTATGAATTAATTCAAAGAGACAAAACTATGACTCATACAGATTTCTGCTCCTAGTACTTAACTGTTGTAACCAAGTGGAAGAGAAACAAACAAAATTTAAAAACTCCTTTCAAGATATGTAATTTTTTCCAATTCCTAAAATTCTACTCTATGTGGATGAATATAAATAATGAGAATAATTTTTGGATTTAATTGCAATGTAGCGGTGGTTTTGATCATTGTCACACACTGCATTCACAACAGCAGTAGCTGACATGCACTGGGCCATTAGGTATATTGAGATATCATTAAGACTCCAGTGGAATTCTTTTCTGTTGTTTCATATTGAGACTACTGTCTTTGAGAGTTTCCATATTAAGTTACAATGAGAGATGGTCAAAAATCAAATTTACAAATGACTAATATAAGATCCATTAGGCTAAGAAGTTATGGAAGATTTAAATCAGTCTAAATTGGAATAATCTTTTAAGGATTTTGAGTTTTAACTACTACCTAACATGATTGATAATATTATAACTATATTGTTCCTGGCAAAAGGCTTTGAATATTATGCATACATTGGATAATTTTATGCAGTGGAAAAGCTATGTGTATGATATTTTCCACTTTTAGCAATTAATTGGAGAAAGAGCCAAAAACACTTTGTTGGGAGACAGAGGCATTATTAATGACTAAGAGAAAAAATGTGATTATTAAACACATTTTTAATGCAAGACTAATTCTAACAAAAAATAATGTAAATTTTAATGTTGAGAAAGCAAAAAACAAAACGAAACCAAAAGAGTGCTGCTCTTACTAAGGCACATTCTGATTTGGATAATGGCACTTCCCACCACCATGGAGAGTATGATCTGTCTGAGCTGAACTCACCTGCATGACAACATGAGCACTTCCTATCTACGATGATGTCAACTTGGACAGTGCATCTCACTGTTTGCCTTACTGACCATTATTATGAGATTACCTCTAATTGTACCTTAACATGTCATTATCAGTATTCCTAAGTAGATCGCTGTTCTGACCTCCATTTGCTAATGTTAAACTGCCTTCATTCCACTCAAAGACCTCCTTACTTTCTTGTACAAAGCCAGTGATCCTTCACCTCCTAATGCTTACTTTCTCTTTGGCTCAATCCCACAGGAGATTAGAATGGAAAAATAATATCTGCTGTTGCTGTGAGTCAAAGTTATAGGTGGGGGAGTGCACAGGAAAAGAAGACATAGAACTGTAAAAAAAAAAGTTGGAGACTGGAATTGAGGGGGACAAAAAGAATGGAAGGGAGGGGTGAAGAAAAGGAGAGAAAAATAAGAGAAAAAGGAAACACTCAAACGTCCCCAAACACCTGCATATTAAAAGCTTTTTAATACAGATTTCCTTGTGGTTTTTCTCTTAGGCGACCTAAAGCCCCGTCTCCTCTAAGACTGCCTTGGTACGCAGACATTTCCATGGAGATGAGCACCTCTTGTGTGGCTCCCTCCACAATGGCCCTCCATTCTCTGAACATTCTTCTTTCCTGCTCCAGACATCCTACCTTCAAAGGGAAAAGACCACATGCCTACAGACCACACTTCTCAGACCCAATCACCCAAACTCCCCGCCCCAAAATGTAATTAAATATCTTTAGTGACACTGGGCAAGGTTTAATGATTTCATATGTCACGACATTTCAGTTTTAAATATTGCTCTGGAACATACAGTGAAATTTTGGGTTTTTGAGTATCAGTTCAGTTCAGTTCAGTCGCTCAGTCATGTCTGACTCTTTGTGACCCCATGAATTGCAGCACACCAGGCCTCCCTGTCCATCACCAACTCCTGGAGCTCACTCAAACTCACGTCCATCGAGTCGGTCATGCCATCCAGCCATCTCATCCTCTGTCATCCCCTTTTCCTCCTGCCCCCAATCCCTCCCAGCATCAGAGTTTTTCCAATGAGTCAACTCTTTGCATGAGGTGGCCAAAGTACCAGAACGTCAGCTTTAGCATCATTCCTTCCAAAGAACACCCAGGACTGATCTCCTTCAGAATGGACTGGTTGGATCTCCTTGCAGTCCAAGGGACTCTCAGGAGTCTTCTCCAACACCACAGTTCAAAAGCATCAATTCTTGGGCACTCAGCCTTCTTCACAGTCCAACTCTCACATCCATACATGACCACAGGAAAAACCGTAGCCTTGACTAGACGGACCTTTGTTGGCAAAGTAATGTCTCTGCTTTTCAATATGCTATCTAGGTTGGTCATAACTTTTTTTCCAAGGAGTAAGCGTCTTTTAATTTCATGGCTGCAGTCACCATCTGCAGTGATTTATGCTGTGTACCTATCTAAGTGATAGAAACAAGAGAACACACCCTATAAACGATCTTCCCGAAATGCTTTCTCAGAGAACATGCCATGCCAAATTCTGAATTATATAATACCAACGCCAGAAGGAACATCCCAATTGAAGTGACTTGACAGCACTCAATGCAAAACACTCATCCAAGCCCAAGCAGTTATAGTGAAAGTGCAGAAAGATGATATTCTGAAATGTTAACAGAACTTTTCCCTGTTACCCCTTGATCCTTCCTGAGTTTGGCTACTGGAGAGACAAACATTTATTATCTTGAAGGAGAGATGCTTTATCACAAAAGCAAAGGAAAGGCTTTGAAGGTCCAACAGGGAATTACAGAAACTCGAGGGACTTTGGACAGAGGAAAGGAAAATAAAACCAATATGATGAGTTTAGCCCCACCTCCCACCATCATGACTACTGGATAATGATTCTCCATCAAGATGGGAAAAACACAGAACTAGAGGGCAAGCAAGGTTATCTTCGATCCTGGTCCACACTGTCTGAGGCTATATAGTAACTAGACCTAAAGAGGCCATTAGGATATCAAAGAAGGACACCACCATAGCTGCTTTTTACAGCTCACAGCTAGAGAACCAGCTAGAAACGAGGAGGTATCCCTGAAGGCTGAAATACAGAGACATTACCACCCAGATTACTAACACAGCTTCCTCCTCTTGAACTGTATAGTATATAAAGCTTTTTCTATTTCCCCCTAGAATCTCAGAGATTAGGTTTCCATCTACAATAAAACAGCCCACCTCAAAAGAATAATTGAGATCAGACACAAGAAGGGCACATTTTTATGAACTTGCGGTTGAGCTCTGCACAGAGTACATGCACAATGATTTCTTAAAATTTATTTTTAATTGGAGGATGATTGTTTTACAATGTTGTGTTGGTTTTTGCCATTCAAGCATGCAAATCAGCCACAAGTATACACATGTGCCCTCCCTCTAAAACCTCCCTCCCCTTCACACCCCATCTCATCCCTCTAGGCTGTCACAGAGCATGAGGTTGAGCTCCCTGTGTTATACAGCAACTTACCGTTAGCTATCTGTTTTACATAAAGTAATGCGTATGTTTCAGTGCTCCTCTCTCAGTTCATCCCACCCTCTCGTTCCCCCGCTGTACCCACAAGTCTGTTCTCTATGTCTGCATCTTTATTCCTGCTCTGCAAATAGGGTTATCAGCACCATTTTTCTAGATTCCATATATATGCATTAGTATACAATACCTGTTTTTCTCTTCCTGACTTACTTCACTCTGTATAACAGGCTCTATACGCACATACCCCAGTGTTCATTGCAGCACTGGTTACAATAGCCAGAACATGGAAGCCACCTAGATGTCCATCAACAGGTAATGGATAAAGAAGTTGCAGTACCTATACACAACGGAGTATTACTCAGCCATAATGATTTTAACAAATAATGTATGGTATTTATATACCATGTAGAATAACGCCTGTGAGATGAGGACTATAGTTGTTTTCTTACTATGATTAGAAAAATTGTCAGGTTTATAGCAACAATATTTCTGGGTTCATGGAAAAATGGCTAAATGTCTTCATAAATAAGAAAGTATGAAGGAGAGAAGAAGATTCATTTTGAAAATCCTAAAAGCTCAGTCCAAATAAAGGTTCTAACTCAATGCTGTGACTGTGGTATAATTGAGAATATATAGCTACACCTTGCTTAACACAAATGTTATATATGAAAGTTTTTGTACTCCTAACTGATAAAATGTGTCTTTATTTTGAGAAAAGACTCATAGCATATTAAACAGCATGATAGTCTACAATACACAAATTTATGTCATCCAATATTTTAAAAAAGAATTGATCTATATGCAACTCTTTGGGTTTGCATTTATTGTACAAAGTTATCTACACCAGTATCCAAGCTAAAAGTAAGCATCATTAAATGCTTATCATGAGTAATATGGTGATAAAACATTTATAACAACTCAAATGTCATTTGATGAAATGGAAAGCTACAAAAACTGTGTAAGTTCTTACAGAAAATCACCTGCAATATCTTAAATTAGAATCATCCTCGTATATCATTTGTCTATATGAGAAAGAATTTCAGCTTCTTATTATATTGGTGAATGTACTGTTATATCTTCCTGGAAAGATAAGCAGCAATTAAGGCATCTCAATTATAAGGAATCCAGTGTTGGTTCATTAAGCTTAATAATAATAATAATAGTAACAGTAATGATAACGATGATGGTGATGTTTACATTTAACTTATCTTGTTGTAACCAACAGGTACCTGGTAATTTACAATTAATCAAGTAGATAATTGGTACAAATTATCTCTTCCAACTCTTTTAATACATCAATTTGGTGGAAAACACTGAATGCAAAGGTTACATCAGTTTTCTATTGCTTGTCAAAAAAAAAACTGTACCTATGTTTCCTTATTATAGCTGCAGCAGAAAATCAAGTCTGACTCCTAATGTTTATAATATTTTGGAGGCTCTAAAAACAACTCTATATGAGACTGCTGTGATCCTTTCTCACAAGTTGATAAAATATATATTGTATACTATATAGAAGAAACTACAGCAAAGATGTGATAAGGCGATGAGTTACATGCAAAGCCAAGCTCAAAAACTTATTTTCCAACTCAGAACATGTTACAATCAGACATTAGAACTCCATCAGTTCAGTCCAGTCACTCAGTCGTGTCCAACTCTTTGCGACCCCATGGACCGCAGCATGCCAGGCCTCCCTGTCCATCACCAACTCCCGGAGTTTACCCAAACTCACATCGATTGCATCAGTGATGCCATCCAACCATCTCATTCTCTGTCGTCCCCTTCTCCTCCTGCCCTCAATCTTTCCCAGCATCACGGTCTTTTCAAATGAGTCAGTTCTTTGCATCAGGTGGCCAAAGTATCGGCGTTTCAGCTTCAGCATCAGTCATTCCAATGAATATTCAGGACTGATTTCCTTTAGGATGGACTGGTTGGATCTCCTCGCAGTCCAAGGAACTCTCAAGAGTTGTCTCCAACACCAAAGTTCAAAACTATCAATTCTTCGCGCTCAACTTTCTTTATAGTTCAACTCTCACATTTATACACGACCACTGGAAAAACCAGAGCCTTGACTAGATGGACCTTTGTTGGCAAAGTAATGTCCATAGGTATTTAGAACTTCATAGGTATTTAAAAACTGGATAAAAAGAATGGATCTCCCTCTTACCAATCAGTGTTTTTACCTACAGTTTCTTTTTTCCAGAAAACTTGGATTTAAAGTTTGGATGTATCACTACCCAATGGGGGATGGGACACTGTTCACATTAAGCTCACTATCTATTTGCATTAGTGTGTAAAATGCAGACAGTCTCTCTTCCCACCAGGCAGAGTTGTCATGAGGTG
Source organism: Bos javanicus (assembly GCF_032452875.1). Classification (NCBI taxonomy): domain Eukaryota; kingdom Metazoa; phylum Chordata; class Mammalia; order Artiodactyla; family Bovidae; genus Bos; species Bos javanicus. The sequence continues at coordinate 52,437,894 of NC_083891.1, read as the reverse complement.
AAAATTAAATTATAAACTTACCGATACTTGAGAAATAAGGTATTTTATCAGGCAGAGTATTACTGTGCTGTAATTACAGATTCACTTTCTGTTTGACAATAGTTACTCATCCAGGCTACATAATTTGCCTATCTTGGGGCTAATTAAAAAGTCTTCAGGGTTTAGAGCATTGTCATTTTCTCTTTGTTAGAAGAACAGACTCATCAAGCCCTCTATTTTTTTTCTTTGCAGTCGTCAGGATGATTTGAGGGGAAGGTGGAATATTGGAGGTCTAACAGTGATAGACAGGGAAGTAACAGGAAGCACAAAAACTGTCAACTCATTTTAAACATTTGCTAACTAGGTGTGAGTGACGCTGTGCCTGATCATTCTCCCAATGAGTGTTTCATAGAAGCTTATCACTTTTTTCCTAAGTATGTAAGGAGATGCTGGCTTCAAAAACAAAATTGATTTCTTCTTTTACCATAAAAGTATCAAAGTTATCTATTTTTTTTGATAATTGGTATAAAAGAAGTCAAGCAATCAGAAAGCTTATCAAATCAATTCTTAACATATAAACAGATGATTGTGAATCAAAAGTGACAGAATCACAAAATCAGTTGCTAATAATTGTGCTGAGGACGCCCATAGATAATTATGATGCATTTTCTCACTCACACCCACAACCTATGAAAGCAAAGCCTCTAATCTTGCCAGTTTACAAATAAGAAAGCTGAATTTGAGTGACTTGTCCAAGATCATTTAAATAGCAAGCAAGAGAAACAGGATTCAGAGCCAGTGAACATAATTCTAGATTTAGTACTCATAAGTGCTTTGCCATGCTATCTCATGTTTAAGTGTTCCAGAATATGAAGACATTCTGTTAAAGAGACCCTGAAGAATAATGAGTGTACCTTCGGGAAGTAGGGGGAAGAGATGACAAGGGATATAAGAATAGCACCTGGAACCTACTACACAGTCCGGAATTTTATGAAGGCACACAGATTGAATATCACGGAATTAGATGCTATTCTTGCCGTATAAAGTCACTAACTGATTACAAGAAACCGCTTAAGAAAAAAATCATAAGTTTAAGAAGAAAAAAGGAAGAGGCAACACTATACTGGTCCATGCCTGTCTGTCTCTCGCATTCTCTTCTCTTGCTATGATAATCTGATTCTAAGTAAGACTATTCCATATTGCTCTCATATTTAGACTATCTCGGTATATGAATAACAAAAATTACAATAAGAAGATTGAAGGAAACAATGAGGAAAGATGAAGACAATGGAAAAATAATGAATAAGACTAAAATCAAGAGTGAGCAGAGGAGGGAGAGGGCGAGATGTATGGAGAGAGTAACGTGGACACAAACATGACCATATGGAAAATAGACAGCCAATGGGGATTTGCTGTATGACTCAGGGAACGCAAACAGGGGCTCCGTGACGATCTACAAGGGTGGAATGGGGAGGGAAGGTCCCGAGAGAGGGGACATGCGTGTCCCTATGGCTGCTTCTTGTTGATGTATGACAGAAAACCGCAAAATTGAGTAAAGCAATTATCCTTCAATTAAAAAATAAAGTGGCAAAAAACCCCACAAACAGACACACACAAAAAGAGAGTGAGAAAGTACATTAGAGGCATGGAAAGCAGATAAGAGAGAGGCAAGAGACCAAAAATGCCAGCAGAACCTCTTTAGTAGGTTTGTGATAATAAACACTATTATCATGAAATTTTTATTCAGATACAAAAGTACACATCACAAAACTGCCTTAAGTACAAAATCTAGAATGAAATTGAAAAAAAAGAGTCAATTTCTCTAAGCATTTTTCTCTAAAAATGCTGCCTTTGCCCAACCACCTGTACAAGTGACTTGATTCAAGTTTTCAAGAAACATGTTCTGTCTAGATAATTTCAATAATTAAATTATCTGAGAATAAGGAAATGGTGGAAAGTTTCTCAACATATGTAATGAAGCTAGTATAAACTTGAAATTAAAATATAATATAGACCATAATAAAAGTTTTAAAAGTAATTAATGTATAAGCTTTGATGCAAAAACTATTTGTCATCAAAAATTCTAAAAAATGATTTAGCATTAAAAAAATATGATCATTTCAGAGGCCACAAAAATGTATTATTTTCTATATTTTCTAGCAAAGAATAGAAAATAGCCAATATTTCATAATAGTTTTAAATGGACTATAAGCTATATAAATATTAAACACTATATTATACACCTGAAACTAACATATTCCTTAAAAAACTGGAAATAGAACTGCCTTATGATCCAGCAACCCCACTGCTGGGCATACACACTGAGGAAACCAGAAGGAAAGAGACACGTGTACCCCAATGTTCATCGCAGCACTGTTTATAATAGCCAAGACGTGGAAGCAACCTAGATGTCCATCAGCAGATGAATGGATAAGAAAGCTGTGGTACATATACACAATGGAGTATTACTCAGCCATTAAAAAGAATACATTTGAATCAGTTCTTATGAGGTGGGTGAAACTGGAGCCTATTATACAGAGTGAAGTAAGCCAGAAGGAAAACATAAATACAGTATACTAACGCATATATATGGAATTTAGAAAGATGGTAACAATAACCCGGTGTACGAGACAGCAAAAGAGACACTGATGTATAGAACAGTCTTATGGACTCTGTGGGAGAGGGAGAGGGTGGGAAGATGTGGGAGAATGGCAATGAAACATGGAAAATATCATGTAGGAAACGAGTTGCCAGTCCAGGTTCGATGCATGATGCTGATGCTTGGGGCTGGTGCACTGGGACGGCCCAGAGGATGGTATGGGGAGGGAGGAGGGAGGAGGGTTCGGGATGGGGAACACATGTATACCTGTGGCGGATTCATTTGATATTTGGCAAAACTAATACAATTATGTAAAGTTTAAAAATAAAATAAAATTGGAAGAATAAAAAAAAAAAAAAAATAGAAAAAAAATCTTTATCATGATTAAAAAAACTTAAACAAACAAACATTTTTAATTGGAGACTATTAGAAGTACTCCCATTAAAATTAGGGAAAGATAAAAAAGACTGTGTAGATGGTTTATGGTTACTCTATAATCAATATTATATAAAATTTACCAAAGCAAAAATGATTGGTTGCTAGAAAGGAAGCAACAAATACTCCTCCTTTACCAATGGTGAGCCAGTTTCCCAGTGACAATGTTGACTGACAAACCACTGAACTGCAAACATTATAAGGACTTCAGCATTATGTAACATTTTGGGGACTTCAGCATTATGCAGAAAGTGACAGTTTGGCTCACAGAAGGTGATTTAGAAGAATCAGTGAATAATATGATAATATGAAAAGTGAGTTAAATGAAAGAGGGGGACTGCCTGTAAATAATAAACCACACGCGCGTGCGCGCGTGTGTGTGTGTGTGTGTACATATGTACAGGGAGGCGTGGAGTTCCTCATCATTGGAGCCAGTCATGCAGGTCTTGGAGTCCAGGTGTTGGAAAAACCCAGCATCAGACAGCAGATGAGGGAGATTTGGCATCAAACATACAGAGAAAATGTGAACTGCTATTAAGTGACATGTTTTCTTTGCCCCAACTTTGTAGCTGTGCCAGAACACTGCCACTCTCTGATCCTGTTTTCCCATCCAGAATCTGTTTATACATTAGGTACAGTTTCAGAGTGGTTCTGAGAATAACATACTTCATGCATTTAGAGCATTTTATAAACTGTAATGGACCATATCAGTGTTGGTTGATGCTAATGTTACAGTTGTTATTGAACTAGATAGACCTTTATGCTAGTTTTCATCAGTATGGATTCTCTGAGGTTTACTCATTGCTGAGCTGTGACAGTCTTGTCCACATTCATTATATACAGTGGATTTCACTTCAGTGTCCTTATAAAACAAGAACTGGATGTCTCCATTCCTCCAGGTAAGTTTCAGGATCACTTCATCAAACTGCTGATAACTTCCTATCTGTGGTCCCACAGGAAAAGGGACCTACTCATCTTGGAGGACGGTATGCTTTTACAGGCTGTAGTGATCAAGAGTAAGGTATATGAAAAAGACAAACAGCACCTTCTCGGCTTAAGGAATGTGCAGAAAACCATTTTTGTTTAATTTTTTAATTAAACTAATTAAAAATTAGTGACTAATAAAGGGTTTGCATGATCACAATATTTTAGATGAGATGATGTCACTGGAAGAGATAGGAAAGGTTATTTCAAGGGTGGGGTGCCATTAGAGATCGGGAAAACCCTGCAGATATTTACCAGCCTTCTTCAAATCTTGTCTTTAAAGAAAGAGTGATCTAGGGCAGCATGGAATGAGGATTGCCCACACGTGCATTAACCATTCAGGCTACATTTCCAAAAGAGAAAGGGGATTTTCATAGGGTAAAACCAATTGTTCTAATGTAGGATTGAGAATAAAAAAGCACTGATCCCCACTAAAGAGATAAATAGTTGACATGTTTCTTTCTCTATAATAAAATTTTTAAAGAAGACTGTGTCCTTGGAGGGAATATAAATAAAATATAAAAAAGAAGAAAGAAATGTCTTTGTATAAGAGAAATAAAATGTTGCATTAATGTCGTGAGGCTATTTTTTAATCTTCCTTTTCCTCCAGTTTCCTCAATTATGCTTATAAGTTCACATTAAAGATAATTAAATATCAATACCTTCATCTACCTTTTATAGTAAATTAATGACTATCTTCCATAGCCTCATGGTGGGGAGGGGGAAACATCAGATTTTCAAAGTTCTTGGGCATTATTCAACTAACCCCACATGAATCTTATGAGCAACCACTCTGAAAAGTCATCCTCTAAGCTTAGCTGGGACATCTCATGTAATGAGAAAGCCATTTTCTAATAAGGAAGCTTATTCTAGTTATGAAACTCTATAAATATTAAAACTTTTTCTACTTATATTAAACAGCAAATAGGTTATCTATATCCTATACTCAGTCAATTGATTCTGTTAAGAAAGACATATTTTACACTTTCATAGTCTCCTGTGTGGAAGCTCTTTACATACATCATAAGGCAGTGTTTACCTCTTTATTCTCTAATTCTCCAGTCTAAACATCCTCAGTTATTTCAGTTCTCTCTCAAATGCCATGGTTTTCATTTCTATCCACTATCCTAAACAAGAAGTTCTAGACCTATTGTGAGGTAAAGCATCCTAAATTTTGGCATCAAATATTAGAAGCTTATTTTGGAATAGTCATGCCAGCAGAGAAGGAGCAAGTTAAGAGCCCTTGAAGGAAACGATCATTATGGTTGATATCAGTTTATCACATTTACTTTTTGGGTTAAACTCACATATCATTAGATACTCATTCCATTAGTCCCTGTCCTCAACTTTTTGCTCAATGATAGCATAAGAATTTATCTCTAAAGAATCTTCAAGATCTTATGGTCTAGTAATATCTTTAAAATATGGCAGAAGAGTAGTTTTAAATAGTTTTTCATGAACCCTCATCTGTTTCAAGTGAAACCTCAGTAAATATTCACACATCATTGGTTTGATTATACCTTTCACATGTTTTAAACACACTAAGGCCAAACTCACGTTACAGAATGAAGCTCTTAATCCTTTTAAGAAATCAAGGCGTTTTTGAGAATCAACCTTGTCTGCAATATTTTAATTTTTAACTAGAGTTGGACATATTTACATATTACTTCTATGAAAAAAATTAGAACCAGACATGGAAAAACAGACTGGTTCAAAATTGGGAAAAGAATATGTTAAGGCTGTATATTGTCATTCTGCTTATTTAACTTCTATGCAGAGTACATCATGCAAATGTCAGGCTAGGTAAAGCACAGCCTGGAATCAAGATTGCCGGGAGAAATATCAATAACCTCAGACATGCAGATGACAACACCCATATGGCAGAAAGTGAAGAGGAGATAAAGAGCCTCTTTATGAAGGTGAAAGAGGAGAATGAAAAAGCTGGCTTAAAACTCAGCATTCAAAAAACAAAGATCATGGCATCAGGTCCCATCACTTCATGGTAAATAGATGGGGAAACAGTGGAAACAGTGACAGACTTTATTTTCTTAGGCTCCAAAATCACTGCAGATGGTGACTGCAGCCATGAAATTAAAAGACGCTTACTCCTTGGAAGAAAAGTTATAACCAACCTACACAACATATTAAAAGTTAGATGCACGATACTGGATGATTGGGGCTAGTGCACTGGGATGACCCAGAGGGATGGTATGGGGAGAGAGGAGGGAGGAGGGTTCAGGATGGGGGACACATGTATACCTGTGGCGGATTCATTTTGATATTTGGCAAAACTAATACAATTTGTAAAGTTTAAAAATAAAATAAAATTAAAAAAAATTTAATCAAAATTAAAAAAATAAAAAAATAAAATGCCAAAATAAATAAATAAATAAAAGTTAGAGACATTAACTATGCCGACAAATGCCCATCTAGTCAAAGCTATGGTTTTTTCCAATAGTCATGTATGGATGTGAGAGGTGGACCATAAAGAAGGCTGAGCACTGAAGAACTGATGCTTTTGAACTGTGGTTCTGGAGAAGACTGTTGAGAGTCCCGTGGACTGCAAGGAGATCCAACCAGTCCATCCTAAAGGAAATCAGTCCTGAATATTCATTGGAAGGACTGATGCTGAAGCTGAAACTCCAATACTTTGGCCACCTGATGTGAAGAGCTGACACTGGCAAAGATCCTCCTGCTGGGAAAGATTGAATGCAGGAGGAGAAGGGGATGACAGAGGATGAGATGGTTGGATGGTGTCACCGACTCAATGTACATGAGTTTGAGCAAGCGCCAGGAGATGGTAAAGGACAGGGAAGCCTGACATACCGCAGTCCATGTGGTCACAAACAGTTGGACTGAACAACAACAGAAATGAATAAAAATATATTTAAAGAGGGGGAAATCTATGATGACATTTCCCCCTACTTCTGTGAAGGTATCAGATAAGAGAAGGGAGGTATGAGTGTGGAGTGATTTATTTTTCATACGCTAAGCTACAGCAAATTGTTAATGTCATTAACTATGAAAGACAAGCCAACTCTATATATATTAAGAAACAACCACTGCAATTCTTTTATCCATTGCTGATAAAAATGTTAACATACACATATTTCACAGGCCTTAGGAATTTAAAAATTAATTGATCAAGTGTTGTTAATAGTCAAAAGTTAATCAAAGGACTAGAAACCCATTAGATACCAGTTACGATGGAATAGAAGAAGGCAATGGCACCCCACTCCGGTACTCTTGCCTGGAAAATCCCATGGATGGAGGAGCCTAGTAGGCTGCAGTCCATGGGGTCACAAAGAGTCAGACACGACTGAGCGACTTCACTTTCACTTTTCACTTCCCTGCATTGGAGAAGGAAATGGCAACCCACTCCAGTGTTCTTGCCTGGAGAAACCCAGGGATGGGGGAACCTGGTGGGCTGCCGTCTATGGGGTCACATAGAGTCAGACATGACTGAAGTGACTTAGCAGCAGCATAATGGAATAGTCCTTGATTTAGCTGCCAGGGACTATTGGGTCTTCTCTGCTGAGTTGAATATCTGTGTCCTATTTCTTGTGATTCAGTGGACACTTCTGTTCATCTTCCTCTGCCTTCATTACTTTGATGAGCTCCTTGGCTCATGGGCAGTCTCCCTTGGCTAATGTATGTGAAAAGCATTTGAAAACCGTTAAGGGCTATGCAGATGTAATGTATCAACAGTAATCTTGGAGATTATCTTCAGAGTATGATACTTTGTAATTTTAGAATAAATGTACTTCAGGGACTACAGAAGAGGCAAGTGAAAGTGCAGACCATTGAAGCTGCCTGTACACGATTCTGCCCCTAAAATACAACTGATCCGTTTCCCCTGATTCCCAAGACTTTCCTTCCTACTGTGTTGATTTTCTTTTATTAATAAGTATCATTTATGAAACTCTATAGAGCCAACTCATTCAAGAAAACAAAAGTGCCTGTTTTTGTTTTTAAACATATGTGCTCAGGGCAAAAAGTGAACAGTTTTTCTCTTAAGAGTTTTTTTTTTTAAGTCCATCCACTTCATTCTAAACATATTTCTGCCCAATACTCCACTTTCTCCCCTATCAAGTTATGTACTTTTTTATTTTACTCATCTAATAATCAAAATATCTCTCAAAATGCAAGTATCAGACCTAAAATTGACCCGTAACATATGAATCCACATTTTAGATGAAGTTAATACATTAGCAGATGCAAAATAATTCCACTAACCAAATGATCAAGTGGAATTTGGGCATCAGTAGTCAAGATAGTACAGCTAAATCAGCCAAGTACAACCCTGGATTTCAGATTACACAGCAGTTGTCAAATCAATTCACTCCTAAGTGAAGCTTTTAAAGCACCAGGTGCTGTGCTAAGCTCTAGAGACATTATTGCTCTAATGTCTCATAAACTCTGTATTATTCTTGTAATGCCAATTTTAAAGATCAGCATATCAAAACAGACAAGTAAGTTGCTGAAAGTCACTCAGATGGACACATCACATTTCAAATAGAATTCTGACTAGCTCTGGGGTCCAGATTTTTGAACTGTGATGACATATTGCCAAACCCTGGAGTGCATGAACAGGATTTTATCAAGAAACCTTTTTTCAGAAAACAGTCTAGTATTAAAGGTCAACCTTGTTGTAAGACTACATGGTCTTTGAAAAATCTTGAAATCATTTTTTTCCAAAGGATTTTTCGTGTGTATGTCAACAGTTTTGTTACAGAACAGTAAAAACTTCTATACTTCCAGTAGTATTCAATATGGCACATTAGTTATTATAAAACTAGAACAAAAAGACGTAAAGACACAGAAGGATTTAAGTACATCGCCAAGCGTGAAGAAACTACAGTGGTGCATTGATAAATCTATTGCAATCAGCTCTCCAAAAGACCCAGACTTATATTTATACAGTTTCTGTGGTATAAATACAGCCCTCACTGCCTATTTTGAAATTTCAGGGTGATGTTTTTGAACACAAACTCGAGAAGAGACATTCATAGTCAACTCTCATGACCTGGGACAGATAATGTAAAACTTTATGTTTTTGAATAGTTGAATCCTTTATGAAAATCTAAGGGTAAATTTTGAAGTGAAAACTGATACTATATAAGTATCAAAGACAAATATTCCTTTAGCTTGATTGTGTTTTCATAGCCGAAAAAAATCATTATTTTCTATAATTGCTGTAATAGTTTGCCTTTATAAAATGTTATAAATTTATTTTTATTCTGTTACATTGATTTACATGTTCTTGATTTTTTTTAATAAAAAGCAGCACGTTTTGCAAATAGAAATGTTGCAGCCATTGCTGTGGTATTGTGGTATTTAATGAGATAGGCCTCCAAGAATCTGTCTTTTTCACTGTTTGCATTCAAAATTAAATAATCGCTGAAAAATGTGTCTTTTTTTTCTTTAGATTATACAGTTGAAAAATAAATCTAAGTATTTAAAAGATACTTTTCCCTTTTATTGTTTTTCTGATATAAACTTTTCATGCTTCTTAAGTAGCCTTGATAATGAATGTTGTTCTTGCAGACAGGTTGTGTGAAATGTAGATAATAATTTCAATAAAACACTCTTCCCTGAATTTTGATAAAGGGAATTGTAATTTTAATATATACTTTAAATTATTTCCTTTTTAATATATTTATCCTATAATTTATTAATATAAATTGTCTTCAGTTAAAGCACAATTTTGGGATAAATCATTTCCTTGTCTGATTATTTAAAACAAAAATAATTAAATTTATTACTGTTTTATTTATTTATTTTTTTTATTCTCAAGGTTTTCTAATCATCAAATCTGAATTTCACAAATGAAGCTCACCAGGGAAGAAAAACTTATCAATAAATATAGTTTAAAAATGATTTTTTTTTACAAAGCTCTACATAATAGGGACTTCCCTGGTATCTCAGCTGGTAAGTAATCTACCTGCAATGCAGGAGACCCTGGTTTGATTACTGGGTCAGAAAGAGCCACTGGGGAAGGGATAGGGTACCCATTTGAGTATTTTTGGACGTCCCTGGTGGCTCAGCTGGTAAAGAATCCTCCTGCAATGCGGGAGACCTGGGTTCAATCCCTGGGTTGGGAAGATCCCCTGGAGAAGGGAAAGGCTACCCACTCCAGTATTCTGGCCTGGAGAAGTCCATGGACTGTATAGTTTATGGGGTCACAAAGAGTCAGACATGGTTGAGTGACTTTCACTACATAATAGGGTGGAGGAGTTCTATCAATAGGGCAAAAAATCAATCGGCATTTTTGTGACACATTCTCATATTTTCATCCATTTTATTTCATCCAGTCTAGGCACTGTTCTAGTATCTTGCAATGATTAATTCTTAGTTCTTAGATAAATCTCAGGAGGGAGACAGCATTGTTATCTATCGTTTAATGATAAGAAAAGTGAGACAGGGAGATACAGCAACTTGCTCAAATTCACAGAATTAATAAGTGTCAGGTCTAGGATCAAGCCCAAATATTGTGACTCTAAAAAACCTATGTTCTTAACCTATTTTGACTAAGAATATCTAATTTTAGATTAATCTTTTTTAAAAGCCCATTATTATAAATGTATACTCAGGATAGATCCTTAACATTTAATTGTGTTTATTTTACTAAAAGGATATTTTCAAATGTATGCTTTCAATAAATAGAGATTTTGAGCAGAAAAGCCATTTAGATGAATTTATATGCTGAAACATTAAGGTGCATATAAAAAGAAATTATTTCTATTTCTATAACTAGGAAACAGTTGAAAACAATGTACCTTTCCCAATATTTTAACTGCAGCTTAACTGCTGAAACCAAATTTGGAAATTTCAGCCCAAAGACATCTATTCCATTCATTTATGTATAGGTATGTTTTACTTAAAAACAGGGCTTTTAAGGAAAGTCCAGAAAAAAACAAATGTAGCCACTATCCAACTGCTTGCTTTTCCCAAAACAGTAATTATGGTTTTCCAGAATCCTGCAATATTCATCAAGTCATACAAGTTTATTTTCCTTATCAGGCCAGGCTTCAAGTAGAATTAATGGCAAAGTGCTTTATTCCCCTCGATTACGGTAACACCGACAAGAACATGGTCTGATTAAAGCAATCAATTGAACTTCAAAATTAGTCAAGCCCAGTACTGGGAAAAACTGCAGCATATTACTTTTTCTCCTTTTCTCTATGGAAATCCTTCCTTAGAGGCAGATCCATGCACGTTTTTTTCAGAATAGCAGTTGTTGGCTCAGCCCTTCCTCTCCAAGAACGCTGTAAGGGGGAGACCATTTCAGTTTCCCTGCGTCTGTCACCCTCCCTTGACTTCGCAGCTCACCAAACACTTAATAGAACAAGATACAACAGCAGTCATTAACAGACACATTTGATGCTCTCTGCACAAGTGTTCACTCATAGCTCATTCACTTCAACTGCTTTCACAGAAAAGCCTTCCAATTCATGGCCTACATTACTGTGTTTTTGGCTTTGGAAGACATTACAATTTCAAAGGTTAAGAGAACTCTTCATGTAAAGAGAGAAGATGGCCACTGAGCTGAGTATTCCTTCTTTACCTCTTCAGAGTTGATCTGACCATCTCTGCTCTGTGCTCCAGGAAGCTGACCTTTATGGATGGTCTCAACAGACGGTCTTTCTCTCAGACTTCTAAGGTTAAAGCAAGGTGAGGAACACACAGGAGAGAGAAGAATGGGAATAAGGACAGGATGTTTTCTTGTCACCCTGTTCCCTAGCTTCTAAGGCACAGCCGGTTGGTTATCTCTCTCTACCAAAATCTCTTGTCAGGTAGCAACAAAATGCTCCCTTCAGGTTGCATAACCCGGCCCTCACTTGACCTCTGCTAGAGGTGCCAATGAACTATTTAGCCCAGGGACTTTGTACTCATTTCCCAGGTGTTGCCTCTTCTGTTTAAAGCAGCTCTTCTATTAAATTATACCCAATTCTCAGCTTAGGGTGCTAAACTTATCCATACCCTACAGATTTCATACCCTTATAAGGAGAAAGTTTGTTGTCTGGAAAAGACTTAAAAAAAAAAAAAGTTGCAAGAAGACACAATCAAGGTATTTGTTACAGTCTTCTCGTTGCCTCTATAAATATTGGCAGGAGTCCATCCAAGGCTAATTAGATCACATTAATAATTACATTGAGGTTTAAGAACTAATGGAGAAGGAAATGGCAACCCCTTCTGGTATTCTTGCCTGGAGGTTTCCACAGACAAAGGGCCTGGAGGGCTACAGTCCATGGGATTGTAAAGAGTCAGACACAACTGAGTGACTAACACTTAAGAACTAATAAGGAGTGCGAAGCCTATCACACTGATTAGGAATGGTATATGACCTTTTTCTCTTTGATGATTACTAGTTTCAAATAACTTTTGGTACAAGTCAAGTTTTGAAGAAAACCTTCAGGGACTTGATCAATAAGATCACTATTACTTATGTGAATATATTAACTGAAGTATTGGAAATTACATTATAAATATTTAAAAATAGTGATCCTCAAATTTATAATTTGCTTACTTTGTGCTACAATATGGTTCAGTCTCATATTTCTAGATAAGAGCCAAATTTTTTAAGGCTGAGATTACAACTAATGATCTTTGTTGTCAAATTCAAGTTTTATTTTGCTTTTGGAACAAAACAAAATGGGGCAGCATGAAATCCTAAAATATTTACTCAGTTTTATTTATCTGAAACTTCTGCATAATAATATAAGGTTCAATCTTCTCTTTGAAAATTTAGGTTTGCAAAACACTGTCCACCACCCAACTAGGCAAATTGATTTGGAGCTAGGCGGCTGCTGCATTTCTTAGGGAAAATGTTTACCTACCACATTCCCACATCTCCCTCACTCTGCTTCTCACAAATCCAATTCCATTTTCATTTACCTGTATGTGACCATAATCTGTGTCATAGTGACTTCCAGTATCCAGAAAACCTTCCTGCCTCTAATACGTTATTGAAAACCACACTTAATAATTTCCTATGTCTAAACTAGGGATCAGAAGGGCCAGATTTTAGACTTTACATATTTAAGACTTTGTAGACCAGAGGGTCTCTGCTTTGCTGTCCTACCACAAAAGGCAGTCATAGATAATATGCCAACAAGTGAACCTGGCTGTAATATAATAAAACCTTTTTTTTTTAATGAGTGGTGAGCTATATTTGACCAATAGGCTGTAGTTTGCCAACACATGGTCTAAGGAATCAGAGAATTTATAATATATCACTGTATAAAATACTATAATATGTCTTAGGATTTTCATTATAGACAATGTTTTATGAACAAGAAGGAAAAAGGATTAAGGATAATGGAGGTGGCAGAGCTCAGAGGCTGATGAGAGTAGCCATTATAAGCGTGCAGATCCTAAAAGCATAGAGATGAGCTTAAATCGCAAGTACAGATACATAAAATGCAAGTGTTCCAGAGATTCCAACCCAGGGGAGGTCTCATGGCAGAGAATCCAACTTCTCTTGGATTTTAAAAATATAGAAAATACCATTTTAAAATATAGGGCTTTCTACCTCAGAACTTATTCTAAAATCACAGGCTAAGTCCAATGTCTTTTGCAAAATTAGGAGGTACTAACTGTTAAATGCTCATGGACTATACAGGTAAAAGAGAGAAATTTAGTTTTGATACCAGTTATAAAACCTGTAGGCTCAAATGGAGTTGAAGAGGCAATGAGCTATGGAAAAAGATCCTGAATTCTGGAGTCAGTTTTTGGATTATGTAAAGCTCTCTATTACCTTACTTGTAAAAAAAAAAAAAAAAGAAAAAAAGAAAGAAAGAAAGAAATTAAAAAAAAAAAAGAATTGTATTAGTGATTAGTGTAGGAGCTAGTCAGTGCAAATAACAGTGCTTAATATATGGATTACTACTGCAAGTTCTTAGATGTCTCACAGAAAAATTCAAGCTTCATAGGCTTTGTTGATCCAACACAACTTGGAACTCTACAAGGGGCTGAACTCCAGTCTTCAAATGCTCATAAGAGACACTGGCAATTAAATTAAAATAAATAAATAAATGAAAAATTACAGGATGCGGAACACATGTATACCTGTGGCGGACTCATGTTGATGTATGGAAAAACTAATACAATATTGTAAAGTAATTAACCTCCAATTATATATATATATATACATATATATATATGTATATATATATATACACATACACACACACATATATAATATGACAACTGTGGGACTTTCCTGGTGGTACAATGTCTAAGACTCCACACTTTCAATGCAGGGGGCCTAGGTTAGGTTAGATCCTGATCAGAGAAAGAAATCCCACATGCCACAACTAAAGATTTTGCATGCCACATCTAAAAAATTCTACATGCTGCAACATGGGTATAAAACAAGATGATTCGTATCTGTATCATATGTAGAAGAGTCCAAATTCAATGATTCCAGCTTTTGCTTTGTGTATCTCTAAACTAAAATATGAAAGACATTATTTACATATGAAGTAACTATATTTTGAATATATACTAGGTTATAGCATTCATTTATTCATCTGTTCATTCATTCACACATTTTAATGTTCAACAATAAATGCTGCTTAAGCACATTCAATATTGTATGTATCATACTACTCTGTTCTTCTATATTTCAGGGAGCAACATAAATTATATACTATGACAAAAAAAGGACATGTTCATGGTAAATGTCCCTGAGGAAGAAATATTTAATTAAGGATAAGTTGAAGCAATCCAAACAAAATGATAGCTGTTAAGACAAGCAGACTGTTTCTTATAAAGATGAAAGAAAAGAGAGAAAGTTGAGCAAGGAGGGAGGGAAAGAAGAAAGAGAAAGGAAAGAAGGGAGGCAGGAAGGAAGAAATAGAGAATAAAGGGGGGAAGGTAAAGAAGTTAGTGAAGACAGGTTAAAGCCAGGTTGGGAACAACTAAGGTAATTCTTGTATTCAGAGCTTAGGTGAAACTGATGTTGTGGTGTATCTGACACATAATGTAAATACTTATTTCTTTGTGTGTGTTGTTTAGCCCAGCACTGGTATCACTGTGCTTAAGTAGAATAATTTAGTGATTTACTGCCAGCTATAGGCTTCCCTGGTTGTTCAGACATAAAGAATTTGCCTGCAATGCAGGAGATTGAGGTTAGATCCCAGGGTTGGAAAGATGCCCTGCAGAAGGGAACAGCTACCCACTCCAGTATTCTTACCTGGAGAATTCCAGGGACTGAGGAGCCTGGCGGGCCACAGTCCCTAGAGTCGCAAAGAGTCAGACACAACTGAGTGACTAATACTTTCACTTTCAATCTCTTGAATACTCAAGCAGTTTTATTAACACTGAAAGTCACATGTACATTAAAAATTAAGACAGGGACAGGCACACACCAGTGGAACAGAGATTCTGCTTCTGCATGGATAAATACTTTTGGCCACCCAAATCCTCTAAACAAAGGGATTACAGACAGGTAACAGAAACAAACGGAAACATTGCCATGCAGAAACTGGCTGGAAATAGGCAGAATGAAATCCTGTAAGTCTGTATCAGGAACAACATCAGGAAACTTGTAGCAAGTTACATTTGCACATTAAGTGCCTCATCTACCAGAAATGGAAGGATTTAGGAGATCTGCAACTATTATACTAAATTTTTAAAATTTTATCTCATAGCATGTACACACTTTCCCTTTCCTGGGGTAATGGGGGGTGGTGATAAGCCCTAGTTTTTACCAGTCCCCTATAAGTTTGTGGGCCATTGTTCCATACACATCTTGGATATCGTCGATGCAAGTACAAGTTTAAGGTCGCTAACTGTACCTGGTATCCAAAGATTTAGGATTTAGTATGGATACTGAAAATTTCACAAATTTCTATGTTTGATAACACCGATTTTTACATTATCTTTTTAGTTAAAATAATAATTAGAGAACTGGAGATCAAACCACTGGGGGGAAAAGTCTGATGAAGATTAAAATAAAAAAAATAGGCTTAAATTATGTGTTCTTTCAGAACAGTTAATGATACACTATAAATTTTAATTTTTGCTGAAAGTTGTTGACGCATAAAATGACATACACATAAAAATATACATGCATGCCATGAAGCATAATAGTAAAATGAACATTTATAAATTCTCCACCCATCTTAAAAAATAGAACATATCACCACTATTAAATACAACAAAACTTCTGATAAAACTGGTCAGTAACATCATTTCTAAAGTACTTCACTGCACATTGACATAAAATATACCTTTGGCTAAAGATGACTAACTACCTTTTAGCATCTCATAGAGGAGGTGGTGGTGGTGGTTTAGTTGCTAAGTTGAGTCCGACTCTTGTGACCCCATGGATTGTAGCCTGCCAGGCTCATCTGTCCATGGGATTCTCGAGGCAAGAATATTGGAGTGGGTTGTCATTTCCTTCTCCAGGGGATCTTGCAGATCCAGGAAACGAACCCAATCTGCATTGCAGGCAGATTCCTCACCAACTGAGCTACAAGGAAATCCTTACTAATCAACAAACACATTTCAATAGAAATTGGCTTACCATAGTTTAATCTTTTACTTTGCTGACAAAATTTCAATATTAAGAGTCACGGAAAAGACAATTTTAACACAGTTATTTTTTGCTCATTTCTTCTATAATTTGACACAGTTGCAGAACCCATTTGATTTTACAGGATTTTCCCTTATAGGGTTCATTGGTCTCAATAAACCAAGTATTCTGACTTGTACTATGCACTTAAGCAAAGAGAGAAAACTAATTTTTTTAACCATATATCTTGTTGCAATTTGGTGGGTCATGACTCTCCAAAATATGAAGTAACGCACTATACTTTCATTACTTCTAGTGGACAATGCAGTGGAAGTGCACATGAAAGCAGCTTTTTGTATTTTTTGTTCTTATTTAGAATTAAACCATAATTATTAAAGTTATATAGATGGGGAGCACATGTATACCTGAAATTTAAAAAAAAAAAAAAATTAAAAAATTAAAAAAAAATTAAATTAAATTAAAAAGAAATAAAAAAAATAAATAAAGTTATATCCATAGCAAGGACAAAGATTTTCAAATGCAGTTTTAAGAATATCAGATCTACTTTTTGAAGGGCATGTCTTACTCTGCTCTGTATAGCTACAACATTTTTATCAATGTTTTTAGTGAGAAATGTTTGCCTTTCTGGTTGAATAGTTTAAACACTAACTGCCAGAAGAAATAGATTTATCTAAGGTAGTTTACAAAACATTTTAAGTTTTTCCAGTTTATACACACACACACACACCCCCAAAATATGACTGACATAAGGGAGTTTAAAGCCACCAGCAATTAAACAAAGTTGTACAAAAGGAGTAAGTCAAGGCTGTATATTGTCACCCTGCTTATTTAACTTATATGCAGAGTACATCATAAGAAATGTGAAGTTGGATGAAGCATAAGCTGAAATCAAGATTGCCGGGAGAAATATCAATAACCTCAGATATGCAGATGATACCACTCTTTCGGCAGAAAGTGAAGAAGAACTAAAGAGCCTCTTGATGAAAGTGAAAGAGGAGAGTGAAAAAACTGGCTTAAAACTCAACATTCAGAAAACTAAGATCATGGCATCTAGTCCCATCAAGTCATGGCAAATAGATGGGGAAACAATAAAAACAGTGACAGACTTTATTTTCCTGGGCTCCAAAATCACTGCAGATGGTGACTGCTGCCATGAAATTAAAAGACGTTTGCTCCTTGGAAGAAAAGCTATCACAAACCTAGACAGCATATTAAAAAGCAAAGACATTATTTTGCCAACAAAGATCCATCTAGTCAAAGCTATGGTTTTTCTAGTAGTGATGTATGGATGTAAGAGTTGGACCATAAAGAAGGTTGAGCACTGAAGAATTAATGCTTGGAGAAAACTCTTGAGAGTCCCTTGGATTACAAGGAGATCAAACCAGTCAATCCAAAAGAAATCAGTCCTGATTATTGACTGGAAAGACTGACCCTGAAGCTGAAACTCCAATACTTCGGCCACCTGATGTGAAGAACTGACTCATTGGAAAAAACCCTGATGCTGGGCAAGATTGAAGGCTGGAGGAGAAGGGGACGACAGAGGATGAGATGGTTGGATGGCATCACCAACATGATGGACATGAGTTTGAGCAAGCTCTGGGAGTTGGTGACGGACAGGGAGGCCTGGCATGCTGGTCCACGGGGTCGCAGAGTCAGACACGACTGAGCGATTGAACTGAACTTAACAAAACAAGGTGAAGGTTAATCTGCATCAGGAAAATGTCAATAACTTGAGCTGGAGAAACTCTGGAATTGCATTTGTACCTAAGAGGGCCTAACATTAACCACAGTCATACTGTGATTTAGTGTTTAATTCAGCTGAATGAATGAAGTTTAATGTTCATCCTAAAACTCTCTAAGGTATTGACTAGCTGGTAGATCAGAAAGTTTCCTGCTTCTTCCATGTCTGAGGTTCACTATACATAATTTTAAAATGAACTGAAAATCAGCTATCAATACTATTAAACTTCTTACCATCAATCATTAGCTTGGAAACCAGGAAATTAATAGAGAGAAGAGATCTAGTGATATTCTAGAATCAGAGTGAAATTGTTGGTGTTTCTTCTTTATCAAAATTCTAATGGAGTTGAAAGGATGATAATTTTACATTTGAATTTTCCTTTCCTTAGTAGAATATTAGTTACATTCTAATTTTAATTATTTGAGAAAGAAAAAAAAGGATTTTGAATAATATCTATGGGTTATTTTTTATTTTCATTTGAAGGAATTTAAATAGAGAACTCAATTCCTCCACAATATAGGTGAAATCATACTTATTTCAGCAGAAAATAGGGGGCCACCTTCACTTTGATCTCTCAAGCATTTCATTTCAACTTCAGATGCTTATGTGGCACCTAAGCCATTCTTTTAAAAGATCTTAGATTATTTCCAAACTTAAATCCAGTGATCTTTCCTCCAGAATCTGAGAAGACATTACCCTTTTTGTACATGCCTAAGAATATCTAATATCTTGTTTTTGCCTGGAGAATTCCAAGGTCAGAGGAGCATGGTGGGCTACAGTCCATAAAGTCGCAGAGAGTCAAACACCACTGAGCAACTAACACCCTCAAATTTTTGCCACTTGTTTGTATTCCATTATGCTAATCTCCTTCTTTTAAAAGTAGAGAAACTCTCTATTTAAGGTACCTACCTCTGAAGAGCATAAATAGTTATCCATATTTTCCAAATAATTGTTTGTCCTTCAAATATATATTTAAGAAATTGCAATGGTTGATCTTCTAATAAGCAAGTGATCTGTCTCATTTATTACAATGGCCCAAATGTAGAGGGACTCACAACAGACCAGCTGTTCTGGTCATATAACATATAATCATCATCATATAAACACTTGAAAGATTCAGTATAAAATCATACATGGTTAAGTATATGGTCTGTAATGGTACAGGTTCAAAGTACAGCTCCAGGACTCACTAAAATCAAATAAGATCCATTTAATTTTACTGTGACTATGAGGAATAGTGCATTTAATAATACTTAGTATAGTCTTAATATATACAAGTATCTATCTATGAATATTTTTGTTGTAGTCATAGAGCCTTTTACCATTTTTCAAATACAGTAACTCAGGTACAGCGGTAGACGCCGTATCCAGTAACAACCGATTTGTAAACTGTTTCTTTTTTTCCTGTGATATAGGCAAAGTTTTTGAGCTTTGAAAATGTGCTATGTGACAAGAACAGTTCTTTTTCTTTTTTTTTTTTCTTTTTTCAAGAGTTCTTAAGAAGGTTACAGAAAAACATTTTATGGAAAGCAAGGGTAGGCAGGCTAAGATTAAAGAGGTATTAGACTCAGGTTTTAAGGCCTTTATGTATTTTTTAAGGATAATTAATATTGTCAAAACATTCTAATGTTTTTCTGTGTAACAGTAATAAAAAATACCATGATTGTTTTATTCTTAAGGTATACTTTACATTTGGTAAAATGTACAAAGCTTAACTGCATAGTTTAATATGTGTATGTACAGGTGTTTATGTTTGTGCTATCAAAATCGAAATATAAAACACTTTCTGTCACCTAAACTTTCATTGTGCTCCTTTTTAGTTAAAATCTTCCCCCAGGGGTAACTTTTATTCTGACTTCTATTATGAGAAATAGGTTTGCCTTTTCTAGAATTTCATATAAATATATTCACATAATACATTCGTTTTTGGTTTCTTTTTCTCAAAATCATATAGTTGAGATTATTTGCAACATAGTATCTAAGTTTGTACATCCTCCTCATTACTGTGCAGTATTTCCTTGCTCCAGAATTTGCTTATTTCTATTCCTGTTTTGGCACACCTGAGTTGTTTCCAACTCTATACTACTATGAATAAAGTTTCTATGACTGTTCTTCGATGAATCATTTTATGGGCATACACACACATGTCTCCTGCATATATATCTAGAAGTGGAACAGCTGAGCCAAAAGGAAGGCATATGTTTTTGAAACTGTCAAATAGCTTTCCAAATGGGACAGTTTCTTGGTTACATTCCACCAACAATGTATGAGTAGACTGGCTGTTCTACATTCTTCTCAACACTTTGCATTATCAGTCATACAATTTAAGCATTGTAGTGGTGTGTAAGGGTGGGCCACTGTTTTTTAATTTGCATTTCCATGACTAATTATGTTGAGTGGTTTTATTTTTTTCCCTCATCAAAGCATCAGAGGAATCCACATTATCTTTTTTTTATTTTTTAAGTTAGCTTTTAAAATTTATTATATATAGTTAATTATATACTATAATTGTGTGTCCAACTTTTTGCAACCTTATGAACAATAGCCCACCAGGCTCCTCTGTCCATGGAATTCTCCAGGCAAGAATACTGGAGTGGGTTGCCATTCCCTTCTCCAGGGGATCTTCCCAACCCAGGGATCAAACCTGGGTCTCCTGCATTGCAGGCAGATTCTTTACTGCCTGAGCCACCAGGGAAGCCTCCAATACCATAATTAAATTTGTACAGAAAGAGTGAAGTAAGCCAGAAGGAAAAACACCAATACAGTATACTAACGCATATATATGGAATTTAGAAAGAGGGTAACAATAACCCTGTGTATGAGACAGAAAAAGAGACACTGATGTATAGAACAGTCTTATGGACTCTGTGGGAGAGGGAGAGGGTGGGAAGATTTGGGAGAATGGCATTGAAACATGTAAAATATCTTGTATGAAACGAGATGCCAGTCCAGGTTCGATGCACGATACTGGATGCTTGGGGCTAGTGCACTGGGATGACCCAGAGGGATGGTATGGGGAGGGAGGAGGGAGGAGGGTTCGGGATGGGGAGCACATGTATACCTGTGGTGGATTCATTTTGATATTTGGCAAAACTAATACAATTATGTAAAGTTTAAAAATAAAATAAAATTTAAAAAAATTAAAAAAAAAATTTGTATACACACACACACACACAGAGTTGATCTGTGAAGTACATAGGTCTAAACTGTGCGGATTCAGCTACATGTGGATTTTTCGATAAATGTGTAGTATTGCACAATCTATATTTGGTTTAATCTATGGGTGTGAACCTCAGATAAGGAACTCCAGATAGGAAGGAATCCAGGAGGATCAGCTATAAGCTATTTACGCATTTCCAACTGTATTGTGAGTCAGCACCGCTAATTCACATGTTGCTGAAAGGTCAAGTGCATATTCATTATAATATGAAAGTATGATATAGTCAAGAATCAATATATCTATGATATATAATATGAAAAATATGGAAAAAGAGTTGGAATATCTTGGGAGAAAAAAAAATTAAGATAAGGCCCATGAGCTTATTGAGTAGGAAGGGAGACTTGAAACCATTCATTAGAATTCCTTTAATTCAAATTAATCTGAATTTTGCCCCAAATGCATTCCTTCATCAAAAATGTTTTATATAGCAATTTTATCTCATTATAAGTTTCTTTTTTATTTGTGTACTTTATTATCAATAACATTTCATTACAATGTTTTTTTAAAGGGATTGATTTTTAACATTCCTTAGTTATGTAAGGCTTATTTTTGAACTGAAGATACAACTTGCTAAATTTAAAGAGCTATAACCTTGGGAAATAAAACACTAAATTTAGTTATAAGAGGAACAAAATATAGTCAAAAGTGAAACCAAATGGAAAATGGATTATGTTTTTAGAAAATTAATATTTTAAGAATTGAAATACATGATAAAAATGTTTGAAGATTAATTTAAAACAGATTTGTTTCTAAACAAAAGGGTTTTCATTAGATGCAAGCATCGATGAGTATTATTGATACCTTTTTTCAATTATGTGCAATCAAAACTATTTTCTTATCAACAATTGAACATAAAATAAAATATTATTATTTACATCCTTTTATATGTTTTCAGACAGATCATTAGTAAAGAAGCTTAGGGATTTTTTAAGGAGTAATTTTGTCAACATATTTATTACATGGCAGTCAATTAATATTACTGAGTCAAATAATTAAATTTGCATTTTTAATATAAGTGCAACTACTTTCACTCTTCACTTTCATGCATTGGAGAAGGAAATGGCAACCCACTCCAGTGTTCTTGCCTGGAGAATCCCAGGGACGGGGGAGCCTGGTGGGCTGCCGTCTATGGGGTCGCACAGAGTCAGACACGACTGAAGCGACTTAGCAGCAGTAACTACTTAATATCAGATTTAAACATACCCTGAGTGATAAATCAGGGTAGTTTTCTTGGAAGGTGGTCGAGCTACATTATAATGCTGTTTAACAAATTTTCCCTTTTTAGCTTCATTACTAAATCATTTAGTCAAAAAATCAAATGAAATCAAATGTGAATTACATGTTAAAAAATACTTTTAATTATAATCACTGCAATGCCATTTGTAAAAATAATGTTTGCTGTACATCAAAAGATAGAAATGTGGATTTGCACAATGATATTTCACTAAGATAAAAATTCAGGAAAAATTATTTGCAAGCTTTTCAAAGTACCCTATTCCTTTTTTAAAAAAATTATTCATATAAAGGTTAACTTGAAGTTTAAACTTCTAGGTATGTATCTCCCCATGGATATATCTCTCTTTCTTTAAATACTGAATCTGACATATTTCTTCTAGAACAAGTAAGCAATGGAGCATATTTGACAAAGAAGTTTGGCTTAGATTGATAACTAAATATGCAAATAAACATTGGGTGTGTTTCAAACTTGGTGAAATTAATTCTCCTGACTAATGACAGAGATAAGAAAGAAAAACAGTGCATTACTTTCTATTAGGATATCTAATAGCCAAAGCAATTTTAGATTAGATTAATTAGAAAAGCATGGGCATCCTAATTATATCACTGTAGAAACAAAGCAATATCAAGGTACTATTTTCAATCATGACAACAGATCAAATTAGACAGGGTATTTTGTTGCAGAAGATTTACACAAACAGATCATGGCATGAAAGAAGCCTGGGGATGAATTAGATTTTTGCAAAGATTAATTACAACATAAGCTAAACAAAATCAGTATAAGGCAAGATCACATGAGTGGGTCTAATCAATTTTGAGTGAATTTAAGGTAGTGATATTTGATGGATATGATTTTTAAAAACATCTGTCACGTGCAGTTTCACAGAGTTACTCCTGCTGTTTCATTGCCTCTACCTAGAGAATTCACCACGGTTTCAACAATAAAACTCAAGACATGATTAGACCAGAGACAATCTCATTGACTCTGAAAGCCAATAGAGAGATGATTTCAATTGGGTTAGTCTTATAGGTGAAGTATATTAAAACTTTCAACACTGGGTGTCCAGTTCAGAACATAAAACATATGATTGCTTTTGAAAATTTCCATATGATCTAATGGAAACTTTAAATAACCTAACTAACTCTAAATGCCAGAACCTAACTAAATGTCAATAAATTTTTATCTTCTTACTAATACATATGATGAACAGACTTACTCGGCCCTCTAGATCTATATGATGGAGAAATGTTAACAGATACGGATATTTAACATAAGGTCCCAAAAAAATCACCTTAATTGCTAGGTCTGAATCCAAAGCTTATGCAATATTTTTAAATCTTGACTTTCTTACCTGTTTTTACTCTAAATCTGGGATCACCAGCACTATTTTCCTAACCACACAAGCAACATAATGGTTAGGCTGTTTTTTGGGGTCTAATGGATGATGTTGCATATACAGCCAGTCCCAACCTTGAATGGTAATACTTTGTATGTGACCAAGGATTCTGGACTTTGAGGAACACTCCTGGTTTTTTTTATTACACTATGATCATCTTTTATTTACATGAGTTTAAAGAATTACAGACATCTTTTATAGAAAATCTTTTAGCTTCTTTTCAGGATGAGTTCTGAATAATCAGAAAAAATATCAGGATGAGATATTTTTCAGGATGAGTTCTAAATGAATAAAAATAAATTGCATATTAATGCATATATATGGGCTTTCTATAGTTCAGTGGTAAAGAACCTGCTTGCAGCACAGGAGACACAGGTTCAATCCCTAGGTCAGCAAGATCCCCGGGAGAAGAAAATGGCAACCCACTTCAGTAGTCTTGCATGTAAAATACCATGGACAGAGGAGCCTGACCGGCCACAGTCCATGAGGTCGCAAAGAGTTTAACAGGATGTAGCGACTAAACACGGAGAAGGCAATGGCAAGCCACTCCAGTACTCTTGCCTAGAAAATCCCATGGATGGAGGGGCCTGGTAGGCTGAAGTCCATGGGGTCGCTACAAGTCGGGCTCAACTGAGCAACTTCACTTTCACTTTTCACTTTCACACAATGGAGAAGGCAATGGCAACCCACTCCAGTGTTCTTGCCTGGAGAATCCGAGGGACGGCAGAGCCTGGTGGGCTGCCGTCTATGGGGTCGCACAGAGTCGGACATGACTGAAGCGACTTAGCAGCAGCAGCAACTAAACAACAAGGCATATATGTGGAATCTAGAAAAATGGTACAGCTGGACCTCACTGCAGGGCAGGAACAGAGATGCAGATGTAGCGAATGGACCTGTGGACCCAGGGCGCGAGGGGATGAGGCAGAGGGAGCGGCACTGACATGCATACGCCACCACATGTAAAATAGACAGCTGGTGGGAAGCCGCTGTACAGCAAAGGGAGCTCAGCTCGGTGCTCTGTGGTGACCTAGAGAGGGGGTGGAGGGGGGGGAGGCTCAAGCAGGAGCGGATATATGTATACATATCCCCAGTGGCTCAGCTGTAAAGAATCTGCTTGCAGTGCAGGAGCTGCAGAGACACAGGTTTGTTCCCTGGGTCAGGAAGATCTCCTGGAGGAGGGCATGACAACCCACTCCAGTATTCTCGCCTGGAGAATCCCTTGGGCAAAGGAACCTGGTGGGCTACAGTCCATGGGGTTGCAAAGAGTTGGACATGATTGAAGCGCCTTAGCATGCATGCAGAGCTGATTCACGTTGTTGTATAGCAGAAACTAATACAACATTATAAAGCAATTATACTCCAATTTAAAAATAAATTAAAATGAGAAAAGACATTATGCTCTGATATACAGAAATATGGTCAGTTAAGATAGAAACAATTCCTGGCATTCATGAATAATAGAAAGTGAAAGAAATCCAGAGAGGCAAAGGGATTATTAATGAGGGCGATAATATTCTACTCCGATTATCCTAACCTACATGCTCTGATCTAATCCTTTCATGTCTGTTACAACGCCTTCTTTAGTATAATCCTGAAATTGAGGGTTGTAAATGTGGGGTGTGTGTTCTGATATACAGCATTTATTACAATCATTACTTTTGGCATTATTAATGTAAGCAGAGACTTGTTTGTAACCTTTCATTTAACAATCACAAGTGTTGTTTGGCATTTCTTTTATTTTTGGCCTATATCAACATTGGTACTGTTGCTTCAGTACTTAATAATTTTTATTGAGAAATTTCTCATAAATTTATATACTCCACAATTTTTTGTTAATAATAGCTGTTAAGTATACTATAGCTTTCTCGCCTGGTGGCTCAGCCAGTAAAGCATCTGCCTGCAATATGGGAGACCCGGGTTTGATCTTTGGGTCAGGAAGATCCTCTGGAGAAGGAAATGGCAACACACTCCAGTACCCTTGCCTGGAAAATCCCATGGATGGAGGAGCATGATATGCTGCAGTATACTATATTCACTCATCTACTTACAAATTTTATTGAGTAATAATAGTATATTTCAGGAACATGAAAAATGCTAGTGAAATCACTAACTTAGGAAAACGTTACATAGCTTTAAATACTTTACATTGATGCCATGAGTTTATAACCGATTTAAGTAATATGGATATTCTTTTAAATCCTGAGAATTCACTCATAATCAAGTTAAAGTTGTATATTGCAAGTACTCATTAGATCCAACAGGATATGTTCTTCATTATTCTCTCCATAGAACATATTCTCTTTGAAAAACAGATAAATACGACTTGGCAGAAGCAAATCCTGAAGCAATGGAAATGGTTAAAGGCTTCCGTTTCCAAGCCACTTCTCTGGAAGCAAATTAAGTAGAAATTACTGAGATATCAGCAGAAGTGTAATTAAGCAGAATAGATACTAATGATCAATGGCAAAAATGGTTCACAAGTCAGCGGAATAACTACGCTAAGTAAGGGCTAGCTATCAATAAACGTGAAAGTGTGATTTCAGTCAATTGAATGCAATGGATTTGCAGAGCAACCTTTACCAGGGAAATCAAAGCATGCTACGAAAAAGTTAATATTTATTATGGCTTGATTTTTTAGGTGAGGACTTGTTTAACATTTCTACATATGGGATTCTCAGGCATTTTAAATAACATTATGCATAAAATCTGGTGCTACTTCATATTTTCACTTGGAATAGCAAAATCACTCTCATCTTTACATAATATATCCGTCAGTGAATTTGGCTCAAATAATTATTTAATGGTCTCATCCTGAGTTTCCAGAACTGGGGGCTTACTGGTTAAAATCTCCAGCATTTGAATTAGCAAAAAAGAAGGTTTATAGATCAGAGAACTGAATGGGAATGCCTTTATAAGTCATGAGCTCCCCAGTTGGCCATGGTCCCCGACATTCATTATTTTATGATACTGGGCTGTTTATGTTAATATTTATGCTAACTTCCTGGTTCTATAGACAATTAAAATTGCATGTTTAAATTTTGCTACATTGAGAACAAAAGATTACTGTACTTCTAATATATATGAAATATTTATACTATGCAAAATTTGATTTTATATTTATTTATAAATATATAAATTTATGTTTAATATTTTATGTATAAATTTTATTTATATTTATATAGTCACTAAAGATAATGGGCATTTAGTTTCTATTCTCAAGCTTCTGACTCTCAGCATATTTTAGTTAAAACTTCACAGTTGATCTTGATTCCAAATTAGGTTTTTCTCCCTTATAAACACAGTTGCTACCTCAGCTCTTATTTAGTTCCAGACAATATACTTTGATGGATTTCTTCTATAAGTTGTCTATTTTTGCCAAGTAATGGGGCTCTCCATAGAGTTGACAGCTCAAAGGAAACTAATTCTATTTGGAGTTTGATTGCTCATTTAATTGGCTGATACCCATGTTCAAACTTACTATAAATTTATTACAAAATCTGTCATTGTCAACTTGGGCTTTTCTACATGTAACCACATCTTCTTAAATTATCATAGCCACTATAATTAAACCTCAGTGCTTTTCCAACAAAGGCTAGAAAGTTAAGTTCGATAATGCCAGATGCAACTAATTTTGTTCTATGTTTGAAGCTAGGAGTACGTACAAACGACTTAATCAGTTCCTTCACTTCAGCTAGGAATATTTTTATTTTCTGTTGGCTGTTGTTGTTTTTATAGCTCTTTGGCATTCCTACAATCCTGTCCATCATTTGCTTCAAATCAGCCTATGTTGATTACATTTCAGTTAGTACACCATTTCTGATGATATATCACATGCAGTAAAGCGATCTCTTTGGAATTCACGGTCATCATCATTTGCAGGAAAAAGAGGTTGCAAAACATCATGACCTTGTCATGCCCTGTTGGAAGGGGATCAGCTGCCAGATATTTATTGACAGGACTCAAGACTTAAGTGCTCTGTACACTAGAACTGACAAGGTCAGAGCAGCTTATAGGTAATAATGAAACTGACTCAAACAGCTGTGCTTACATGATGGTTTGACATCCGTCTGTGCTTCCTGCCTGGCTGATATAAATGGCCATCCTCTATAGACGTGAAAGCTAGCAATGTACATGGCATACTTTATCGAACTATTACCAGTATCATAGGTTTTACATTCATCTGGGATTCTTGAATTCTGCATCTCTATGTTGGAGGTAAATATGCATATTTACCTCTAAGTTTATTCTTCCTTATGGAATATTTTTATCATAAAAATGTATCTCCAGGACATCATCAAGATGGTGACGTAGGTCACTCCTCACTTCAGTTCCCTTCTCAAGAAAGCCATCTAACAACTATCTATAGACAAGACATCATCGTGAAAACTCTGAGAACTCAGTGGTGAGTCTGAAACATTCCTCACCCTGGACCACAGAGACTGAGAAAACCACAATAGAAGGCAAGAGAAGCAGCTACGCTCCAAGTACATCCCCCTCCCAAGGGCTGGAACAAATGTCATACAGAAAGAGCCCCTCTGAGCCTATGGTTTCTCCAGTTGAAAAGAGAGACCTCGAGGTGAATATCCAGTTTCTGAGCATTGCAGGACACTTTCTGGGAAGGCTAGCTGGGTCTTGCCTCAAGTAGATCACTGGAGGATCTAGACGGCTCAAGGCCTGAGTGTCAGGTAGAGATGGAGGAGGAGGCTGGGGCTTACAGCAACCAGCACTAATATCTTGGCAGACAGCATTCCTGCTTTGCAGAAGCACCTGAGCTGAGAGCTCCAGCCAGTGAATGAGGCCATATGCTGAGCTGAGCCTTTTCTGGCCAGGGAGCTCAGTTGGCAGTTCTGCTTAATTTGGATTCTCAGCCGATGAGAGATGTTCTACATCCACACCTGGGGAGGAAGGCAAATTCCAGCCCCTCCTAAGTGCTGAGTTTAGCTCCTGGTAACCCACTGCAGAGAACACTGGCAGCCATGGAGCCCATCCCACAAACACCTTGGACAGGGAGCTAAGTCAGCAGCTCTGCTGACTCTTACGCACAGCTTCAGGGCCTGAGTATCCAGGGGGCCTGATGAGAGGCCCTGGGCAGATCAGGAGCTCAGTCCACAGTCTAGTTCTGTGGCACGGCACAGCCCAACTGCTGCACCTTGCCCAGGCATGGAGCCCTCTCACTGAATCCTCCCAGCTACAGAGTACACCCTGCAGCCCTACCTGTGTACACGTGGTGTACACAGCATCCCTGCACAGAACACAATCTTTCTCCCTACCCAACTGCAGGCTGAAGTCCCCTCCAAACAAGAGAGTCTGGCCAGTGACCTTGCCCCACAGTGGAGCACAGTCAGACAGCGACCTGATCATGAAGTCCAGTGTGTAGCCCTGCCCAACTTTGAGCAGAGCTCCAGCCCCACTTGATCACAACACACAGTCCAAGGCCCCATCAGACCCAAAGTCCCCGCCTAAGGGACCACCTGAAAACAGAAGGCAGCCAGAGGTTACCATCCTGTGGGAGGGCACAGCTTGAGACCCACGCAGCTAAGAGCAGTTGAGGAGCCCAGGCTACAGCCCCACTCAGTCAGGGATCCAGCAAGTGGCACCCCACTGCTGTGACCTCAGCTGATGGGAGGTGATTGCAGAGCCCCATGTGACAGCTAAAGAATAAAAAAATCCAATTAAAAAATGGGCAAAGAACCTGAATAGACATCTGTCCAGCGAAGATATTCAAGTGGCCGACAGGTTTATGAGAAGGGGATCAACACCACTAACTGTCAGGGGAATGCAAATCAAAATCACAGTGACACATGGGCTCATACCTGGTGGGATGGCTATAGTCAAAAAGCTAAGAGTTAATGAGTATTGGCAAGATATGGAGAAAAGGGAGCCTTTGTTCAGTGCTGATGGGAATGTAAGTTGGTGCAGCCTCTATGGAAAACAGTATGAGGCTCCTCACAAAATTAAAAACGGAACTCCCGTATGATCAAACAATTCTACTTCTGGGAATATAACCGAAGAAAATAAAATCACTATCTCAAGGAAGTATGTACACCCCCGTGTACACTGGGACATAATTTATGACAGCCAAGACAAGAAAACAAGCTAAGTGTCCACTGATGGGCAAATGGAAAAAGAATGCAAAACACACACACCAAAATACTCTTCAACCATATAAAAGAAGGAAGCCCTGCCAATTATGGCAGCATGGAAACCTGAGAGCATTATCTTAATGAAATAAGCCAAATACCTATACTGTATGATCTTACTCATGTGTGGTTTCTAGAAAACAAACAAACTCAGAAAAAAAGCATATTGGTGTTTGCTGGAGGAGTGGGTAAGGGAGACAGGTGAAAGTGGTCAAGGGTATAAACTTCCGGTTTTAAGATGTATACAATTTAGGGATGTAATGCACTACACAGTGACTATAGTTGGCAATACTCTATTGCATACTTGAAAGTTGCTTAAGAAAGTAAATCTTAAGAGATCTCATCACACACACACATACATAAATATTGTATCAGGTCGATGGATTGTTAAAATCTAATTGTGGTGATCATTTGCAATATATATGCATATTAAATCATCACACTGCCTACCTTACATTTTGATGTCATATGTAAATTGTATGTTAAAGCTGGCAAAACATACAAATAAAATTTTAAAATGTATATATGAATGCATTTCTCTTTTGCCAGTTCTTCCACTTTTGCCATCATTTTTTTAATTTCCTAGATTGCATTTTTAATGGTTAAAACCATTGGTACCCATTGCTTTTCCTTAGCATTAACCCAGAGGACAGGGATAAATTTAAGAGGAGCATTGCCATGCCTAAGAATTATGCTTACTCAATCTAGAGAGAAGAGACCAGATAGGACACTTTAAATCTGATTCATATCATTTACAAATCTCACTTTGGAAAGTTGAGAAGACAATTCTATTTGTTTTCCATGAGACACACAACCCGTTGTGATTTTTGTTCCTCTTTGTATTAGTAAATGTATTTGATGTCCACATAAGAAGACAAAGAAAATCGGCATTAAAAACGCTCTGCATATAAAACTCCTAGAGTAGAACATAGGCAAAACACTCTCCGACATACATCATCACAGCAGGATCCTCTATGACCCACCTCCCAGAATATTGGAAATAAAAGCAAAAATAAACAAATGGGACCTAATTAAACTTAAAAGCTTCTGCACAACAAAGAAAACTATAAGCAAGGTGAAAAGACAGCCTTCAGAATGGGAAAAAATAATAGCAAATGAAGCAACGGACAAACAACTAATCTCAAAAATATACAAGCAACTCCTACACCTCAATGCCAGAAAAATAAATGACCCAATCAAAAAATGGGCCAAAGAACTAAATAGACATTTCTCCAAAGAAGACATACAGAGGGCTAACAAACACATGAAAAGATGCTCAACATCACTCATTATCAAAGAAATGCAAATCAAAACCACTATGAGGTACCATTTCACACCAGTCAGAATGGCTGCAATCCAAAAATCTACAAGCAATAAATGCTGGAGAGGGTGTGGAGGAAAGGGAACCCTCTTACACTGTTGGTGGGAATGCAAACTAGTACAGCCACTATGGAGAACAGTGTGGAGATTCCTTAAAAAACTGGAAATAGAACTGCCTTATGATCCAGCAATCCCACTGCTGGGCATACACACTGAGGAAACCAGAAGGGAAAGAGACACGTGTACCCCAATGTTCATCGCAGCACTGTTTATAATAGCCAGGACATGGAAGCAAACTAGATGTCCATCAGCAGATGAATGGATAAGAAAGCTATGGTACATATACATAATGGAGTATTACTCAGCCATTAAAAATAATACATTTGAATCAGTTCTAATGAGGTGGATGAAACTGGAGCCTATTATACAGAGTGAAGTAAGCCAGAAGGAAAAACACCAATACAGTATACTAACGCATATATATGGAATTTAGAAAGATGGTAACAATAACACTGTATATGAGACAGCAAAAGAGACACTGATGTATAGATCAGTCTTTTGGACTCTGTGGGAGAAGGAGAGGGTGGGATGATTTGGGAGAATGGCATTGAAACTTGTATAATATCATATATGAAACGAGTCGCCAGTACAGGTTCGATGCATGATACTGGATGCTTGGGGCTGGTGTACTGGGATGACCCAGAGGGATGGTATGGGGAGGGAGGAGGGAGGAGGGTTCAGGATGGGGAACATGTGTATAGCTGTGGTGGATTCATTTTGATATATGGCAAAACCAATACAATATTGTAAAGTTAAAAAATAAAATAAAATAAAAAATTTAAAAAAATGCTTTGCATATTATTTTTACATGATAACTGAAGCCATATGTATATGGACTAAAATATGACAAAACTACAACCACAGAGGTAAGCTTATTTGAGGGCTCTTCTCCACTTCTGTCACTGTCTCCCCCAGTACACTACTTTTAATAGACAGCCACTATCAAGAAAGATGACATATTACACACATTAACATGCATCACATCCAAATGATGATTGGAGTGGACCACCAAAAAGAAATGATAATACATAGCAAATAAAGATTCTGTATACATAGACAGGTTTAAAATGACATCCTCTGTCATTCATAATCGGCCACAGTTTGGACCATCACCATAAACTGGAGCCTGACAGCCAGTGCCTACAAAAGGAACAGAAGCAGGGATGCGAATCACTAAGGGTTGCCACTCTCTCTGTCTTTCTGAGAGAACAAAGAGTTACATGCCATCTCTAAATGCACCATAGCTTTCATTATTAATAATGTCTGGAACCTACGGACACCACTAAGAGGCCATAAAGCAGGCATTCAGAGATGAGACAGAGGCAGCATTTGACCTATTTGATTATGTCCAAGTAGTTCCACCCAAACCTCTTCTTAAAGTCACATGAGCTCTACCATTGACCCCGAGGTCATCTTTCTGGATTTGATATGTATTATAGATCCAAGAGGAAGGGATCTCTTAGTTTAACAGCACTTTCAATCATGCATTGAACAGTTGGCCTTCAATAATCCATTATTTAATTAAATAATAGTGATTTCCCCAGCATTTTAATTAGCTGTCTCAGGTCTGACCATCAAGAAGCCAAGTTGTTAAGGAAACGGGAGAGGGCAAAAGCAGTGGGAAACGTGTCACGTCACTTCCTACCCCTGCATCCTTGACAGCATTTCTTGTCCTCGGTCTAGTCACAATCCCATTACACAGCTTTGTTTTCAGCACATACCAATTTTCCTTAGCTCAAAGCTCTGTATCTCTGGCTCCTACACAGATCAGTGTATGACCTAAGGGCAGAAGTTCCTTTGTCCAGAAGCCCTGACAGACAGCCTCCCTATGTGTTGGTGGCATAAAGAAACAAACACAAAGATGACTTGACGGGTTCCACTTTTAGCTTTTATAAGCCCATGTGCCGCTACAGCGCCTCACTGGAGGGCCATCCAGTCTTGCCGGTAAATCTATCAGGTGCAAATCTATCCTGTCCTCTCAACCTCTCCCGTTTGTCTTTTCAAGGTTAATGCCGCTTCGAGAACAAGTGCTTTTCAAACATCTGTCATGGCTTTATTACCAAAGTTTCGAGAAAAGCAAACAAACAAAAAGAGATGCAATTAAAGGAATAATGAGCACACTTGTTGGTGTTTAATTAGAAATGAGTTGATTTTGAATCTCACCAACAGCCAAAAGTAATCACTGGTCTATTGCGAATGACTTGCTCATCCATGATGTCCCTGGCCACTTTGCCGATGACAAGCAAAAGCATTACAGCACTGCCATCTTAACCACAAAAGAAGACAGAGTGAGTAATCTAAAGAGGAAATTCGCAATTCTTCCAGGGTCAAATGAATGTGTTACAAAAATACTTTATTTTACAATGTAATGTTTTATGGTGATGATACTGATGATGACTCCTTTTTCCCTCAAAGATGACACCATCATCTGGGCTAATCTATATGTAGTTCTCTCATTCCCATTGCCCTAAAAATACTTTGTGTATTGTATTATACAGGAAGCTTAAGCACGGGAATGCTATCAAAATGTGCATAAGCTGGGAAACTAAGGGATATTTACACACGACTCTGATGCTGGGAGGGATTGGGGGCAGGAGGAGAAGGGGACGACAGAGGATGACATAGCTGGATGGCATCGCTGACTCGATGGACGTGAGTCTTAGTGAACTCCGGGAGTTGGTGATGGACAGGGAGGCCTGGCGTGCTGCAATTCATGGAGTCGCAAAGAGTCGGACACGACTGAGCGACTGATCTGATCTGATCTGAGAGGGACAGCATTAGTTGTGCCATTAGATAGTTCTGCCAACTCCAGACAGTAAACGTTGACAATAAAATAACCGTATCTCAGAAAAAGCTACTGATCTGCCTTCTATTTGGTTT
Source organism: Bos javanicus (assembly GCF_032452875.1). Classification (NCBI taxonomy): domain Eukaryota; kingdom Metazoa; phylum Chordata; class Mammalia; order Artiodactyla; family Bovidae; genus Bos; species Bos javanicus. Next base: position 52,403,359 of record NC_083891.1, on the reverse strand, counting down.
ATAACATCATGAAAATAAAGAAAATGTATTTTAAAATTGTTTTTCTTCTGGGGTAAAGGCTAGCAATATATTTTTGTGATTATAGTAATTTTGTCAGAGTGATACACAGTTGTTGGACAATACAGGTCAATGAAATTACCTGCATAAATGAACAGGCTGAGTTTCTCATCATGTGGTCCCATTTGCGGATGCTCCCAGGAAAAATAATGAAAGAAAAAATAAAGAAGGAATGTCTCCAGATCTCAGCTAGTTAAAACTCATTAAGTCTGAGTTAGTATATGACACCTGATTCATTTTGTCTTAAAAAAAAAAGGCAAGACAGTAAAAAACAAAATATAAAACAAAATGACTTAATTTAAATAAGCTAGAGAAATTTATCATGGTAATATAATCAAACAAGAAATAGTCTCTTGCAGGTTAGAGATAGTACTGAAACTTTTCAAAAAGGTCACCCAAGAGAAAAGGGTTATATTTCAAGTGAAAAATGTAATTCATTGTTCTCATAAATTGTTGTTCAATCATGCAAAATCTGGGACCCAGAGGGAAAAGTCTTGAGAAGGTTATGAACTATTTTACTATTATCCATCTTAGAAGAACACTTGGTCATGATAAGTCATAAGAAAGATGGTGGCATCTTGTTCCCTGAAAAATTTGTAATTGGAGAACTGACAGCTCTTTTATATTCATAAAGGTCAGATCTAGATGTAAAGCACTGTTGTCAAACCTTCTGTGAACTCTCCTATAAAAAAAAAAAAAGGTTATGATTTAACCTTGTTCAAGGGCCCTCTCTTGTAGTCTAGTCCAACTTTCTTCTATAATATCAAAGCTGTAAAAATCCCAGGGGGAAAAGAGTGGAAAATCAGGCAAGTATGATCCAGTATTAGGCATTAGGCTGATAAATATTATCAACTCTCCTGGTTAGAAGGTGGAAAGGTGAAAACCCTCATTGGCAGCATCTATCAATTTTCTTGGTGATCCAGTTTTATACTATGGTTGATTTCAAGCTATTGACTTGATGGAACAGGAGATGGGAGGAGAGGCAGAGTAATACATCTTATATTGTATGTCTATAATAAAGATCCAATAGATGTAACTAACCTCAAGAACAAAAGTAATAGCACAATGCAGTTAAAAACAATTAGGAACTTATGGATTATAAGTATTTATTACCTTGTTTTTAATTTAATTCACTTAAATGCAAGTTTATTTAATTTTAATAATGGCTGTGTTTAAATACTGACCTGCAAAAATTCTGAAAATTCACCAGTCAGCTTTCAAGAGCTGTTATCAGCCAGCTATAATACATTACTGGATCTGAGTACCTGTTTCTAAGGTGTTAGTCTCGTAGAGTCTAGATATTAAAAGAAACTTAGGCAGCTTATCCCCAACAGGTGAGTATATATTCTGGATCTTCAATGTTAAATGATAGAACAGATCCTGGTTCCTAGATTGCCCATGGAGATTCTGATTAAAAACTACAGAGCTTTGCCCTAAGGAAATTGTACATACGAAAATACCTATCGAAATTTATTTTCAGAGTCACTGCCTGTCCCTTCTCACTCTCATAGCCACATTTTATTGAGCAGGAAGTGATGAGGAGATGGATGAGGAAAACAAGAGACTAGGGGAGGCTCCCAGAGGAGCACTGCTGCATGATCTTGCACAGCTGATTTTCACTCAATTGATTTTTTAAAAAATATCTGACTCAGAAGTAAGAAATTGACCAGTCAATTCATCTGCATGGGGAATTAGCTTCCCAGGGCTGCCATCACAAAGTAGCACAAACTAGGTGGCTTAAAACAATAGAAATTGATCTCTTACAGATCAGGAAGCAAGAAGCCTTAGTGTTGGCAGAGCCATTGCTTCTTCCAAGACTCTGGGAAGGACCATTCCTTACCTCTTCCTAGCTTATAGTGGTGGCCACTGATACTTGGCTCATAGCTCCATCACTGCAGTCTCTGCTTCTGCCATCACATGGCATACTCTGTGTGGCTGTGTCCTCTTATACAGATGCTAGTTATGTTGGATTAAGAGCCCTCCCTACCGTAGTATAACCTCAGTTCAGTTGAGTTCAGTTGCTCAGTCGTGTCGGACTCTTTGCGACCCCATGAATCACAGCACGCCAGGCCTCCCTGTCCATCACCAACTCCCAGAGTTTACCCAAACTCACGTGCATCGAGTCGGTGATGCCATTCAGCCATCTCATCCTCTGTCGTCCCCTTCTCCTCCTGCCCCCAATCCCTCCCAGCATCAGGGTCTTTTCCAATGAGTCAACTCTTCGCATGAGGTGGCCAAAGTACTGGAGTTTCAGCTTCAGCAGCAATCCTTCCAGTGAACACCCAGGACTGATCTCCTTTAGGATGGACCAGTTGGATCTCCTTGCAGTCCAAGGGACTCTCATGAGTCTTCTCCAATGCCACAGTTCAAAAGCATCAATTCTTCAGCGCTCAGCTTTCTTCATAGTCCAACTCTCACATCCATACATGACCACTGGAAAAACCATAATTACAGTGGCAAGGACCCCTTTACCAAGCAAGGACCCCTTTACAAATGAGGACACATTCTGGGGTACTGAGGGTCAGGACTTTAACATATCTTTTTGAGAGTGACAATTTAACCCTTAACAGGTGTTTAACCATTTAATAAATGATGAAAGATAATGGTCCTGAGTTGGCCACCTTTCTCTCCAAAATAATGGTTTGGTCAATGTCAGTATTTTGTTGTTCTGAAAGGAAAGATGTCTATATTCCCATTTAACAAAGAAGCTGACATACTGATAGAAGAAAAAGTTCGCTCCAAATCAACTAGTGTATCAGTAAATAAGCCTAGAATTTTGTTAGATAGAAAAGTAAGGTTTTTTTCTAAAGCCCAAGTTCCCTTTCTTCCTCATTGAAGCCTTTCCTCAGACTTCGCTTGAAGCCTGTTCTATGTAGGTTCCTTTAAAAAAGATCACGTTTTCTCAAGTATATTTTAATTTTTTTTTTTGAGCCTGTTGGTTTATGGCTAGAACCATGCTGTTTTTGAACATGATACACAAACATACAAATGTTGCTGCTCCAAAAAATCAAACAGGTTTTTTAAAGTCAATCAATTAATTTCTAGGGCTTTCAGTGAACTAATCAGGATGGATTGAAAAATCAGACCAATTGCATTCAGTCTCTTCACACTTCACAAGTATTGAAAGCCGACTATGTGCATAGTCCCCGGATGTAGCTGAGTTCAATTATCTGAAAGGCCATTTGCTTTACCAGGGGATCTTTCCAGCCCAGGGATCAAACCCACGTCTCCTGCATCTCCTGCATTGGAAGGTGGATTCTTTACCACCAGATCTACCAGGGAAGCCTCATTTGAAAGGCAGATGTCTGAAAAACTCACATGATTTGTCCCCAGCATCATCATCAGTACATGATGCTGAAATCAGATATGATATTATTTTCTCAGTTATTCTTTACTACAGTTAGTGCTTGTTTCTTGACCAAAACTGAATCCTTAATTCAGTGTTTTATTTCCAGACTCCCTTAAAAATAATATAACCTTTTAGACCTGTACTAGTTTAGTAAAAACTATCTTAGGAAAAGACAAGGTATACATTTGAGATTTTTTAAAGAGAAGAATGGATCATTGCTGACAGTCAAGGACTGAAATGTGACAGGCAGTTTCTGAAAAGTTTCACAGAACTTTCTCAAATGTTGCCCATGAGAATGACTGAAACTCAGTTATTCTCTTCTGCTTGCAATTCCCACCCCAAAGCAAGGATCTGTTGCATCAGAGTCCTGAAAGTTGATCCCTGACTTTAACAGAATGAGTTTGCAGTCTGAGTTAAATAGTGAACAAGAAAGCCCATTCCATTTTCAAATAGGTCTGTTGAGAGAAAGCTGCTTTTCAGTCTGAACTCAGATCTGCCTCCATGCCTTCATGCATGTGAAATTCTATCTTTGCATCTAGAGCAACACAAAGTCTGATTCTATTTCCACGTTAGCATAGCCTCTGTTTCTCAGTTGTGTTCAATGGTTTGTTACTGCTGTCTTCCATGTTCCAAACACTACCCCAGATACTGAGGATCTAGAGATCAGGAGAAAAGAGTCTATTTTAAGGATCTCAGCCTGGTGCAGTTCTAGCTGATAGAGATTTCTAAGATAATGAATATATTTTATACCCACATTAGCCAATGTGGTAGCTACCAACCAAGTGTGGCCATTGAACATGTGGACTGTGATAGGGAAACTGAAAAACTGAATTTTTAATTTCACTTAATTGCATTTTATTTAAATTGCCACATATGGCAATGGCCAATGTACTGGACAATATAAGTCTGATGGAATAGACAGGCTTATACATGGATAAGGGCTTCCCTGATGGCTCGGGCAGTAAAGAATCTGCCTGCCAATGCAAGAGACCTGGGTTTGATCCCTGGCTTGAGAACATCCCTGGAGAAGAGAATGGCTACCCACTCCAGTATTCTTGCCTAGAGAATTCCATGGACAGAGGAGCCTGGAGAGCTATAGTCCACAGGGTCGCAAAGAGTAGGACATGACTGAGTGACTAACACTTTCACTTTCATACATGGATACATGTAACAATAAACATATAGTGTCCAGCAAAGGAGGACTGAAATGAGAGGCCAGGTGATGGCTGAGATAGAGTCCCTGCAAAAATGATGCCTGAGCTGGGTCTTGCTGCTGAAATTAGCCAAGTGACCAAGGGGATAAAAAGTTTCAGGGGAAAAAAAAATGAAAAAATCACACAGGCACTCAATTCTATTGAGAACAAAGAATTCAAACACTAGTTTGAACACAAAATCTGGCTGTGAGATACTGAGTACGCACTCCATTTTCCTCATGACCGTCATAAAGTTAGTTTTCAAAGTACACTCTGTATACAGTTTGTCTTGGTCTGTAGGAAAAAAATAAACATGAGAATGTGCCTTTTCTTATTTGAATATTATCCTTCAAAATGTGCATCTGAAATTGAAATTGGCATTCTTGGCAGAAAAATGGCTCCATTTAAGTTTAAATTTAATTAAAAGAATTCTATAAATTCTCAGTCTAACTGCTAATAAGTGAACCCTCTACAATAGTAATTGGAAAATGTGAGTCTGAAGTAAGATGTAGAATGTTACGTGTCTATTATAGTTCATCTAGATAATAAAAACATATTTAGCCTTCTAAGATTTTTTTTTTAATGTTGAGTCAGTCTTATTTGGGTAAACTCTTCTACCCAGCCCTGTGTCATATACACATATTTGGAAGTAGGAAAAGCTGTCTACATCATTGCTGAAGAACAGAATTCTAATGAAGACTGGAAAAGGAGGGAGTCCTACTGAGAGTTGTCAGAGATGGGTCCTCAGTGAAGATCAAGGAGAGTCATCAGGACTAAGATATTCCTGGACAACCTTTTCAGGGTCACAGATTTGGTCTGTACCTTCCTTGCTCAGTGAATACACTGTGTATTTGTTTCAGTTTAACACAACAAATATTTTTCTAATGCTTCTGATTTTGTTTGGCTTTTGCTTATTTTTAAACCAGGCACTGGGGATATAAAGGTGTACAGATGAGACTTAGCTCATCTTCTGAAGAGCCTAAGAGGTTGATGAGAAGAGACCACTTTCTCCCTCCGCTCCGCCCCACCCATCGTTACCATGGAGCGCTGAGCCGGGCTTCCGGTACTGGTCTGCGGCTTCCGCACTGGTTCTCTCGTTTCCCCGTGGCAGTGAATGTGTATCAGCCCTAACCTTCCCGTTCATCCTGTTCTCATTACCCCCCACCCCACGTCCACAGATCCATTCTGTGCGTCTGCATCTCTGTTTCTGCCCTGGAAATAGGTTCATCTGTACCATTATTCTACATACCACATATGTGCGCTCTTACCATTAATAGGTGAAATTTGTGTGTCTTCATCAAAAACGACAGTCTACAAAAATGGGCAGAGACAGAGAGACAAGTGTGTGTGTGTGTGTGTGTGTGTGTGTGTGAATGGCAGGTCGTGATGAGGTAGGGCTTACCTTTTCAAAACAGAAAATTATTGCAAGATTTTTTTAACTTCCTAAATATTTGACTCTAATATTTTAATAAATTTATGTATGGTTCCCTTAGTAATCATTAGTGTTTGCAACATGGAATGACAAAGATCTCAAGAAAAATAATATTTAGGATTAAGAATTTATGATGAATACTGCTTGCATGCAGTATCTCAAAAAATCAATGAACATGAAGTAATAAATATATCCGAGAACAGTCACCTAAAAAGATTTTTATCCTGTATCAAAACCACAGTTTCCCCAAAACAAAAGGTAAACCCCAAAAGATTCATTTAGCTTTTCCTTAGCTAGGCAATTGATGGTAATTACTGTTAGAGTCATTCTTTGAAGCAACAATATGAGTGAAACAATCCAATTATTACATAGAATAAGCTGCTTAAAGTACAGCCTTTAAACACTGAGGTTTGAATGGAATTGTGTGGTATATGCATTTCATGATTTTATGCTGTTATCCTTGCCTACAGAGGAGTAAAATCTGCTTCCTGAGCAATACAATCTTTCTGACTATTCCCCTCGCCCCCGCTTCCATCTGATGTGGAGGCAGATGTGGAAATACTTTTGGGTAGTGTCAAAGATAATAAAAAACAGACACTAGCTAAATCAGACTGACTTTGCACAATAGTAACTACTGTAACAGGAAAGAAAGTCCAGCATGTTCTGAATTCAACTTCACTCAAACTAAAGATAGCATTTTAGAAGGCTAGGATGTGCAGGGAGGGGCAGGGAGAGGATTTGATCCATGCAGCTAAGCCATGTGGGCTGGTGAACTTATCACAGTTAACCTCCCACCTTCCCACAGAGACTGGGATACAGAGCTCCCATCTTCAGGTGGTAACTGGAATAAACAGTTGTTTTAGGTTTTTTGTGTTTTTGTATATGTGAGCTTTCTCAGGAAGGAAGTTAAGAGGCTGGAGTCTCCAGCTATTAAAAAGAATGCATTTGAATCAGTTCTAATGAGGTAGATGAAACTGGAGCCTATTATACAGAGTGAAGTCAGTCAGAAAGAAAAACACCAAAACAGTATATTAAAACATATATGTGGAATTTAGAAAGATGGTAATGATGACCCTATATGTGAGACAGCAAAAGAGACACAGAGGTAAAGAACAGACTTTTGGACTCAGTGGGAGAAGGCGAGGGTGGGATGATTTGAAAGAATGGCATTGAAACCTGTATATTACCATATGTGAACTAGATCGCCAGTCCAGGTTCGATGCATGAGACAGGGTGCTCAGGGCTGGTGCACTGGGATGACCCTGAGGGATGGGATGGGGAGGGAGAGGAGGGGGGTTCAGGATGGGGAACACATGTACACCCATGGCTGATTCATGTCAATGTATGGCAAAAACCACTACAATATTGTAAAGCAATTAGCCTCCAATTACATAAATTAATTTAAAAAAAGATGGTAAAAATAAATAAATAAAACAATGTGAAAGTGAAAAAAAAAAAAAGAAAAGAAGCTGGAGTCTCATCCTAAGGTCTCAACCTTGAGCCGCTAGAAACCATGCAAGTGTTTGTGTCTGTCCCTTAGCATCAGAATTTGAATGGGTTTCTTAGGCGCTGAATGTTCTTTTGCAGTTCTCAGTGGAAGGAATATGGCAGCATGGGTGGTGTAGCATAGCTGAAGTAGTGGATATAGATTCTCCAGAAGCTGATTCGTCTCCACAGAAAAAGGATCCGGACGTCTTGGTCAGGGAACCTGGCCTCCACTTGCCCATACCTTCTCTGACCTCTACAAGGTGGCCAAACGGGGGAATCGGGATTGAGGGTGGTTGGATAGCAAAGAAAACATTCACTGAATAATACAAGCACTGTGTTCGGGACTCTTCAGAAAACACTTAATCTTCTTAATAATCAGCAAAGTAGATATAACTTGCAACATTTTATGACAGAGGAAATGGCAATGCATCAAAGTTAAATTACTTCACAAGTAGCGCAGAGGGTAAAGAGTCTGCCTGCAATGCGGGGGACCTGGGTTCGATCCCTGGGTCAGGAAGATCCCCTGGAGAAGGGAATGGCAACCCTCTCCAGTATTCTTGCCTGGAGAATCCTCATGGACAGGGGAGCCTGGCGGGGTATAGTCCATGGGGTCGTGAAGAGTAGGACACGACTGAGCAACTTCATGTTCACTTTCAAGATGAGCTGGGACAAAAGTCAGGCCCAAATTTACTACCTCTTGCTACTTACTCTAAACCTCCTATCTTGACCATTGGTTAACAAAATGCCTGACCATACGTCACAAAAGACCAAAGACCACACCAAGGACCATATATCCATTTAAAGTAGTTCTGAGTTCATATTAGAGGCTGAGCACCCAACAACTGAGAACTGATGTGTTTGTCCTCTTAAGTATTTTCACAGATAGATAATTAAATTCATTTAGTTGCTAGTTACAAGGCACTTAGCTTTGAAAAGTTTAATGTCTTAAAATGTCATTGGTTCATTTAAAATGCAATCAGGAAACATATTCTGTAAAGAAATAAACCCTTGCTTTGAGAAAATTTATTTTTATTTGCTGTGGGTGTAATTATTAATGAATAAATGAAAAACTGTAGAACTAAAAAAAACCCTCAAAACATCTTTCAAACATGTTTCCACTCTCACAGAAGGTACCTAATTTTGTATGAATGTTTAAAAACTTAAAACTGCATGGAGCAATCATATTTGTTAGATTTGTTTGCAAACAAAATCTGATCCACTGAAACCTTTCTTAAAATAACTTTGGTATCCAAGTCACCAGAAGTATTTTATCTCTTAAATTACTGAATAGTCCAAAATGTTTTTAATTAAGACACTTAACTAGAATTATCTTTCTAACTAAATTTAATTTCCATTCTTTAAAGAAAATGTATATCCACCACCAATTTTATATTAATTGCCCTTGGGGTAATGCTTACATAATATACTGAAACATTCAAGTTTGAATATTGAGAGTTCATGTCTCATGAGAAAGTTAATCATAAAATACAGTCATAGTGGCTCAGAATACTTCAATTTTCTTAATGTATGTACTCTTTTGTTTTCTCCTTATCTTAAAAATAAAAGAAGAGGACATTCTTTTCTCAGGGGAAGTAACTGAAATAAAAACTGCTTCTTCTTCCTTCCATTTCCCTCACATTTCTGAATTGGTGGAACTTTTGAGAATGACTTGCCAAGAATCTACCACTTTATGCACTTCTCTCAAAGATGGTCTTAAAAAAGAATATTCTGTCAATAAATCCAGGTGGTAAGAGAAAGCAATGAAACTCAAAGGCTCTAGGTTGTTGCCATTTATGAAAATCTGATAGGTGATGTTAATTTTAGAATGTTGTGAGAGATTTAAGCAGTCACGACTCTTCCTAATACATAGTGGGTAGTCTTAGATAGGTGGGGATTTCCTTTTCACCAGCATTCCTGAGCTGAATAGTTTTGTCAGTGTGGTCAGCTCTCAACTGGTCCATCTGTGTGATAAAACATTTTTCATGTTATAATTCCTGGCCATTCAAAAACATCAGCTAAGATATTTTAAAAATTTGAACTGATTCAAGGAAATCTCCTCGTTAACCCTAATTCAAACATGACAGAGAGTGAAAGGAATGTCCCTCTGACAGGTAGCAATGAAAAACCACAGGGAATGCTCAGAATTTCTAAAACCGGGAGCTACCGGTTACTTATACAAGATAGAAATATTAATTCCATAGAAATATGTACCCAGGAAAAAGGCACCATAGCCCTCAATCCATATTGTTTCTCACACACCCTGAGATTAGTCACCCATCAATCTTTTCACCTCTGTCCAAGTTTGAACATGAAATGCAGGCCAAACCATCGTCTTTTCCACCCCAGATTCTTTTGACAACTGAGTCATTTGTGTCAAGGCACACTGACACGAGGCAATGGCAGAATCCTAGTCTCTCATTTAATCTGATGGTAAAGAGACGTTATAGTAACATTAGAGGTGGTCGTTTTTGTTGTGAAAGGGAACATTCTCCTTCTATTTTATATAGGAGTTAGAATACTCCAGAATTATACTGCACTTCTTATACTTCCTTCCATTGCCAAGCATATTCTTCTACATTGGCCAAATGTTTTTGTATATTGGAGTGAGGATCCATTTAAAAGTTCCTATATAAAAAAAGGATTCACTTATAAAAATTCCTGTATAAAATGAAACCAGAAAAGAAACCTTTATTTTTTTTTTTTTCAGCCAAGAACTTTTCCTTTCTTTCCTGCCTTTGACTATCCCATCAAGCCTCACAGCAACTCTTCAAAGTTTTATTGGCCTCAATAGTTGTTATAAAATAATTGTCCTTTTCCATCAGAGATACTTTCTAAGTTTAGCTTTATTTAACTTACCTTTATGGAAACTGGAAGAATGACTGAGGAAAAAAAGATGATGATTCCCAGGTTCAATTTTCTAACAAGATATTGAACCATGCAGAGGATGGTAATGAACTCATTCTACACAAGATGCCCTAAATTAAGTCATCAGAGGGAGGGTTCAAGAGAATCATGTTCCCTGAGCTATATTGATTGATGATGATTTCACACAATTGTCTTAAACAGCAATTCTTGTCTCTTGAGAATTAGTGGCTTAGGAAAGTGGTATTGAGTGTCTTTTAAAACAAGATAAAATCAATCTCAGTCTATAGAGGCAGAGCCACTAGATAAAGAAATTAACCAGAGAAACACAGAGTTAGAAGGAATCTTTGAGGTCACTTATTAAAATATCCTGTCATGTGCTTAAATTCTATTTATCTCCCTAAAAAGAGTTCATCCAGAACCTGATTGAGCACTTCTACAAATGCAGCAATCTGTTCTATTTATAGATGGACTAATTGGAAATGCTCATTTAAAGTGAGCTGCAATCGGTCTTCAGTTCAACACATTGCCTTTAATACTGTTTATAAAATAAATATTTAGGTAGAGAGCCTCCTGTGCAACAAGACTATAAAGGAAGGAAATCTGTTACTACTTACTAATTCTGCAGCTTCTGTCAAACAGGCAGGGAACTGCTGTAGCCCTGTCTGGGGGCAGAGATGCTGTCTAGCACCACTGTTTGGGTGCCCCAGGACTCCCCTTGGCCTGTCCCATTTAAGCTCCAGTCACCCCACCAACTTGGCTTGTGGCCCAGCATTCCCCAAGGACTCCCCTCCCAACCTGTACCCACTCCAACCTCAGCCACCTTGCTAAGCCAGCCTCAGGTACAGCATTTCCCAGGGACTGTTCTGGACCAGGCTTCTCCAGTCCAGCTGCACAATGTGACTTCAGGCATGGCACTCCCTAGAGACCATCCTGGGTCTGGGGACCAGCCCCAGCCAGCTTGCCAAAGCCTCTAAGTACAAGCAATCTACAAAGAAGATCCTCTCGCACAACGCCATTCCTTTCGATCAGGAGAGGTAGCTATTTTGCCAAATTCACAAAAGCAAAACACAGAATTCAAACAAAAGGAGGAAACAAATATGCTCAAAATAAAATGACAAAATAAAACTGTGGTAGTGTGTGTATGGGGGGGAGGGGTTCTCATGAAGTAGAAGTGGAGATAAGTAATTATCTGATAAAAAGTTCAAAGAAATGGTCATAGGATGCTCAGAGGATTTGAAAGAAGAATGGACTCTGAGAATAAAAAAGACTCTGAGAATAAAAAGAAAGAATTAAGCAGGACTGAGTACAATAACCAAAAAATTAAAAAAAAAAAAAAACCAGATTAGAGGGAGTTAACAGTAGATTAGATGACAGAGAAGAATAAATTAGAAATCTAGAAGATAGAATAGTGGAAATGACCCAATCAGAACAGTAAAAAGAATAAACACTTTTTTTTTTTTTAACATGAAGGAGAGTATAAGAGAGTCTGGGGACAACATTAATGATTTAATATTGGCATTATGGGAGTACCATAAGGAGAAAAGAATAAAAGGGATAGGATGGCTGAAAAACATTCCCTAACCTGGAGAAGGAAAGATAACCAGGCACAGAATGCACAGAGAGTCCCAAACAAGGTAAACTCAAAGAGGTCAACATGTAAACATATTATACTTAAAATAACCCAACTCAAAGATAAAGAGAGAATCTTAAAGGCAGCAAGAGAAAAACAATTAATCACATACAAGGGAAACCCCATAAAATTATCAGCTGATTTTTCAGTAGAAACTTTGTGGGTCATAAGGGAGTAGCAAGATACACTTACAGTGCTGAGAAAGGAAAAATGACAACACAGAATACTACAATATATCTGGCAAGATATTCAAAATTGAAGGAGAGAGAGTTTCCTAGACAAGTGAAAACTAAGGAAGTTCATCACTGTTAAACTGGTCTTACAAATAAATGTTAAAGGATCTTCTTTAAACGGAAAAAAAAGACCACAATTAGAAATAAATAAATGACAAATTTCACTGGTAAAGGTAAATGTATAGCAAAGGCAGTGAATTACCACTTAAAAAGCTAGATGAAGAGTAAAAGACAAAAGCAGTACAACCAATCATGACTACAGTGGGCAGTTAAAGGGTACACAAAATTAAAAATGCAAAATACAACATCAAAAACATAAAACATGGGAACAGAGAGGGGTCTAAAGATGCAGGGCTTTTAGAACACCTTCAGAATTAAGTGACACTCAGTTTAAAATAGACAGCTAAATAAACAGGTAGATATATACGCAAACCACAAGCCAAAAACTTACAATGGATACACACAAAAAAAGAGAAAGGAATCCAAGCACAACATTAAAGAACTCCTCCAAACCACAAAGGAAAAAACAAGCAAACAAACAAACAAAAAACTAAGAGAATTACCAAAAAAAAGGAAGCCAATTAACAAAATGGGAATAATGATGATTACATACCTATTAATAGTTACTTTAAATGTTAATGGACTAAATGCTCCAATCAAAAAAACACAAGGTCACTGAATGGTTTAAAACAAATAAACAAACCAAAAAAAACCCCAAAAAACAAAAAACGATCCATCTATATGTTGTGTATAGGAGACTCATCTCAGATCTAAAGACACACTGAGAGTGAAGGGATGAAAAATAGAAAGAAAAAGAAAAAAACTAAAGGAGCAAAACACATTAGAAAAAAATAAACTTAAAAAAAAAAGACTGTAATAAAAAATAAGGGAGGCCATTACATAATGATAAATGGGTCCATTCAACAAGAGGGCAGGCTTCCCTGGCGGCTCAGCCTATAAAGAATCCGCCTACAATGCAGGAGACCCGGGTAGGGAAGATCCTCTGAAGAAGAAAACAGCTACCTACTCTAGTGTTCTTGCCTGGACAATTCCATGGACAGAGGAGACTGGTGGGCTACAGTTCATGGGGTCACAAATATCGGACATGACTGAGTAACTAACACTTTTCAACAAGAGGATATAAAATTTGTAAACATTTATATATCTAACACAGGAGCACCTAAAAATATAAAGCTAATATTAACGGAAACATAGTGAGAAAGAGACGCAATGCAAAATAATAAGGGAACCTCAGCAACCCACTTATGTCAATGGATAGATCATCCAGACAGAAAATCAATAAGGAAATACAGGCTTTAAACATTATATTAGACCAGACTGACCTAATAGATTTATATGGAACACTCCATCCAAAGTCAACAGACTATACATTCTTTTCAAGTGCACAAAGAACATTCTCCAGGATAAAACACATATTAGGCTATAAAATAGGTCTCTAGAAATATATTTAATAAGATCAAAACCATACTAAGAATTTTGTCCAACCATGACAGTACAAAACTAGTAAACTACAAGACAACTGGAAAAAGCTAAAGGGACTAAACATCATGCTGATGAACAGACAGTGGGTCAATGAGGAAACAAGATAAATTAAAAAAAGAATACCTTGAGGCAAATGAAAGTGGAAATACAACTGTCCAAAATCTATAGAACATAGCAAAAGCAATTCTAAGAGGGAAATTCATAGTAATATAAGCCTACCTCTAGATACAAACTGGAGAAGGCAATGGCACCTCACTCCAGTACTCTTGCCTGGAAAATCCCATGGACGGAGGAGCCTGGTAGGCTGCAGTCCATGGGGTTGCTAAGAGTCAGACATGACTGAACGACTTGACTTTAACTTTTCACTTTCATGCATTGGAGAAGGAAATGGCAACCCACTCCAGTGTCCTTGCCTGGAGAACCCCAGGGACGGTGGAGCCTGGTGAGCTGCCATTTATGGGGTTGCACAGAGTTGGACATGACTGAAGCGACTTAGCAGCAGCAGCAGCTAGATACAAATAAACAAAAATCCTCAAGGAAACAATCTAAATATACATTTAAAGGAACTAGGAAAAAGAAGAACAAGTAAAGCCCAAAGTTTGAAGAAGTTATAAAAATTTGAGTGGAAACAAATTTTAAAGGAATTTTTAAAATAGTTTAAAAGATCAATAAAACTAAGAGATGCTTCCTTGAAAAGATAAACAAAATTGACAAACTTTTAGCAGAGTCATCAAGAAAAGGAGAGAGGCCAGATAGAGAAAAAGAAAAAGAGAGAGGTCAGGTGACACATAAGTTGCTACCAACATCACAGAAATATATGTCAACAAATTAGACAACCTAGATGAAATGGACAAATACCTAGCAACAGACTATCTTCTAAGACTAAATCATGAATGTAAAATCTAAATAGATCACTTCTATTAACAAAACTGAATCAGTCATCAAAAAACTGTCACTCCCACCATAAAAAGTTCAGATCCAGACGGCTTTACAGGTGAATTCTACCAAACATTTAAAGAGTTAGTGACTCTCCTTCTGAGCTTCTTTTTTTGTTTTAATTTTATTTTTAAACTTTACAATATTGTACTGGTTTTGCCAAAGGTGAAACAACACGTCCAAAATCATAAACTCATTTTACACGGCCAAAATTACTGATACCAAAATCAGACAAAAAACACACAAAAGTAAAATTACAGGCTGATATCCCTGATGAACACAGATGCAAAAATTCGCAACAAGATATTAGCAACCCTAATATAATACAGTAATAGGACCATACACTAAGAGCAAACAGGATTAATTTCAGGGTAGATCAATCAACACGGTGCATCACGCTAACAGAAGATGAAAATCTATTGGTCATCTCAATATATCAACAAAAAACTTTTGATAAAATTCAATATCCATTAATGATAAAAAAAAAACTTTCAACAATGTGGGAGTAAAGGAAATATATCTCAATATAATAAAGGCCATATATTTAAAACACACAAGCTGAAAGCTTTTCTTCAACACTTTTGCTTAATATAGTATTGTAAGTCCTGCTGCTGCTGCTAAGTCACTTCAATCGTGTCCGACTCTGTGCGACCCCATAGACGGCAGCCCACCAGGCTCCCCCGTCCTGGGATTCTCCAGGCAAGAACACTGGAGTGGGTTGCCATTTCCTTCTCCAATGCATGAAAGTGAAAAGTGAAAGTGAAGGCGCTCAGTCGTGTCCAACTCCTAGCGACCCCATGGACTGCAGCCTACTAGGCTCCTCCATCCATGGGATTTTCCAGGCAAGAGTCCTGGAGTGGGGTGCCATTGTCCTAGCCACAGTGACTGGCAATGAAAACAAAAGACACTCACATAGGAAAAGAAGACATAGAACTGTCACTATTTGCAGATGATATACAGAAAACTTCAAAGACTCAAAAAGTTATTAGAATTAATAAATGAATTCAACACAGTTTCAGTATACAAATTTAATATATAGAAATACGTTGCAATTCTGCTGCTGCTGCTAAGTCGCTTCAGTCGTGTCCGACTCTGTGCGACCCCAGAGACGGCAGCACACCAGGCTCCCCCGTCCCTGGGATTCTCCAGGCAAGAACACTGGAGTGGGTTGCCATTTCCTTCTCCAATGCAGGAAAGTGAAAAGTGAAAGTGCAATTCTATATACTAATAAACCCTTAGCAAGAAAAATAAACTATTCCATTTAAAATTACATCATAGTCTCTGGTATTTTTTGTAAGGAAGACTTAACAGACTAAGACGGGGTACATTTAGGCAAGTCACTTGTTTTCTCAGAACCTATAGAAAGTAACAATTAAACCTCATGGGATTGTTTCAGTATTAAATCTCTCTCTCTCTCTCTATATATATATATATATATATTACAATTATATATATATATATATATTTATATATAATTATATATATATAATTGTTTGAGATCTACACAAAAGCAAATGGTGATTTTCATAGCATCCCATGCAGATTTCTATGGTAAAAACATCCCATCTTGGGCTATAATAATTAACTTATTTAGCTGCTACCTATGGAAGAAAGGATGTTATACTTCCCCCTTTGTACTGAGCATTTATTAGTTTCTGGCACATGGTGTTTGGTGAAGGTCTGTTGAGTTAATCTAACTTAGCACTATTCTGAGGTCTCACAAACTGTGATGCCACTGAATGGAAGAAGTAGTTTAGAAGCAGGACTAGTTGAAAGATAAAGAAGGCTGAGCACTGAAGAATTGATGCTTTTAACTGTGATGTTGGAGAAGACTCTTAAGAGTCTCTCAGACAGCAAGAAGTCAAACCAGTCAATCTTAAAGGAAATCAACCCTGAATATTCACTGGAAAGACTGATGCTGAAGCTGAAGCTCCAATTCTTCGTCCACCTGACATGAAGAGTGACTCATTGGCAAAGACTCTGATGCTAGGAAGACTGAGGGCAGGAGAAGCAGGGGGTGGCAGAGAATGAGATGGTTGGATGGCAACACTGAATCAATGGACATGAGCTTGACTAAACTCTGGCAGATAGTGAAGGACAGAGAAGCCTGGCCCTGCTGCAGTCCATGGGGTCACAAAGAGTCGGACACAACTTAGTGACTGAACAACAACAAAGATAAATAACAAATTCACTTTTCATATGTAAAGTTCAAGTATTAAGCACTCTGTAGCAATGATATCTGAGAAGGGAATGGCACCCCACTCCAGTACTCTTGCCTGGAAAATCCCATGGACAGAAGAGCCTGGTAGGTTGCAGTATATGGGGTTGCGAAGAGTCGGACACGACTGAGCAACTTCCCTTTCACTTTTCACTTTCATGCATTGGAGAAGGAAACGGCAACCCGCTCCAGTGTTCTTGCCTGGAGAATCCCAGGGACGAGGGAGCCTGGTGTGCTGCCGTCTATAGGGCTGCACAGAGTCGAACACGACTGAAGCAACTTAGCAGCAGCAGCAGCAACAGCAATGATTTACAAGGTTAAACAAGAGGACAGGGCTGGATGTGATATTTTGAAAATTTTCACAAAGAAATGATTGGTGAAATTGTGGAGGGTAAGAAACAAGAGGCAACACTTTAGAGAGGAAAGAGACAAAGTTCAACTTAGAAGCGGAACAATACTAGGGTTGGGACTGGCAGAAGAAACACTTAGAAAGACAAGACAATTGTAGCCTTACTCAACTGAATCTATTATTACTTGCACTTTACTTCCTTAAAATGCCCCTCAATCAATGTCTTTGTGGTAGCAACTATACTCTGTCCAACAAAATTTGGCATTTTATGATACATAAGAGAAGAATTAAATAAGATTCACATTTTTACATGTAGTTAAAAACAAGAAACAAGTACAGAATACAGTAGGATTTTCCTGGTGGTCCAGTGGTTAAGAATCTGCCTGCCAATGTAGAGGACACGGGTTCAATCCTTGTCCCAAGAAGATTACACAGGCCACAGGGCAAGTAAGCCCTGACTGCCACAGCTACTGAGCCCACGCTCTAGAGCCCACAAACTGCAACTATTGAAACCTGCGTGCCCTAGAGCCTGTGCTTTGCAGCAAGAGAAGCCACTGCTATAAGCCTGTGCATCACCTTTAGAGAGCAGCCCCTGCTCACTGCAACAAGAAAAAGCCAATGCATAGCAACGAAGACCCAGTGCACCAAAAATTAATGGTGAAATAACTTCTTTTTTAAAGACCATAGGAGAAAAAGATAGCCAGTGTGCACGATTGAAAGTTTGAACTCTGCTACTATGTGCCAGCCTCCAGGACTGGAGGAGAAGCAACAAAAAAGTGTTGATCCAAGAAACTGAAAAAGCTTTACGGATGAGATGGGTCTTAACTGAGCCATGCAGAGATAAGTCTGACACTTAGATTTCAACTTTACAAATGTAAATCATTGAATCTTGTCTCCACCACTCACTAGCTGTACGATCTTGAGTAACTTCTCTGGGCAACAACGTCTCATCAATAAGCTAGGGAAAATAACAATACCTATGAAAGAGCTGTTATAAGAATTAAATGAATCAATAATATGACTCATGCTTAGAGGAGTGCATGGTACACCAAAATGTGTAATATGTTAGTCATGTTTATTTTTACACTCTTCTTGGACGTCATGAATCAAGGATGCTGTAGTCTGTTTCACAGAATTCTACAGGAACTCCTTCTGCAGAATTTAATACAGATAAGCTCTTCTTCTATTTGTGGCTTTCAAAACACATGTAGACAGGTGGATAAGACAAACACTGGCATTGCATGTAGGTGGGATCATTAATTACTATTAACAGAATATTCTTTAACTTTTTGCAACTGAGAACATGAGAAGAGCTTTTTGGAGTCTAAACATACTAATATTTTCTTTAATATGTTTTAAATTTTATCTAGCTCATAAGGGATGAGATAGTATTGAGAAAAGATCACTGTACTAGGAATTAGGTTCCCTGGACTCTCCCCTGGTTCCTACCACTAACATGCTGTGAGACCTTGGACAAACCAATTAGCTTTCCAGCTTTAATATTCTAACTATAAAAAGAGGGACTACTGTTTCTTTCCTTCTTAGCCATAAGCTGATGTTGTGGACCCAATGACAACTTATCACTCCAAAGGGCTAAGTATTGGTCAAAGTTGAGGCAGTATCTTTCTGCAGCTGAAGTGCTGTGTGATGACAGACACGTGACTACAGATCCCCTCCATCTATAGGACAAGTGGGCACTTGGGTACTGAAGCTTGATTACCACCCCCATGTCTGGTCCTCGTATGGCTCTGATTGTCTGAAATTGTTTTCTGCCACTCCAGTTGCAGTAGCAGCAGTAGAGTAGTCCTATGATCAATTTAGTAATTGATGAAGAATTCGAACCCCATTGGGAAAAGTTTTATTATTCATGCTATTGAAAAGAAATCAAAATTGCCAGGGATGGGAGAAGAGATAGCTTGTTCATATGTGACTGTGTGTATATGTTTCCAAAATTCATGTCTTACCTGTATTTGTCCTATTTTTCAAGAATAGAGAAACAGACAAGATACAAGGTCTTCACTATGTTCAGTAATTAACTTTTCCAAAATACCATCGAAGAAACAATTTTGTTGGGTTTTTTTTTTTTGATAAGCAAAATTATGGTCAAAATTCTGAAGAATAAAGCTATATGTCAATCAAAAACATGATTACATTGAGAAGAAAACTGTATGAATTTATCTCTTCTCTATATATCTCTATCCATTCTAATTAAAGGAAATGATTTCTAAAACATAGGACAACACTATTTTAAGAGGTTCACTGTATGCGGTCTCTTAAAAAATCCATTTTCTAGGTAGCCAATATTATATCATCCTAGTAGATTATAAAGGGATAGTTGCTTCATTTTTTTTTTAAGTAGTCACTTGAGAAACAAAACTACTTTGCCATTTACAAATCATTTCAAACCTAAAAATAATATTGCATTGCTATAAAGATACAGCATGATCCACACTAGTATAATTATTTTCAATGAAGGCTGCTTTAAAGAACTTACATGAATGCTATTAGAAATTTCATCATATACAATTTTTATACACAATACATAAATAGGAGTAACAATTTTAATCTGATAGAAATAAACATTTCAGTACAAAATGTTTTATCATCCTCAATTTTTATATCACCATTAAAAAAATAATCGACTCTATTATAGATTTTTATTAATACAAGTGAATGTATAATCATTGAGGATTGAATAAAAATCAGATTAAGGTACATAATTGAGAAGTTTTTCATTTTTAAAATATGCATGAATATTTCTCCCAGAACATCTCTCTGTGATATGACTTTAGTTGTGCCTGTGGAGGAATAATTTTTCCATAAATAGAATGAAAATTATATTAACATTTCAGTATAAAGTAGACAGTGTTACAGTATGTTAACTTTCTGTTTTATCTTCCTTTGATAATTGTATAAAGTAAGAGAAATGATTGATTTTTCTTTTAATTTTTTACAGTAATACTCAGAACTTTAAAACATACGTAACATTATATAAACCTTCAGTGCTTCCCCATTTGGTAAATCAATTTTGGTCAAAGTTTGCTTTCATTATACAGTACTCAGGCTCTAACTCTATATTTATCATCTGCAATATTCAAGACACTTCAAATTATTTTTGGACCAAGGTAGAGTATAAATAAATAAAATCCTGAGCATAATACCCATTAAGTAACCAGTAAACACTAAAATACAAATTACCCAAATTCCTCTACTGTCTTAAAAGGTTGTAAATATTGGCAGTTTTGCTGGCTAAATAGCTTGAGCTTTCTTGCTGGCAGATATTGATAAAAAGAGAAAACGATTATATTGGCAGAAAGGAATGCTTTAGAGTAAGCACTAATTATGTGAAATGCATTTATTTTTCCAAACAGTTTGGAAATATTTTTCATGTTATATTAATAGAAACACAGTGTGGTAAATCATGGAATTTGGGAGACACAGTGGGAAAAATAGAAATGTCAATGAGGACCGCCCAGTGTCTAGACACTTGGGACCCAGGAATATGGCAAGGTACCTACATAGACAGCTTCTCTGGTCCTCGGATGGTAAAGAATCTGCCTGTAGTGCAGGAGGCCCAAGTTTAATTCCTGGGTTGGGAAGATTTCCTGAAGGAGGGCATGGCAACTCACTCCAGTATTCTTACCTGGAGAATCCCATGGACAGATGAGTCTGGCAGGTTACAGTCCATGGGGTCACAAAGAGTCAGACCTGACTGGAGTGGCCTAGTATACACATATATAGATGGAGTCAACCAGTTGTAACATAGAACTGTTGAAACTGAACCATTTGGATCCCACTGTCCATTTCCTCAGCTATACACCCTGCTCCGCTTTACATTAATGGTGTTACAATGAGAAAATGTGCATGGAAACAGATGAAGACTGATCAAGAACCGGGGCTTCCCAGGTGGCACAGTGGTAAAGAATCTGCCAGCCAATGCAGAAGACACAAGAGACGCAGGTTTGATCCCTGGGTCAGGAATATTCCCTGGAGACCGAAATGGCAACCCACTCCAGTATTCTTGCCTGGAAAATTCCATGGGCAGAGGAGCCTGGCCAGCTACAGTTCATGGCGTTGCAAAGAGTCAGACATGACTGAGCACACACATACACAATCAAAGACTGAGGAATAAATCTTGTCTACAAGTTCTACCTGGAAGATGCTGGGACAGTTTGGCAGTGGTTGCATCAACAAACAATAAAGTCATGAGGTGATGACTGGGGTTGTAAGTCAGCTTGGTAACAGTGCACTTTCAAGTTAAAGAATTTCTTGGAAGCTCTACATTTTGCCATTTTGTCTTACCTGTTCTAACTGGTAGCCTCTATACAAGGACAGCTGAGTAGAACTGAGAACTACAGAGTTCATGGTGGAGATCTTTATGGCTTTTACTGCTTCTTAGTCAGAGTGTTAGCGTAGAAAGAAAGAGGGGACGAACAGTCCTTGGAGTCTGTTTTTACCTTGAAAATAGTGTCTGGTGCAAAAACATCAGACTGAAGATGCTCTTTTATTTTCTTCCAAAATTTGACTGAAATTAGAGAAGATAAATCAAAATGTAATAAACTCATAAGAGGTCTAAAGATAAAAGTGGGTTGAGGGGATGGTTAGGTCTCATTGGAGTAGCTTTTTTAGACAGATATCTGGAAGAGAGAAAATGAATGAGATCAGATTGATGTTTTAAACAAAGCAGGTGAAACTAAGACTTAAAACATTTTAAGACAAAGTCTGTAAAGAGATGAGAGACATTCTTTACAACAAAGACTCAGAGATGTAAATATAGAAAGTGGGGCAGGGAAATGAAGTGAGTAAAAATATTGAGGTAAATATTCTAAGGAATGTTTGTTACCATGTACAAACCCACTATTGTCAGGTACCTGCTAAACGACCATTACCAGTAAGATTTCTGCTAGTTTCTAAAAGTCTAGAACTATTCTCCAAAAACATTTAATGCCAATCATAGGTTCTTTAAGCCTCTCTCTTTAAGATAGGTAGAGCTGGAGGTTAAGCCATTTTCACTTTGTAAGCTTTCCAATATATCTTTTTGGTGCTACTCCTCCCTAATGAAAACATAGCCAGTCACTCATCCACGTAGTTAGCTGTACTCTGGAGTAGACAGAACCAAATGCTGGGAACCAAAATTTGTATAATCATAGAGGCATTACTCAACATGCAGTCATATATAATATACATATATTTTTTAAACAAACATGAATGAATGCTGAGAAACACACCGACAAAGTGAACAACACAATGCAACAGAACCAAAGAGAGCCAAGGTAACAGCCAGACCTCAGATAATGGAAGGAACAAAAAAAGACTACAGATTCCCAGGAGTATTTTGAGAAACTTTTGCATCCGTAAACTAGAACAAGGTGTTGTAATAAAGAGAAATCTAATAAAGAGCTCTGGGAGCTTAAAAATCTACAAGAAATTAAGAAAACCCATTTTTGCACTGGAGGAAAGAAAAGGTGAGTGGAAGAAAAAGATTAATAGACACAGCAAATTAACTCTGGGTGCCATTATTCCTCTACTAAGAGTTTTAAGAAGAGAAGCCATAGAAAATGGAAGGGCTCAGTAAAAATCAAAGAAAAAATAGGAAAAACAATATTCTAGAACTGAAAAATGACAGTTTTTATATTATCTTCAAAAGAAAGTGGTTGTTAAGTAGTTAGGTGCCCAGCAAGACCCACACTTACTCATAACTCAGTGAAATGTCACATTTCCAAAGGTATGAGAAAATTAAAAAAGCTTACAAAAGGAAAAGCTGCCTATCTACAAGGGAATGGAAACGAAAGTGCCATTGTAGTTCTCATCAGCAGACGTGAATATCATAAGACAATAAAGCAATGTCTTCAAAATTCTGTGGCAAAATTATTTTGAATTTCAAAATCTACTTTCAGCTGTACTATTGATTATGAGAATAATGGCATTTGACATTATTAAGCATGTTTCAGAAGGTATTTAGAAAACAAATATTTTGAGTCCTTGCTTATATCAAATGTCATTATACTTAATTAATACAAAAGACAGAGACCAAAATAAAACAAAAACAAAAAAAGGAAATCCAAGCACAGACAAGGCAGACAAATACCAAAACATAATAAGCATAACCAAACAATATTGTTTTGATTAAGAAACAAATAATCTTAGTGACAGGGCTTCCCTGGCGGCTCAGTGGTAAAGAATCTGCCTGCCAATGAAGCAGACATGGATTCTATCTCTGGGTTGGGCAGATCCTCCAGAGGAGGAAATGGCAACCCGATCCAGTACTCTTGCCTAGAAAATTACATGGGCAGAGCACGTGGGGTCGCAAAGAGTTAGACACGACTTAACGACTTAAGAACAACCTTAGTGATAAGGTGAATATACTCTTACTTTTTTAAAAAAAACTATAAAATGTCATTTTTAATTTACAGAAAAAGCAAAAGATAATTTTATAGTCAAAACATAAGATAAAATAAGTTTAGGTGACTAAAAGTAGGGGATTCCTTTGACCTACATGCTGGAGAGGAACATGCTTGGGGACAAAAGATTACATGTCCTTTCTACGTGCCCAATTAAAGACTTGGTTCTACATTAAATAATAATTGGATAATCATGAAATGGTAATATGTTGTTTACTAGCTTTCAATTTTAAAATTAATCTTTAATTACAGTTTAAAAAGAGCATGTGAGACGATAAAAATATGCATACAGTTGATAGAAGATTCCATAAAGCTGAGGAAGGTTTATGCAGAAGTGTAAATGTGCTAATTACAGCAATTTTCTAGAAATCATTTTTGACACTGAGTACCTTTTTTAAAGCCTAGTACCTTACTTTTTTAAAGCCTTAGAATACTATAACTTTTATGTATATTGTTTTTCCTTTGATTTTGCATTCTCAACCTAATTTTCCATGAATGAATCAAATGCGTAATGAATACAGAAAAAATAAATCAACTGGAAATTTTCTCAAGGTGACTCTCAAATACAGTTAAACCTTCAAGTTTGAAAACCTGTATCTGCTGCACTCTTTACAAAAGACTTTCACACTTATAACAGGAAGCAGAATTTGTCCACAGAGAAAATATCTATCTCTATGAAACTTATCATCAATAGCTCAAATTAGTGCATGTAACAGATAAATTACATTTGTCAATAATTGTCAGTATATATCCCATACTTTAAAATCATTTCCTCTGCTATTCATTGAAATATTATTTCTATCCAATGATATCTGAAATATTGATGGAAACCACCATACACACTTGCTCACACACACCCATGCCTATTTAAGTATTTACATATTTAATCCATAGCAGGAAGATATTTCAATGCCAAGACTCTGAAATGGTAAACACTTTGACTGGAAAAAAATTGTCTTTGCACAGCACGCCTAACTCAGCTCACTGACATCTGAAAAAAATTAAGTGCAGAAGGCAGTGAAAAATGAGCATTTCTTTTCTCCCAGCTGATACATATCTTATTTATTCTTCCTTGTAATGTGTGAATGCTGCACCATGCCCTATTTTGTCTTCTGCCTCAATTAAAATGTAAATTTCTGCAGCCCATCTCTATAATTCCAAACTGCTCTAGGCAGGGGAATTTAAACTGCTTTTAATAAAACCAACTACAGATGCTGAAATAAGATTTCTTCCCAAGTCTTTGAAATCTATGTGTGTAATGGTATGCTGGATCCTCTGTAGTTGTGTGTCGGCTACAAGCATTCAGATAAAAGGAAGAGAAGGTAATCGGTGCATTTTAATACCATCGCATATGCAAACCCATAGCTAGGGGATTGACCCTCCTCTCCTTTTTGGACAATCCCTAGCACTCAATCCTTTTTCTTTTGTGTAAAATAAATGTTAGCCACATTTGGAATTTATAGCCTCAAAATGCCACTGACCATTTTGCTAGATAGGATAACAACTGGGTAGGTAGCTACAAAATTGAAGACAAGTTTACAAAAATGACTTTTGGATTTTCATATTAGCCCATTGGTCTAACTGCTCAATGTATCCATTTCACTGTCTCACCCTATAAATCATCCTGTTGTCTCTGTCTTGTCAATCTTTCTGCCCCTTTTCCTGGTTAACTCCTCGTGTTCTTCCAAGTCTTAATTCCAGTGTCCTCTTCGGGAAATCTTTCTTGGGGCACTGAAAGAGGTAACTTGCTTCTTTGTCTCCTACGTCCCTGGTGTGCGCGTGTATGCACAGTCGCTAAGTCATGTCTGACTCTTTGCAACTCCATGAACTGTAGCCCACCGGGCTCCTCTGTCCATGGGATTTCCCAGGCAAGAATATTGGAGTGAGTTGTTATTTCATTCTCCAGGGGATCTTTCTGACCCAGCAATCAAACCTACATCTCCTGCATTTGCAGGTGGATTCTTTACCACTGAGTCACCAGAGAGGCCCTTCACCTCTTCTATTCCCTGGTTATTCTCTCTCAGTTCTAGCAATTTAAGTGAAAGAATGATCACATAAATTTACCATCCCATCTAGGAGATGTTAGAGAGTGCAAAAGGGTATAGCCAGACAGCAATGGAGAAAACAGGTGTAAATCAGGATACTCCTAGGCAAACTAGGACACACAGACAATCCATGAATAACATGGACAGTTTCAAATAATTGTTGGCTGGTAGAAGAAAAAAGGGCTAAAGTTGGAACGTGTCAGTGGAGAAGGCATATTACACTGCATGGCTGACATTTCGGTTCTCTGATGCCTCCAAGACTCACAAAGCCTAACGCTTAGAAATGTTGGAGAACAG
Source organism: Bos javanicus (assembly GCF_032452875.1). Lineage (NCBI taxonomy): Eukaryota > Metazoa > Chordata > Mammalia > Artiodactyla > Bovidae > Bos > Bos javanicus. The sequence continues at coordinate 52,377,363 of NC_083891.1, read as the reverse complement.
AAAGGGTTCCTCTTCTCCAGGCACAAATGCTTAACATTCAGCAAAACAATCTCTGCTTCTCTAAGCCAGTTCTCAACAAGAGGTGACTGTATCCCCTGCAGGACATCTGGCAGTGTCTGGAGGTATTCTGGGGGTGTTACAGTTTGGGAAGGTAAGGGTGGATGCTAGTGGCATCTAGTGGGGAGAGGCCAGGCACAGGATAGCCCCTCAGAACAAAGACTCATCCAGCCCAAATGCTGAGAGTGCTGATGATGCTGAGAAACACTGCCCTAAGAGAGGGATACAGTGAGCAGGCAAAAAGGGCAGAGAACAAAGGCAGAGGACATCCACAGTGTTTCGGTTTAGCGTGCCAACCACGCAGCCCAGGGTGGGGAAGCCAGCCTTCTCTAAGGAACGCTTAACTTCACAACCAGCCTTGACTGGCCATCTGACGAGGGCACGGTCTTCATCACTTGTTATCGAAGACGTGGCTACAAATGAAAGATAACTCTTTGTCTCTATTTCACTGTAGAAAATAGAAATAAGCAGCTATCCTGAAATTAATTTTCCAGTTTCTTCCCCTTTTATATCTTTCTTCCCACCACTAGCCAAGTGAATCACCCAGAAATACTGCTTTCTCCATCTCCGTGACCTGCGTGAATCCCTCCCTCATCAAAGCCCAAAGTGCTTACATTAGTCTGTCTGAAGCTATCTTGCAAAGTTCTTTCTATGAGCACCCAACTCCAGCCATATTATTCTAATCTCTGACCTCCACTTGAAATCTCCCTTTGATGTTTCCTGCCTGGAATACCTTCTTCCTTCCATTTTGTCTACCCCAATCTCCTAGTCCACCCCCATCCCAAGATTCTGCTCAAATTTCACTTTCCTCAAACTTTTCTGTCCATTGTACAGCCATGTTATCTGCCTACTTCATGACTCACTTGCACATATTGATCATCTTTTGAGCACATAATCCTAATCTTCCCATTAAGACAGTAAAATACTCAAGGAAAAAATATGAATTTACATTTTAAAAAAGTATCTTCTTCAGCAAACTCACTTACGGTGAATTATTCATAAAAGTGTTCAAGAAATATCATTCATCGATTATCCAGAACATTAACGGTGCCACTCCCACTCACATTTACTGGCATTCAATAAATATATATCGTGGATAATGCTTATGGAGACAAATCTGTGATTAAATAAGCTCTTAATGAGATAGACTTTCAAAGGAGATTTTTTTTTTTCCCTAGCCTGAATGGAGGGAATAAAAGAAATAGGGTGAGAGCTTCATAAGACATTAATTTTTGTTACCAATCCTTTTCTTACTATTCAGGTATTACAAACATGGGGAAAATATGGGAGCAGGATTCCCATTAATTCAGAATGAATTAATGGTAAAAGAAGGCTGGCAATGTAACACATAAAAAAAGAATCCTTGACAAGTTCCAAGTTTTGCTTCAGTTCAGTTCAGTCGCTCAGTCGTGTCTGACTCTTTGCAACCCCATGGACTGCAGCATGCCAGGCCTCCCTGTCCATCACCAACTCCCGGAGTTCACTCAAACTCATGTGCACTGAGTCGGTGATACCATCCAACCATCTCATCCTCTGTTATCCCCTTCTCTTCCCATCTTCAATCTTTCCCAGCATCAGTTTTTGAAAAGGTTTTGGTTAAAAAGTACTAAAAGTAGTGTTTTTCAAATTGATTCTGCAGATATAGACTTGCAGGATCCACAAGGTTTTATGGTTTTTGTTTTTTTTTTTTTTTTGGCTGCTTTTTTTCAAGTTTCCATTGGCAACTGGAATCTGAAAGGATTTTTACCACTATAAAGATGGATTTTATACTTTGCTTGATTATTTGCAGGTAAAAAATATCTTCATGGGCTAAGACCTGTAATGCCTAGTCAATATTTCTGAAAATTGAGACAGAACATGTTACTGTGGGCCTGCAAATATCTCTTTTTTTAAAGAGGGTCTATATAGTCTAGAATTTAGAAAACACTGGTTCATATCATCATGGATATTATCAGTTTATTTTAATCAAGTGTAATAACAATCCATTTGCACTCTGAAACAGTTTGAAGATCTGGGACTTGTGATGGAAGAATCAGCTTAGCCTCGCTTTCTCCAACTGATGATCTTTGATACGGTCTCCATGCTTGTCCCTACACTTAATGAGTTCCTTCTTCATGCAGTTGTTGCTGTTTAGTTGTTCTGTCATGTCTGACTGTCGCGAACCCATGGACTGTAGCCCACCAGGCTCCTCTGTCCTTGGGATTTCCCAGGCAAGAATACTGGAGTGGGTTGCCATTTCCTTTTCCAGGGGTTCTTCCCAACCCAGGGATCAAACTCAAGGCTCCTGCATTGGCAAGTGGATTCTTTACCAGTGAGCCAGCAGGGAAGCCCTAACAGTCTCTTACAATGGGCAAATGAGAAGATGGGTAAGACAAAGGAAGGAAAGAAAGAAAATCATTAAACCTAATTAGAAATCTATCTCGGTATCTGGATTCTGAAAATTCTACAGCAGAATATGGATCTGTGGTGGTTTCCGCATATAAAAAATAAACATGAAAATTTTAAGTGTCATTTGACATAAACCCTCTTTTTAAAAAAAGACAACTAGCTGACTCCAATCTAAAAAAAAAAATCAATTCATGGCATAGACCCAGTCATCCTTCTACTACAGGCAGCTGGAGCCCCATGATGACTTCCCAGAGGAAGCAGCTGGGTGAGTAAGAGCTTATCCTTTATTCAATTCCCTAATAAAGAACGTGCATCTTTGGGGACTTGCAGAAGCATCAAGCATCCGTCTCCTCCCAAACCTTCCTTGTAAGGCAGACAGTTGGGGGTGGCGGGGGCAGATAATTGAATTAAACACAGTGATTGAACATGAAAGCCGTGCCGATGTCTCAGGGGACGCATGCTTTCTGGAGCGCTGACATCCCCTCTCCTTTTTAAGTTAGATTGACGGTGACTGGGCTGCCTGTGGAAAGTTGTTGAAGATGCCCTTTGCAACCACTCCTCCTGTTAAGTGAGATGGGGAGAGAGTCTGCACTGGGGATTTCATCTGAAGACATCTCTCCTCCCAGGTTCTTCCGGCTGAAGTTGGAAGTGCTATTAATTCAGCTCACATCCTTTCCACTGGCAGGCCCATCACTGCCAATCTGACTCGATGCGTTACCCATGGTACTCGCCTCATTCTGCACACTGAGAGGTGGCAACAGACTGCAAATCAACCTCAGACTCCTCCTGGGTCACCTCAGACACACGCTATGCAAGGGGCTGTCCTGTGCTAGTCTTTGATTGACAGGTGTTTTTTTTTTTTTTTTTTGCTTGGTACTGGCCTTCCTCCTTACAGAGAAGAGGAAATATTAATTCAATAAGTAAAACTTGAAGAATGTGCTGACTGAGAAAGATGGCTCTATACTGAGTGTGTGAGTTGGGGATATTGGAGCCTGTTGAGAAAGTTGGAGCACAACCATGCATAGTCAAGGGTGAGCAGAGCCTCTGAGTGGACTGTGTCCTCCTTACCCGAAGGTGTGGGAATGAAAGTGACCTTGGAGTAAGTGGTTGTTTGCCACTGTCTTGCCCTTTTCTGCTGTTAATTCTCAAATCCTCTCCTTCCTTCTCTCACTGGGAAAGGTAGTCAGTACTAATTCTTCCCCAACATTCTGGTTCCTCTCCACCCCTGACCTTCATGGAAAGCTACCATCACTGACTTATCTTCTATGTCTCCATCTTTGCACTTGTCTCCAGTATTTCTTAGCAGAATGTAAGAATAGTCCTCCCTTCCGTCTTTAAATCTAATGCTCCTTTTGTACTAAGTCATCCTCAAGGTATCATCTTACTCTGCGCCTTTCTTCACACATGAGGCATGTAAAAGATCATATTTTCTTCTAATTCTCTCTTCTACGCTGCCCACCCTTCCCCAGCCCCACCATACCCATACACCCACACACAGGCACGTGCACACACATACACGCACAGTTTGGGATCCACACTGTTTACTGAGCTCTGCTCTCACCAAGGTCAAAGACTGATTTCCAGCGGATACTTCCCTGTCCTCACTCTTCATCCAACTGCTGTTCAGCAGGGTCATCACAAGCGTGACTTCCAGGGTGAGCCTTTCTAGGCTCACATCCTTATGGTGCTATTAATTAACTGTGCACTCTTTGGCAAATACTAGCTACACTTCTGTTTCCCCTCTATACAATGAGGTGACAACTCACCTTTTAGAGTTATTATGAGAATGAAGTGAATCAACACACACAAAGCAATCAGAAAATTGGAGCTCGAAACATGGAGCGACCATTACTCTGCCTCCATGCTGACCACCTCCTCCTTACTGAAATTCTCTCCCCCTTCAAGCTCTAGGGTGTTACTTGGTTCAAGATTTCGCTTGTTGTTGTTGTTCAGTCACTAAGTCATGTCCAGCTCTTTTCGACCCCATGAACTGCCGCACGCCAGGCTTCTCTGCCCTTCGGTATCTCCCTGAGTTTGTTCAAACTCAAGTCCATTGAGTCAGTGACGCCATCCAACCATTTCATCCTGCTGTTGCCCCCTTCTCTTGTCCTCAATCTTTCCCAGCATCAAGGTCAAGATTTTACTTACCTATTTTTTTTTAATCACAATCTCTTATTTCTATTTTCCTTAAACTAAGAATCTGTCCACGACTTCCTCCCAAACTACACATTCACTGAAAACAATTTCTTCCACCTCCTTTGCTTTCAATGTAATTAACATCATCACGATTTTTTTTCCCCCTGGGGCTCAAATCTTTTTTCCTTAAGAGCCTGACTATACTAAACAACTCTCCTTTTCTTTTTCTTTTTGTAAACTACGTTGCATGGCATGTGGAACTTCCCTGGGCAGGGATAAAATTCAGATCCCTTCCATTGGAAGCACAGAATCTTAATCACTAGACCATGAGGGAACAACTTTCTCGTTTTTTAAATTGAAGTACAGTTGCTTTACAATGTTGTGTTAATTTCTGCTCTACCACAAAGTGATTCCAATATATATGTGTGTGTGTGTATGTATTATCACACGATATTGTGCTATATAGCAGGACCCTGTTGTTTATCTATTCTATATACTACTATAGAATAGTTTGCATCCACTAGCCCCGAACTCCTAATCCACCCCTCCCCTAGCTCTCCTTCCTCTTGGTAACTACAAACCTGTTCTCTGTGTCTGTGAGTCTGCATCTGTTTCACAGAGAGGTTTCATCTGTGTCATAGTTTAGACTCCACATATAAACAATACCATATAGTATCTGTCTTGCTCTTTCTAAGTTACTTTTCTTAGCATGATAATATCCAGGTTGCTATAAATGGTATTATTTCTAGAATAATTCTCCTTAAATTTCCTGAAAACTCAGTATGTTTTTTAAATCATTACCCAAATCTGCCCCTATGTTCTTCCTTTTTTCAGTAAATAGATTAACCAAACCACCCATTTACCAAAATTAAAATTAGAGGTAGCTTTATTTGCCATCAGTTTTTATATTATTATTATTCTTTCAAAGTCTCTCTCGACACAACCTTCTGTTTCCATCCCCCTGCTGTAGTTTTAGCCCTCACCATTCTCTGGGTTGTTTGCAAAGGCCTCCGATATTCCAACTGTCTTTGTTTTGCCCCCTTTTCCTACATTCTCTACTCTTCACACATCTGATCTCTTTAAGCCACCGACCTCTTTAGCTCTCTCCACTGTCTGGTGTTTTCTCAATGGCAAACTATCACTCTCACAGTAAACCCAAAGCACACTAGGAAAGGTCCTCCCTATCTGTCCAGTTTCATTTTATGTCACTTTCTCGGTACTTCCCACTTAGGCTACATTTAAACTAGTTGGTTTTCACAGAAATTTAGTTTAATTCAATCTTCCTGAGAGTAGAGATTGATTCTTAGAAGCAGCAGTAATAAGAGTCCCTGCAACACACACACATGCTGAGGAACATAAATAATTTTCCCAGTGTATTTCAGAGTATAACTTGAGAACTGGGGGAAAAAAAAATCTAGAAATCCCTAACTTTTGTCTAGGAGATATAACCTCTCAGATCAGTGAGGGGTCTTGGTCATCGTCTACTCAGGTACTCTCAATTTTGACTGCACTTTGGAATGACTCACAGATCTTTTTCAATGCATCAAAGGTCACGATACATCAAAGATCAAATAAATTGGAATCTCTAGGATCCAAGGTATATTTTTAAAGCTCCCCAGGTGATGCTAATGGACAACCAGGACTGAGAACCACTGATTCAGTCTAAACCATCATTTTATAAATGAGCACACAATAAAACAGTTGATTTCATTTCTGTCTCAGTATTTTATCCCCCAGGGAAAATGACTGAGGTTAGCAATGAGAGCTAAGCCATAAAGATGGCATAGAATGTAACTGAAGGGTAAATATAGAAAAAGAGGTTATTCCATGTGAGAAAGAGTGAGCATATTTTTTTTTTCACACTAGGACATTTTGAGTTCCCTGAGGGGAAAAACTTTGCTATACATTGTTGCTCTAATGCTTAGAATAGTGATTGACACATAGTAAGTATTTATTACAAATTTATCAGTGAATGAATGAGTGAAGGATTACTAAATCTTAAAATGGCATTGGAGAATATCATGGAACACTGTATCTTTTCTATAGCTTTCATCTGAAGAAGTGTGTGCCCTTTACATATGGATTCAGAAGTTCTGCCTTCGCATTTCTAACATAGTGGAAGCAGATGGTGACTATTATTTCTCTTCTTTAAGAGATGGACTTACATTTAAATTTTGGATACCAGACTAGAATTCCCTAAGGGAAAAAAAAATCCTCTTAGGCTTATGTTTTATTTTTCAATTGGAATCAGATTAGAAAAGAATATGTGAAAATATCATCAGGCACAGAATTTAAATTTGCAAGAAAGTGAGGATTATAATCGAAAATAATTTTAAAGGTTGTTATGAGCTGAATTGTGTCCCCTAAAATTCATATATTGAAGAACAAATTCCCAATGCGACTGTACTTGGAGATAGACCCTTTAAATCCTGGAGTGGGTTGCCATTGCCTTCTCCAAATGAGGTCATAAGGGGGACTCTAATGCAACAGGAAGGCTGTCTGTATAGAACATACCCACAGACACACACAAGCCAGCCAGCATGTTGGTCTTGGACTCAGCCTCCAGTACTATAACAAAATACATGCCTGCTGTTTAAGCCTCCAAGGCTGTGTATTTAGCTATGGCAGACCCTAGCAAACTAATACAAAATGGGCTTTATTTTTCTTTAGGGTCAGCAATGAGATGACATAGAGGAAGCAGAGGGTTCACACAAGTACCAGAACTTTTCCTCTGCTTCCAAGAGAGACTGTTCTGAAAGGCAGAGTGTGAAAGGGAGTTGAAATATTCCCCCAACAAAGTTTTCACACAGCCATGGTGAATGTCCAGAGTATTTTGCATACGATCTAACTCCCAACAAAATACAATTTAACGTAAAATTGCCACAAGTCAATTATACTTTCTAAAGGTTAAAGGTAAAGATGAGATGCCACATGGTGATTTCCTTCCAACAGCCTTGGGTACTCCACTGCAGTCATCCCTTCTGGGTTTTGCTTTAAAATGAAGGCTGAAACATAAAAGCTAGCTGTCTACTTTGCAAGTGGAAAATGACAGGAGGACATATTGGATCATCTGGATTCTCCTTACAACGTAGGCTCAGATGACACCCTCCATGTTTCTTCCCATATGTTCGCCGAGCCTCCTTGCATTACATTCTACAGGCTACCCTGTGGCTTTGCAAGTAAAATAATCATTCTTTTTCCTATAAACTCATTTTAGCAGCATTTGTGTTTTGATTTGCTGCAAATCCTGTAGCACATATTAACATTCAGAGTGGTTCAGGGCCCCCTCATGCAAACGTGGCTCCTTCGACCAACAAAATGGTCATTTTCAGTTTGACAATCAGCATCTCATTAATAGCTTGTTAAAGCTGGAATAGACCTTAATGATGACCAATCTCAGCTCCCATCTCTTATTCGGTTAATGTTAGTGACAGATAAAAGCCCTTGGTGTCTTGATTTTTAGGACGTCATGCTACCTACATGAACAATATCACCCTGCATTCTGTCAGGGTATAAGGGTATACAGAGAATCTCAGGCTGCAGAAAAAATGGTACCAGGCTTGCCTTTAATTGTAGCATCCCAAATTCCTGCCTTTTAATTGAAATAAATAATATGTTATATACATGTATAATACGTGTGTGTGCTCAGTGTGCTCCGACTCTTTGCAACCCCATGGACTGTAGCCCACTGGTCTCTTCTGTCCATTGGACTTTGCGGCAAGAATATTGGAGTGGATTGCCATTTCCTCCTCCAGGGGAACTTCCTGACCCAGGGATCGAACCCATGTCACCTGTGCTGGCAGGCAGATTCCTTACCACTGAGCTACCTGGGAAGCCCTACCGGTATAATATGGAATAAGGACATTTTTCATTTTAAAAATACCTTTCATTGGCATAAAAAGCATTAACACACTGACTATAACTGCCATTTATCTTCTGTACCTGAAGTGGTGATCTGTTAATTAAAACACACACATGCACCTACAGCATACGGATGGGCAACACTTAAGTCAGGAGAAAATATGCACGGAGACTTTGAACCACTGCAAGGAGTCTTAAAACACTTGGTTTTGTCACTCACATATAGAAATGGAAGACAAAGAGGGTTCAAATACATGTGCATTGTTAAAGAAAGAAAGAGTCCTGAAGTTCCAAGTACCTCCTCTTTCCTCCACTCCTACCAGCTTTTGAATCTCACACATTCACTCTCCAGACCTCCCAGGGATTTCTTCTGTGAATTGGTGAAAATGGTACCTTTCTGACCACAGTCAGCAAGCCAGTCCAAGGTCACTAGGGTCTCTTCAGATGCTAAGATCTGTCTCACTGCGCACCCTGGAACACAAAGCTTGTGGGAAGAAAGGGAATCTCACTCTAGCTTAACTGGAGATGAGGACTCCAGAAGTGACAGCAGCAGAGAGCTCATATTTTACTTAAAGAACAGAAAGATGGGACAGAAAGAGCAGAACCTACTTTCCTAGATCACATGTGCTTGAATATACAAGATAAATAATCAGTATTTTTTATGTCACATTTTGAAAGCCATATAAAATGTACACAGTATTATTTAGTATGAACTCTATAAATGACAATGGTGATTTAAAAATCTCTACTAATGTATGTTGTGCTAAAGAAAAAAATGTTTAGTGTTTGTATTACTTTGAATATTTTATAAATTAAAATTAAATTAGCTATGACCAACCTAGACAGCATATTAAAAAGCTGAGACATTACTTTGCCAACAAAGGTCCATCTAGTTAAAGCTATGTTTTTTCCAGTAGTCATGTATGAATGTGAGAGTTGGACTATAAAGAAAACTGAGTACTGAAGAATTGATGCTTTTGAACTGTGGTGTTGGAGAAGACTCTTGAGAGTCCCTTGGACTGCAAGGAGATCCAACCAGTCCATCCTAAAGGAAATCAGTCCTGAAAATTCATTACAAGGACTGATGCTGAAGCTGAGACTCCAATATTTTGGCAATCTGATGCAAAGAACTGACTCATTTGAGAAGACCCTGATGCTGACAAAGATTGGAGGTGGGAGAAGAAGGGGATGACAGAGGATGAGATGGTTGGATGGCATCACCAACTTGATGGACATGAGTTTGAGTAAGCTCTGGGAGTTGGTGATGGACAGGGAAGCCTGGCATGCTGCAGTCCACGGGCTCTCAAAGAGTCAGATATAGCTGAGCGACTGAACTGAACCAAAAATTAATTTTTAAATAAAAAATATGCCCTGCTACAGTCTTATTTTCCTTAGACAGCATCATATTGAAGATCTAGGTAAAGATCTCACAGAATACACAGAAGGCATCTATTCCTCACTCACCCACTCAGCAAACATTTATTGAGCATCTACTAGGTTCCAGCTCAGTGTTAGCAGGAAAACTCTAAGTGGCCAACCGGAAGAAGAATGTTACATTGCCCTGCTCTGCGCTGGCACTGAACTGGTCACTCTGTAGCTGGATCATCACCTCTTTTCATTTGAAATGTAGTATGTGCAAGCTGGGTGGCCCAGTGCACCCACACAAAAGTGATATATAGTGGAGAACTATTCTAAACTATATTCAGGGATGTGTCTGCAGTCATGTAGAGCAGTGTGGAGACCAAGCAAGCTTCACCCTGAGCACCAGTGCGTCTTCACTTCAGTAGCATCATCAGGTACCACTGAGCCGGGATGGCAGCCCCTCTGTCACGTGCCCTCAAATGAGAAGCCCGTCCGTGCTAAGAGGGCACAGGAGGGAAAGGAAAGACTTTCCTTTCCTGTACAAGGCAGACTTGATTTCCTAAGGGTTGGACTTTCCATTTTTGGGGAGCCAGTGTTAAAGGGGATGGCAGAGGATGAGATGGTTGGGTGGCATCACCAACTCAATGGACATGAGTTTGAGTAAACTCCAGGAGTTGGTGATGGACAGGGAGGCCTGGTGTGCTGCAGTCCATGGGGTCGCAAAGAGTCGGACATGACTGAGCTACTGAACTGAACTGAGTGTTTACATCTGCATGTATGTTAATATGGGAAACCCGAGTGGCTCAGTGGTACAGAACCCACCTGCCAATGCAGGAGACATGGGTTCGATCCCTGGGTCAGGAAGATTCCCTGGAGGAGGAAACGGGAACCCACTCTAGTATTCTTGCCTGGGAGATCCCATGGACAGAGGAGCCTGGTGGCCTACAGTCCATAGCATTGCAAAAGAGTTGGACATGACTATGCACCAGAAGTTTTTTTTTTCTATATGTTAATATATGTATATACATTTTATTATATAGACATATTCATCATGATGCGTACACAGAGTAAAAACTATAGAAGAATTTAAGAGACATGGAAAATATTTTCATGTACACATATGTATATATTCCCTAACAGAAATATATTTATGGTGGCTGGTAAAACATTTACTTCTTTCCTGGGAGCCATAGAGCTTATCTCCTTGTAAGTCTATTTTATTCTAAAATGGAACAATTTAAGACTAGTAAGGGTTTTAGTTGACTTTTGTTTACTAAATGGTGTTTTAATTTACGCCAGGTTGCATAAAATCAACTCCAAGACAATTTATTTGTAAAAGCACAATAATTCAATTTATATATATAGATAGATATATACTACATACATAATATGTAATATGTGTGTTTACCTATAGTCCATGGGGTTGCAAAAGAGTCGGACGTGACTTAGAGACTAAACAACAAACAACCACACTGACAGTAACAGGCATGCACGCTCAGTGGCTCAGTCATGTTCGACTCTTTGCGGCCCCATGGACTGTAGCTGCTGGACTCCTCTGTCCGTGGGCTTTTCCAGGCGAGAATACTGGAGTGGGCCACCATTTCCTACTCCAGGGGATTCTCCTGACCCAGGGATTGAACCTGCATCTCCTGTGTCTCCCGAATCAGCAAGTGGATTCTTTACCACTTGAGCTACCTAGGAAGCCCTAATAGTAATAATTCAATTTATAGGTAGTATTTAGATGCATATATTAACTTAATATATGTGTGTATACACACACATGTATGTGCTCTGTGTGGTGCTTAGTCGCTCAGTCATGTCTGACTCTTCGTGACCCCGTGGACTGTAGCCTGCCAGGCTCCTTCGTCCACAGGGAATCTCTAGCAGGAATACTGGAATGAGTTGCCATGCCCTCCTCCAGGGGATCTTCCCAACCCAGGGATTGAACCTAGGTCTCCCACATAGTAGGTGGATTCTTCATCATCTGAGCCACCAGGGAAGTGTATATATATATATACACATACATATGTCAATACACATACTACATATATAGGGAAGTGTGTGTGTGTGTGTGTGTGTGTGTGTGTGTGTGTGTATACACACACAGGTAAATACACATACTACATAATCTGCATTGGCAGGCAGATTCTTTACCACTGAGCCACTTGGGAAGCATCACTCTTACTAATGCCAGCCTCTCACTTAAATTTGAAGGAGAATCGAAATACCTCCTCTGCGCTACTGACTCTCTTCCACACATCTACTAAGCTGATTACATCTCATCAGTGGCCGTGACTTTTCTTCCGTTACATTCATGTACTTGCTCACCTACCATTCCTGCTTTAAATCCAAATCACCCTGAGGGAAGTCACATATTAAGTTCAGGTTAGCCATCAGCATCTTCATGTGATCATTTCTGAGCTACCCTCCTATCAGGGTACAGAGGGCACTGGGTTCTGATGCTGTGTAGGAGATGCCGGCATTTCTGGGAGCACAGAGTACTTAAGGAAGCCGTGCCTGAGTGAGATGCTAAAGTCTGTCAGATCTGGAGACTGTCTACCCTGAAAAGAGGGATGAAAGGAGAATTGGGGACAAATATTCTACCTACAATGGATCATCGGTGCCAAGTGTCAGCTCTCAGGATAGCTTGACTTCTCTCTGCCTAGGGAGGCGTTAGCAAGACCAAGATCCAGTAGAAAGTGCGATCACTGAGTTATTTCCTAAGGATATTGCAGAATTCCAGAGGGTGCAGGAGACAGAGATGGAGGAACTGAAAATTGAAAACCACCTGTCCCCATCTCCCCCTGAGTGAGCCCCTCACCCACCTCCCCCACTCTCTAGTCCAGCCTATAAGCTCCTCTGGTTGAAGGTCTAAGGACTGTGTGTGTCTGTCTCTCTCTACATCTCATGGCAGTATTATAAACTTTGACGAGGTGTCCAGGATTCTTTCTGAAAACATGCTAATCATATCACTCTGATGTCATCTTTACTGGTGAGAGTCATAAGGAATTAGACATCGCTTGCTAAACAGCCCACAACCCCAGTGGTGGTGCTGAGCAAGCGGATTTTCTGGGCCCAGTTCATACTATTCAATTGGCAGCCAGGGAGCTGCAAAGCGGTAAGCCCTGATATGATGACTAGTCAATCAGAATGTGAAAGCTCCTGTGCAGGGGATTCTGGGAAAACTCCGTGAGGCTTTGGAAGCCTTGCTGAAGGAGAAGAAAAGGCCGAGGAGAAAGCTGTGTTTTCTTTCTCCCCTGGGCTTGAACAGCTGTCAACTGTCTCTGAGTGGGAAAGCTTTTTCTAAGTAAAGATCTCATTTACATACTATAGAAAGTAGTGGAAAACCAGTGAATAAACAAATTTAGCATCAATTGCTAGCTAATAATTATGACTCTCTCTTATTCCCTGGAGTCTCAATTCAAAAGAACTGAAGCTTCACAACATTAGTTTTAGGAGCCAGACTTTTAAAGATGCTGTTTAGAGGAAACGCCACGAATTTCTTTGTGCAGCGGTGCACTGCTGTTGTAATTCTGCTTAATAATACCCCAAGCTCCACTTGTTACTAACTAACTAGAGATCACTCTCAGAGGCTTCAAATGGCACTGTGTTATCCAACACGAATTTGACCAATGCTTTAGTTCCGACATGCCACAGAGAATGATTTTATTAATGGCAAGTAAAACTTCCTACTCCATTTATAATTTCTCTTCATTCATACACACTATCTTCCCTGGTGGCTCAGACGGTAAAGCGTCTGTCTACAATGAGGGAGACCCGGGTTCCATCCCTGGGTTGGGAAGATCCCTTGGAGAAGGACATGGCAATCCACTCCAGTTCTATTGCCTGGAAAATCCCATGGACAAAGTCTGGTAGGCTACAGTCCATGGGGTCGCAAAGAGTCAGACACGACTGAGTAACTTCACATTCACATTCATTCATTCATCTGGAAGCTTAAATTAAATGTGGCACAAATATCTACTTGATATCAATACTCTGAGCAGTTCTGAAACCTTATAAGAGGTGTTTATTTCCAGGGTCTTCTAAATTATACATTTCAGCTTATGACTGCAGAAAATCTTTATTAGCTAAAATATTTATTAGTCAAATAAAGTGCTATATATACTTTAGAGATACTTTAATTATATGTTGGATGAATTCTTTTGAGTTTGGGGTCACTGAATGAGTACCTATAGTCTGAAAACAGGCTTCCCTGTTCATAAATAAAATTGCTTATCACAGATAAATAAAATACACAGTACTCTGAACTATCTTTTGACATGACAAAGGTTTAATTACACCATTGTAATTGTAGAGTGGACTGTATTTTAATCTAGTTTAAGTGTTAGAAAAATGATGATTAATTCATCAGAAGATTCAAACACTCAGAACAGCAATATTTCTTGACTACACCAAAGAGTAAAGTGGGTTCAATGTACTTAAATATTTATATGAATGTACAACTTCTTAGGGGTAGTTAGTGTTTATATGTATTTAAATATTTATATGTATAGACACTCATACATAAATCTAAATTCGGGGCTCTTTTTTATATAATTTCTGAAACACCATGTTTCATATGAAGTCCCTCCAGTATAATAACTCTCTCATTAGAGCACATTAAATGTCCTCTTCCTTGATGATATGACAGGTTTCACTCTGAAAATTCCAGCCTACTCTCCTACAACAAACCACTGACTGCTTGCTACACAGGAATCATGGGACAACGAAAACTGCAGATCACACGTGCTCTTCCATCCCTGACAGAGACTACAGAGGCTGGCACGGGTCAGATCTAGAGTGTATGATCCATCGAATATAGTTTTCAGGCCTATCTACAGAAAATAAAACGTTATCCAAGAACAGTGAGTAAAGAGAAATACATTCAAATTTGGAATTCTGGAGATGTCAGAGACAGCACGTGTGTGCGTCTATGTGTGTGCCTGTATGTCTGCGTACATGCGTGAAACAGGGACGTGCCCTGGAGGCTAGCCTGATATGCTGGTTGAGATGATACAGTGCAAACTGGGAAGATTCCAGAGAAGTTACAGAAGAGGGGGCAAATCAAGCCATGTTAAGAAGGAGAACTGTGAACAATCATTTTGGGCTGGGTGCGGCAATGGGGAATGGAGGTGAGGGGGAAGGTCGAGTCTAGAATGACCCCCAGGTTTCTACTTTGGTAACTGGATTGGGTTGATGGCGGTGCCCTTTGCTACATGGAGAATGCAATCGGGAAGCAGGTTTGAGACAAAGACAGCATGGTTACTCTGGTATGTGTGGTTTTAGGTGCCTGTAGGACAACCAGGAGAAAATGTGCAGTAGGTACTGGATATACTGTTTTGCAAGCAAAGAAGAGATGCTGGATGGAGGTAGAGATTTAGGACTCATAGGGAAAGAACAACTAACACCAAGAAATGGGCTTGATTGCCTCGGAGAAGCATGGTAGAGTGGTTTAGTCTCACCTGCAGAAAAGGAAAATTTAGAGTCCAGATTTGGTAAATAAAAATACAGGCATCCCAGCTAAACTGGCATTTCAGATAAACAACAACTTAGCATATCTCAAATACTGCATCAAACATGCTAATACTAAAACAACAACAACAACAACAACTCCATTTTCTTCTGAAATTTAAATTTTACTAATTAAGTTTATTTAAAATCCACAGTTTCTTGTATTTTGTCTGGCGACTCTAGTCAAATTCCATGAGATCTATAAATATTCCATTTCCTATGATGAGAACAGTCTTCATTAACCATATTTACAAAG
This sequence comes from Bos javanicus, assembly GCF_032452875.1. Lineage (NCBI taxonomy): Eukaryota > Metazoa > Chordata > Mammalia > Artiodactyla > Bovidae > Bos > Bos javanicus. The sequence continues at coordinate 52,361,792 of NC_083891.1, read as the reverse complement.
TAATGTTATTAGATTGTTTGAATGTAGTTGCTACGGATTGACCAGTGGATGAGTAAGGCAGGGGGCAGAAACTGAATCTGAAATTTAAAACATGCTTTTGAGATCTCTACTGTGATGGGAAGAGGGAAAGATAGGGGAACACCTACAGTGGTGCACAGAGCCACTTTAGGAAGCAGAAGAGGGAAACGACAGGACCAGTATTACGAGAGAGGGTGAGGTGCTGATGGGGACACAAGCGCTTCATCTCCACTTCCGCACAGGACGTCCTCTGACCAGTCTCCGTGCTGTCTGCATGTTTTCCCAAGCGTGGGGCTCCTCTGCTGTGTAAGTCCTTCCCTTCATCCCTGCTTGATGCAAGCAATCCATGCTTCCATACCCAGACCTTTTGTAGGAAATGTGCCTGGCCACCCTCATCAGTTATTAACTACTTTTCACTCATTTGCTCTAACAATCTCTACCATGATATTTTCAATTTTGTAGTGTAATTATTTTAATATCCCTGACTCCTCAGAGGGAAAGCTTAAGGATAGAATTCTGCTTTATTAAACCTCATAATCCCAAAGTTTAGCCCAATGCTAGGACCAGTGTAGATGGTTAGTAAATGATGGAAGAAGAGTATATATGCACCTGAGATTCCTTTACTCTATTTATATGGACTGTTCAGTTCAGTTCAGTTCAGTCGTTCAGTCGTGTTCGACTCCTTGCGACCCCATGAATCGCAGCACGCCAGGCCTCCCTGTCCTTCACCAACTCCTGGAGTTCACCCAGACTCACGTCCATCGAGTCAGTGATGCCATCCAGCCATCTCATCCTCTGTCATCCCCTTCTCCTCCTGCCCCCAATCCCTCCCAGCATCAGAGTCTTTTCCAAAGAGTCAACTCTTCACATAAGGTGGCCAAAGTACTGGAGTTTCAGCTTTAGCATCATTCCTTCCAAAGAAATCCCAGGGCTGATCTCCTTCAGAATGGACTGGTTAGATCTCCTTGCAGTCCAAGGGACTCACAAGAGTCTTCTCCAACACCACAGTTCAAAAGCATCAATTCTTCAGCGCTCAGCCTTCTTCACGGTCCAACTCTCACATCCATACATGACCACAGGAAAAACCATAGCCTTGACTAGACGAAACTTTGTTGGCAAAGTAATGTCTCTGCTTTTGAATATGCTATCTAGGTTGGTCATAACTTTCCTTCCAAGGAGTAAGCGTCTTTCAATTTCATGGGTGCAGTCACCATCTGCAGTGATTTTGGAGCCCCAAAAAATAAAGTCTGACACTATTTCCACTGTTTCCCCATCTATTTCCCATGAAGTGATGGGACCAGATGCCATGATCTTTGTTTTCTGAATGTGGAGCTTTAGGCCAACTTTTTCACTCTCCTCTTTCACTTTCATCAAGAGGCTTTTGAGTTCCTCTTCACTTTCTGCCATAAGGGTGGTGTCATCTGCATATCTGAGGTGATTGATACTTCTCCCGGCAATCTTGATTCCAGTTTGTGTTTGTTCCAGCCCAGTGTTTCTCATGATGTGCTCTGCATATAAGTTAAATAAGCAGGGAGACAATATACAGCCTTGATGTACTCCTTTTCCTATTTGAAACCAGTCTGTTGTTCCATGTCCAGTTCTAACTGTTGCTTCCTGACCTGCATACAAATTTCTCAAGAGGCAGGTCAGGTGGTCTGGTATTCCCATCTCTTTCAGAATTTTCCCGTTTATTGTGATCCACACAGTCAAAGGCTTTGGCATAGTCAATAAAGCAGAAATAGATGGTTTTCTGGAACTCTCTTGCTTTTTCCATGATCCAGCAGATGTTGGCAATTTGATCTCTGGTTCCTCTGCCTTTTCTAAAACCAGCTTGAACATCAGGAATTTCACAGTTCACATATTGCTGAAGCCTGGCTTGGAGAATTTTTAGCATTACTTTACTAGCATGTGAGATGAGTGCAATTGTGCGGTAGTTTGAGCATTCTTTGGCATTTCCTTTCTTTGGGGTTGGAATGAAAACTGACCTTTTCCAGTCCTGTGGCCGCTGCTGAGTTTTCCAAATTTGCTGGCATATTGAGTGCAGCACTTTCACAGCATCATCTTTCAGGATTTGAAATAGCTCCACTGGAATTCCATCACCTCCACTAGCTTTGTTCGTAATGATGCTTTCTAAGGCCCACTTGACTTCACACTCCAGGATGTCTGGCTCTAGGTCAGTGATCACACCATCATGATTATCTGGGTCGTGAAGATCTATTTTGTACAGTTCTTCTGTGTATGGACTGTAGCAACTACAAATAGGGCAGTTTCAAGAATCTCATGCTTACCGGAGAAAAATAAAATTCAAAAATCTATTCAAACCCCAAGTATAGATGCATTACTAATGCTGAAGCTCCAATACTTTGGCCACCTGATGAGATGAGTCGACTCATTGGAAAAGACCCTGATACTAGGAAAGATTGAAGGCAGGAGGAGAAGGGCATAACAGAGGACCAGATGGTTGGATGGCATCACTGATCCAATGGACAGGAGTGTGGGCAAGCTCGGGAGGTGATGTGGGACCAGGAGGCCTGGCGTGTCGCAAAGAGTCAGACATGACTGAGTGACTGAATTGATTGAATAACGATAGAAACATAATGATATTTATTGCATTATACATCGTACATAATTTACACTCTCTAGCTTTTCTTTTCATAAATGATATAGAACAGTGCCTCAGTTATATTGCTGGAAAAACGCAGTCTCTTGTATTTCGTTTTCTATTACTTAAGGGACATATCTCCATAAATACACCAAAACAGTCTGTAAAGTACTCAGGAGGTAAATATATTGAATGGAACAGACTGCTTGGAGGAAAATCTAAAGTATCAAAAGAGGAGAAAGTAACGAAAAATTAAGGTGGTAAATGTAGGGGAAAGCACAGATACACTGAGATTTAAGAGAGTCAGACCCTATAAAGAGCAAGACATAAAACAAAGATGAAATTTTTTAAAAATGTAAAACCTTAGGATGACCTGAAATCTTTCCACTGCAAAAATTATTGTCAAAAGTACTGAAATAAAATGACCAAATTGAATTCAAGGTCTTATTCAAAACTTTATTGTGCATATCCCATGCTTAGTCACCTTGGCAAAAACTCCCAACATTGGGGAAATCATACTGTCATGAAGAAAACCAGCTGCAAATCAAAAAACTGCACTGGAAGCTGAAGCAACCATATTCCGTTAAGTCCACCTTGAGAACGGTCTGCAGAGGAATTCAGGTTTGGTTTACTCCACAGAAAGAGAAGCAGGCAGTGAAGAAAAACAGTAAGCTTTTTTTTTAAAGGGTTAAAATAAGGCTGAGACTGCCCTGCTGCACTCTAGATTGGTGACTCTGGTCTAAACAGCCACAGTAATAAACTATGTGCTTTCCACATTGACAGGCTGTTCTATTCACCAGACCTTAAAACCACAGAAATGTGGGGGACTGGATGGGCTCAACTAGTTTCAGAGGGATTTGAACCGCAGCCTTTTGAGAGCCTTCCTCTGCCTGATATCCCAGCTGTAGTCTGGGCCAATCAGAGTGTGGAGCAGAGTCAGCAGATAAGAGAACACAAGGATGCTTTAAAGAGCTCCAGTTACCTCTTACATAGAAGGGAAAATGCTCATCAGTGATGTAGGCTTATTGAAAAGCTTCAGGTGATTCAAATGCCAAGGTTTAATAAAGAGCCAGTGGTGTGTGGGCTAGACTAAGTGACACACTAGAAATCAGTAACAGAAGGAAGTCACGAACACTGACCATCCAGAGGAGCAACAGGAGGAAAACGCTCCCATCCTGAGATCGCCAAGAGCAGGGAAAAAGTGTTTCTCCTAGGCCACGCCTCAGGCTCCTTTGAACTCCTCAACTAGGCCCTGACTTTGGGGGCTTCCATGTAAGTCTCAGTACTGTCCAATTTTAGCAAGAAATCTCGCTAAGTCAGTTTGGCTAGATTCTTCCAACCCTCGACACCTGATCACCCTCAATATCTGATCAGGCTCTTCATCTTCACAATTTTCCAGGTAATGTCTGGTCACTCTGGCCTATCTTCCACAAAAAATCCTCCTGTGAGCCAGAATCGCCCCTGATGTTTTCTCTTACTAAGTTTTCACCCACTGACTTCCCAGCCCTGCTCCTTGGCTATAAAACCCCCACTTTTCCTGGCTGTATTTGGGGTTGAGACCAATCTCTGTCTGGTACTACAAAATGCCATTATGGTACCCCCACCTCCATTCGTCATCAATGGAATACCAGAATGAATAGTTCTTTCTTTAACAGAGTCAATGAAAAGGACCCCCACACTCCTGTACTAATGCAGGGTACAGCCAAGTGTGGAGTGGAAAAGAAAGCCCCAACCTCACTTTCCTTCCACCCTTCTATCTACTGGTGCCCCCACTGGGTAAACACGCTAGAAAGTGACTGATGACAGAAGTACCCATTTGAGGCAATACCAAGAGGACAGCGTCCCTCAACATATGTCAGAGCAGAGATGGACAAACAGTGCTTTGGGGTGGGGTAAGCAGAATAAGCTGATATTGTTCAGTATAATGGCCAGCTAGTTCCAAAAGTGTATGTAATGCTTGAGCAATTCAAAAACAGTTTTTGTCCTCTTGGGTGTTTTAAAGCATAAATAAATAAAAGCTCTCCTTCTGCTACTTGTTTTTGGAAAGTGAATCGTTCAAGTTGTCAGAGTGTGTAAGCAACATCTCTTTATTCATGGCCATGGAATAACCCTGTGCTCAAAGAACTTTTTGCTTTAGGGCAAATGTTAGCTTTATAATAGCAGGGGGAAAAGATTAGAAAGGTTTCCTGTTTACTCTGGGAAATAATACATAGATTTTTTTTTTTTTTTGGAAAGAATTCCTAGCAGTCTATCCTGGGTATTTTGAAGTTCTTTAACAATAAAGAAACATGTCTGGATGACGAGCATCGTCTTCCTTCGTGACTCCCCGCAGATCTGAGCACATCAGAGTGTTTTACTGAATGTACTAAGACAATGCTCCTGGCTCACAGATTAACTGAGTTTTGAGAGGAATAGGCTCATGGGTAGTTTGTACATTGCACTGAGATCCAAATTCAAATGAAAATCACTAAACTAATGGATTTAGTGGGAAAACAACTGAATTAGGAGTCAGGAAACTTGGGTTTGGGAAATGAAGTTTGGGTCTACCACTAAGTAGTAATATAATTTCAGACGAGAAATGTTTAACTTTTTATGACACACTGGACTTTCTCTATAAAAATCTGGGTTAGTTTATTTCCAGGGTCCTTTTCAAAATAGCTTCAAAATATCTAAATTCTAAAGGCATTCCTTGAAACAACCAGATACGCTTTTGAAAAGTAAGCAACACAGGGGAAAAAAAAAAAAAAAACGATGACCTTTCTTTAGCTACAGGTTTTTCCTGGCCATATTTTAAAATCTTACTTTTAAATTCTCAGTTATATGACCACAAACATTAAATACAGAAGTTACAAGGGAACAGCATCATGTAAAGAAAGAGGGATCAAGTTTTGGCCATGTCTTTGCTTAGGATTTTGCCCTTGATAAAACTGTGTACTGGGAATATTTTGATAGTGGAGGGGTCTTCCTTTTGCCTTTTTATGGTGCTTTTTAATTTTTTTTTAATATTCAAGTATATTCTTTCTAACCTCTTTTTCTCAATCCAGCCTAGACCACCAGCATCCTGTATGTTTCTTAAAGAACATTTTTTTTTCCCTTATAAAGATCTTCTCTGAGATAATACTGACATATCACAGCAGAGTTTAAAATACTACCTTCTGTGATAAGGGCTTCCCTGGTAGCTCAAAATGTAGAGAATCTGCCTGTCATGTAGAAGACTCAGGTTTGATCCCTGGATTGGGAAAATGCCCTGGAGAAGGAAATGGTTACCTTCTTCAATATTCTCGCCTGGAGAATTCCATGGACAGAGGATCCTGACAGGCTTTAGTCCATGGGGTCACAGAGTCAGACATGACTGAGGGATTTTCACTTCTGTGATAAATGGAATAATGGCCTTCCACAAACATATACTTCCTAATCCCTGGAACCTGTGAATATGCTGTCTTACATAGGGAAAGAAACTTTGTAGACGTAGCTAAATTAAGGATTCTGAGATGGGAGATTAGCCCAGATTATCCAGATGGGATAGATGTAATTATAAACAAGGATCCTTACAAGGAGGAGACAGGAGGATTAGGGTAAGAGAAAGAGATGGACACGGATTGTCAGAGAGGAGAGAAGATGCTACACTGTTGGCTCTGAAGGTGTTGGAGGGGACCACTAGCCAAGGAATGTAGGTGGCCTCTAGAAGTGGGGAAATGAGAGCAACAGAGCTTCTCTGAGAGTCTCCAAGAATAAACTTGGCCCTGCTGACACCTTAATTGCATCCCATTGAAGTGCATTTCTGACTCTTATTCTCTAAAACTGCAAAATAACATAATTACGTTGTTGTCTTAAGCCAATTAACTCATTTATAGCCACGATACGGACACAGAAGTTCTAAGAATGTTTTAAATAGAGTCTTCTAGAAAGAAGACATTTAAAAACTTCATCAACTAGAGAAACAAATGTACATTTACTTAAGAAATCCCTGATTATATATTCTATAATAGAAAGTTGTGGAGAAGTGTTAGTATCCACAATCTCTCAAATACCACTAATTCAGTTATCAGTTTTATTGGTTTGTAAGGCAGTGATCCCATGAGATAGTCTTAAATTTTTATTCTGAGGAAAAAAAAATGTGAGATTTATATATAATACAGAGCTACATAGATCAAAAGAATACAAAGACTTTTTTTCCTATTACCATTTGCAGGAGCCCTCATGAATTATAATAACTTGCTACCTTTCCTGTTAGACTGTCTAATATTCCATTTTTTTCTATTAAACATCATTGGGTGAGGGCCATTTTTATGTACCTCTTCCAAACCTTGTGCCAGATAAGCACTAAATACATGTTTTTGGAGTTAATTAATTCTTACATAGACTAAGATTATAATATACTGGATAGTGCTCAGGGAATTTGGGACAAAAAAGAAAAGACAACTGAAGATAATCAGAAATAGCTGTCAACATCGAAAAACATACACTAGATAACAGAAGTAACAGCTCCAAAGTAAACGTATCCTGGTTGACTACAGACGTGCTTCCCACGGGCCAGATGGTAAAAGGACGAGTGTTGTTTTCCTTTTGGATTTCCACGTTTCCCTTTCCACCTGACCGTCTCAACATCCTCCTACTGGACCTTTTGGATTTCCACACTTCCCTTTCCACCTGACCGTCTCAACATCCTCCTACTGGAGAGACGCCCGACTGCCTTCTTCCTGCTCCATTATTTCCTGAGATGCACTCCTGGCATGGTCCGGGCCTGTGTTCAGACAGCTGTGTATTTTTGAGCAGTTTCACCCCTCTGCGGTTCATCCAACTGTACTTGATGTGCAAGGATCTGTTCCACAGTCTTGCTTTCTGCTTTAATTGCTAAAGAAATCTGATCTCTTGTTAATACTGAATCAATTTAATGTCATTCTCCTATGAAACATCTTTGACACTGGGACTTTCATAAAACAATAACTTCTTTTGCATGCAGCATACAAAAATTTCAGATTAGTGGTGTTTTTTATGCAGAATTTAGATCATTCATGTGCTCTCAATTAACATAAGCATATATTTAAGCATAGAAACGGTTCTGCTTGCAGGAATCTATGAAGTTTTACTGACCTCTCTGTAGAGCATCAAAATTCAATTTTTGATCCACTTTAGGCTTTCCACAAAAATATTACTGTAAATAATATTACTCTGACAAAAAATACTTCTAAGCCTATCATTGACTTCAAACATCAACTGATCAATAAATTCTTTTAATAATCCCTCGGAGTTCACAGAAATTGCATTTGACTTGTCTTGTGAGAGTGACTGCTTTAGAGGGATAAAAGGGGGGAAGCAAAGAAAGTCAAATTACAAATTTCAGTTTGTCAATCAAGTCAGTTATGCGTATAAGATAATATTATAAAGCTGGGTACACTGGGATCCTTTATGATAGTTTCCGACAGGGGCTGAAGCAAGATCACATTTAAACGGAATATGTTATTTCGATTTTGGAGCCACTGGATAAAGTGTAGTGAATCACGGGGAGTGATTGTTAAAGATGACTGAAGGAAAACAGAGGAGTTTTTTAAATGGGTAAAATACAAAGAGCATAGAAGGCATGCCAATTAGGAAAGAAGAGAAAGAAGGCCTACATTAAAAATGTAGAACTTAAATCAGGGGCAGACCTAGAAGATGAAAGTTTTAGGACTCTAAACCTATTTCTGCTGGCAACAGAAAGGGTAATGATTTATGTGATTTCTTACAAATGTTAAACATTTGTAAGTACAGGGAAAGGCTTCATGGATATTCATTTGGTACAAGTTTTCCCTCCTTGATTTTCACTCTGTAATACTATGGGGGATGTATCATGTACAAAAACTAGAAACATTCAGAGGTCCGTGGGCGTGGGGCCTAGGGAAATTGTAAGCACCTGTATTATTTATAAGGACATGGATACTGAGATTGAGTTGAAGGCATGGGTAGGGAGGAAAGAAATGGAAGAGAGTTGGACAAACACAGTTAGTCTCCAAGAATATGCTTTATTTGAACATCATTAGAGTCTCTCGGGAACATCCCTTGAACAACAGATGTTCTCTTACTAATATTAAACTTTACATGTATATCCTATTCCTGATTAAAGTCCTAGATAGCAGGAATGATGTGTTTTCATTTTGTTGCTGTTACTTTTTGAAAATTTCCTTAGTGTGCGGCATAAAGTCAGTAAAGACTGGATAGAGTTCAAGAATCTGTACGCATACAATGCGAGCTGCAGAGAAGGTGTACAGCTGCAGCCTAGGATTGAGAATCATTGCCAGAAGTGCCCTAGCTAAAAATCTTTTTTATCACTCAATACTTACTGAGAGCTCTCTGAAAGTGTACAGAGGTCCCATGTAAATCTTCTGAAAGTATACCGCTTTCCTTTGTAAACGGGATGCATAGGCAAGCCAACAGATACATCTTGTTCTGCTCAGTACTCGTTTTATCATCACTACTATAATTAACAAGCAGCATTTATTCAGTACCTCCCATTTGCCAGGCAGTGGAATTTTTTTTTTTTTTGTAATTATACCAAGTGTTTGCAAAAAATTACAGACAATTTTATCTTCCACGTTAAAAACACTTGAGTTCAGAGGGCTCAACAACCTATCTAAGGGCATGCAGCAAGTGAATTCATTAGTTTAAGTGACTTTCCATCTCCTGTGAAACTGGATTAAAGTGAGGCATTTTTGTAGGTAAGGCTTAACCATGGATGCTAAGAAAGGAAAACCAGTTTCTAGCTACAAACTTTCTTATTTTTATCACGTCTAATCCAGCCAACCAAACACCAAAGGCACAATCCAAAAAAGAAACAATTGATTAGCTGGGCTTAAATTAAAAAACAAAACAAACTTCTGCTTTATGAAAGACAGTATGAAGAGAATGAAAAGACAGTTCACAGATTGAGATAAAATGTAGCAAAGGACAACTACTGATAAAAGATTGTTATCCAAAACACACAAAGAGCTCTAGAAACTCATCAATAAGAAAATGAACAACTCAATATAAAATCAGACACATCATAGAAGATATAGAAATGGCAAGTAAACACAAAAAAAGACATTCAACATCATATGTCACTGCATGCATGCTAAGTTGCTTCAGTCACGTCCAACTCTTTGAGACCCTATGGACTCTAGCCTGCCAGACTCTTCTCTGTCCATTGGATTCTCCAGGCAAGAATACTGGAGTGGGTTGCCATGCCCTCCTTCTGGGTATCTTCCCAACCCAGGGATCAAGCCCCCATCTTTTATGTCTCCTGCACTGGCAGGCTAGTGCCACTTGGGAAGCCCAATCATTAGGGAATTACAAATTACAGCAATGAGATACCAGCACATATCTATCTAAATGACCCAAATCCAAAATCCAAACACCGCCAAAAACCCACGAGAATGTAGACAAATAGGAACTCTTTCATTGCTGGTGGGAATGAAAAATGGTACAGCCACTTTGGAAGGCAGTCTGACAGCTTTTTACAAAACTAAACATACCATTACCGCATGATCCAGCAATTGCATTTCTTGGTATTTACCCAAAAGAACTGAAAACATGTCCATAGAAAAATCTGTACAAGACTGTTGATAGCAGCTCTATTCATAATGGACAAAACTTAGAAGCAAGTTAGTGAATGGATAAACTGTGGTACATTCAGATGATAGAATATTATTAAACACTTAAAAGAAATAAACTATCAAACAAAGAAAATACATGAGTAAATTTAAATACGTATTACTATTGAAAGAAGTTGGTATGAAAAGATTACATACTTTGTGATTCCAACTATATGACATTCTGGAAAATAGAAAATTATGGAGACAGTAAAAAGATAAGTGGTTACCACGTATTACAGAGGAGGGAATGATGAATAGACAGAACAGAGAAAAATTTTAGGGCACTGAAACTATCCTATATGACACAACGGTGGTGGGTGGATACAAGTCATTCTTTATAGGCCTGGGAAGGTCCAGTGGAGAAGGGATAGGCTACCCACTCCAGTATTCTTGGGCTTCCCTGGTGGCTCAGCTGGTAAAGAATCTGTCTGCAATGCAGATTACCTGGCTTGGATCCCTGGGTTGGGAAGATCCCCTGGAGAAGGGAAAGGCTACCCACTCCAGTATTCTGGCCTGGAGAATTCCATGGACTGTATAGTCCATGGGGTCTCAAAGACTCAGACACAACTGAGCAACTTTCACTCGCTCACTCATAGGGCGTACAACATGGAGAATGAACTTGACTATCAACCACGGACTGAGGATGATAATGATGTCAATGTAGGTTCCTCAGTGATGACAATGAACCACTCTTGTGCATTAATGCCCCAGTGGGAGGATTTGTACAGGTGTGGGGACAGGAAGTATTTGGGAAGCCTCTGCACTTTCTGCTGAATTTCCTGGGAACCTAAAACTGCTCTAAAACATAAAATCTATTAAATTAAAAAGCAGCAGTTAAAACATACAGGCTTAATCTAGGAATTTCTTCGGTTATTGCTTAACTGAATAAATTCAAATGTTTATACTGCTCCTCTCTGTACATTATGAATAGACTACAACAGATTTAGAAGAGACTGAGAAAGGAAGAACAAGGCTCATTTACTCCATTTATATTGTTATTAAATTAATTTAAATAATGAGACTTTAAAAATTGTATCTTGAGTGATCAGATGTATAAAATTTGCCAATAGTCCCTTGGAAAGAATTGGGCTACTCATCTGCCTTGTAGATTACAAAATCCACAGGGACACGTCAGACTGTCCTCAAACACATCCTTACGCTTCTCTGAGTGCTCCCAGACCCACCTGCCAAACAAATGCTGTTTATTGCCTGAACACTGTTTCCAGTGTTTGAGAATCCTGTTTTACTTCCTTATGGTTGTACAGTTGCCCTGTTGTGTCTGACTCTCTGCGACCCCATGGACTGCAGCACGCCAGGCCTCCCTGTCCCTCACCATCTCCCAATTAAATTTCCTAATTTAATCTTCCCCAGAAGGAACAACGAAAGCATAAATCACACTACATTAAATTATATGTGCAGGAAATGATGAAAACACAAATTATACAGACCTGGTAACAGTTATGTCAATTACAACCAGTACGGTTATCTTAACTTCAAAGGATAGTGACAAGGGTAGTCAGTGATACACTGTCCCAACATATCAACAATTGTCCTATCTTCCTGAATGATCAGTCTTTGCTACATTTTCCACGTTTACACTATAAGGTACAGGAGGCTCCCATGGCGTTTAAGTTGTGAAGGTTTTTGTCACAAGTCTAATACTAAACTATGAAGACAGTGTGACAGCAGTATGATGTAACTGAATAATTCCCATTTTATAGAAATACAAGTTAAGCACAAACACACGCAGGATGGAGATGGTGTTAAAGTTGCAATAAGAATTCAAGAATCACCATATCTTGAAGTTTTACTCAGAGTTTATAATAACATTTTTAAGGTGTCCTTTTATTCACCTGAGACATCTCAAGATTGCCGCTAACACCACCATTGTGTTTTAGCCTAAACATGCCAGCACTCATGAAAGTTCCTGATTGCTTTTGTAGACACAGTATGGGGGGAAGGTGGTGGGGAGGCATGGAGACAACAGCGCAGTTCTTTGAAAACCAACATTTGTTTAGTTATCATTCTGGAGTCCCGCAGACACTGTTACGTAGTCCGACGCACCTCTGTCACTTCCATACTGTTTGAGCCCTTTAGATCAATCAGCTCAAATTTCTGCTCCTCACACACTGAAATGTTGGGTTACGCTGACAAATTTGTGTGGTAAATATAACTGCCTGGCAGGAAGCTTTCTGTCTGCTTTAGTCAATGCTTTGAAGGCAATCCAGCCAGAACCATTTGTTCAGGCAGCTCTGAAAGTCAGTGATACAAAGGCATAAGTTATAGGTTCTGTCTTCAGTGTTATGTTTGACTGGCTCAGCAGGTAGAGAAAGACCTGTGCTCTGGAAGGTCCAAAGGACTCCTTGGACAAATGAAACTGGCAGATAGAGGTTGGACTCAGCGGGATGCACTTTGTGTATGATGTATGAGAATTTGGGCCAGGTCAAAGAGGCAGCCAGCCCAGAGGAAGCAGTCAGGGGATGCTGTGAACCAAGGTATCTCTTTGGGCACTGCTCTAAGAGCAGCCAGTGATGGGGAGGGGGGAAGGGATGTACCGACACCTTGCTCCTGTCTTTAAGGCTTGTTACCTAAGTGCTGAGAATGAATGTCCACCAGGACTTTGAAATACTTCTATAAATCACCCGTGTATCTATTTCTGAGTTCATTTAAAATGTAACAAATATTTCCTGAGCATGTCTGTTTGACAAGGAACGTTGGATGCTATGGAGGGGATATGGAGCTAGAGATCCATTTGGGACCCCTACACATATCAAAGGAGTAGAGAGGAGGATGGTGTAAGAAAGAGGTACATATATAATGGTGTGGGATTTTTAAATAAGTGAATGACTTCTGGGTTGATTCAAAGGGATGATTAATGTATAAATGAGTAAACTGGAGCTATCAGAATGAAAGTAAGCTCAACAAAGGCTAATGCAATACAGAGTAAAAGGAATATTTGAGCTGAGTAGAATTTTTTTTTTTTTTAACACTATCTATATAGTAACATAAACAAAAGCTTAACTCTTGAGAGTCCCTTTGACTGCAGGAGATCAAATCAAACCAGTCAATCCAAAAGGAAATCAACCCTGAATAGCATTGGAAGGACTGTGGCTGAAGCTGAAGTTCCAATACTTTGGCCACCTGATGCGAGGAGCCGACTCACTGGAAAAGACCCTGATGCTAGGAAAAATTGAAGGCAAAAGGAGAAGCGGGTGGCAGAGGATCAAATGTTTAGATAGCATCACCAACTCAATGGACATGAATTTGAGCGAACTCTAGGAGACAGTGGGGGACAGAGGAGCCTGGTGGGCTACGGTGTATGGGGTCACAAAGAGTCAGACACAAGTTAGTGACCGAGCAACAATGGCCAATGCAGCAACTTACCTTTGTATGGACTTTTAAGTTCCTCATCACCTTTATATACACTCTTTTATATGGTTACTAAAACAGTGTTAAAATACAAGTAGGAGAAAAATTATTCACCAATTTTACAACTGAAAATGAATTTCCTGATGTATTTTAAGGTCATGGTAGGAAACTCTATCTTAAACTTGGATTTTCTCCCTCCAGGTACAACATGGGATTTTTCCTGATCATGTAGTCTGTAGCAAAAATGTGAGAAACACTTTAGGGTGTTTGTCCCTGGCAAATGGGAACTGAACTTAGAGCAAATGAATTTACATTTCATTTTAGATATTGCTAGACTGTTTGAAATATTTTAGTGATAAGATATTCCTTTTCTAATTAAAACTAATGAAGAGGAGTATCAAGAAAAAACAAAACATAAAATAAGGAAATTAAGGACACAGACAATTTAAGATAATGAGAAAGGGAAAGGGTATATCCAACCCAGAGTATAAAAAGACAACATTATATGAACAGTATGTCTGTTTCAGGGATAAATGGGAAAAATAGCTTGATCATAATATATAGATTTTATCTACTCCAAGGATGGATCACCTTCAATGCAGGATCAAATAAACTTGCCCCAAATAATATTTATCTATAACTATAGACTAGGTATATCAGAATATGCATATCCTCATGGAAAATCCTAATGCATAACATGTGAAGTAGTTGAGCATATTTGAACAATTCAGTGAAAAATTCTACACTTGAATATCTTCTCTTTATCATGGGAATGAGCATCTGTGCCTATCTGCCTCATTATTAGTAATAACACAAATCAAAATGGCATTTTATAATTTAAACAATGCTACAACATTGAACATAATACTACTGAAGATGCAGCTACATATTTGGAAAACAATAAAACATTTTAATTAATATGTTCAGATTTCTTTGTTATCTTCCACTTGAAATGATACTTTTCTCTTAGGACGCTACAAACTGCTGTGCAAATATTAATTTATTTTAATGAGCAAATATGCCCTATGGAGGCAGGTGAGTACAATAGAACATCCTGGGCTAGAAGTCAGAAAACAGAGACTCTCATCTCTCTCAGTGTGAGACCTGCCCACTGTGATTGAGAGCCAAGTACCCACCCTCAGTGGGTACAAGCTTATGTACAATCACATAATACACAGTCACAGCAATACTCTAGTGTCTTCTAGTTTATTGCAATGCAAGCAGAAGCAACAAGCAAGGCAATACTTTGTAATAAAAATCTGAAATTCAGAGAAAATCTGGTTCTCCATTTCAAGGCAGCCATAGCTGTGGAGGTGCATTCAAGGTCTTCATCTGCCAATATCCATAAAGTGTGAAGAGAGGTGTTTAAGTAACTGATGGCAAACCTTCCAGTCTGTATGAGTTAAGTGACACGGCCACACAATTTGTCTTAAGTCTCTTTGGGTGTGAGTTACATAAGCTGCCTATTTCTTACATGAAACGGGCTTGTTTAGAGCCTTCTGAACCAAATTGTGTTTGGGTGTCAGATAGCTAATACTCAGGTGGTATAACATGGTGATGGTTTTCAAAGAATTGACTTATTAGAAGGAAAGATCAGTCAACTGAGATGCATGACATGAGTCAAGACAGCAAACAGACCACCTTCAAGCTAATGCAGACACAGTCAGATAGAGTAACTCCAGAAATGAGAATTCTTGTTTTCAGTAAAAAGAGAGTATGAGACAACCAAATGAAATTTGAGGATACGTTGCTAAGGGAGATCAGTCAGTCACAGAAACACAAACATTGCAATGATTCCACTTATTTAAGGAATGAGAGGTTGGAACAGTGTTTAGTAGAGGCTGGAGGGAGGTGGAAATAGGGAGTTAATAATTGATGGGCAGGAAGTTTCAGCTAAGCAAGATGGATAAGCTCCAGAGATCTGCTATAAAGCATTGCATCTAAAGTCAACAGTGATGTATTGTACACTTAAATTTTTGTTAAGAAGGTACTTGTGCTAAGTATTTTGACCACAGCAATTTTTTTTAATAGTATAAAGAGAGTAGGAAATTCAAGTTCTTGTGAAATTTCCCTTAAAAATTGTATTCAAGGGGATAACCTGATGGAATAGGATGGATGAAGTAAGAAATACAAAAATACTTATAAAGGGAAATAGAAAAAGACCATGTGAATTAGCATGAAGATAGCATTAGCCTCTAACAATATAGAGTAAGATGAAAAATGTAAGCTTTTCAAGGGCAGAAGCCCCAGTATCTAGCAATGTGTCTGTAGAAGTAGATCCTTAAGAAACATTAGTCAAACTGATGAAATGTCCCTGACTATTAGTGATGGGGATTTGAACATTTAGTTCTTGTTTTTATGGTGAAAATAATCCCCAAATTAAGACTCAGGAGACAGGAAAAGTAGTTTGAAAAAGAAATGGTAGATATGCCTGTATTCCCTGCACCCCCCAAAGTTCTCAAATCACTAGTGTTTTGGAATAAGAAAGACAAGATCTATTACTTTCAGTGACTTAGTATCTTAGTATGCTGCTAAGTCGCTTCAGTCGTGTCCGACTCTGTGTGACCCCATAGACGGCAGCCCACCAGGCTACCCCGTCCCTGGGATTCTCTAGGCAACAACACTGGAGTGGATTGCCATTTCCTTCTCCAATGCATGAAAGTGAAAAGTCAAAGTGAAGTCACTCAGTCGTGTCCGACCCTCAGCGACCCCATGGACTGCAGCCTTCCAGGCTCCTCCATCCATGGGATTTTCCAGGCAAGAGTACTGGAAAATTGCCATTGCCATTGCCTTCTCTAGTATCTTAGTATCTTGCCTCCTTAACACATTTGTTGTCCCTGTCTGCCCTGCAGGGAGGTCAGTAAACCTTGGACTTCACTGAAGTCTACTCTGAAAGCAAAAGAAAAGTAGCCAACTCATTACCACATGACCTCAGCTCATGCGAATTTCAGAGGCAAGTCTCAGGATTATTTTCAGAAGCTATCAGCTGTTACTATTCCTTATGTTCCATTCATTTAAGAAGCAATAAATTTGTGGGAGGGGAATGGAAAAACAGAACAAACACATAAAAGGAAACTTATTAATGAGGAATGCTATCCTGAAAATTCTATTTGTTCTTCATCAGAACTCTCCAAACCAGGGGTCCCCAACCCCCAGTTTGGGGCTTGCCCAGTGACTCAGTGGTAAAGAATCTGCCTGTAATGAAGGAGACTTCTGGTTCTTGATCCCTGGGTTGGGATGATCCCCTGGAGGAGAACATGGCAACCCGCCCCTGTGTTCTTGCCTGGAGAATCCCATGGACAGAGGAAGCCTGGTGGGCTACAGTCCATGGGGTTGCAAAGAGTTGGACACAACTGAAGCAACCGAGAACCCACACACCCAAGCTCCAGGCTACTGACCGGTAGCTGGGTAGCTGTATGTGGTCTCTTGGGAACAGGGCTGCACAGCAGGAGGTGAGCCGTGGGCTAGGGAGCAAGGCTTCATCTGCATTTTCAGACATTCCCCACTGGTCGCATTACTGCCTGAGCTCCGCCTCCTGTGGGATCAGCAGCACCATTAACAAATGTAATGTGCTCCAATCATCCTGAAACCATTCCTCCACTGCCCATGGAAAAACTGTCTTCCACAAAACCAGTCTCTGGTGCCAAAAATGTTGGGGACTGCTGCTTTAAATTACATTTTCAGCTGGTTCTGTCCCTAAGGAGGGAGAGAGAGAGGAGCCTTTTCCCACTTTTGAGAAATGCCCTTGACTTCTCTCTTACCAAGAGTTTCAGTTTGTTGGCTTTTTGTCCGAGTCTTGAAAAGCTTCAAAGTCAAAAACTCTTCTAGCTTGTCTGAGACGCAGCATGCAGATCATTACGGCAGCCCCAGCCTCTCAAGCTGCTCACAGTATTTCAGCACTGACTAGAGGTGAGAGTTATCCCACCTCAGCTTCTGGCTAAAGTCTCACAACAAAGATATGACTTATATGGGGCAGGAAAGATTAATAACATTGCCCTACAGATGTAAGGGGATTCCCTGGTAGCTCAGACGGTAAAGCGTCTGTCTGCAGTGTGGGAGACCCAGGTTCAATACCTGAGTTGGGAAGATCCCATGGAGAAGGAAATGGCAACCTACTCCAGTACTCTTGCTTGGAGAATTCCATGGACGGAGGAGCCTGGTACAATCTATGGGGTCGCAAAGAGTCGGATACGACTGAGCGACTTCACTTTCACTTTACGCAGAGGTAAGAGACAGGTCTTGGCAAGGGCCACATCTGGGATAAAACCTTGACATCTGTGACTATTGATCCAGAGGTTTCCCTGCTATATCACAGTGGAGGCATGGCATGGCGTGAGCCTGATTTACATAATAGTTGAGAGCATGACATCTGGAGGAAAATCCATCTGGATCTGAGTCTTGATTCAACTATGCCCTAGCTGTGTGACCAAGGCAATTTACTTAAGCTCTCAGAGCCTTGGTTTTCACATTTGAAATAGGGGTACAATGATGATACATCACATAGTGTGAAGATTAAACAAGGTGTGTGTGTGTGCGCGTGCAGTTAAGTGCAGTTAAGTCCAACTCTTTGGAAGCCCATGGACTGTAGCCCACCAGGCTCCTCTGTCCATGGAATTTTTCAGGCAAGAATACTGGAGGGTTGCCATTTCCTACTCCAGGGGATCTGCCTGACCCAAGGATGGAACCCACATCTTTTGTGTCTCCCACATTGGCAGGCAGATTCTTTACCACTGAGCCACCTGGGAAGCCCTCATTAAAGGAAATATGTTACTGTTAAGCCTAAGATCTGGTCTAACTTAGCCCTCAGTGGATGAGGGTTCACTCTGGGTGTGCTAACAAGAGGGGAAGTTGCTCGGGAGCTGGAATAGAGTCACAAGCCTGGAAGCAGCAGGAGAGAGGGCTGACCCAGGGGGTTCACATGCGGGGGACGAAAAAACATAAACCTAAATCCAGGCTCGGATGGCTATTAGCTATGAATGCAAGCCGTTTAATCTTCTCTCAGTCTCAGTCCTCTAATTCATAAAACAGGGACTGGATGCATACTTTACTGAATTGTAGTAAACAGAAGTATAAGTTCATGTGAAACACTAGTGTGGTGTCTGCTGTACAAGAAGCACTAAATAAGTGACAACTCTTATTTTTCAGTATCACTCATAATTGTAGAAGCTCCTTTCCCAATCCAGTCTATATCCTGAATATTCAGAATAAGTTACTTACACACACACACACACACACACACTCTCTCTCTCTCTCTCTCTCTCTCACACTCACGATGATAGAGGAATTAGTGGGTTAGAAACTAACCTAAGACTTCTTTATATATAATGGTTTTGGAGAAAGAGGAGGACCAGGAGTGATTTCTAGGGAGTCTTATAAAGTTAGTTTGCACGACAATAAAAGTCATAATAACACACAAAATATCAGCACAACAAAATATTCTCTATATATCCTGACTCAATAATAATGTTGTATTAATCCTAATAACATTCTTTTTGTTATTCTCCATCTTTTAAAGACTTTTGTGCTGCTAATATTATTTTACTTAATTTAGCTAGAATACCTACAGAGATGTGCTTTTGTGCTTGCTCTTTAACAGTAATTAAAATAAAACAGATGTCTTTCTACTTGTAAGAGACTGGAGTTGTTGACTCTTACATTACAGGTCTTCCCTTCATCAGTGCCTCCTAAATATGTCACAGCTACCTTCTTAAAAACACAACTACAGGGCACTTTACATTTGAAATTCAGCAGCAGGCATCCTTTATGGATTCTTGAACATGCAACTTCAGCCAGAGAGTTGTTCCTAACTGGCCAGGCAGTTTGGAAACTTGGGACCTGGGACTTTGGCAGCCAGATAGAATATGACTCTCGTCTCTGGCAGCGTGCACGGATGGTTACTTCCACCAGATGTATTCCCCACGATCCTTGTAAGCAGGCCTGAACCCCGTTCCTAACTTCCAGGTCGAAAAGTAATAAAGCATTTGAAGACTGATATAATAAGGTGATCACTTTTCATTTGCCTCTCTCACACATGTTAGGTACTTGTGCTCAAACCACCACTTAATGAGATCAGTTACACTCTGATAAACTTCCTCTAGAAATCCTTAAGTGGACCAGAACACACTGCTGTCCTAGGTCTCCCGCTACCCTCCTTACTTCCAACTACAGGGAACTGTCGGTTATTTACATCACTGCAGTCTGATGCCAAGGTGCTCTTGCTTAGACAACCAAATTTAGGATTTGGAGAGTATCCAGTATAAGGAGTCAACCAGAACAGTCACCCCTCAATATCCAAGGGGGACTGGTTCCAGGACCTCCCCCTCCCTTTGTGGATACAGAAATATGGCAACGATCAAGTCCTATGCATACAATGGTGTAGTATTTGCATACAAGCTATACATCCTCCTGTATACTTTAGATAATCTCTAGATTACTTATAATATGGAATATTATATAATATTATAATATGGAATACAATGCAAATGCTATGCAAAAAGTTGCTTTGTGATATTCCAGTATTGATTTTTGGAACTTTGTATTTATTTTTTTGCCACGCCATATTTGGGATCTTAGTTCAACCAATGGATCAAATCCATTTCCCCCTGCATTGGAAGTGCAGAGTCTTAACAACTAGACTGCCAAGGAAGTCCCAAGAAACTTTGTGAATTTTTAAAAAATATTTTCATTCTGTGCTTGGTTCAATCTGCAGATGCAGAATTTGCGGATATGATACCAATGGATATGGAGGGCTGATGGTATAAATATGTGGACATTTTGCATTATTCAAGAGCAAAGCATGTCTTTCTACTTAACTGACATAAAAAGGTCCCTGTGGAATGCCTTATTTAACATAATTTTTGTTTTTACAAAATAAAGATGTTTTAGGTTAAAAGCTACTTTCCCTCAATCCTCTTTTTCTGGGGATACCTCAAATTTTATATAAGTAAAACTCCTGGAGACCTAAATTCCCAGTATGTTTCAATGTATATATACTTAGGCCAACCCAGAGTCAAGACAAGCAGGCATTCCCTTAAGTGTCACACTGGAGGCAAGAGCCATATTCTGGCCCTGGATTGGATTACTGGCTCTAATTTTTCTCACACCCATATCAATATATTTCTGGTATGTTTTCAAGGTGAGTGGGGAAGGAAAGGGAAGTGAGTTTTTAAAAATACGACAAATTTAATGTTGTATTAATATAATAGTCATTTATCTTAAGCATTACTCATATAAATCTTAGAAAGGTTTATTTTATTTTGGGTCAAAATCTAAGTTCATGTTTTCAAACAAAACAATAGCACCGACAATGGAAGATTTGGGGGAGACTAGGAGGATAAACGTCAAATTTAGCAGGACTGTAATGAGTGACCTTCATTTATAAATAGTACAACATAGTAACACGGTATTTGCTGGCTCTGTGGTAAAAAACAAACAAACAAAAAAATTGCCTGCCAATACAAGAGATATAGATTTGATCCCTGGGTTGGGAAGATACCCTGGAGAAGGAAATGGCAAGCCACTCCAGTATTCTTGCCTGGGAAATTCCATGGACAGAAGCTACCTGGCGGGCTACAGTCCAAGGGGTCACAAAAGAGGAATCAGACACAATTTACTGACTAAACAACAATGTGTATTTATCCAGCATTGTGTAGACACTCGGTATTCTAGAAACACACATTTTTTGATAGCTTAGTGGTTATCAATTCAAATGCCCCCAAGAGAGTCAATGAGAAGTGGTCTATCACGTCATTAACCTGCCTTCTTAAACAAGCTAGACTAAAACAGACAGACAATAAAGCAAAGCCCTGGGTCCTTTAAGTTTCTCACCACGAGTATCATGTTAAGCTGTAACACAGTGATGCCATCTGTGGCTACGGTTGGAGATGGAGTTGTTGATCCACATACAGCATGGCCCCTGATCTCCTCTAGAGTCCACTGTTTCTCCTGCACTACAGTCCCCCGAGGGAACACAGATGGTTGGGCCCCTTCCTCTACCGTGTCTTTTGCAGTAGGAATGGGGTGGAGAACAATTTTGCATTTCTAACATATTCCCAGATGATGTTACTGCTGGTAGAAATCACACTATAAGCACCTTTGCTATACATTTTAAAAATCTCTTTCTTCTTTGAATAGATTTCTTAACTCCCTCTCCTTTCAGTTCAGTTTAGTTGCTCAGTCATGTCCGACTCTTTGAGACCCCAGGAATCACAGCACGCCAGGCCTCCCTGTCCATCATGAACTCCCGGAGTTCACTCAGACTCAAGTCCATCGAGGCAGTGATGCCATCCAGCCATCTCATCCTCTGTCCTCCCCTTCTCCTCCTGCCCCCAATCCCTCCCAGGATCAGAGTCTTTTCCAATGAGTCAACTCTTCGCATGAGGTGGCCAAAGTACTGGAGTTTCAGTTTTAGCATCATTCCTTCCAAAGAACACCCAGGGCTGATCTTCTTTATCAATGCTTTCCATGGGCTCTTGCTTGTAAAACTTTTTCAGGAAAACTGAGTCTTTTTGCCTTGCTTCTTCAAACACTGTGACTCTAGGCTTCAGATTATTGGCTGCAATAACATAGCCAGTTTCCATGCAGAACTAAAGGGTTGGAATTCCTGGTCTTCAGTGATTTTGCCTTTAACTTTTGGATTTAACAACTCATTGACTAGAGATGTATTAATACGCCTTTTGTTACTCAAATGTTATTGACCCAGGGTCTCAATATTCACTTATGTAACAAATTGTCAGCCACAGGTGTTACTTTCTGCCAAAATCCCCCAGTCCTATGTTAAGAAAACTTGGACCCTAGAGGTGTCATTTCCTAACTCTAACACTCTTAGTTTCTTTACCAGGCTCTCACCTTGAGGAGGCAAATCTGGTTGTTTAATCGTCCACATTCCCAAGGAAGCAGCTCTGCTTCTCCAATTGTACACTCCTTGTATAAAGTGAGATAAAGAAATGTTATTCACCAAAATAACATCTTTCTTATTATTTAAAACCCAGGTTTATTACCAAACGTTGATATTCTCATTAGCCATCACTTCCAAGTCCTATTAAATATTACAGTAATAACATAGGGAAAATCTCCCTTGCTTTTTTCTGAATGTTAAAA
Organism: Bos javanicus; assembly: GCF_032452875.1. Taxonomy (NCBI): domain Eukaryota; kingdom Metazoa; phylum Chordata; class Mammalia; order Artiodactyla; family Bovidae; genus Bos; species Bos javanicus. Next base: position 52,339,094 of record NC_083891.1, on the reverse strand, counting down.
ATATTAGATACATGGATGGGATCTTTGCTTAGAGAATTGAAGTTTTAACCATCACTATATGGTTTTTCCAGTGGTCATGTATGGATGTGAGAGTTGGACTGTGAAGAGGACTGAGCGCCAAAGTATTGATGCTTTTGAACTGTGGTGTTGGAGAAGACTCTTGAGAGTCCCTTGGACTTCAAGGAGATCCAACCAGTCCATTCTGAAGGAGATCAGCCCTGGGATTTCTTTGGAAGGAATGATGCTAAAGCTGAAACTCCAGTCCTTTGGCCACCTCATGCGAAGAGTTGACTCATTGGAAAAGACTGATGCTGGGAGGGATTGGGGGCAGGAGGAGAAGGGGACGACAGAGGATGAGATGGCTGGATGGCATCATCGACTCGATGGACGTGAGTCTGAGTGAACTCCAGGAGTTTGTGATGGACAGTTGAGGCCTGGCGTGCTACGATTCATGGGGTCGCAAAGAGTTGGACACGACTGAGCGCCTGAACTGAACTGATATACACTGTCCCTGTAAATGATACAGAAAACACTTCCACATGTCAATTAAAAACACACAGAAGATGTAGTGTGTGTATATATGCATGCATGTGTGCTAGGCTGCCTCAGTTCTGCCCGACTCTTTGTGAGCCCATGGACTGTAACCCGCCATGCTCCTCTGTCCATGGGATTCTCTAGGCAAGAATACTGGAGTGGGCTGCCATGCCCTCCTCCAGGGGATCTTCTCCACCCAGGGATCAAATCTGCATCTCTTATGTCTCCTGCAGGAGCAGGTGGGTTCTTTACCACCAGTGCCACCTGCTACTTCAGAGAATACGTTACTTTGTGACAAAAATTATACCAAGTATTTTAAATTCACTATTTAAGTCTTCATGCAAATTCTCAATAATAGCTAGTAAACAGCACCAATCTGTTTTCTCAAATATCTCATGACAATAATTTAAATTGTGTGTGATAATAAATGACTAAGTGAAACTCTCCTTAGAAAAGACAAATAATTTCAAATTGGGTAGATATGAACAAACACAGGATGCCCTTGATGCTGCTAAGTCGCTTCAGTCGTGTCCGACTCTGTGCGACCCCATAAATGGCAGCCAACCAGGCTCCCCCGTCCCTGGGATTCTCCAGGCAAAAACACTGGAGTGGGTTGCCATTTCCTTCTCCAATGCAGGAGAGTGAAAAGTGAAAGTGAAGTCGCTCAGTCGTGTCTGACTCTTAGCCACCCCATGGACTGCAGCCTACCAGGCTCCTCCATCAATGGGAACCTTTATGTGCTATTAAAAGATATACCACATAAAGACATAAACAGCCTTTACATACTAAAAGGATCAGATCAGTTGCTCAGTCGTGTCCGGCTCTTTGCGACCCCATGAATTGCAGCATGCTAGGCCTCCCTGTCCATTACCAACTCCCAGAGTAAACTCAAACTCACGTCCATTGAGTCGATGATGCCATCCAGCCATCTCATCCTCTGTCGTCCCCTTCTCCTCTTGCTCTCAATCCCTCCCAGCATCAGAGTCTTTTCCAATGAGTCAACTCTTCGCATGAGGTGGCCAAAGTACTGGAGTTTCAGCTTTAGCATCATTCCTTCCAAAGAAATCCCAGGGCTGATCTCCTTCAGAATGGACTGGTTGGATCTCCTTGCAGTCCAAGGGACTCTCAAGAGTCTTCTCCAACACCACAGTTCAAAAGCATCAATTCTTCGGCACTCAGCCTTCTTCACAGTCCAACTCTCACATCCATACATGACCACGGGAAAAACCATAGCCTTGACTAGACGAACCTTGTTGGCAAAGTAATGTCTCTGCTTTTGAATATGCTGTCTAGGTTGGTCATAACTTTCCTTCCAAGGAGTAAGCGTCTTTTCATTTCATGGCTGCAGTCACCATCTGCAGTGATTTTGGAGCCCAAAAAATAAAGTCTGACACTGTTTCCACTGTTTCCCCATCTATTTCCCATGAAGTAATGGGACCGATGCCATGATCTTCGTTTTCTGAATGTTGAGCTTTAAGCCAACTTTTTCACTCTCCACTTTCACTTTCATCAAGAGGCTTTTTAGTTCCTCTTCACTTTCTGCCATAAGGGTGGTGTCATCTGCATATCTGAGGTGGTTGATATTTCTCCCGGCAATCTTGATTCCAGTTTGTGTTTCTTCCAGTCCAGCGTTTCTCATGATGTACTCTGCATAGAAGTTAAATAAACAGGGTGACAATATACAGCCTTGACGAACTCCTTTTCCTATTTGGAACCAGTCTGTGGTTCCATGTCCAGTTCTAACTGTTGCTTCCTGACCTGCATACAAATTTCTCAAGAGGCAGGTCAGGTGTTCTGGTATTCCCATCTCTTTCAGAATTTTCCACAGTTTATTGTGATCCACACAGTCAAAGGCTTTGGCATAGTCAATAAAGCAGAAATAGATGTTTTTCTGGAACTCTTGCTTTTTCCATAATCCAGCAGATGTTGGCAATTTGATCTCTGGTTCCTCTGCCTTTTCTAAAACCAGCTTGAACATCAGGAAGTTCACGGTTCACATATTGCTGAAGCCTGGCTTGGAGAATTTTGAGCATGACTTTACTAGTGTGTGAGATGAGTGCAATTGTGCTGTAGTTTGAGCATTCTTTGGCATTGCCTTTCTTTGGGATTGGAATGAAAACTGACCTTTTCCAGTCCTGTGGCCACTGCTGAGTTTTCCAAATTTGCTGGCATATTGAGTGCAGCACTTTCAGAGCGTCATCTTTCAGGATTTGGAATAGCTCAACTGGAATTCCATCACCTCCACTAGCTTTGTTCGTAGTGATGCTTTCTAAGGCCCACTTGACTTCACATTCCAGGATGTCTGGCTCTAGGTCAGTGATCACACCATCGTGATTTTCTGGGTTGTGAAGATCTTTTTTGTACAGTTCTTCTGTGTATTCTTGCCATCTCTTCTTAATATCTTCTGCTTCTGTTAGGTCCATACCATTTCTGTCCTTTATCGAGCCCATCTTTGCATGAAATGTTCCCTTGGTATCTCTGATTTTCTTGAAGAGATCCCTAGTCTTTCCCATTCTGTTGTTTTCCTCTCTTTCTTTGCATTGATCGCTGAAGAAGGCTTTCTTATCTCTTCTTGCTATTCTTTGGAACTCTGCATTCAGATGTTTATATCTTTCCTTTTCTCCCTTGCTTTTCGCTTCTCTTCTTTTCACAGTTATTTGTAAGCCTCCTCAGACAAGCCATTTTGCTTTTTTGCATTTCTTTTCCATGGGGATTGTCTTGATCCCTGTCTCCTGTACCATGTCACGAACCTCATTCCATAGTTCATCAGACACAAAATGTGATTATAGAAATAATGCAGAATTAGAAAACTACTTAATTTCATGAGTATAATAAACTGGAATACTAAAACCAGGTTTAAAAATAAAACAAGAAGTTCACAGTCTAACTCATTTTGAACTGTACAGTCAAAACCTTACATTCTGTAATGTGGTTTCACAGAATACTAGTATTTTCATGTTATGATTAAAAATGTTTATTAAATCAACATTTTACATAGTGACAAAATTCTAGAGTCAGTAAATACATTTAAAAATTAGAATCAAGTACAAATTTTAACCATGTACAGAAAATCGCACAGTAAAATATTAATAGCATACTAGTAAGCTATTTGTATACTATTTGCATACTATTTGTGTTACCATTTACTATTTGTATACTCTTCTGCATTTTTAAATGTGTCTATAATTAATGTGTACATGTTTCTTTCATAAAATTTTATTTTAAAGGAGAGCAAATACAAATTTATATATGTATATGCGTGTGTGTGAATATGAGTGTGTGTTTGTGCGTGTATATATACATATATGATAAAGACTAGTTTAAAACTATAATACAGAATCAGCCATTAATTACTAGAGTCTGATTTTCATGAGAATGCATAAATATTAATGTATCTCCAATAATGTCTTCCTTAAATGTTAAGGAAACCATTTAAAATATTATTTTCTAAAATAAAATTGTTATTTATATTACTTATTATCTTTCTAATTTATGAACTCCCTTGTAGGGAAAAACATCAATAAATTTACCACCAGGTATGAAAAGAAATCTAACACTTTATCTTTTCTTTTTCATCCTAAAGTTACCTTCAAGCTTCAAGAACATTCTCCAAGGTATCATATTCTTGAATTTGTTGAATGACCAAGCTCCACTTATTAATATCCTTCATGGACATGAATTTGATTGTGTCCCTTTTCAGCCATCATTTTTCTGAACTGAAAATTTCTCATCTGGTCTTACTATTTTATTCCTTTGATCAGTTCCGTTAAGCTTTCAGGCTTCTCTAACTGTTTTATGGCCTTGATGGAATGTACTCAGTAGAACCATGATCTCTACTCCAAGTTCAGAAACATTATTCATTCCGTTCAAAGATTTAACAAAATTATATAATCCTGTTTTTTTTAATCAATTTTTTTCAATGCTATCTCTGCCATTTGGTCGATCTTTTGAGCTGCCACTCCACATCAGACTATCTTCAAGAAATAGTTGACACAGATTCAGATATCAAGTTTCTCCCTGGACAAAAGTAATACAGGAGAGTAATTCATATTACCAGCATAGTTTGGATTACATTTCCCCAGACATAGTGTGTTATACTTGCCACAGCTGAAATGTATCCTCTGTTATTTTGCCTATTACAAAGTGTTCTTGCAAGATACATCCATCTCCCTGGAACAGTTTCAGAGTCATCTGCAAACTTACAGATCTGTCTCAGTGCAGTCATCATGGCCCATCTTCATCCCGAGGCCCACATCCTTCCAGTAGATATAACGGGAGCCATGGGAGCCTTGTTCTGTCTTTGCTTTTTTTTAAATTCTACTTTTGGCTTAGTCCAATCTCATGCTCCCTTGCTAATCCTGTGTATCAGAGGGAAATTTTAACAACTTGAACAAGAGCTGCAGGTGAGAGCGATTAAGACCATTTGGATAGTGTCTAGGCCTACTTGACTCCCCATCTCCTGCCACCCCATTCTCTACCTTGACTGTTCTTCCTTATATCCAAGCCCCTCCCTCCCTTATCCTCCAGCCTTGATAACAGGTCTGTGTCTTTGCACATGGCCTGTTAACCTTACTTTTGGCTGTTGGTTTTGGTTTTTGAATGAATGTCTTGTCTTACTCTTGTTAATTTCACTTTTCTTTTGCTATCTCCCAGATAGGCCTTCTTTTTCTTAAAGAAGTGGTTACGAATTCTCTAGGAAGCCTTGCTGCTGCTGCTAAGTCGCTTCAGTCATGTCCGACTCTGTGCGACCCCATACACGGCAGCACAACAGGCTCCCCCGTCCCTGGGATTCTCCAGGCAAGAATACTGGAGTGGGTTGCCATTTCCTTCTCCAATGCATGAAAGTGAAAAGTGAACTGAAGTTGTTCAGTCATGTCCGACTCCTAGTGACCCCATGGACTGCAGCCTACCAGGCTCCTCCGTCCATGGGATTCTCCAGGCAAGAGTACTGGAGTGGGGTGCCATTGCCTTCTCCGCTAGGAAGCCTTACTGAGATGCAGTTTCTTACATCCAACTCCAGGGTTTCTGATTCAGTAGGCAAGGGCAGCAAATTTGCATTTCTAACAGGCTTACAAGTGATGCCTTGGACTTTCCTGGTGGCTCAGATGGTAAAGCATCTGCCTACAGTGCAGGAGACCTGGGCTCAATCCCTGATCCCTGGGTCAGGAAGGTCCCCTGGAGAAGGAAATGGCAGCCTACTCCAGTACTCTTGCCTGGAAAATCCCATGGATGGAGGAGTCTGGTGGGCTACAGTCTGTGGGGTTGCAAAGAGTCGGACACGATAAGTGACTTCATTTTCACTTTCACAAGTGATGCCGGTGCTGCTGACCTGGAGATCAAACCTTGAGAATTATACAACATCTAAGATTTCGGGGGTTTTGTGTTTGCTTACCAGAAGCCTGCCCTGATGATCCACCTGTCTGAATGACTCATTTGGGTTGTCTTGATGGATTTTCTCCATCTAAGGTCCCTATTCCTTTCTCTTACCACTTTCTGAGAAAGACAGCACCAATTCTAATTCTGCTTCCTAAAATAATGATGGTGGTGGTGGTGATGATGGTGACAGGGACGACACAAGGAATGATGATGAGTCTCAATTTCCTCATCTCTAAAGTGGAGATAAAAATGGAAATAAGACTACCTCCCTTAGAGATTCAGATCTATTACATGAGAAAACAGCACTTTGCACAATGCCTGGCAAATAATGTGTGCCTGATAAATATGAGTTATGAAAATATCGATGCAGATGGTGATGGCAAAATATCACTAATTCAACACAATGATTGATTGATTCGTTTCTGGGGATACATAACAATGAAAAAATAGATAAGGACTCTACTCTTATGAAGACAGAATGAGGACAAAGTAATAACAGATTGCAATAAGTACTACAAAGGGGGGGAAAAAAACAGGATGGTGGAACAGTGTAAATGAAAGAGGCTGCTTTAGTCAGAGTGGACAAGGAGGATAAACTCCATAAGAAGGTGATATTTGTGATATGATCTGGGTAAGGAGTAGTCACTCAAAGAGCTGAGGGAAGATAACTCCAGACACCGGAAAGTGAAAGTCACTCAGTCGTGTCTGACTCTCTGAGACCCCATGGACTGGTCCATGGAATTCTCCAGGCCAGAATACTGGAGTGCGTGGCCTTTCCATTCTCCAGGGGATCTTCCCGACCCAGGGATCAAACCCAGGTCTCCCGCATTGCAGGCAAATTCTTTACCAGCTGAGCCACAAGGGAATTGGAAGCTGCCTCCAAATGCTTGAGGCTGCAAATTGGTTTGTTCAAGGAACAGACAGGAAGCCAGGATGGGAGGCTTAGGAAGAAAGGTAAGATGTGATGAAGTTAGAAAATTTAACACAAGCTAAATCCCACAGCAGTTAGTAAGATGTGGTACAGAGTTTTTAGTTTAGTAAAGAAAAAAGAAAAAAAAAATTGAAGGGCCTTAAGAGTTTCCATTTCTAAGGAGGGACGTAATATATTCTGATTAATGGGTGAGAATGGGATACAGTAATGTATCCCATTGATGGAAAGACAGGATATTATAGGTCTGTTCCAGGTAACAGGTGAGAGTTGTTGGATTTATTTAGAGTGAGCAAAGTCAAGATGGAGAAAAGCACATAGATCTGAAATACATTCTGGAGGTTGAACTATTACAGATTTAATATAAGTAGGATATAAGAAAAAGAGTGTCCAAAGCTCATGACTGGATTTAATGTATTACAACACTGAGGACATATTCATTAAACCAAACTCTATTTACTTATTTTGAAAGTTTTCATGTGTATAATATATGTGAATGATAAATATTCCTTATTATCCAAAGCTAACTTAATTGTGAATATTTATTTTCTAGGTGATTTTCATTTAATAATTTACAATGCTGACATTTTTCACAGTCTTTGGTAAATAGTAAATAATGGTAGAACACTTCTTAAGTTCCTGTAAGAAAGTCTATAATACTTCTAGCTCAGATTATTTCTTAAAATCATAATAGCTAATATTTATTTAATGCTTCACATGTACTAGACCCTGGTTCATGTCCAAACCATTAGACTCTAGAGCCCACTCAAGGCAGCAGAACTCATTCATATTCCCTCCGTTCTACAACTTTGGTTCAGTGATTCCTTATGTTAGATAAATTTTAGTGCCCTAAGTTCCACCATTCTTAGAGTCACTTCTAGAATTCTCCTCTAACACAGTTTCTTTCTCCTGGAGCTTCCCTGAAATGTCAGGAGATGGCAAGACCCATCCAACTTATAAAATCTAAATGAGACTTGCATTCTGAGTTTGTGTAATCAAGCAGAATGCATGTTAATGGCCAGATAATGATAATGATGCCACTTATCAAATATCTGCTCCATTCTAGGCATTGTCCTGAAGCTGCACTGAACATGTATCATTTCACTCAGCGTAATCTTCATACCCTGGAGGAGGGCACGGCAACCCACTCCAGTATTCTTGCCTGGAGAATCCTATGGACAGAGGAGCCTGGCGGGCTACCGTCCACAGGGTCACAGACAGTCACACACAACTAAAGCAGTTTAGCACAAACACATACAATCTTCACAGCAGCTCTGCAGAGGAGTTGCCATTGGCCCAATGCAGAGACCACGCACAGATCCAGCACTGTGCTCTCAGTCGCTCACCCAGTAACATCATCAAGTATTATAAACTGGAGCACACTGGAAAAGCAGAGGGAAGAGCAAGATGTGGACGAAGGCGCTGTGGCTAGGATAAAAGATGAGCTTCACCTTCATACAAATGCTCCTGATTTTAGGAGAGATGCTGATAAAAATAAAATATCCCACAAAGCATTAAGCCACAAAGAAGAAAACCATGCAGTTTTCAGTGGAGATGTGAATAAACTTGCTCCTCTTTTACATGAAGGCAGTCAAGAGGAGGGGAAAGGAAAACTCACTCACTGATATCTTCTTCTGAGGTCAGAATTTATTTCTTATGAATTTATTTTTGTTTCAAAAAAATCAAAGAAGGAAAACGCTCCTCCTCTCCCTCTACCTTCCTGCATAAGTCTACACAGTGACCCTGTGGAATCTTAATCCCCAAGGTTATTTTACAACCTAAATTAGCATTCTAAAAGAGAAACATAATATTACATACGCAATCCCCACCTCTCCCTGACTAACCATCCTTTAAGGAACACACCCCCCCCCCCGCCCCCGCCCCCGCCAATCTCCAGGCTCATTTGAAATGTCTTTTGTTTTCATACACTGGAAATCAGTGATAAAGTGTTATGACCAAGAATTCAGTAGTTGGATTCACTATTTTTTGAATGTCACTAAGAACACACCAAGGGAAAATTATATTATATAATTTAATCACCGGGGCTAATTATTTTCTTTGCTGATCCTCTAAAGCAGCAGTGGATACAAGCTCACAAATATCACATGTATTTTTTCTTAGCAGGAGGGAAACACTGGGCTGTGATTAAAAAGGCATCATGTTGCTTCCTACAAAATGTGTAATGGGTCTGAACTGAAAGAACAAAAAAATGGCTACACCCACTAACCATGGTAAAATTCCCCTTTTAATTGGGTAGGCAGTTCCAACAGAAATGTACATAGTAAGCTGCAATTACATGTAAGCTAAATTGGTGTAGCTTTACTGCTGATAATGGGATATTCTTCTCCTAAAACACTCTTTCATCCCCCAAACACAGGAAAAAAAGTGGCTTTTAACTCTATCATCTTGGCTAACTGTACACAACATTTCCCAAACACTAGCCTGTTAAGAGATTCTGAAGAGACCTGTACTGTGGATCCCGGTGATTCAATTATATACATTATATAAATTATGGACAAAGAATCTGAATAGAATTTTCTTCAAGAAACATACACAAATGGCCAATAATCCCACAAAAATACTCAACATTATTAGTCATGAGGGAAATTCAAACCAAACCTACAATGAGATACCATCCTGGACACAATAGGTTGGCTAGAATAAAGATGTCAGGTATTAACAATTGTTGGTGAGGATGTAGAGAGATGGAACGACTCACACACAGCTGTGGAGAATGTAAAATAATACAGTAGCTTTGGAAAACAGCCTGGTATTTACTCAAATGATTAAACACACAGTTGTCACACAACTAGCAATTTCACTTCTAGGCATATACTTAAGAGAATCAAAAACATAGGTTTACACAAAAACTTGTACACAAGTGTTACATAGAATTATTCATACTAGGCAAAAGGTGAAGACAATTGTAATGCACATCAACTGAGTGGATAAATAAAACGCAATCTATCTATACAAGTGGAATACTATTTGACCACTGAAGAAATGGAGTACTGATGCATACGGCAAGGATGAGTCTTGAAAATATTATGCTAAGTCTAAAAAATCGGTCACAAGACACAATGTCTTCTACCATTTTGTTCATACTTCCACAATAGGGAAATCTATTTCCTGGTGGCTCAGACGGTAAAGAGTCTGCCTGCAATGCAGGAGACCTGGGTTCGATCCCTGCATCGGGAAGATCCCCTTATGAAGGAAATGGCAACCCACTCCAGTCTTCTTGCCTGGAGAATCCCATGGACAGAGGAGAATCCCCATGGACAAAGGAGCCTGGAAAGCTACAGTCCATGGAGTCACAAAGAATCAGACATGACTGGGTGACTAACACGTTCACTTTCATAGAGACAGAATTGTCTAGTATGTGAATTACAATGAATGATATTCAATAAGGATGTTTCTTTAAGCATTAGGAAAGATATTATTGCATTTTAAAAACACATTTGTTGAACAAATGAATAAATAGATCAACGTGCAGATAGAAACTCCAAATGCTACATCATCATCCGCCATTTGAAGACTTGTGTTTTCAAGTTGGTTAATTTTTGCCCTTAGGTACACTGCCACCAAGTGCTGGGGGAAGCCTCCGTCTCACAGCGTGAGTTTCAGGTGCCTGGATGCTAGGCATCCTCTGGAGGCTTCTTGCTGAAACATACCAGATTCTACTAAAGATGAGTCCACACCTACGTAAAATTACTGAAATGAGTATATACCTATATATATTAAGTATTAAATCAGAAAAACATTAGATAGTGTGTTAGTCACTTAGTCGTGTCCGACTCTTTGTGACCCCATGGAATTTAGCCTACCAGGCTCACCTGTCCATGGGATTCTCCAGGTAATACTGGAATGGATTGCCATTTCCTTCTCCGGATAGTATATAGGAAATATATATATATATATATATATATATATATATATATATATATATATATATAAAAGATCCTCACTGGTCTTTAAAAACTAGCAAGCACAGCTGATACTAACTCTTGCTGCTGCTTAGTCACTTCAGTTGTATCTGACTCTATGTGACCCCATGTACTGCAGCCTGCCGCACTCCTCTGTCCGTGGGATTCTCCAGGCAAAAATACCCGAGTGTGTTGCCATGCCCTCTTCCAGGGGATCTTCCTGAACCAGGGATCGAACCCAGGTCTCCTGCACTGCAGGCAGATTCTTTACCAATGAACCACTAGGGAAGCCCTAACTCTTGCTAACTTTAATTAAAACACTCCTGTCTAATTTAGTCCCAGTCCTTTCACAGAGTTAAGCTCCTTCTGGGGTACTGTGCACTTCTAATGGTTGAGGAAAACGCTGGCATGGAATGCCCTTTCGGGCAGCTTTTCCCCACTGTCAGCAGTTCTTCTTCTAAACCACAGATGGTCAATTCACCTTGCTGAGATGGTTAGGGCTAATTAAAATCATAGTCTTAGATGCCTTTTTAATGCTCTGAATTAGTACATAGCCTTTGCCTTTCCCTCTGGGCCTCTACATCCTTCCTTATCTGCCTGAGAAAGAACAAAATTAGATCATAATCATCTCAAGGATAAATGCAAAACACCGTTCAAATTGTTTTCTCTAAAGAAAGAGGGAAGGAGAGTACAGATCTCCATGGTAGGCCTTCATATAAATATCTGTATAATAAATAAATAAACCCTACCACTCATCCAACCAGTAGTTCCACAGCCAGATGTAATTGTAGGACTGATATCAAATTTTTTTTTTTTTTTTTACTAACAGCCTGAATTTGCCAGTTTTCCTATTCTGACACACTTATGCATGCAACAGAATTTTCTAATCATCATTTTGGATAGAACTTCTGCATAGGTTCATGACAATGGTGATCTCAAAGGAGGAACGTAACTATAATAAATCAACACAGTGATGGGATTAAGCAGCTAATAAATGATTTTTTTAAATTTAATTCTGCCCTACTTTATGCACTTGTATTCTACTTTTGGGATATCTCTCCATGAAAAAAATCTTAACTAATTTCAATATGATCCATTTGGCAATTATCTTGTGAAGCATAATCAATATAAACTTACCCAAGGCACAGTGTTTATGACTATGATCATTAAATGCATAAAGGTGAGGGAGGTCACTGTTAATAAAGGCCAATTATGGGATGACATGAAATTTAAGAACTGCGACTTAGGCAGAAGCAATAAATTTTGAAGAACTTCATTCAACCAAAGAGTTACCACATTGCAATAAATGAATAAATATTATCTTAATATATCTTACAATAACTGCTTTCCATTCGTGGCTGAGAACCTAAGCCTAAAACCCAACATGGGTAACCCACCAGTGAGTTTATAAAGGAAGTGACTGAAGACCTTAATGGAAGGTGAGTGTGCCACTTACTCTCCAAAGAGACGGATGTGTCAATTTCTGCTTGGTCAATTACACATGCTCAGAAAGTAGCAGCAAATGACACATTATGTTTCAGAAAAAAAATGTAAAATTAACCCATATGTAAAAAATAAAAGGACATAGAGTCATATGAAATTTTAATTATCATGTTTCCTTCCATTACTGGGCACATCTGTGAGTTGATAGGGTGTGTGACAATTGACATGCTACAAGAAATTTGAATTTATACAGCCTATCTAAGAATTGACTTAGGAAACAAGCATATGTTTTCATAGTTAATTATATATTTACTATTAAAATTGAGACAAATAAATTAAAATGACAGGATCTATAAATGTGATATCTTATACTTAGAAATTACTAAATAGATGATGATAATGAAAAAAATAAGAAATGCAGACATTAAATTTATATTGATATTAGAACTATATATAATCAATTGTATAAATGAAGAAACGGGCTTTCATTCACTGCTATTGTAAGGTAAGAGGTAGATTTTTTTTTTTTTTTACACTCATGGAAATTTAAGATTGCCCATTCTAACAGTGTGTAACAAATGTTGGTAATATACTTCACCACTGTAGCTTCTATCTCTATAAAACTGATCAAGGACATTTTTAACAGATATTAGTCTGGTTGTGCTGACATTACATAATACCACAGACTGGGTGGTTTAGACAACTGGAAACTTAATGTTTTCACAGTTCTGGAGGCTGGAAGTCTAAGATCAAGGTGCCAGCAGGGTTGGTTTCTGGTGAGACTTGTCTCTTTGGCTTACAGGTGATAGGGTCGGTTTCTGGCGAGACCTGTCTCTTTGGCTTACAGATGATGGCTCTTCTCTGTGTCCTCATATGGTTACTTCTGTGTGTGTGCATTGAAAGAGTGATCTGACACTTCTTTCTTTTCTAATGAAGACATCGTTTCTTTTGGATTAGGGCCCTGACTTTATGACCTCATTTACCTTAATTACTTACGTAAAGGTCTCTCTCCAAATATACTCACAGTGGGAATTAAGATGTTAACATACAGATGTGAGGGGAACATTTCAGTCTGTAACAGTGGTATGATAAAACCAGGAGCCCCATGGAAATCACATAAAATATTTTGTTAGAAAGTTAGACAGGGCACAAGGTTTATCCACGGTCAAGCACCTCATTGGTTAAGGATCAAATACCTTTTTAAAGTATACATTTCTGCATTGATTCAGACAATGAATCAATTTAGACCTAAGGCAGTGTCAAACCTCCTGTTTATTAAGGGTTGTCTTAATATACGTAGAGAAGTGTGCCTGAGGGTACTGGGTAGATACAGAAAAAGCATGAACATATATTCAGAAATGATGATTATAGTTCTTAAGCCGGAAGTCTGGACATTTTGAAGATAAGAACTGACAGTATATCATTCTTTAGTTCCTTTTTTAGAAAAGCTAGAGTTTAAAAATAATCATGGCGTTAATGATTTAAACAAAATATAATCTGGCAATAGCATCCAAAGACTCCTCCTCTGTAACTGTAATCTCAAGCTTTCTCCTGTCACCATCGCTTTTGAGGTTCTTTCTTTTATGAGGGCAGAGACTACCAGTTCTTCATAGCTTCAGATTCAATGTTCACATGCAACAAGGGAAAAACCTTACTGGGAAAGTGAGGAAGACAACTGAATGCATGAATCTGTAACTATATAGCAACTGGATCAAAGCCAGACCTCAAACCTTTGTGTAGCCTTTCCAAAACCCAGTGCAGTGCATGTACTCAAAACAGGGCTACCAATACTGTATTGCTGGTTATTCTTATAGGTCAGAAACATTATATAAATGGTTATTATTAACCATAAATTTATTTATATTTTATTTATTTCAAACATGATTGTCCTTAATCTTGTCTAATACAGATCTCTTCAATAGGTTTATTTATTATGGCAATTTCAAATTCCACTTTAGGATGCAAATATTTTAAATTATATTTAATGAACATTAATTCTGAAACTCCTGACAAAAACCACAGCATATTTCTTTCTCTTGTATGTAAAATTAAATCCTACTTGAATAATCTGTTACTTCATGCCTGTTCACATGTAAAGGCAGTCTAAGAAAAGACTGAGTTGAAAGGCAAAACAAGAGTCTGCTAAAACACACGTTTGGGGTTTCCCTGGTGGCTCCTGCTAACGCAGGAGACACAGGTTCAATCCCTGATTGGGGAAGATTCCACATGCTGTGGAGCAACTGAGCGTGCTCTCCCCCGAGCTCCAGAGCCCGGGAGCCCGACCCATGAGCCACGTAGTGTCCGAGAGCCCGAGCTCCCCAACGAGAGAAGCCGCCTCCACGAGAAGCCCAGGCACCACAGCTAGAGAGTGTCCCCGCTCACCGCAACTCGAGAAAGCCAGCTGAAAAAGCAAAGACCCAGCGCAGCCCAAAATGAATACACTTGTTAAAAAGAATCTTTTTTTTCTTTTTAAAGAAAAATGCTTGATTAAAATGTATAAGCACATGCTTGGATTTCCTGTGGGATTTTATCTGATTAATAACTTAAAGTGAAAAGTGAAAGTGAAGTCGCTCAGTCGTGTCCGACTGTTTGCAACCGCATGGACTGTAGCCCACCAGGCTCCTCCATCCATGGGATTCTCCAGGCAAGAATACTGGAATGGCTTGCCATTTCCTTCTCCAGGGATTTTCCCAACCCAGGGATCGAACCTAGGTCTCCCACATTGCAGGCAGACACTTTAACCTCTGAGCCACCAGGGAAGCCCATTAGATGAATAACTTAAATTATGCGTAAATTCTTTAAAATCATGAAAACCAAACATGAGTTAACACTGATAATGAAGTTATTTTTTCCTTAAAAAAGTAACAAATTATATTTTCCATATGAACTCAGTCTTACAGGATGAGCTTCATTATAAATATATATATATATCTTGAATGATAAAATGTTACA
The DNA here is from genome assembly GCF_032452875.1 of Bos javanicus. Taxonomy (NCBI): domain Eukaryota; kingdom Metazoa; phylum Chordata; class Mammalia; order Artiodactyla; family Bovidae; genus Bos; species Bos javanicus. Next base: position 52,323,938 of record NC_083891.1, on the reverse strand, counting down.
GAAAAACCCAAATGAATTTTTTGGCCAACTCATTATCAGAAGAATCAAAAACTATATCGAATATTTTACTGTATCAACACGTATTTTAAAGCCCGAATAGAACAGATAAAACAATGTTATCAACAACCACATCACACATTACACCATGCCTTCTACAACAGTTCAAAATCATATTAAATCTATGGGAAATCCTTAAAATGTATAGCCAGTTACCAAGAGGATTCGGGAAGGAAGTAAAAGAAGGAAGCGGGGGATAGAGGAAAAAGGAAAGAAACTCAAGACAAAAACACAGCTCTATCTATATTTAAAATTTAATAATGCATCTAATTTACATATTCAACCTGCAATTGATAATAGATTTTTAGAAACAGAATACATCCAGAATAAAGTCTAAAGGCAACCATAAAGAGAAAGACTTGGTATCTTATATAAAGTTTAACCAAATCAGAACAGCAGCAGATATACACATACTCAGAGCATACAAATCATTGCTATTCTTCTATATAAACAGTTCCTGCAAATCAACAAACATGACTATTTCAGTAAATGTATAAAGACCAAAAAACATGGATAGCAAGTCATAAAATATAAAATGAAAATGTCCATGAAAATTATACAAACAATAAGGATTTAATAAAAACGCAAGTTAGAATTAAGAGACAATTTGATAAATTGTTAGAGAATGCTCTCTCGTGAGGGGTAAACTCTGGTACTGCTGGTGAGAGTATAAATTTTCTTTGACACTTTTCCTCAGGATATAAACAAATATGTGACAAAACTTGATAAAAATGGTAAGTCAGCTTAGTGCTTGCTTTTTGAAAAAATAAAACTTCAAAACAAAATAATGCTCAATAATCAAGGACTAGAGAACATACATACATGCACAGGAATGCCCAGAGGAAGATGACACAAAAGTCAAAATGTGTGCATACATCTATGTGTTCATACATGTGTTTCTTGGCAAGCTTATCTTCAGAAGTCAGTATTTATAGATGTTTGATTTAAATATCAATGAAGCATTGCATGTCTAAGTAATGAATTAAATTGATTAATTAGACTTCATGTATTTGCACTTAGAGGTTTAGCTCAGGTCACCACAAATTCTAGCTCATTCTATAACCACATTTCTCTTATAATCAGTAAAATACAAGATAATTTCTATGGTAACCAATCTGTAATACCAGTACTTTGATGTTACAAATGCAAAAGTTGTTTCACAAAAAAACTTCCATATAAAATAAGAGTAAATTAAATTGTTGCCATTTTGAAGTTAGCTGATATTTTACTTAGAATAATGCTATCTCTAAGACCAAATAATTAGAGTCCTTTGCTTATTCTTAGTCGAATGGTTACGGTTTGATCAAAGAACAAAGAAAACATTCCCTCACCCATGGTATACATTATTACACTGTGTACAGATGAAAGCATTTTCTGAACAAACTTTAAAGCCAAATGCAAACTTTAAAGCACAATGTATAGCCTAGTAATATTACAATATAGGTTAGCAGATATAATCAGTAGACTGTACCTTTTCATTTCTACTGAATAATTTTTAGAAAGCCTATGATTTTTTCTAGACTCTTTAAATGGTAAAAAGATTTCAGAGGAAAAAAATTCAAAGACTGATAAACAAGTTTTTCTTGTTGCTAAAGGAGAAAGCAATTGAAATTGAAATATTAAAGCACTTTCTCTAAACTGCATGATTCAAATTAAGCTGGTTAAAAGAAACCAGGTAGATAACACAACATTTTGTTTGACTCAGTAGCTACCACATATGAGAATTATTTATTTGCAAGGAGACACAATGACTTTGCCTATCTCAATTTAATGAATTTATCCGTGCCTCTGGCATTTATTTAGATTCTTGCTATGCAAGCTTTCTTTAGAAGTATTTGATTTTAATGGTTCATTTTCAATCTAACATTTACACTATTTCCATCTTAACTAAACAACTTTACTAATACATCTGATTTAATGTCAGAAACCTTGTCATCTCAAATGACATTTAACTTTTCTGCTCAAGTACCTACTTTTTTCTACCGTTTCTCTTATTTATTTCTCCCAGATATTTTGGAACCTCTCATTTGATATTTACCACTTTTGCTTGATAATAATTTTTGATAGGTTTTAGTTATATAACTGGAATAGTTAGACTAAATAGTGACATATCTGGATTTTAATCAATGAGCAAGAATTCAAAAACTGCATTCAACCCCTGTGTAACTAATCAACATAGAGCAAGGACACATGTGGAGTATTGGGACTTTGCAATTTCACAGTAATAAACATAGGAAGCATTTGAATGATAAGCATTCATAGCATCATGGTGATAGATTTTGAAGGGTACAAGGTAAACTCATTTCAAGTCATTCACTTACCCAAGACTGTGAGCTCTGCAGAAGCACTAATATTCTCATTTTTATATGTGACAACACAGGTGTAAGTTCCACTGTCATCGTCTGTCACATTGGAGATAAGCAAGTTACTTCCACCCAATAAAGAATACTTTTTGGACCTGTAAGACAGAAGGCATATGACATTAGAGAGTAGATTAATATATGTTATATAAGATAAGGTATCTAAAGGTTTAAATGAACTCCATAAAAGCTGAAATTATAAAATCCAGGGCTCTGTTTCCTGGGAGTTTGATAATAGTGCATCTATTGATCAAAAATTCCTTCAAGGAATTTTTCTTCCACTCCCATTGGAAGACTGTAATCAAAGAAATGAAGCAGATTAAACTTGAAATTGGGGCTTCCCTCATAGCTGAGTTGGTAAAGAATCCGCCTCCAATGCAGGAGATCCTGGTTCAATTCCTGGGTCGGGAAGATCCGCAGGAGAAGGGATAGGCTACCCACTCCAGTATTCTTGGGCTTCCCTGTGGCTCAGTTGGTAAAGAATCCGCCTGCAATGTGGGAGACCTGGGTTCGATCCCTGGGTTGGGAAGATCCCTGGAGAAAGAAAAGGTTACCCACTCCAGTATTCTGGCCTGGAGAATTCCATGGACTGTATAGTCCATGGGGTCGCAAAGAGTCGGACACGACTGAGCAACTTTCACTCACTCACTCAAACTTAAAATTAATGTTAGTCCTGAAAAGACACAAGACATAATGTGGCTTGATTCTCTCATTTTTGGGTTTGAGAACTGAAGGTCCAGAGAAGTGATTCCTCCCAGTGGGCGTCCATGCCCTATTTGTACAAAGTTACATGTCATACTGCACTGTGCATGCCTGGTCATATTTGGAGAACACCTCTTCACATGCGGAAGCTGCAACCAGATTTACTGCATGCATTCATATTCTCAGAAGTGTTGTGATAGATACCATAGAATGCAGTGTTGTTATATAAAAAAATACTCCAGGCAGACAAAACTTACAGATGAACTTACTGTCTATGAACCCATTTTGCTATAAAACATGTGTTTAAAAGTACCACATCAAATCTCAAAATCAATAAAACTAATTTCTAAAATGAAAACCAATCCATTTTGATCAAAATGCTTCCAACTGTGTTTCATTCTATTAAGAGTTTTCTTTCTAACTAAGCCATAATACTAACATCTGGGAACTTGAATCCAGCCAAGTTCTGTTTTATCTTGAATATCTGTTATAGCTGGGACTCTCTATACTACCTCCTTAGATTCAGATCCTCCAAAGTACCTTCTCTGAAGGCTCTGTGGGTAGGACTATCTCAAGGGCAACCCTGGCTTTCTAAATTTCCTTTTATAATTGATCTCATGGATTTTCACTCTACCCAGGTGGTGGTACAGTAGTGAAGAATCCGCCTGTCAATGTGGGAAAGGTAGGGTTCAATCCCTGGATTGGGAAGATCCTCTGGAGGATGAGTTGGCAACTCCAGTATTCTTGCTGGAAAATCCCATGGACAGAGGAGCCTGGCAGGCTACAGTCCATGGGGTCACAAAGAGTAGAATGTGACTTAGCAACTAAACAATAAAAAATGTCTTTCATGTTTTAATGCCAAGAATGTGAAAAGACTATTCTATTATCATCTGAACCCCTAGTGTTAATAGATACTTATATCAAATTAGAGAAAGTGAAACAGGAGCACATACTTCATGAAAGTCCTGCATTTATCATACCTGAGTTGGATGACTTCCTCTCCTCGTAGCCAAGTAAAACTTGGGGGAGGATAGCCAGAAACACAGCACTCCAAGATAGCATCCTTTCCTTCAATGGCTACTACATTTGACGGCCTTTGCAGAAAATACAGCTGCCTGTGCAGTCCCGGATCTATGGGAGAAAACACAAGATCACATCTATTATGATATTGAAAAGAAAAATGATATAGCTGGAACCATTTTTTTTTTCTTTAACAAAATTCTGTGATGAAGAGGAAGGAAAGAAAAATGGAAAGATGCTAATGAAACTTATAAAATAGACTCCTAGAAGTGTTTTTCCATGTCTAGTTTCTAAGATTATGATATTAAAATATTCTTGGCTGCTGATAACACCACGGTAAAGGCAAAGGGAAAAAGCTTGAGACTACAAGTCACTCATGCAGGCTACAGGTCCTTTTGACTGATTGTCATTAAAGAACACGACAGTATCAATAACTTTCCTAAGCATCATCACCCAAAGCTCTTTGCTGTTTTCAATTTGCCTGCCATGAATATCTATTCCAGGCTTCCCTGGTAGTTCAGTGGTAAAGAATCCACCTGCCAATGCAGGAGACATGGGTTCGATCCCTGGGCTGGAAAGATCTGCTGAAGAAGGAAATGGCAACCCATTCCAGTATTCTTGCCTAGAAAACTCCATGGACAGAAGGAGCTTGGAGGGTTACAGTACATAGGGTTGCAAAAGAGTCAGATACAACTTAGTGACTTAATAACAACAAAAAAATATCTATTCCACTTCGATCTGCTTTGTTTATTGCTTCTGTGGCTTGGGATATAAGATTAAAAATAATACGTTCAGTTCAGTTCAGTTGCTCAGTCGTGTCTGACTCTTTGTGACACCATGAATCGCAGCATGCCAGGCCTCCCTGCCCATCACCAACTCCCAGAGTTCACTCAAACTCACGTCCATCGAGTCGATGATGCCATCCAGCCATCTCATCCTCTATCGTCCCCTTCTCCTCTTGCCCCCAATCCTTCCCAGCATCAGAGTCTTTTCCAATGAGTCAACTCTTCGCATGAGGTGGCCCAAGTACTGGAGTTTCAGCTTTAGCATCATTCCTTCCAAAGAACACCCAGGGCTGATCTCCTTCAGAATGGATTGGTTGGATCTCCTTGCAGTCCAAGGGACTCTCAAGAGTCTTCTCCAACACCACAGTTCAAAAGCATCAATTCTTCGGCGTTCAGCTTTTTTCACAGTCCAACTCTCACATCCATACATGACCACTGGAAAAACCATAGCCTTGACTAGATGGATCTTTGCTGGCAAAGTAATGTCTCTGCTTTTCAATATGCTATCTAGGTTGGTCATCACTTTCCTTCCAAGGAGTAAGCGTCTTTCAATTTCATGGCTGCAAACACCATCTTCGGTGATTTTAGAGCCCCCCCAAAAAAGTCTGACACTGTTTCCACTGTTTCCCCATCTATTTCCCATGAAGTGATGGGACCGGATGCCATGATCTTCGTTTTCTGAATGTAGAGCTTTAAGCCAACTTTTTCACTCTCCTCTTTCACCTTCATCAAGAGGCTTTTGAGTTCCTCTTCACTTTCTGCCATAAGGGTGGTGTCATCTGCATATCTGAGGTGATTGATATTTCTCCCAGCCATCTTGATTCCAGCTTGTGCTTCTTCCAGTCCAGCGTTTCTCATGATGTACTCTGCATATAAGTTAAATAAGTAGGGTGACAATATACAGCCTTGACGAACTCCTTTTCCTATTTGGAACCAGTCTGTTGTTCCATGTCCAATTTTAACTGTTGCTTCCTGATCTGAACATAGGTTTCTCAAGAGGCAGGTCAGGTGGTCTGGTATTCCCATCTCTTTCAGAATTTTCCACAGTTTAATGTGATCCATGCAGTCAAAGGCTTTGGCATAGTCAATAAAGCAGAAATAGATGTTTGTCTGGAACTCTCTTCCTTTTTCCATGATCCAACAGATGTTGGCAATTTGATCTCTGGTTCCTCTGCCTTTTCTAAAACCAGCTTGAACATCTGGGAGTTCACAGTTCACGTACTGCTGAAGCCTGGCTTGGAGAATTTTGAGCATGACTTTACTAGTGTGTGAGATGAGTGCAATTGTGCAGTAGTTTGAGCATTCTTTGACATTGCCTTTCTTTGGGATTGGAATGAAAACTGACCTTTTCCAGTCCTGTGGCCACTGCTGAGTTTTCCAAATTTGCTGGCATATTGAGTGCAGCACTTTCACAGCATCATCTTTCAGGATTTGGAATAGCTCAACTGGAATTCCATCACCTCCACTAGCTTTGTTCGTAGTGCTGCTTTCTAAGGCCCACTTGACTTCACATTCCAGGATGTCTAGCTCTAGGTCAGTGATCACACCATCGTGATTATCTGGGTCATGAAGATCTTTTTTGTACAGTTCTGTGTATTCTTGCCACCTCTTCTTAATATCTTCTGCTTCTGTTAGGTCCATACCATTTCTGTCCTTTATCGAGCCCATCTTTGCATGAAATGTTCCCTTGGTATTTCTAATTTTCTTGAAGAGATCTCTAGTCTTTCCCATTCTGTTGTTTTCCTCTATTTCTTTGCATTGATCACTGAGGAAGGCTTTCTTATCTCTTCTTGCTATTCTTTGGAACTCTGCATTCAGATGCTTATATCTTTCCTTTTCTCGTTAGAACTTTGTTAAACAAGTACCATAGAAGATACTGAGAAATATCTGTTGTCTTCAAGACCAAAGTTACACTAAAGTTGGTTTGTTTGTTGTTATAACAATAAGTTTAGCTGTTTCTAACCCTTCTGTTTATTCCTAACAACTTTGCAAAGAATGTGTTTGTCGCTAGGGCTGAGATTTTGGACAAGTGAGGAGCATACTCCTTTACCACCCACCCTCCTGTTTTTCTGTCTATACGACATTATTCATGGCCACCAGCAGGCAACTGAAATGGTGTCTTTTTTTACTGAGGTATCATTGTTTTACAAGGTTATGTCTGTTCCTGCTGTGTGAATTGAACCAGCTGTATGTATGCATATATCCCCTCCCTCATGAACCAACCCCCCCACCCCCCCATCGAACCCTTTTAAGACCACAGGGCACTGAGCTGAGCTCCCTGCTCTTGGTGACAGCAGGTTCCCACTGGCTATTTTGCAATGGCAGTGCACACATGTCGATTCCAACCTCCCAGTTCATCGCCCACCCTGCGGCCGCTGTCCATTCTCTACCTCTGCCCTGCAAATAGGTTCAACTGCATGACTTCTCTAGATTCCACATATATGGGTTAATAGACAATATTTGTTTTTCTCTTTCAGGCTTATATCACTCTGTATGAAAGACTCTAGGTCAACTAACATCTCCACTAATGTCTCAATATTTCTTTTTATGGCTGAGCAATACTCCACTGGATATGTGCACTCCATTTTCAACCTAAAGACTCATTCTACTCAGACTCATTTGATCCAAAAATTGCTAAGATGATATACCAAGTGAAATAATCATATATATATATATAAAGTCCTAAGCACAAGGTTCAAGACTGTTATGAAAGAGCTCTGTGAGAGTTACAAGCTCCTCTTTCACCTACCAAATAAATTCCCCTCCTAACACCTGGGACACACCAATAGCATTATTACCAGAAGGTGGACTTGGAGGAAATCTTCCCAGCCATGTAATATCCTCTGATCTGACCCGTTGAGTAAATTTCTATTTCTTTAAGACGAAAAACTGTATTTCCAGGTCTCCATTAAAACCCACATTTCTCTATGAAGGCTTAACTGTGGCTGTTTACAAATTAATGAATTAAATAGAATTAGCATATAATCTTTCATTTTGCCAACCCAAAGCAAAATGTTGAAGCAAAGAAAATGAGGCAATGACATCTTCAAAACCAGGATTGGGGTGACAAGGAAATGTCAAAGGATGTTAGATTTAAATAGGTTGTACTGAGGGCCATGGATTCCCAGGTGGCTAAGTGGTAAAGAATCCTCTTGCCAACGCACGAGTGACAAGACTCGGGTTTGATCCCTGAGTTGAGAAGATCCCCTAGAGGAGGAAATGGCAACCCAGTCCAGTATTCCTGCTGGGATAATCCCACGGACAGAGGAGCCTGGCGGGCGACAGTTCATGGGGTTGCAAAGAGACACAGCTGAGCATGCGCACACACACTGCGGGCCGCCGGTGATCAGGAAGAAGTGAGGTGGGAAGAGGTCTGCGACACATGTCAACATTGCTGTTAATTTCCCTTGACTGGACCCAACTCCACATGAGCTGATCGCAGATGAATAAAAGAACACCAACTCCCTTGTTAATAGCTGGGAGAGTAATTGTCATCTAAAATAGTCTTTGCGTGAAGAAAGAGAAATTCACACTTTCTCAGTCTTCTCACATCTGTTTCTGCTTGATACAGCAACAAAAATAAATACTCTTCACAATGAAAATATTGAAAGAATTTTCAAAATGTGTTAATCTTTATTAAACCAATATTCTGGATAAAATGTCGCAATTGTTTTTCAAAATTGCTGGTGGTTTGTTTAATAATCCTGCTTGAAAGTGAATTTTCAAATCAAATGAAAATGTTTTGAAGGACCATGTTGCTTAAAAATAAAACCCCTGATGTGGAGAAAAGGGAACTCTCCTACATTGTTGGTGAGAATGTAAATTTGTATACCCACTATGGAAAACAGTAGGAAGGTTTCTGAAAAAAACAAAAAACAGACTTGTTATATGATCCAGCAATCCCACTCCTGGGCATATATCCAGACAAAACTATAATTCAAAAAGATGCGTGCCGTCCCATGTCACAGCAGCCCCATTCACAATGGCTAAGATATGGAAACAAACTAAATGTCCAACAACAGATGAATGGAAGAGGATGGGCACAAACAGAAAACAGTAGGAATCCTCCTCGGCCATAAAAACGAGATTTTTGACTTTATCTTAAAATATTGGCATCACTGGGCTCAGTGCCACAAAATCACCATCTGCTATTTTTAGGTGGAGCACATATATTCTAGGCTTCCCTGGTGGCTCAGTGGTAAAAATCCACTTGCAATTCAAAAGACACAGGTTCGATCCCTGGGTTGAGAAGATCCCCTGGAGTAGGAAATGGCAGCCCACTCCAGTGTTCTTGCCTGGAGAATCCCATGGACAGAGGAGCCGGGTGGGCTACAGTCCATGGGGTCACAAGAGAGTCGGGCATGACTTAGCAACCAAACAACAACAAATAGGTTCTAAATTACTCCAACCTCATGTGTTATAGTGTAACCCTTATATGTGACAATGTGTCACATATGATGATCTGTTACATATGACAACATGTCACATATGACAATCTCATATGTGTCGTATGTGTTACCCTTCATACATATGGAAACGTCAGTCTTTAGCAGAGAAATTTGGTTTCCTTTCCCCAAAGATGTTTCCCTGTAATTACTGAATCTGATAAATTCTAAGATTACGGAAGTACTCCTCAAAGCTAAAACAGAAATGGTCTTTAATAGTAAATAGCTCATATGTCTCACAACATTGTGATAGATTAAATATGATCACAAACTGTTTAAGCTCCTCCAGTCCACAGTTGAGGGTACATTTGCTATGGTTTAAATCTGGCCTGACCCTATATCTTGCTTTGACTATTTGACTGTGTTGGGAATTAAATTGATGAGCTCTGAACACAAGGCCTCAGGGGGCCTCACAAGTTTCTGCCATGGCTCTTTCTGAACAACTATACTGGTCTTTCCAACTGGAGGATGAGAAGGCACGCAGAGAAAGACTGAGTTTTCCAGCCAAACACCAACACCAGCTAAGAGACATGTGAATGAGGCCATCTTAAACCTTCCACCTTGGTCAAAGGTGTCTGAGTGAATCAAAGTGAAATGAGCAGAGGAACAGCTGAAACCCCAGAATTATAAGACATGATAATGGAAGTTACTACATTTTGGAGTGGTTTGTTATATAGCAGTAGATAACTAAAACACACACATGAAAACAAAACAAAAACTCAGCAATTTGAAATATCAAGTAACCTTTTGAGTGGTTACTGTTTTTATTTTGACTTTTGTTTTCCGGTTTTTATTTGTTTTGTTTTCAGTATTAGGGTGATTCTGGCTATTTAAAGAGACATGTTTAAACTTGCCGCTGCTGCTGCTAAGTCACTTCAGTCGTGTCCGACTCTGTGTGACCCCATAGACAGCAGCCCACCAGGCTCCCCCGTTCCTGGGATTCTCCAGGCAAGAACACTGGAGCGGGTTGCCATTTCCTTCTCCAATGCAGGAAAGTGAAAAGTGAAAGTGAAGTCGCTCAGTCGTGTCCGACTCTTAGAGACCCCATGGACTGCAGCCCACCAGGATCCTCCGTCCATGGGATTTTCCAGGCAAGAGCACTGGAGTGGGCGCCACTGCCTTTGTACCCCTTGTTTTTTTCCTTTAAATTATTATTTTTTTAGAACATCAAGAAAATGTATTTAAGTTTTAAAGTAGGAAGAAAGGAGATCCAGTTGCCAAGGTCATCTTTGTGAGATAAAACTGTGGGTGGTTATTCTTTCCATCTTTGGATTTTTCTGAGTTCTAAAATTTTTTTTTTATTAAGAACAATTTTTTTTAGAGTAAGGAGTTATTTGAAACTCTGGTGTTGCAAAGTGGTTGAAAATTACATGAGGAACAAAGAAATTATAAAAGCTAATGACTAAAGCACAAAGCAAATACTTAAGAGAAAATGAAAATCCTCCTTCCAGGCTCAATAATGATATAGATGAGAAAGCCCTGAGCAGAGTGAACTTAAAATTCTAGGTCATGACTTTTGTTGACTAAATAGATTTTAATTGAGCTATGATGGAATTAGTAATTATTCATAAAATTATTTTTGTCCTTGCTACATGGCTATAGATTATTCAGACCCAAATGGAGTTATTCGGCTAATGGAATATGAAAAAAATCTAGTAGATTAAAAAAACATGATTTCACAAGGAAATGGCATATAATACCAGTCTGGAACATTCTATTTCGTAAATCGGTGATATGTACACAAATGATCATTCTGTTTTTATTCTTCAAACTGACATATGTTTCACGTAATTTCATGTACGTGTAATATGTTTTAAATTTAAGAATAGGACGGAAATGCAAGGGTGAATTAGAGAAAACATATTTCACAATAGCTTTCAATCAAATCAGAAAAAAACACTGATTTTTCTCTTAATGTAAATTTTTATATTAAAAAATTCAAAAGCAGACCTTTTGCATATGATACCCATGGAAGTGAGTGCACACATGTCACAACTGTGTTTTCTAAATGGATTGTAAGCAGTCACAATTTGCCTGAACTAAAATCCAGTTTATCTTTTTTCCTGTTGGGAGGCAAATGTTAGCCTGATTCTCTGATCTGATCTCATTGTCATGCTGGTGGAGGTACAGCTAATCCTCCTCAGAGACCAACAGGGTGGCACAGAAATAAAAAGAGAACAGTCATTACAGTGATACAGATCTTTGACACACAGAGATTGCATTAAATTGTAGAAACACCTTATGGCAACATGCTGCTTTGACTTAGGCTTTTCTTCCTTTTTTCCTTCCTCCTCCCTCCCTTTGTTCCTTTCTTTATAACTTTTTAAAAAGAAAAAATTGGCCTACTTTGTCTTAACCTAGTATCTGAGTTAGAGAGGATTGTAGATACAATCCAGGAAAATGAGTAATAATGTAAACAATGGATCTCAAACTCTCTGGTCTCAGGAACCACTTGCATTCTTACAAATTATGGAGGCAACCGAAGAGCTTCTGTTTACAGAGGTTATAGCTCTAAACAGTTACAATATTAAAAATCAAAACAGATGAAAATATTTGTTAACTATTTATTCAAATCTCACCAGAAGCAGTATATTTAAAAAAAAAAAAAAAAAACAAACCTCTCTAAAGTAAAATTGAGAAGAGTGGTAGTACTTTATATTTCTGTACATGTGTAATGAGTGGCTTAAAGGAAAATGACTAGATTATTCTGTTACTTTCTGCATTTACTTTGTTCTGATATGTAGATTTGGCTGAGTTACATGCCAATAATATGACCTCAAATAGATGTGTGGTTGGAAAAGGGAGGTGTATTTTTAACAGCCTTTTCAGAGAATTGCAGATTTCATCCTTTAAGATGGCAAAAAACTCAATAAATAGTTTCCTGAAAGTTGTAATGTGAAATCTGACATCATAACAATAAAAATTCTGTGCTATGTTATATAAAAATCCATCAGTCTACCTTGCATTTTGAACATATTTTTGCCCATGCTTGATTCTGTCACATCAATCAATGGTCATTTGGAATGGTACTGTGAATTAGACAGATCTTCCAAATGTTGACACATTTCATTATACAGTATCACAAAATCTCATTTGTTAGTATCACAACCAATCCCATTAGAAAGGTCTTTTAACGTTGCAAAGCTGTCAAGATCCCAGTGGCAGATACAAGATTTCCAAATTTCTAATTTTAACTTAAAAGCTTGAATTTCATAGTTGGCAGCAAATGCTATTTTCCTCGCACTGACTGACTCACTTCGCTCATTTTTGAGAAAATGTTTAACTAGTACTCAAATTTGAATAGCTACAGTTTTCCTGTTGATTGTCCTTTCAAGTAAAAATGATGTTTTGAAAAAAAAAAGTAGCTAATTCATCTTGAATCTCTAATGATTATGTAAGTGTTTACTCCTCAAAGAAAACTGTGTACTTTGATAATCTTGAGTACATTTCCCATCTTGACATCCAGAATATTAAAAAGGTATGCATTTAAGAATTAAAAATTAATAAAATTCATAATTTTTACTACTTCAAAGACATTCTCAGTCACTAAAATAAAAAAATAACCCCCCAAAATATTAGGATTATTATTAAAAAAGGTTAGACCTTAAAGATCTTCTGACCCTATCTTGAGAAACGCCAGGGATTCACAGACCATACTTTGAAGAACTGACAAAGCTACAGTCCGAATAAATCACCCAGTTTTCTTAGATGTTCAAGAAGCCCATTTCCTTTCAACATGGGGATAATTTTGCATCTTTCAGGCAGAAGTAGGAACAGGTTAAATATACCCCTTTCTTCCTCCCCTTCTTCCCCATCCATCATCAACCATCAGTTAAGGAAGAATGCAAAACTTAATAATCTCCTATCACTGTCTTCCTATCGCTGTCTTTGCTATTGTAAGTTAAAAAGCATCTTGAAACATATAACCTGACATATTTAACTTACACTTCACATATTCAGAAAGAAGAACTCAACTATCTTCAGAGCACATGCCCTAAAGAGACACGGAGAAAGTGCGCTAGTGAAAGTGAGGAGAGTATTTCCCATTTAAAGTATTTCCCAAAACAAAACAGGTTTCTACACAGGCTTCTATTAGCCCTTATACTGGCCAAATTTATTGAATCCGTTTGGCCAGCTAGAAGCTAGGTTTGACTCTCTGCATTCACAGGTTTTCCCAAATGCCTTGGGGTCACATAATTTTGTGTTCCTTCATGATCCATGACCAGGTTGAATATATAAATTATGCAACCTGGGATAAGTTTCAGAATGAAAGGTGACTCTATAATTATTCTAGGACATCGGGTATGACCATGACTACCCAGGGCAAACTGGAAAGCATCCTTACCCTTTAACGACAATGATTTATTTATTTTTGCTAATGAGGCCATTTTCCTAAACTACTCTTCAGGAATATTGACACTAAGCTTACACGGCAGAATCTAAACAATAACTGAGGCAGAGAGAAATTTAATGATGGACTGTTGGCATCTGTCAGCAAGAAAAAAAACCGGCTTTTACAACTTAATGACTGTCTTCCTCAGAATAACTACTCCTTGCTTTTAATTGTTATGCTTTCTGAATGTAAAACCTCCCCCTCCCACCATTGTATACTCTTGTTTTCCTTATTAAATTCCTGCTTCACTGGAATGTAAAACACTTTTCCAGCTGGAAATAAAAGGGCACTGCAGGCTATCATAGGATATTCGCTTTGATTTCTTCCCAGGCATAAGAGTTACAAATTGATTTAACTTCACAGAGCTAGTTTCCTGTGTCTATATCCTCAGTTTCAAGCTCACCTACTGTCCACCTGCTGGCTCCTTAGCCATCCCCCAAATAGTTCTGTTTCAGGAAATTTAGCAGCCACTATGCGTTTTCAAATGTAAGTAAGCGCCCTAAAACGTGTGTGCATTTGTGATCACTTAGTCAGCTCCAACTCTTCGAGACCTCATGGACTGTAGCCTGCCAGACTCCTCTGTCCATGGGATTTTCCAGGCAAGAGTACCAGTGGGTTGCCATGCCCTCATCCAGGGGATCTTCCTGACCCAGGGATTGAACCTGTGTCTCCTGCATTGGCAGGTGGATTCTTTACCACTGAGCCATGTGGCAAGTACTGCCCTAATATGTGCTTTGAGCCAAAAAGTCCACTAAACTCCTCCTACCTCTCTATGGTTTTTCCTGTGGTCATGTATGGATGTGAGAGTTGGACTGTGAAGAAGGCTGAGCGCCGAAGAATTGATGCTTTTGAACTGTGGTGTTGGAGAAGACTCTTGAGAGGCCCTTGGACTGCAAGGAGATCCAACCAGTCCATTCTGAAGGAGATCAGTCCTGGGTGTTCATTGGAAGGACTGATGCTGAAGCTGAAGCTCCAATACTTTGGCCACCTGTTGCGAAGAGCTGACTCATTGGAAAAGACTCTGGGAGGGATTGGGGGCAGGAGGAGAAGGGGACGACAGAGGATGAGATGGCTGGATGGCATCACCAACTCGATGGACATGAGTTTGAGTGAACTCTGGGAGTTGGTGATGGACAGGGAGGCCTGGCGTGCTGCGATTCATGGGGTCGCAAAGAGTCGGACACGACTGAGCGACTGAACTGAACTGAACTCTGTATTTAGCATGTCTTTTATTAAAAATCAGCCTAATTCACATGGATCACAGGAATCAAAACTAATTTATTAAAAAAAAAAAAATCAGCTTCTGGTTCAAGATGGTGGAGGAGAAAGATGTACGCTCATCTCCTCTTGTGACAGCACCAAAATCACAACTAGTTGTTGAACAACCAACTGCAGGAGAATGATGGAAACCACCAAAAAAGATATCCCAAGTCCAAAGGCCAAGAAGCAGCTGCAGCAAGATGGCAGGAAAAGCACACTCACGACAAAATCAAACCCCATACCCGTCAGGTGGGTGACCCACAAACTCAAGAACAATAAGACCAAAAAAGTTCTCCCACTGCTGTGAAGGTTTGGAACCCCACGTCAGGCTTCCCAATCTGAGGACCTGACAAAGGGCCTGGGAATCTTCAGGGAAAATGACCTTGAAGCCCATCTGGATTTGATTACAAGATTTCCACAGGACTGGGGGAAACAGAGACTCCAATCTTGGAGCACCCCCCATAAAAGAAAAAACAACAACTCCATCAGGCAGAAAGCCAAGGAGCTTTGAACAGAGAGGAAAAAGGGAGCCATTTCTTAGAAGCTCTAGGATTCTGTTAGTTTCCTTCCTCATTTATACACCAATTCATTACTAAAAATGGCATCCTCTCTCTGTAAATACTCCTACATCTGTTCATATTTCCTCTTTTCTTCTCCATGTACACACACATATTTCTATTTGTAGTTAGAGCTTGGAAGAAGAGAGGGAATGTCTATTCTTGTCGTTGGCATGTGGATATAGCCCTTCTGTCTCACAGGCAAAATCTGAGTCTATCAGTTTCATTTTATAGCAGATCTGAAGGAAGTGATTTTTCTTTTATAGAGTGATTTTTTTTTTTAAATTTTACAGCTGACAGTAGAATCGCAGAAAACAAATGTTGCCATTATGATGTGTCAAAGTTAGTTTAGGGAACCCAGAAATCTTCATAATTTATATAAATGCATAATGCAGCACTTAAAACTTTGCAGAAAAGTAATTTGTTATTCTAACTTTTTTTTTCTTATAAAGAACCAACCAAAAGTATTTGAAATATTTCCTATTTGGTCAATGTTGAATCAGCAAAGTTATACTCTTAACTAAAGAATGTCTTTCTAATAGGACTGAACTAGACAGGCTACCAGTTTTGTCAATTCTTTGTGACGTCTGTACTTAGAGGCTATGTTTTGCTTCCAAACATCCTTAGAGAAAGCCTCTTGTTTATGTATGAGTTAGGGAAGACTACCTGATCCAGAGCTGCTAAGTGTCATATTCCTACTAAATGCAGAGCTGACCATATGCCAGCCCAGTAGACCCTTAGGAAAAGACAAGCTCTCTCCTTCTCAAGAAATGAATATTCAAACACTCTCAAGCACATCATTTTTGCTTTTAACCTTATGTGAAACAATAACCTTTCAGGGAATGAAAGTTAAGATTAGAATACATAATCAATAAACACAGAAAAACTAGTGGATTTTGTGAAGAAAAAATCACTAGTGACATTAGGATGAAACAGTAAGAAAAATGTCATAGACCGCCCCCTCCCCCACCCCGCCAGTATTCCAAGTACTTTCAACCTGGACCTTGTTGATTACCCCAGGTACTTATTAACAAATTCAAAAACCAAATGGATATTATCTACTCATGGTCTTAGATCAGATCAGATCAGATCAGATCAGTTGCTCAGTCATGTCCGACTCTTTGTGACCCCATGAATCGCAGCACGCCAGGCCTCCCTGTCCATCACCAGCTCCCGGAGTTCACCCAGACTCACGTCCATCGAGTCAGTAATGCCATCCAGCCATCTCATCCTCTGTCGTCCCCTTCTCCTCCTGCCCCCAATCCCTCCCAGCATCAGAGTCTTTTCCAATGAGTCAACTCTTCGCATGAGGTGGCCAAAGTACTGGAGTTTCAGCTTTAGCATCATTTCCTCCAAAGAAATCCCAGGGCTGATCTCCTTCAGAATGGACTGGTTGGATCTCCTTGCAGTCCAAGGGACTCTCAAGAGTCTTCTCCAACACCACAGTTCAAAAGCATCAATTCTTCGGCGCTCAGCCTTCTTCACAGTCCAACTCTCACATCCATACATGACCACAAGAAAAACCATAGCCTTGACTAGACGGACCTTTGTTGGCAAAGTAATGTCTCTGCTTTTGAACATGCTATCTAGGTTGGTCATCACTTTCCTTCCAAGGAGTAAGTGTCTTTTAATTTCATGACTGCAGTCACCATCTGCAGTGATTTTGGAGCCCAGAAAAATAAAGTCTGACACTTTTTCCACTGTTTCCCCATCTATTTCCCATGAAGTGGTAGGACCGGATGCCATATCCAATAGTAAGTCAGCTTCAACTTACAAATATTTGAGACTTTGTTGCATCTGAATGGGATTTCATCAACTCTGTGAAACTGGTTATCTTTGTTATCCTGCATTGGTTTCAAGATCTAATAACTAATATATGAATAACTAACTAATATAATATAACATGATTGTCCACTGGTTTCTGTGCTCTTCCCAGCTCAGGCTCTCCAAAAGGGCAGGATAAACTTATCATCTGGGGTTGGAGGCAAATCATGTCATGAACTTTATTCACTAAATGGGCAGTACACAATAAAAAGTATCAGATTTTCTTTCAGTCAGGTTTCTATGCAAAAATAAACTGACTTAAAATTTGCTTTTAAAGTCAGTCTAGTAGAACAATATCCTATTTTATGAGATTGTTTTTTGGCCTGTACTTGTTATGTTTTAGCATTGGCTTTAAAGTTTTTAATCATTAGAATTTGTCTAGAAAATTTCTACTCTTAAACATTACAACCATTAAGGCAGAGTTGGGGATGAATGTGCATATAATAATAAAAATGATTCCTGGTAGTGAGAAGATTTGGAAAGGCTGATCTACTGCAACCTCTTAACAGATAAAGAAAATAAGAATTTTAGAGGATTGAACTAATTGGTAATAACTAATAAAGAACACATACTAAGAAGTCTTATCCATCTGCTAAACCTTTTTGCTAAGTCAGTGCCTTTTGTGATATCTCATATAGCCAAAGAAATTATGTTGATGGACAGGTAAGGATTCAAATCAGATATCAATGAGTTACTAGAGAGGAACTAGGTATGGGATACTCTGACTTCTAATAGATGTGTAAAGGAAATGCAGAAAGAGACTACTGTGGATAAGTAGCACAAACCATGTGCAATTAACTATCAGTAGGTAAATGAATGTTCAGATATCCAGAATCAAAGTCAAGTAAATTATTGTCAGAAAGATAATCTTGACATGAGAACCAAAATCTTTAAAGTTGGAATTTCTAGGATGCCAAAGTAATGATAGTTACTAAATGTTTGGTAATTCCAGGCATTGCACTTGGTCAATAAAATTGAAGCTTCATAACCACCCTATGAAATGTATGATGTTACTTTCTGCATTTAGGAAGGTTAATAAATGCAGACTTAGATTAAGCAATTTGCTCTAATTGCACAGCCAGCAAGTGGGGAAACAGAGGCTTGTACTTTCATGTCAGGTTCCCTGCTTGTTTTACAACTTTTATTATAATAATAGTTCAAACTGGGAATTTTAAATATTCATTGATTAATCGGTAGTAATTCAATGTGAACCTAATCCACTGAAATATATATGATATCCCATATGCTGAGCCCTTCATGTAATCTGGATTATATCTGGTATAACAGTTAGGAAACACAAAGGTCACACGGTTAGAAAATACTATGGTCTTCTATTCTGCTCTCTTTTTAAATTTATCTAATTGGAGACTAATTACTTTACAATATTGTGGTGTTTTTTGCCTACTGACATGAATCAGCCATGGGTGTACCTGTGTTCCCCATCCTGAACCCCCTCCTACCTCCCTCCCCATCTCATCCCTCTGGGTTGTCCCAGTGCACCAGCCCTGAGCACCCTGTTTCATGCATCAAACTTGGACAGCTGATCTTTCTGACATATGGTAATATACACGTTTCAATACTATTCTCTCAAGTCATCCCAAACTTGCCTTCTCCCAAGAGCTCAAAAGTCTGTTCTTTATATCTGTCTCTTTTGCTGTCTCGTGTATAGAGTCTTTCTAAAGACCCTAATGTCTAAAGACATTACCATCTTTCTAAATTATATATATATATGCATTAATATACTATATTGGTGTTTTTCTTTCTGACTTACTTCACTCTGTATAATAGGCTCTGATTTCATCCACCTCATTAGAACTGATTCAAATGTGTTCTTTTTAATAGCTGAGTAATACTCCATTATGTATATGTACCACGACTTTCTTATCCATTCGTCTGCCCATGGACATCTAGGTTGCTTCCATGTCCTAGCTATTGTAAACAGGGCTGAATATGACATTGCTCTTTTCTAAGCACATATAAAAGAGAAGCATAAGAAATTATTTTACCCTGTTTATAGCATGGCTTAGGGAATAGTTTTATTCAAAGGCAGCCTAAAAAAAGAGAGCAAACAATGGGAAAATCCTTCAACACAGGAAAAAACGTTAAGTACAATCCCAAACTATCAGGTAATACATTAATGTGATGTGTTCTTCACTTCCATGTTTGTTTTCCTGAGTGTGTGTTTCTGCCTTGAAATTCATTCCTCAAAAACCTTTGAGCATTCCCAATCACCAACAAAGTGAATAGTACCAAGTCTAACTTCCTAGACATGGGATTCAAGGTTCTTCATAACGTGGGTTCAGCTTCTAACTCCAGATTTATCATCTGCTATTATCATTCTACAAAGGGTTACTTCCTGATGATCAAGAACAGTAATCATCTCTATAAAGACCCTGCAAATTTTCCACCTACAACTGATGTATTCCTTGTCTGTATTGATTTGAAACTAGAGAGGCTTACCTGAATTTACCATTCCTTGTGTTATGTTAGTCATACGGCTACATGAATTAACTGGTTCGATTGTAAATCTCAAAACAAAGAACATGGCTTCTTTTATTTCCTCTACAGACCATTCTTTTGTAGAAATTATACAGCTAAATGGTAGCAAAGTGTAAACAACTTTGAAATATAGGTAACGTTTAATCAAACTACAAAGTTTAATGCACCTATCAGTTAATAATAAATTTTTCTTGATGAACAAATCCTGAAACTCTTTTAAACCCCCCCAAGCATGGTTTTCCTTCTAAGTAATATGCCTTTTGGAATGGTTTGTATTAAAATTTATTCCGATAAAAACAAATATTATAGAGAAAAATCACTCAAAGTACATTTTAGTCCAATTTATTCCATTAAAAGCCAATGTCTCTAATTATACAGATATTTAGTTCACGTCTATATGGGACCTAGAGTCATCTAATTATAGTTAAATGAATGAACAACAGACTGACTAACCAATTGATCAATTCAATTAGGTCATTAAGAAAACTGAAATCAGAGTTCCAGTGTAGAGGCCAGTTATTTTAGTCAACCTAGTGCCCAAAGCAGATTTATAATTCAGCAATTCAATCTACTGTTTGGCACTCAGACATGATGAAATCTGAATGAAACGAACTTGACAATCATTATGGCTGCTTCAATCTCTCCTGTGTTCACCATCATAGACAATGAGACATGTTAAGCCATTTCAACTCTTCCTTAGTGTTTTGTTATAAATATTTCCAAAAAAAAAATTCTTGAACAAAACTCACTGTTTAAAATGTACAATTCCTCTTAATTTTATTTTTGTCTTAAAACATTAATCATCAGATTAAATGAGTTACTTTTTCTCTCTTTAAATGAAAGAAATAATTACTCATTGAACCATGATAATATACAATGTTACAGGAAATTTTCTTTTTAAACTCTGTAATCTGATTTGAGCCACAGTAACGCCAATACCTTGCCCCTAATATCAGGGAAAGTGCTGCTACCTAGCTTCAACTGAGAATGATACCATGCTGCTGCTGCTGCTAAGTCGCTTCAGTCGTGTCCGACTCTGTGTGACCCCATAGACGGCAGCCCACCAGGCTTCCCGTCCCTGGGATTCTCCAGGCAAGAACACTGGAGTGGGTTGCCATTTCCTTCTCCAATGCATGAAGTGAAAAGTGAAAGTGAAGTCGCTCAGTCGTGTCCGACTCTTAGCGACCCCATAGACAACAGCCTACCAGGCTCCTCTGCCCATGGGATTTTCCAGGCCAGAGTACTGGAGTGGGTTGCCATTGCCTTCTCTGAATGATGCCATACCCTCCTCTTAAGTTACATCCGGTAAGTCTCCGAGACCTGTCATTAATATCCCCCTGTCCAGCTGCCCTTCTCAACCCCTTCTGATATCATTTTAGGAGCAGTTTTGATCAATTCTCTCCAGAATTAATGCTGCACATTCTACCACATCCTTCTTCCTGCGGCTTATCACCCTTATCTCCAGCTTTTCCACCAACACTTCCTGTGCCTCACAGCCCAGTTAAACCGAATGAAGGCAGTTCCTCATAGAAAAGCTTCTCTCTCTCCTCTCAGTTTTGCTGATCCTCCTGGGGTAATCTTCTCTTTGCCTACCTACTGCTTTTTCTTCAAGACTGGCACATTGGTGTTTCTTCTATAACTCAATGGTACTCTATTTCTTCTTCCAAAACACTGTCTACTTGCTTTGTCTGATTCTCCCACTAGATGATACTTTTTGGGGCATTATCTTTCAACTTTGTATCCCTAGCGACCTGTGTGATGGCAGGTACATAAGATTCACTCACAAGTTTATTGAACAAAGTATTTGTGTAGTGAATAAACTTCAACTGCTTGCTGAAACACAGTATTTCAAGACAATTCATTAATTCTTAAAATATGAATTTTATGAATCTTAGTTACTTGGTGATATTAAATACCTGATACATAGAAGTGACAACCAGAAATGTATTCTAATAAATTGGAATAAGAATATCAAATTATATGCTTTGTAGAAATGGATAACTCTCCATACACATCATAAAATGAAAATACTCTGAGTTGTGGTAAAAAACCAAGTGTTGAATCAAGCTGCAAAACTTCAAATTAGCATTTATATTTAAAACTAAATCATAAATAGATGTATTCATTCATCAACATAATATTTAAATGACTGTTGAAAAATTTATTTTTTAAAGAGTGGTAACAATACAGGTTACATTAATGCTTCTATGTCATGTTACTAATACAATGGGCTTCTATTTTAACTGAGTTTATGTTACCCTATTAAATGTGCATTCGTATAGAGAATGGACAATATATCTATGCAATTATGACTTCCTCAAATTGGAACTTCTAGAAAGTAGAAAGGAGAAGGCAATGGCACCCCACTCCAGTACTCTTGCCTGGAAAATCCCATAGATGGAGGAGCCTAGTAGGCTGCAGTCCATGGGGTCACAAAGAGTCAGACACGACTGAGCGACTTCACTTTCACTTTTCACTTTCATGCATTGGAGAAGGCAATGGCAACCCACTCCAGTGTTCTTGCCTGGAGAATCCCAGGGACGGGGGAGCCTGGTGGGCTGCCGTCTATGGGGTCACACAGAGTCGGACACGACTGAAGTGACTACTTAGCAGCAGAAAGTAGAAATTGATTCAGAAAGCATTGGCATCAGTTTAAAAATGAGAAAAACCACAATGGCAACTAAAAGAAGCTGAAATTGAGCTTCATCCTTTTATTCATTCTCTCACTGAATTTTGTACTTGCAATAGATGTGACCTCTAAACCAACTTGCAATCTTGGGGAAAAATGGGACAAATGTGGCCCTTCAACAGATTCTTTATGGGATCAATACTATAGAAGACAGGCTTAATCAAGTATGCTAATAGCATGGGTCTGTTTGGTACCTCAGCTCATAACTCCTTTGTGGAATTTTTATTTGAATTCATAAAACTTGCAGAAACATACTCATTAGATGTAATAATTTTTAAAAATAATAGTTCTTATCCAGGTAAGAAATATCTGTACACTTCCAAAGTACACTTATGTATTCTTGACTTTAGCTGGATAACAATATGAAATTTGGTTTTAAATAAATCCCCATGGATTACAATGCAAATGTATTTCACAAGGTGAACAAATAAATGTAAATGGCAATTTGATGATTATGTCTCTGTCTTTCAAAAGTTTCCATTTCAGATTTAATATTTAATTAGTCCAACTTTATCCCTTAATGCCACTAGAAAACAGACTTTTTGGTCATATTAAGATAATCAAACATATTCTTGCCAATTTTCCACGTGGCTTACCTGGGTTTCTCATCTGATTGACCGAGATACATTATTTAGGCTATGTGAATACAAATATTTAAAATTTTTGTGTATCTAATGGCTGCCTAAATAAATGCATGCACGTGCTGGGAATAAACACTACATTTGCATCTGTCGCTGCCCAGAGAATGGAAGGACACAGTATCACTGATGGTTATTGACACAATTAATCAGTATCCCTGTGACAAAGAGTCCACAAAAGAGTTAGAAGAGGTTTTAGAGACATCCTTACTAAAGTCTTGGAAACTTTCAATCGAATTACCAGTTTGCATTTGGAATGACATATGGATGTTACCCTCTACTTAGCTAAGTGACTTGTAATAATTACACCCAGGATGTTGAGACAGAGCCAAAGTCAGTGCTTTGACAGCGAGTCTGTCACAATTACTTAAGTGTTGCTTTTTTTGTGAGTCTCACAAATGAGTCTAAGCAAATCCTAGAAATAAAATTAAATGAGAAAGTAGATATTACTGGGCTGGCCAGAAAGTTCATTTGGGATGTTACAAAATATCCAAACAAACTTTTTGGCCAACCCAATACACAGCCCTAAGAAGGTAGCAGCTATTGGACAGGATCTTAGAAAATGTCCATTCCAATCATCGATTATTTAGGAGAGAAAAATGAGGCCAGAGTCCTAAGGATTTTGCGGGGAAGAGAGAAGGAGATAAGAGATGGAGAGAAACAGCTTTCTTTATCATATCAATCACACTGGATTGTAGCTACTTCTATGTCCAGAACTCAAAAAATCCAGGCTCTGTGTCAGTCTTAGTCATTTCTGGATCCTTAGTACTTAGTGCAATGCTTCTCAGAAATGAGTGTATATATGGATGAGCACATGAATGTTCAGTATTACCTTGGGGAAGGCTCTTAACCTTGCTAAACCTCACCTTCATCCTCTGCAAACAGGGATAAAGGTAACTACTTCTTAGACTATTATCAAAGGAAAGTTTAAAAAAAATAATAGTGTTCAGCAATGGACTTTGCACAAAGCAGCACTTGTTAAGTATTAATGGAATGAGTGAGTGAATGAAATCAATCATAACGAAAATACCCATTTCTCTGGAAAGTTCTACCACAAGACATGGAAAGGTAAGAAAAGCTTTTGGCATATCCTTTTCTAATGGTTCAGTTAGAAAAGAGGGAAAATATAAAACTAAACCCAATAAACAATACAGAACTTAAAAACAACTTCCAAATACATGTTCAAGGAAAAATTATTCAAACTACTCTAGACAATATAATTCTGAAGAGAATAAAGAACACTGCAATACCTGATAAGATTCTGACTTCTGCTTCATTTCCTGTTCTTGAGCTGGCTGGATTCCGGGCTAAGCATCGATAGATCCCAATGTCCCCCGGTTGAAGTCGACTGATCTGCAAGGCTCCAGAGGGCAAGACCACCACTCGGGAGTCGCCAGGGATGGGAGTCAGGTCTTGCTGGTTTCTCTGCCAGTGTATTGTTGGCATCGGCTCCCCAATGACTTCACACTTGAGTAGCACCGTGTCACCCATGAAAGCCGTGATAGATTCTGTCTGGGAGAGGAACCTCAGGGGTCCTAGGAGAAACATGAAGAATGAAGAATAAATCTTTCAGATGAGTCACAATCATCCCCAAATAAGATAATCATACCTGTATTCTTGATAGAAAACCAAGAGAAAAGTACTTTGGTCACATAAGGCACAGAGTTGACTCACTGGAAAAGACCCTGATCCTGGGAAAGATGGAGGGCAGGAGGAAAAGGGGTAACAGAGGATGAGATGGTTGGATGGCATCACCGACTCAATGGACATGAGTTTAAGAAAATTGGGAGTTGGTGATGGACAGGGAAGCGTGGCGTGCTGCAGTCCACAGGGTTGCAAAGAGTTGGACACGACTGAGTGACTGAACAACAAAAGCAGTTTCAAGAATGATGGGCCATATTAACCATCAATTTTAGTAACAGAGAACAGTCTTTCACAGATTGACTGCTTAAGATAAATAATCATCAGAATTTATCAGTTATGCTGTGGCAGAATGAAAAAATGTTTATGTAGGAATTAGACTTTTTTTTTTTATTTCTAGCCTGTCTGGGCCACCTATTCCATGTGAGTCTTCCAGTAACTTGTTTCATTTCTTTGGGCTATAAAATGGGATAACAATAAATTCAGCTCATACAACTACTGTGATGTTCATTTGAAATAACATGTAAAAAGATACATAGATAATTAAGCAAAGGTAGGGAAAAAAGAAAAGAGAAAAAATAAATAAAAACTGACCACTACTGAGCATAAAGCATGGTGAGAGAAGCCTCCTCCACCATGCTGTTGTATATAAAAAGGTAGAAGATATTTGGAGCCTACCATCTTGAACCTCCTTCTGTGAATAGATGGATTATTTGTGACCCTAATGCTTTGGCCATGAAAGCATTTCTTTACGATTGCAAACATATCTGAATGAGTTTCGTCACCACTGATGGATCCTGGCAATTTTACTTCCTAGAGTTAATTCAAATCAACAATTTTAATTTCTTGATTTATCTTCTATTCATCATAGTTATATTCTACTTTTTAAAAAATTTTTACTGGGGTTGGTTTCATTGTATGTGCATTTCACAATAAGATTTGATTCACTCATCAGTTTGGGTTTCATGTCAAGTTTTTCTGCTCATATTTATCTTACTGTAATTTTTATTTTATAGATTTATTTTAACTAGGCCAAAATTTCCTAGGTCTTGGTTTAAATTTTCTAAGGAAACTTTCTACCAATGTTTAGTCAATAACAAATTCTAATGTGTTCAGTGTGAAATACCGTTAATTTTATTTGGGGGTATATTAATTCTTGGGGTCGCAAAGAGTAAGACACGACTGAGCAACTGATCTGATCTGATCTGATATTAATTCTTACAAACCTAACTCTCCAGGTAATCTGATAAAAGTTTTGCTTGGGTGAAAAGTGCGAAGGCAAAACAGCCTAAGTTAAAACATCATAATTTAACGTGGGAGACAATCAGGAATGCTGTGGAGAAGTCTCATATTCTAGGTTAAGGTAATATTTCATGTCCCTTTCAGAGATTATTCTTTTGAGCCACAAGATAGCTGAATTCATGAAAAAGGAAATCACATCAATATTATATTCAGAATAGATAAAGGTTGCCAAAGATGGTATACCACTTTTTATAGTCACAATCCTAAACAGACCTACAGAGCTGGAGATGTGACATTATGGTTCAGCAAGAATAATTCATTCTAGACCACACGGAAACAGTAACTTTGATGCACATGTTAATTTATCAATTGAAATTTATCCTACACATAGGTACTAAAATTACTCATCTGGAGTCTGTATCCGTGGAGCTATGAGTTTGTCTCAGCAATGCAGATGTTTCTACAGTGGGAGCCAACCATATGCTTAATTTTCTCCTTACTTAGCTAACTGGAACTAATCTCTAACTATGCTGGATCCACTACTGAATGAAGACCAAAAGAAATCAGTTAACTTGTGCCCTGCCTCATTGTTCCAAGTCCAGTTTCCAAGCCGTTTGTAGTGTAGAATCTTGGGCACATTCAAAAGAAGGCAGCTTAATTTACTATTGATTAGCTTCAATATGGATTTAAAGCATGCAGCTGAACAGAGAATGGTTTATATATACTACATTAAGCAAATCTGCAATGACATGTGGCCAGATGTCATGACAGTTACATGGGTCAAGATATTTTTCTTTTTCTTTTTTTTTTCTAATTTTATTTTATTTTTAAACTTTACATAATTGTATTAGTTTTGCCAAACATCAAAATGAATCCACCACAGGTATACACGTGCTCCCCATCCCGAACCCCCCTCCCTCCTCCCTCCCCACACCATCCCTCTGGGCCGTCCCAGTGCACCAGCCCCAAGCATCCAGCATCGTGCATTGAACCTGGACTGGCGACTCGTTTCCTACATGATATTTTACATGTTTCATTGCCATTCTCCCAAATCTTCCCACCCTCTCCCTCTCCCACAGAGTCCATAAGACTGTTCTATACATCAGTGTCTCTTTTGCTGTCTCGTACACCGGGTTATTGTTACCATCTTTCTAAATTCCATATATATGCGTTAGTATACTGTATTTATGTTTTTCCTTCTGGCTTACTTCACTCTGTATAATAGGCTCGTTTCATCCACCTCATTAGAACTGATTCAAATCTATTCTTTTTAATGGCTGAGTAATACTCCATTGTGTATATGTACCACAGCTTTCTTATCCATTCATCTGCTGATGGACATCTAGGTTGCTTCCATGTCTTGGCTATTATAAACAGTGCTGCGATGAACATTGGGGAACACGTGTCTCTTTCCCTTCTGGTTTCCTCAGTGTGTATGCCCAGCAGTGGGATTGCTGGATCATAAGGCAGTTCTATTTCCAGTTTTTTAAGGAATCTCCACACTGTTCTCCATAGTGGCTGTACTAGTTTGCATTCCCACCAACAGTGTAAGAGGGTTCCCTTTTCTCCACACCCTCTCCAGCATTTATTATTTGTAGACTTTTGGATCGCAGCCATTCTGACTGGTGTGAAATGGTACCTCATAGTGGTTTTGATTTGCATTTCTCTGATAATGAGTGATGTTGAGCATCTTTTCATGTGTTTGTTAGCCATCTGTATGTTCTAATGAGGTGGATGAAACTGGAGCCTATTATACAGAGTGAAGTAAGCCAGAAGGAAAAACACCAATACAGTATACTAACGCATATATATGGAATTTAGAAAGATGGTAACAATAACCCGGTGTACGAGACAGCAAAAGAGACACTGATGTATAGAGCAGTCTTATGGACTCTGTGGGAGAGGGAGAGGGTGGGAAGATTTGGGAGAATGACATTGAAACGTGTAAAATATCATGCAAGAAACGAGTCGCCAGTCCAGGATCGATGCACGATACTGGATGCTTGGGGCTGGTGCACTGGGATGACCCAGAGGGATGGTATGGGGAGGGAGGAGGGAGGAGGGTTCAGGATGGGGAACACATGTATGCCTGTGGCGGATTCATTTTGATATTTGGCAAAATTAATACAATTATGTAAAGTTTAAAAATAAAATAAAATTTAAAAAAATAAAATAAAAGCATTAAAAAAATATATTTTTCAAACACATTTCTGACTTGTTTATTTGATAATGTTCTTCTTGGTGTCCATCCCTAGCATTTTATTTTATAGTTAAGGAAACCTAGCTTGGGAATAATTTACCCACACCTATGAGTTATACATTTTATACAAAGTAGATAAGAATAAAACATTTGTGATCAGCTGACAGAATATCTGGATACTTTTATATATTCATATATATGGTCCTGTACAAGTTAACACACACTGGATAAAATTCTAAACACGTATTTTACATCTGAATGTCTGTGGTATTCAAAAACTTCACTTGCAGAGTTCTAGACTTAGAATGAAACATAAATTGAAAGAGTAATTCAAACTGTACTCAATAGACGATTCCTCTATATAAACTTCATCTAGCCCGAAGAATCATAGATAAGGCATGAGACTGTATATGAATATAATTAGGCTTAATGGAATTGGCTACTATTGCTCATGCTTATTCGCTATGCATTCTATGGTGATTTCAGATCTTAACAAACAGGGGGTGGGGATCGACTTTAACTTAAAATTTAATGAAACGATGTTTGAAAACTTCAAATAGTGGATTATTTGACATAGAGAGAAAATATAAACATGATTTGTATCTTTTCCTTTTTGTCTCTACAAAAGAAACCCCACATATCAAAAAGCAATTCTAAGTTTGTGAGGTTCTATATGGCTTGAATTAGTGCTCCCGATATTGTGCTACCTTTGTGCGCTCACATCTCATGGCAGTGTAACAAACCAGCAACAGTATTAAAAGAAGAAGTTATAGCCTATCAACTTAGCACCATATTTTCAAGGCACAAGTACAAGCACCTAGTTATAAACATTAAACTCACTGCAGTTTATAAGGATGAAATACAGTATTCTCATAAGTCATTTAATGCTCTAATTCAATATAAAGACATAGGTATAATTTTAATTATATCCTTATGAAAAACAGTTACTTGCTCATCAAGAGCCTTTTCATGGAAAGAGCATGGTTCAACTCATTGGATCACATTTGACTAACTGTAAGCATTATGGGGGGCTTCCCAGGTGGCTCAGTAGTAAAGAATCTGCCTGCCAATGCAAGAGATGCAGGTTTGATCCCTGGGTTGGAAAGATCCCTTGGAGAAGGAAATGGCAACCCACTCCAGCATTCTTGTCTAGAGAACCTCTTGGACAGAGAAGCCTGCTGGGCTACAGTCCATAGCGTTTCTAAGAGCAAGACATTTCTTAGCAACTAAACAACAACAATCATAGCAAGAATGATATTCCTATCACTACCCTTTCCTCGCCTAAATCCATCCTAAACATAGTCAAAAGATTAGTGTTTCTAAATCACCAAAAGTTTTGGTTTCACTCAAGAAACTCTAAAATTCCATTTTCTAGTATCGTCTTAGACAAATATCCTGTTACCCAAGAATCCACACAGTGTTCCTTCCAGGCTCACCTTCCATAACTCCTGCAAAAGAATACTCAGATCTATTGACCAGGTCTAGACCTGGCTCCTTCTCGATGGTATTTCTCATTATATTTCCTCTAAAGAGGTATACCTTCTCCCCTAACATCTACCTACCAAAACTGTCATCCTTCTTAGAGTACTAAGTCAAAAAACCCTCTTTTCCTTAATCTTACTTATTGGAAATCATCTCTCAATCCTTTAATTTTTAAAGGACGTAAAGACAGTATGACAGTTGATGGTATAAATAAAAGGATTATCAGTATTTACATGTTTGTATACGTGTTTTTAAGTCCACAGAGCATAGCAAATATCTACTGAAAGAAAAAAATATAGATATTTACTGAGGTTCTGTGTCTATGTAGACTATTGCAAGACTGCAAATTTTGATAATTGCATTTGAGTGCTGGTTTATCACTTTCTTACCTACTCTGTGGCAGTTTGGGATGACAAATAATACACCTGGGTGCCAGATTACCTTGTGTCACTTCTGTGGTTCATCATTTAGCCAAATCTTGGCTTATTAAAAGCAAAAAACAAAACAGAAAACAGAACAGACAATTCAACATAAATAGCAATTGATCATCTCTAACTGTTAAAGGCTGCTTTTTGACTTGGCATCAACCAACTGGGTTGAATTCTGGGATGGTGCTTCTGGTAATTTTAAAAACCAAGTGGAACCTCCCTCTTCTCTCTGGGAATGTCCCACTTTTGGCCAAGAATAGACAGCATTGTTATTATTTTTTTTAATTGTTGCTCCTTTCCTCCATTTGACATCAGTCTGTAAATGGAGAAACAATATCAAAATGAAAAATCCAAAGAACAGAAAACCCTAAATAAACCCTCAAAGTTGGCCTCAGGGTCTACATTTCACAAGAACCATCAACTCAACCTTCACGCAGTGTGACTCATTGGAGAACTATCAGATCCAGATCAATGACACAGGAAACTTGAGTTTTATCATTGGTCCTATTCTATTCCTTCATAAACTACCTCCTTTCCTTCCCACAACAGCTCTTCGAGTAACTGTCGCTACCTTACAGATGGACCTTGGAAGCAAACTCATTCAAATGTTTACATTATGTACAATTGTTTAAAGAAAGTTTTGTCCTGAATGATACTCTTTTAAATATCCTATTTTCCCAAGCTAAGTGAAAATGTCCCCAAAAGAGTTCCTTTTATATAACAGTACCTCCTGGCTCCTCAACCCCCAAGTATCAGCATAATACTTGTAAACTCCTTTTAGTAAGTACACTCTGCCCCAGATTGAATTCTTACAAACTTCAGCCTGAATAATTTTGCAATTAAAAATAGCACATGAACCTATGGTTGGTGTTTCTATGGAAGCCTTTCACAGTTAGCCTTGGGGGAAGGCTGTTTGCAAGAGTGAATTGTAGTCAAAGTTCCTATCTTCTTGGTTAGCCTGGCCCAGGATTCTAAGAAACTTAGGCTTGTCAGAGAAGTCTCATCACAGCTAACTGACAGGTTTACACATTACCTGCACCTCTGTGTATTAACAAAGATCAGCACCTATTAGTGAGGAGGACAGTTCAGGAACCATAATAAGGAAAGAACACGCTGTTTATACATAAGGACAAGTCAGACATGTATATGTGGTGACTCCATTTTATTCCTTGCGATACGATAAGGAATGATAAACACAGGCACTGATAACTCAGATTTTATAAGCTGCTAATAATAAAAGTGCCTGTGCTTCAACATTAGGAATTTTACTGATGTCAACTATCCTAATTACAGTTGTATAGGAAGCATTACATGTTAGCAAGAGATATATAGCCATTATGAGTGTAACAAGGAGAAATGGGTGTTCCCTATTTCAGTTTCTAAAAGGATCCTTCCTAATTCTCCAGCTAATTTTAACACTAAAACGATTCATTATCTATTTATAAAGGTTACTTTGTTAAATGTTGCTCAAGGCCTAATAAACAGCCATAACTACAATTCTTTTCTAGAACATTTACTAACTATGGACTGTAGCCTATGAGGCTCCTCAGTCCATGGGATTTTCCAGGCAAGAATGCTGGAGTGGATTGCCATTTCCTTCTCCAGAGGATCTTCCCAACCCAGGAATTGAACCCGGGTCTCCCGCATTGCGGGCAGACACTTTACCGTCTGAGCCACCAGGGAATCCCTTACTAACTATACTAAGACTTAATTACCTGGTATTTAATAGTGCCAACATAGTACCAGAATTCTCATGTCCTCAGAGGGGCCTTCCCCAAATCTAGATAGAATTATTCCTATGTGCCTCCAATTATTCCTATGTGCCTCCAATTATTCCTATGTGCCTCCTTTGCAACATTCACTTCAGTTATAATTTATTAACTGTGGAATTAATTTAATAGCCATCTTCCCAGCTAATCTGTAAATTCCAGATAAGTAGAGCTGGTTCTATTTTATTCTGTACTCTGAACACTTAGCCCAGTGCATGGCATATCATTATCCATCAGTGTATGTTGAATGAAAAGATATGTACGCTGGATTAGGGAAATATCCCAGACTCTTATACATTGGGAAATGTAGGAAGAAGAGCATACAAAGATTTCTTCATGGAAAGTGAAAAAGGGTTGAAGCTATTAAACAGACAAAGTCAACCCATACAGATCTTCATTTGAAAAGATTGGGGGAGGGCACGTGTCCAGTGCATCCATGGAAATTTTGTCTAAGCCCGATAAGTTTAAATTGTGGAACAGTGATATTTCTAACGAGATTTCCCCATTCTTCCTTCAAATCACTGTCCTGGGAAACAAGCTTATCAATGGTCTCAGGACCAGCCCCGTCCCAGCTGGGACAGACTGGGTAGTGGCTCCAGTCATCAGTCAGGCTCTGGCCAATACATTTTTTTTTCCAAGAGCTCAGCACAACCAAACTGTTGGCTGTCAGCTGGGCAGTAGAAATGTTAATAGCAAAGCAGCAAACATTTTTCATTTGGGCTTTTCCTTTGTGATGCTAAAAAATGAGGTAAAAAATCACCATGGCAATGAATAAGCTGGTAAATCTGTAGGGACATCAAAAGTGTTAGGCTCTCAGAATTAAAATAATGAGAACAATAGTCTCTCCGCACCCTTCTACCCATGCGCTCATGGGCACTCACACACACCACATGGGGTAGCAGAGAAACCTTTCCACGGGTGCAGTCACCAAGTTTGAAGAGCTTAGACATGCACTCTCATCCACTTAAACCTAAACTACCTCTGCTTTTTAAGCTGAAGTGGAAATATTCCAGTGGAAACATTCCATTCCAGGTTTATGCCAAGACTCTCCTCTTCCTCCTGGGAGGCCTCTCCACCCACAGCGCCCCCAGACTGGGCCTATTCCTTCTTTTATATTCTAATCTCAATGTGGCACATGCTTCTGATTTGCTCTCTGGCCTCCTTGGCAGACTATCAGGATCCCTGTCTCCTCCTATAGAAGGGCTAATTATTAAGTAATTAAAGTTCATTTAATAAAAACAGACATCAATCGGAGGACAGACCTTGCAGTTGCAAACCCTGTCTTGCTTTTAAATATTCAGCAACGTGGTCATATCCTGCGACTGCCAGGGGAGAGCTGCCTTCAATGCTTTGTTCGCTCCAAATTAAAGCCTCACAGCTACGTCCCTTCAAAGCCAGACCTTGTTTGCCCCCTTTTAATTTTCAAATTAGCCCAGGGGGAGAGAATAGACATAATTCAAAGAGAGGTTTTCCAGATTTGGTTGCTTTCAGCAGCCAAAATACCAACAAAGGATTCTTAGAATACATGATAAGCATATTTCTCTATGTTCCTCTGAGAGTTATCATTTCCCTTCTTTAGTTTTTTTCCCCAAGTTTTTGTTTTAGCATCTTCATTTTCACTGGTGAAATGACAGGCTCCTAGGTGGCTGGCTGAAAAGTGGTGGCTGGAATGTGGCATTGCAAACCAAGTCTAGGAAGTGTGTCTGGCGGGTACTAGCCACTCTCCTCCAGTGTGTGGTCTGGGAAGAAGTATCCATGTGGCCGATTAGTTGAACTCACAAGGATGTAACAGAAGAAGTATGAAAGGGAAAGAAAACTGTAGGCAAATGATACAGTTTGTCCAGCTGTGCAAGATTAGAAGCATGTACATAACTCATTTCCCTGGCAAAAAAAAAAAAAAAGGGGGAGAAATGTCATCATGTAAGACTTTCTTGGAATCACCCATGTGGTTTATTCAACATAAACACTCTAGGGACTGCTCTGGTGGCTCGAGCGGCTAGGAATCCACCTCTCAATGAAGAGCACACAGGTTCCACCCCTGGTCTGGGAAGAACCCACATGCTGTGGGGCAACTAAGCCCACGCACCACAAGTATGGAGCCTGTGCTCGGCAACAAGAGAAGCCACAACAACGAGAACCCCACGCCCGGCAACTAAAGAGCATCCCCTGCTCATTGCAACCAGGGGAAGCCTGTGTGCGGCAATGAAGACCCAGCACGGCCAGAATTCAATACATAAATAAAACACTCTCTAATGGGCTGGTATTTTCCCAGATCTTTCGAAACTGATTACACATTAGACTTGGAATCAAGTGGTCATTTTGGGAACTCCTGTAATCCATGAGTGATCAAGAGTCAGTTTGAATAGAGGTCTATCATCATTTCATCACCTTGCCTTGTTAGGTTCTTGGCCTTCATATCCATTGGAGCAATTCAGGATTCTCCAAGTCACCCCTGTTAATAGCAGCCTTAGGGCCTCTGGTAGCCAACATCACACCTTCGTAAGAATTCGAAAAGGGTGCTCTCTTTGAAGGGATGAGTGTACAAAGGTGTTCCGTGGGATTAGCTAGCAAATCTAGAGTTGGGCCTCAGGGCCTGCCTAACCTTTGCTTGGAGACTGTTCTCACACATGAACTACACCCATGTAACTGACAGCTTTGTCCACCCTCTCTTGACTTCATGATCTGCAATCAGTCAAGCATGATTCAGCTTGGCTCATCCATGTCTTTTGTTAACTCTAGGGTCAACAGAGGCAGATCTTAGAAGCATGTTTCCAGGTAGCAAGTTAATAACTATTTTTCCTCATCCTTCTGAGCTATTATGCAATATGTATTTCCCAGAACATGAATAAATAATGAACAGAGCTATATCACCTCTTCCTCAAAGTTACATGGTATTATATTCACAGAGAGAGATTCTTTTTCAAATTTAATCAAATCATATTGAACATCAATGCCATTTTTGTCCTATGAGTTGATACACTGCCTTTGAAAAGTGATTCATCAATGTATATCATAACAATGGAACTCAAGAACTTCACTTCTAGGAATCTCTCCATAAACATATGAAAAAAAAGCTATACACACACACACAATTATTCAGTACAGCATTATTTAAAATAGTGAACATTAGAAAATGAGCTAATTGCTGATTATTATAAGCAATTGATGATTGCATAAGCAAATTATGGAATATCCAGCATACTTAACATAATACAACCATATAAAATTGTTAATATTTTTTAAAGTGAGGAAAATTATTTTTCTCTTTTTTTTTTTGTCTACAACAAGCATATCTGAAAGTGTACAAAGGGACATTTTGCTAATGAGTCTAACCCTCTATTCAGTGTGGATTAAAAAAAAAAAAACTATTCACAAGCATATTGATTTTCATGAAAAGATGTTTAATTCCACAGGCTTTGACAATAACTTTATTTTCATTCTCTACTTTGCAGATAAAATTCTTATTACAAAACCTGAGATTGGTTTATAATCAATAGTAATGAATAATTTTACAGAATTCAGGCTCAGGCTTTCCATCAAGCTTAAATTTCATTACGCATGGCTAACAAATGGTCACAACATTCATGAAAGCTGATTATGAATGTGGCTGATATTTGCTGGGCCAACCTGTAAACTGGGCTTGTTTCAAGGCAGGCAAATCATCCAAACGACAGAAAAGCAAGCTCTTAGAGTTGTATGACTTTTTGTTTTACATCAAGTAACTGTCACCAGCCCTTCCCTACTATCTAGGTTCTCCAGATAACCCTGCCACAAATCTCCACCACCACTGATTACATCATCTTATGGGAATTTCCAAAGTACTTTTCGTTCATTCACTTTTTCAGTCAGTGTGGTGGTTAATTTCATATGTGGATATAAGTATGCCATGGGGTGCTAAGACTTTCAGTTAAACGTTATTCTGAGTGTATCTGTGAAATGTTTGTAGACTAATATTTGAATCAGGAGACTGAGGAAAGCAGACTGCCCTCACTGGTGGGGCTCATCCAGTCCATTGAGGCCTTGCACAAAACAAAAAGGTGGAGTAAGAGGATTCATTCTTTCCGCCTGACTTTGAGCTGGGACACCAGGTTTCTCAAGCATTCAGACTGAAACCAGAACCAGCACTTACACCGTTTGCTTTACTGGATCTCTTTACTGGACTCTTTGCCAACCGCAGGAGGATTTCTCAGCATCCATAGTCTCATGAGTTTCTCTGGAGAACTCAGAGTAACACAATCAGTCAACATTTACTGGGGCTCCTAACATGTGGCAGCGGAGGCTTCCCTAGTGGCTCGATAGTAAAGAATCTGCCTGCCAATGCAGAAGTGGCTTTGATCCCTGGGTCTGGAAGGTCCTCTGGAGAAGGAAAGGGAAATCCACTCTAGTATTCTTGCCTGGGAAATCCCATGGACAAAGGCAGGCTACAGTCCATGGGGTTGCAAAAGAATCAGACACAACTTAGCGACTAACACGACAACATGTGGCAGGCAGCGTCCTGATGGCCTGAGAAATATAATGATGAAAACTGATACTAGCTTCTCTCACCGAAGAGCTCCTCTGGATTTTGAAAGTCCAAGGGAGACGTGTGAGATTCATATTCATCATATTTCTTGAGTGAAATATGCTAAAGCCCCAATAACAGGAGAGCCCAGACAAAACTTAGCAGGAGATAACCCTATTAGTCTCAAAGCTCACTGAAACAATAACCTATTGAGGGACTTCCCTGGTGGTCCAGTGGTTAAGAACTTGCCTTCCAATGCAGGGGATTCGGGTTCAATCCCTTTGGGGGGACTAATATCTCACATGCCACAGGGCAATAAGCCTGTGCAGAGCAACTAGAGAAAGACCACATGCCACAGTGAAGGCCCAGCACAGCCAGAATTTTAAAATAATAATAATAATTTAAAAAGAATCTATTGGGTTATGATTGTTTCAAACTTTTCACTGAGTGTATCATCCAAAGGATTAAATACTTTTCTACCTGTTAATAAATTATCCCAAATGCTGACTTTTCTTGCTACCAGTAGCACTGATTGAATACATACTAGGCACTATATAAGGTATAATAATATGAAGTATAGCCTCTTCCTGGCTGTAAAGGGCTCTACTAAAATTCCCCAGAAACATCTTGTATTTTCAGCTTGTTAGGTAGGACCATCCTCCTTTCAATATAAAGGATTTTTTTCCTGTTAAAAAAATATGACTGACTCCCATATTTAGAATTTGTAGACACAGATCAAAGAAAGGAGAAACCTAAATGGAACAAGTTTTCAGCGAAAACAGTGGTTTCAGCTCAATACCTACCTCTATTTCAGTATATAATTGATTAAAGTTAATTTGATAACAAATGAAGTGAAAGTCACTCAAAGAGTCAGGCCAACTCTTTGCAACCCCATGGAATACAGTCCCTGGAATTGTCTAGGCCAGAATACTGGAGTGGGTAGCCTTTCCTTTTTCCAGGACATCTTCCTAACCCAGGGATTGAACCCAGGTCTCCTGCATTACGGGCAGATTCTTTATAGCTGAACCACAAGGGAAGCCCAATAACAGCTAAGATTCACATCAAATATATCAAAAAGATTAAATTCTTTGTCTGACAATTCCAGTATCATTTTTCCTCCCCACAAAATCTACCTGAAATATGAGAATCAAGAAACCCCAGCAGAAATAATCATTTACATGAAAAACTTCTGGTAAATCTATATAATTTAAATTTTGATTTGAAAGTACCTACTGGGAGAAAATTGGAGCTAATGAGACATTTGCATGCAGTTCATTTGCACAATGGAAATGGGAAGACAAAATACATCACTTCACTGCTAAACATGTATGATTTTCTACCTTCTCTACTGAGACCTTGAGGAAATCAAACCATTTAAGAAATTACCAAAAATTTGTAGCTTGTCCCAGAGTTACCAAATATCCCTGATAGGATGAGCCATTCAAATGAAAAAAAAAAAGTGTCTGATGCCAAAATTCAATTCATATTTTGGGATTGTTTCAAACTCACCAGAATCAATATCTACCACAAGAACCTGAACTAATCATTTATTAATGCTAATGCTTTAATAAATACCTAATAAATGCTTAGCATTAGGTATACAAAAAGACAACATTAAAAGATATACACTCTTCTATAAAAAGATAACATTACAAAAAGATTAACATTACTTTGCCAACAAAGGTTTGTCTAGTCAAGGCTATGGTTTTTCCTGTGGTCATGTATGGATGTGAGAGTCGGACTGTGAAGAAGGCTGAGTGCCGAAGAATTGATGGTTTTGAACTGTGGTGTTGGAGAAGATTCTTGAGAGGCCCTTGGACTGCAAGGAGATCCAATCAGTCCATTCTGAAGGAGATGAGCCCTGGGTGTTCTTTGGAAGGAATGATACTAAAGCTGAAACTCCAGTACTTTGGCCACCTCATGTGAAGAGTTGACTCATTGGAAAAGACTCTGATGCTGGGAGGGATTGGGGGCTGGAGGAGAAGGGGACGACAGAGGATGAGATGGCTGGATGGCATCACTGACTTGATGGATGTGAGTCTGAGTGAACTCTGGGAGTTGGTGATGGACAGGGAGCCTGGCGTGCTGCGATTCATGGGGTCGCAAAGAGTCGGACACGACCGAGCAACTGATTTGATCAATGCTTAGCAATCATTTCCTGTTGAAAAATGTCAGTAAATTAGACAACAGTAGGTCATCTTTCCTGAAAATCTTTCTGTGTGGAGTCATTCTAGTGGGCTCGATAGTATCTGATACTTGGACTTAGAGTAAGATGGAAAAAGGACATACCTGGGCAGTCAGAGAGAGGTATTTTTCCTGTTTCTTAGGGGTGTGGTAGTAAATAAAACATTCCTTCAGGACAGCTTTAAGTCTCAAGTATGAGAGTACTTAAACACTTTCATGGAATTACAGATAACACTACTTCCAAACTTGTTTATGCTCTTTCCTGATCTTATGATCAATTAGCATAAAAAATATTAAAGTATTAGGAATTATTTCTTAAAAGGGAACACGGTTCAATAGATACAAAATGAGCTTTGAAGAGCAGGGGGCAAAGAGGAGCACGGCAAAGGGTTAGACTAAGGGAGTCATATATTACAGATAATTCAGACAGAGCACCAACTTGGTAAGTTTGGATTTCATTCATTATTAAGGAATTCTGAGCAAGAAAATTACGTGATCAGATATACAATTTTTGAAGACCATTCTTGTGTCTGTGTAGAGGATGAGTGGGACTGAGGTCACAGGTGAAGCCAAGAGTGGAAACAAGAATCTCACGAACAGTAGTCGAGGTGAAAGAAAACGGGGTTTGTATTGGGAGAGAAACTCACACTGGCAGTCTTGTCCTCCCACCCCTGGGGCTGGGCCTGGGCCTCAAATCCTCACATAGCCTGATCTGATTTACCTCTTTGTATAAGAATCTTTTTCCATTTCAGACTCCGTGGATGTTCCTTTGTTCTGATGAAGAGTGTATGTCATTGATCCTTAGGCACGTTCCCAGTCTTCAGTATTTCAAACTCCACAGCGAGGGTCTGGAGAATTTTCTACTGTGGCACAGAAGGGTGCAAGCAGACCAGCTGCCCGGTGCCAGCTTTCTGGGGACCCCCTGGCCATGGGGAAACACTGCCCACTTGTTTATCTGAGTAAAGCACTATTGCATCCAGTGCTTGGCTGCGTTTTGCTTGCCTCGGCAACTCTGATACTGAGATACAGTAGACAGAAGTGTCTGGAGTCCACCCCTGGGAAGGATAACAAGTGCCCAGTGCTTTGTCCCCAGCTCGAGTAAGGGAGGTAATAATGAGAACAGGAAACAAGAGAGAGGCTAGATACATTTTGAGGCAAAATCAACAAAACCTGTTGAAGGCTGAGTGTGGGTTGTGAGGGAAAGGGGATCAAGAACCAGCCCTGGCTTCAAAAAAAAAAAAAAAGTAGGTTGTGGGAGAAGGGAATTTGGCTTGAGTTAAGTGGGTGTATGCGGTAGTTTGAAGGAAGCCAGAAAAAAAGGACACTTTAAGAGATGTGGCACTAAAACTTGAACAACAGTAAGAGACCAAGTAAGTTACTGGCTGTCAAGCTCTGAATCTCAAAGTTGAAAGGATTAGAGGTCATCATCAAAGTTCTTTCCATTTGTAAAATTATATAACCATGTGATTCTATGTTTAAACAACTTAATATGTGGCCAGACCTTACAGTCATCCAACATTTAACAAAACTAACACAATAGAGAGTATAAATTATTGGAGATACAGAAGTAAATAAAACATTCCCCATCACTGTCCTGATAGAGCTGCCAGTCTAGGAGAGATACGGTGCTCATCTTACATTTATCACAAAGACACCAAGAGAGACTTAAAAACAAGCTTGGAGATTGACGCTATGAGTGATTTTGATTTGTTAGTCGCTCAATCATGTCTAACTCTTTTGCAACCCCATAGACTCTAGCCCACTGGGCTCCTCTGTCCATCAGATTTCCCAGGCAAGAATGTTGGAGTGGGTTGCCATTTTTTTATCCAGGGAATTTTCCCAACCCATATATTAAACCCACATCTCCTGTATCAGCAAGTGGATTCTTTACCACTGAGCTACCAGGTAAGAGAGGAGCCAATAAAATCTCCCCAATATTGCAAAAACTGACCAACTCAAGTTAATGTGAAAAATTCTTGTTCCTTTATTATCCCAAGTGAACTACCTTGTCATTTATTGAGCCTTCTCATTAATTTACTCCCTCTGATTTACTTTAGCTCTGTAGATAAAACTCTTGTTGTCAAAGGCTATCTAAAATATTGTTATTTTTAAGACATACAGCTTTTCAACTAAGAGAAGATCAAAAGTATAAGTTTCCAAAAGCTAGATTTATCCTAAACTTTGCCAAGTTCTTTGAATTGACTTTGAATGAAAATTTGCTCTCTTTGAAGCAAACTCTTATGTATTTCACTCTTCTCTTGGCTTTAGCATTTGAGGATTTGAGACAATGTTTAGAGTGATTTACAGATACTACTTCTGTGTCAGAGTGGTGTTTGAGACACACAGGACATCTTATTGTAATCTCTATTCATCCTTTTGGGAAATATGCTGCTGAGTTGAGTCTTAGATCAAGGATCATCTATTAAGATACCAATGAAATCCATCAATCTTAAGTCCCTTATGAATTATGTATGGGATGCATCTTTAAAGCAATTTCTCACCACTAAATGTATTAAGGGTTAATCTGATTTTATTGGGGATCTCAGAATATAGCATTATTTCTCAAATTTCTCGTCAGATATGTACCATAGTGAGTATATTTTTCCTGGGTTTATGAGGTCATTCACTCTCCATATCTATCTCCTGCAGTCATAGTAGCAAAATGCCCTGTTAGAACTAGTCTTCTCATTTAGCTTCTGAACATGGCTTCCTACTTCCCATCTGACTGCTCAGCTTTGCCACCCCTCTGCTCTCTGCCTGATTTCTTTACTTCTTCACACTTTCTGAGGGCTGAGCCTTGTGTGGATTTGTTTACTGTTCCAGCCTAGGTGTCTGGTACTTAATAGGCACTCAATACACATTTGATGAATGCACAAGTAACTGAATCCAACTCAAGCTTTCAGGTCCAAATCACATCTATTTTCCCTTTGCTTCTCTGATATCCCATCCAATATATATTTTGCTGGCTCTCATTTGGCAATCCACAACCAGTCATTGATATATTATCTTATTTTCATGCATCTCTAGTTAAATTTTAGGTTGCTCAAGGATACCTACATTTCTCGATATTTTGTGAATATTCACAGCTCAGTGTCTCATATAGGGAAAACATCAAATAATACCCTTGTTTTAAGTCTGATCACACTTAGGAGTGATTATTTCTGCTTTACCCCTTTACTCAAAGGGCCATCTGTTAAGAAAACTCTAAAACAGTTAGCTTCAGTTGATTCATTTCATCTTAAAGTTTTGATAGCAGATCTTTTCCATTTCAGAATATTTTAATGGTGGCCTCAATCTGTGCAAAAGTCTCATTAATTGCAATTTAGAACCTATAACTTGCAATAACTTAGTTCTTAAAGAGTTGGACTATCTTTAAGGCAACTATCAAGAGATTTTGCAAGCAAAGTAATTGGACAAAAACAATTTACAGTGCACTCTGCACTTTTAACGTGACTCCTCTGGATTCTGAAACATGGGACATGGTTATGCAGTTTTACTCCACTTATGAAATCCCTGCTTTACAGGGATGGTTTGATGTCACTGTACACGCCTCTCTAAAAGTAATCTATATGCTTTCTGAAAGTAAGAATAATATTTCAATTTCTACAGTCTCTTCTGCCCAGCACAGTTCCTTTGCAGTAGTATGTGGTAAATGGTAATTGATCAATTAATTATTAAAAGCTGGGTTTTTCATCTGTATTCCTTCCATAATCTTTGTAGCCTCCATTGTTATCATCATTTCCAGAACTCTCAAGTGAATACGAATATAAACAAATATTAGTTTCTTCATTTAAGGCTGAAAGAGACCTTAGAGATGAAATAAATCTAATCATTTCAATTTATGGAAAATATGTGTCAAAT
Source organism: Bos javanicus (assembly GCF_032452875.1). Taxonomy (NCBI): domain Eukaryota; kingdom Metazoa; phylum Chordata; class Mammalia; order Artiodactyla; family Bovidae; genus Bos; species Bos javanicus. The sequence continues at coordinate 52,281,401 of NC_083891.1, read as the reverse complement.
ATACAAAATTAACATTTTACCCCATCGTCAATATATTTTTTCCAATTTTTATATATTAGAGATTCTGAATATCTCAGAGTATATGCCTATATCTGTGATATTTATACACACATACATGTGCATGATTAATAAGCATTCAGACATGTAAATAGATACAGATACATAGACAGCATGTCTGAATGCTTATTTATATGTGTACAACTATAGGCAAATATATACATAGATAACTACGTTTCACGTGGATTTATGTATACAAACACATACATTCACTTCATACATATTCCTACGAGATGTATAGTTGACTATTAAGCAAGTGGAGAATTGAGCAAAGTGCTCATATTAAAATAGCGTATTGTCCCTCATTGTTAAGAAGTACTTTTATCTTAAATAATTAGACAATTAACCCAATTTTTCTCACCATTGTTATGTTTTATCACTATTTTCCCTTTATAAAACACACTTTTCATACTTGTTCTCTCCACTAAATTTTTCAAGCAATCAAAACTTAGATTTAAAGAATAAACTGACTCCAGTTTTATCATTTAGAGAAATGGTAATAGCCTTATAAATCAGGAGCTTGTCCATTATACAGTTTTTTTTTTAATATGATTCAAACTTATCAGCAAAGATGCCTTATTATTCACACCAAATTGAACTGCTAATTTTCAGAGAAAAATGCACCTGTGGAAAAAGAAAATATACCTTTAAATTGCGTTATCCACTGACAGGACCACATACTGTTTTGTCCTTGTTGTTAATGCAGAAATCAGAGGGTGTAAATCTCTTCATCTTCCTGTCAGCACTTCTGGTCAGGGTGTTAATGGCTTGTAGCCAGGAAGGTGCATAGGCTTATAGCCAATCAGCAATGAAACCATTTAATCAGCTTTTCAAACAGGAAGTGCAAGTTGAGGAGGTAGGGGAGCTCTGCACTAATGCATTTAGACGGAAACATCTTAAATCTCTGATTAAAACAAGGGACAAATAATCTTAATCCTCTGTGATATAAAGTGGGTAGAAGAGATCCACTTCATTTATTAAGTGGTCTACTAATCTTACCAACTGAAAATAAATTATCAGCATCTGAACAGATTTCTTTTCAAAGGGTAAAACCGGATACCCCCTGCCAGATAAAAGTACTCTATGTACCTTCAGAGAGGAGAAGCATCAGAAAGGTCTCTTGCTTAGAAAAACTAACACTTCTATGCACAGATGGTTTGGTCTGGTACAGAAAGTGTAAAGTGTCTAATTCTCAGACAAGCTGGACTGAAAAATCCTGAATGATGATCAATAACAGTTGCATGGACTACACAATGAGACTGTAGAAATGTACCATTTGACATTCTTCAGGGGAAATAAACACAGGAAGTTGAGATAATTGCCTAAAATATCTTGGGAGAAACACCCTGATATCCACCAGGGTTGTATTATAAAAAGCATTCAAGTTGCAAGTAATTTATTCAAATACTTGTTAATAAATGAGAGGGAAAATGGTCATCATGAACAAGACCTAAAAATAAATGTTAATACAATTAGTGTTTTTTATCTTAACTTCCTAGTACTAAACTCTGAACAAATGCCTTTTGCTGGAGCTATCTCTTTGCAGTCAAAATGGCATGAGTAGAGAAAACACAATGTAAAGTACTAAGCAGCACAAAGGGTAGAAAATAAAATGCTTAACTCTCCATTTCTACAAATAAATACTAATGCCAACTTTAAAAAAAAATCATTAAGTTTTTCTAAAATGCTTGGAGAAGAGATAGTGAAAGGAAAAATGAGCTACCTTAATTAGGTCTAAATGTTACAGAGTGAGAACAAGATTTAGATAAAAATACAAGCAATCTGCTGCTGCTGCTGCTAAGTCGCGTCAGTCGTGTCCGACTCTGTGCAACCCCATAGACAGCAGCCCACCAGGCTCCCCGGTCCCTGGGATTCTCCAGGCAAGAACACTGGAGTGGGTTGCCATTTCCTTCTCCAATGCATGAAAGTGAAAAGCGAAAGGGAAGTCGCTCAGTCGAGTCTGACTCTTCGCGACCCCATGGACTGCAGCCCACCAGGCTCCTCCGTCCATGGGATTTTCCAGGCAAGAGCACTCTACACAGTCTTTTTTTTTTTTAATTTTTTGAATGTTGAGTTTTTTTTTTTTTTTCTCTAATTTTATTTTATTTTTAAACTTTACATAATTGTATTAGTTTTGCCAAATATCAAAATGAATCCGCCACAGGTATACATGTGCTCCCCATCCTGAACCCTCCTCCCTCCTCCCTCCCCATACCATCCCTCTGGGCCGTCCCAGTGCACCAGCCCCAAGCATCCAGCATCATGCATCGAACCTGGACTGGCAACTCGTTTCCTACATGATATTTTACATGTTTCATTGCCATTCTCCCAAATCTTCCCACCCTCTCCCTCTCCCACAGAGTCCATAAGACTGTTCTATACATCAGTGTCTCTTTTGCTGTCTCGTACACCGGGTTATTGTTACCATCTTTCTAAATTCCATATATATGCGTTAGTATACTGTATTTATGTTTTTCCTTCTGGCTTACTTCACTCTGTATAATAGGCTCCAGTTTCATCCACCTAATTAGAACTGATTCAAATGTATTCTTTTTAATGGCTGAGTAATACTCCATTGTGTATATGTACCACAGCTTTCTTATCCATTCATCTGCTGATGGACATCTAGGTTGCTTCCATGTCTTGGCTATTATAAACAGTGCTGCGATGAACATTGGGGAACACGTGTCTCTTTCCCTTCTGGTTTCCTCAGTGTGTATGCCCAGCAGTGGGATTGCTGGATCATAAGGCAGTTCTATTTCCAGTTTTTTAAGGAATCTCCACACTGTTCTCCATAGTGGCTGTACTAGTTTGCATTCCCACCAACAGTGTAAGAGGGTTCCCTTTTCTCCACACCCTCTCCAGCATTTATTATTTGTAGACTTTTGGATCGCAGCCATTCTGACTGGTGTGAAATGGTACCTCATAGTGGTTTTGATTTGCATTTCTCTGATAATGAGTGATGTTGAGCATCTTTTCATGTGTTTGTTAGCCATCTGTATGTCTTCTTTGGAGAAATGTCTATTTAGTTCTTTGGCCCATTTTTTGATTGGGTCGTTTATTTTTCTGGAGTTGAGCTGTAGGAGTTGCTTGTATATTTTTGAGATTAGTTGTTTGTCCGTTGCTTCATTTGCTATTATTTTCTCCCATTCTGAAGGCTGTCTTTTCACCTTGCTAATAGTTTCCTTTGATGTGCAGAAGCTTTTAAGGTTAATTAGGTCCCATTTGTTTATTTTTGCTTTTATTTCCAATATTCTGGGAGGTGGGTCATAGAGGATCCTGCTGTGATGTATGTCGGAGAGTGTTTTGCCTATGTTCTCCTCTAGGAGTTTTATAGTTTCTGGTCTTACGTTGAGATCTTTAATCCATTTTGAGTTTATTTTTGTATATGGTGTTAGAAAGTGTTCTAGTTTCATTCTTTTACAAGTGGTTGACCAGATTTCCCAGCACCACTTGTTAAAGAGGTTGTCCTTAATCCATTGTATATTCTTGCCTCCTTTGTCAAAGATAAGGTGTCCATATGTGCGTGGATTTATCTCTGGGCTTTCTATTTTGTTCCATTGATCTATATTTCTGTCTTTGTGCCAGTACCATACTGTCTTGATAACTGTGGCTTTGTAGTAGAGCCTGAAGTCAGGTAGGTTGATTCCTCCAGTTCCATTCTTCTTTCTCAAGATCGCTTTGGCTATTCGAGGTTTTTTGTATTTCCATACAAATTGTGAAATTATTTGTTCTAGCTCTGTGAAGAATACTGTTGGTAGCTTGATAAGGATTGCATTGAATCTATAAATTGCTTTGGGTAGTATACTCATTTTCACTATATTGATTTTTCCAATCCATGAACATGGTATATTTCTCCATCTATTAGTGTCCTCTTTGATTTCTTTCACCAGTGTTTTATAGTTTTCTATATATAGGTCTTTAGTTTCTTTAGGTAGATATATTCCTAAGTATTTTATTCTTTCCGTTGCAATGGTGAATGGAATTGTTTCCTTAATTTCTCTTTCTGTTTTCTCATTATTACTGTATAGGAATGCAAGGGATTTCTGTGTGTTGATTTTATATCCTGCAACTTTACTATAATCCTTGATTAGTTCTAGTAATTTTCTGGTGGAGTCTTTAGGGTTTTAATTTCACCTTTTTCTCAAGCGCACATGGAACCTTCTCCAGGATAGATCACATCCTGGGCCATAAAGCTAGCCTTGGTAAATTCAAAAAAATAGAAATCATTTCAAGCATTTTTTCTGACCACAATGCAGTAAGATTAGATCTCAATTACAGGAGAAAAACTATTAAAAATTCCAACATATGGAGGCTGAACAACACGCTGCTGAATAACCAACAAATCACAGAAGAAATCAAAAAAGAAATCAAAATTTGCATAGAAACGAATGAAAATGAAAACACAACAACCCAAAACCTGTGGGACACGGTAAAAGCAGTCCTAAGGGGAAAGTTCATAGCAATACAGGCGCACCTCAAGAAACAAGAAAAAAGTCAAATAAATAACCTAACTCTACACCTAAAGCAACTAGAAAAGGAAGAAATGAAGAACCCCAGGGTTAGTAGAAGGAAAGAAATCTTAAAAATTAGAGCAGAAATAAATGCAAAAGAAACAAAAGAGACCATAGCAAAAATCAACAAAACCAAAAGCTGGTTCTTTGAAAGGATAAATAAAATTGACAAACCATTGGCCAGACTCATCAAGAAACAAAGGGAGAAAAATCAAATCAACAAAATTAGAAACGAAAATGGAGAGATCACAACAGACAACACAGAAATACAAAGGATCATAAGAGACTACTATCAACAATTATATGCCAATAAAATGGACAACGTGGAAGAAATGGACAAATTCTTAGAAAAGTACAACTTTCCAAAACTCGACCAGGAAGAAATAGAAAATCTTAACAGACCCATCACAAGCACGGAAATTGAAACTGTAATCAAAAATCTTCCAGCAAACAAAAGCCCAGGTCCAGACGGCTTCACAGCTGAATTCTACCAAAAATTTAGAGAAGAGCTGACACCTATCCTGCTCAAACTCTTCCAGAAAATTGCAGAGGAAGGTAAACTTCCAAACTCATTCTATGAGGCCACCATCACCCTAATACCAAAACCTGACAAAGATCCCACAAAAAAAGAAAACTACAGGCCAATATCACTGATGAACATAGATGCAAAAATCCTTAACAAAATTCTAGCAATCAGAATCCAACAACACATTAAAAAGATCATACACCATGATCAAGTGGGCTTTATCCCAGGGATGCAAGGATTCTTCAATATCCGCAAATCAATCAATGTAATACACCACATTAACAAATTGAAAAATAAAAACCATATGATTATCTCAATAGATGCAGAGAAAGCCTTTGACAAAATTCAACATCCATTTATGATAAAAACTCTCCAGAAAGCAGGAATAGAAGGAACATACCTCAACATAATAAAAGCTATATATGACAAACCCACAGCAAACATTATCCTCAATGGTGAAAAATTGAAAGCATTTCCTCTAAAGTCAGGAACAAGACAAGGGTGCCCACTTTCACCATTACTATTCAACATAGTTTTGGAAGTTTTGGCCACAGCAATCAGAGCAGAAAAAGAAATAAAAGGAATCCAAATTGGAAAAGAAGAAGTAAAACTCTCACTATTTGCAGATGACATGATCCTCTACATAGAAAACCCTAAAGACTCCACCAGAAAATTACTAGAAATAATCAATGACTACAGTAAAGTTGCAGGATATAAAATCAACACACAGAAATCCCTTGCATTCCTATACACTAATAATGAGAAAACAGAAAGAGAAATTAAGGAAACAATTCCATTCACCATTGCAACGGAAAGAATAAAATACTTAGGAATATATCTACCTAAAGAAACTAAAGACCTATATATAGAAAACTATAAAACACTGGTGAAAGAAATCAAAGAGGACACTAATAGATGGAGAAATATACCATGTTCATGGATTGGAAGAATCAATATAGTGAAAATGAGTATACTACCCAAAGCAATTTATAGATTCAACGCAATCCCTATCAAGCTACCAACAGTATTCTTCACAGAGCTAGAACAAGTAATTTCACAATTTGTATGGAAATACAAAAAACCTCGAATAGCCAAAGCGATCTTGAGAAAGAAGAATGGAACTGGAGGAATCAACCTACCTGACTTCAGGCTCTACTACAAAGCCACAGTTATCAAGACAGTATGGTACTGGCACAAAGACAGAAATATTGATCAATGGAACAAAATAGAAAGCCCAGAGATAAATCCACGCACATATGGACACCTTATCTTTGACAAAGGAGGCAAGAATATACAATGGATTAAGGACAACCTCTTTAACAAGTGGTGCTGGGAAATCTGGTCAACCACTTGTAAAAGAATGAAACTAGAACACTTTCTAACACCATATACAAAAATAAACTCAAAATGGATTAAAGATCTCAACGTAAGACCAGAAACTATAAAACTCCTAGAGGAGAACATAGGCAAAACACTCTCCGACATACATCACAGCAGGATCCTCTATGACCCACCTCCCAGAATATTGGAAATAAAAGCAAAAATAAACAAATGGGACCTAATTAACCTTAAAAGCTTCTGCACATCAAAGGAAACTATTAGCAAGGTGAAAAGACAGCCTTCAGAATGGGAGAAAATAATAGCAAATGAAGCAACGGACAAACAACTAATCTCAAAAATATACAAGCAACTCCTACAGCTCAACTCCAGAAAAATAAACGACCCAATCAAAAAATGGGCCAAAGAACTAAATAGACATTTCTCCAAAAAAGACATACAGATGTCTACACAGTCTTTATTGGAGATGAGGAATCAGGCTTGCAATACCAGCTGTAAACTGACTCAAAACCTTGCTTTTCTTTTCTTTAACACAGAAATGTCTCCCATATTTGCCATGGCAACTCCATTCCAAGCTAGTCCTCCTCCTGGTGCACTAGGATAACCTACAATGTATATCTGGGGGCTGGGGGGGAGGCTTCCATGGCAACCCAGCGGTAAAGAATTTGGCTGCAATGCAGGGGATGCAGGTTCAATCCCTGAGTCAGGAAGATCACCTGGAAAAGGAAATGGTAACCCATTCCAGTACTCTTGCCTAGGAAATCCATGGACGGAGGAGCCTGGTGGGGCTACTGTCCATGGGATCACAAAAGAGTCAGAGACAACAGTTAACAGCTTGAAACAAAAACTCTAGAGCAAAGGTCAGCAAACCATATAGTTCATTGGCCAAATCTGGTCTGCCACCTTTTGTAGGACCCATAAGCTAACAAGGATTGAAGAAAAGCAAAAAAAAAAAAAAAGTCATGACATGTGAAAATTACATGAAATTCAAATATCAGTATCCATAAAAACTAAGTTTAATTGTATGGGCGGTGATGTCCATTTCCTGACCTATTGTCTATGGCTGATTTGAAGCTACAGTGAAAGAGTTTGAAAGAGTTGACTAGTTGTGGCAGAAACTATGTGACCTGCAAATCCAGAAGCATTTATTATCTGGTCCTTTAGGAGAAAAAAGAATTTGAGTCCTTGATCACGATAATGCTGATTCAGGAGTTCTAAATTAACTAGCCAATTTCACTCAGTTAGTCAATGTGGTTGGGAGAATACGCTACCCATCTGGCGTATCTGACCTACGTGAACAATCGCACAAAAACAGATCCCTTAGTTCCTTACCATTCCATGCAGACACAGCCCCGAGGGCACCTGCTCACTTCCAATGTAACTGTTATGAAGACAATAAAGGAGGTAAAAGAAAAGCCTTATGAAACAGCTTTTTTCCACTTCCTTTTTGGTCTATTCATATTTCTACAGTTGCTTAGCTAATAAGTAATACAGTATTTATTATAACAGGAATTGTGGGATTTCCAGAATCTTGTATTAGAGAAGTTTAATCAAGGAAGAAGTTCCAGTACTGTTGCCTCCAAATTGCAATCAACATGGCATTTCAGCTTTTCTTCCTAAACTTGTTGGGTAAAACAAATGCAAGATTGGATCAGAAAATGATGAGTTTGTTTCTGGAAGTGTAAGAAGTTCAAAAGATAAAAGAGCTAACAAATTTCTTCATATTTTTCTACTTATATCCCCATGTATTGACTGTTTTTAAGACCAACTCCTCTGGAGGCAGTACTTTCAGGGACCTTGGCACAGTGATTTATTAATTTATTCAACAAGTGTTTACTGAGCACCTAGTATATTCCAGAAACTACTCCAGGAATTAAGAATAATAAATCAAAAGGGAAAGAAAAGAACTCTTCGCTAGTAAAAGAAAGCTATCAATTTTTCCAGTAGTCATGTACAGGTGTGAGAGTTGGATCATAAAGAAGGCTGAGTGCTGAAGAATTGATGCTTTTGAACTGTGGTGCTAAAGGAGACTCTTGAGAGTCCCTTGGACTGCAAGGAGATCCAACCAGTCCATCCTAAAGGAGACCAGTCCTGAATATTCATTGGAAGGACTGATGCTGAAGCTGAAGCTCCAATACTTTGGCCGCCTGATGCGAAGAGCTGACTCATTTGAAAAGACCCCGATGCTGGCAAAGATTGAAGGCAGGAGAAGAAGGGAATGACAGAGGATGAGATGGTTGGATGGCATCATCGACTCGATGGACATGAGTTTGAGCAAACTCTGGGAGAGAGTGAAGGACAGGGAAGCCTGGTATGCTTCAGTCCATGGGACTGCAAAAAGTTGGGCACAACTTAGCAACTGAACAACAAGAGGAATTAGGAAATAAATTGATAAAAATAAAGTATGAGAGACAAGGATGACTATCATGAAAAAAGGAATGTAAGGAAAGGGGTTTAAGTGCGTGTGGGCTGGGATCTAGGAGGTCATTAAGGGACTTACCTTCAAAAGACCTCAATGATGTGAGGGAGTATGGCCATGAGGTTATGTTTGAGAAAGCATGCCAAGCCAGAGAGAAACACATATGCAGAGGCTCTAAGGTGGGCACCAGGAGGAAGGCACATGGATGGTCTATGGAGGATGTAACACTGAATCAGCTCCAAAACCTACTTTAAAGGTCAATCCAGGTGTGTAAGAGAGATAAAGTCCATAAACATTTCTAATCCAAAGTAGAAACTGTGCTACAAAAGAAGGAAACAGATTTTAAAGTGCCAGAAGATAGGGTGATTCTTTCAGACTCAGAGTATAAGAATAGTTTTTGAAGAAGCAAATTTTACAGACTGCTACTTTGTTTTGTACTGTTTAGGATTTTTTTCTTTAATTGAGTTAGAGTTGATGTACAATGCTATGTGAGTTGCAGGTGTACAATAGTGATTCACAATTTTTAAAGGTATATTCCATTTATAGTTACTATAAAATAGTGACTATACTCCCTGTATTGTACACTGTTATCCTTGTAGCTTATTGTATACATATTAGTTTGTATCTCTTACTCTCCAATCCTGTATTGCCCTTTCCTTCTCCCCTCGCTCTACTAGTAACCACTAAATTCTCTATCTGTGAGTCTGCTTCTTTTTTGCTTCATTCACCAGTTTGTTGTACATTTTAGATTCCACATATCCTTGGGTCAGGAAGATCCCCTGGAGAAGGGAATGGCTACCCACTCCAGTATTCTTGCCTGAAGAATTCCACAGACAGAGGAGCCTGGTGGGCTACAGTCCATGGGGTCTCAAAGAGCTGGGCATGAGTGAGTGACTAACACTTTTACTTTCACTTATAAGTGATATCACACAGTATTTTTCTCTTTGACTTATTTCACTTAGCATAATACAAGTCAATCCATATTGTTGCAAATGGCACAACTTCATTTTTGTGGCTAAGAAATATTCCACTGTGGGCTTTCCTGGTGGCTCTGTGTTAAAGAATCTCCCTGCTACTGCAGAAGCCATGGGAGACAAGGGTTCGATCCCTGGATCATGAAGATCCCCTGAAGAAGGAAATGGCAACCCACTCCAGTATTCCTGCCTGGGAAATCCCATGGACAGAGGACTCTGGTGGACTGCAGTCCATGAAGTTGTGAAAGAGTCAGACATAACTGAGTGACTAAACAATAAACAACAAATATCCTATTATATAGACTTCTTTAAAGGATGGCTATGAAGCAAGGTAGAAGGAGGACAAGAGGCGGGAAGCACAGGATCAGAAAACACTCGGGTAATACCCCAGTCGGTGAGTGGCTTATGTTTGGTTTGTATTGCAGAATGGAGTGGATAAGAGAGGAACATGAGAGATGACAGTGGAAACCAAAGGAGAGAGGGATTGTGGGGGGAGAAGGGAGCCAGTGCAAGATCATGAAGGCTGGGGAAGAGAGTTTAATCCTGCAGACACTTAGGATGACTGATCTATGGCTGCAGGATACTATGTGTATAATTGATGTTATGATTAATATTGCTTTTAAATGCTAAATTGGGGATGTGTTGGGGTGACAGGGAATGAGCAAACAGACACACATGTAGATAAACGGAAAACAGTATTTGCCTCTAAATTCTTCAGTAACCTCAGAACTTTGACTGACTTTACCTTAGAAATTTTCATTATACATCTTATTACACTGAGAAAGATAGATGACCAAATCTTTCCTGAAGTTTTGGCTCCTTAAACATCCAGAAACACACACAAGTGTACACACACACACACACACACACACACACACAGTCTCTTCCTTGAGACCGGTAGATCTCAACTGGGCATGGGGTTCTCCCCCAAGGGACATTGGCAATGTCCACAGGTATCTCCCGTCTCCTCACTGACCACTGTGGCAACCACATGCTACAGGCATTTAGTAGGTTAAAACTAAGAATGCTGTTAAACATCCCTCAATCCCCCACAACACAAAATTATATGGTCCCAAAGTCAACAGTGCTGAAGTTGACTTAGAACAATCCGCACCATGGCACTAGTTTCAAGAGTAGGTTAAGCCAGATCAAATACAGTACGCATTCAAGTTAAATTTGGAGTTTAAATAAGTAATAAATACATTTTTGGTATAAGCATGTCCCATGCACTATTACAGATGTAATCACACCAAAACATATTCATAATTTTTATCTAATATTAAAATGTGACTGGGCATCCTGTGTTTCTGCAGAATCTGGCAAAGATGCTCTAGGAAGATGGACAGTCTGAAATAAGAGATAATAAACTGCTGAGAATTGAAGGGGTAGCCCCAGAGCAAAAGCCAGGGGCAATTTTAAAGAGGATGGATGGAAGCCCTGAATTTCTAACGGCATCATTTCTCCCTACATCCCTGTTTCAGTGACCACTGGGAATGGACTCATGGACCTCACTCTAGACTACTGATTCAGAATCTGCAGTTATAAAGATCCCCAGGGGATTCATAAGCACATTAAAATTTGAGGTGCACTGATCCAGACCATTCCTGGTGGCCATTAAAACACAGAATTAACCCTAGCAATTAAAGGCCTAGGATATGGAAATTGCCACCATAAAGCTTAGTTCCACAGCTTGAAGAAATACATCTAACTCCTTTTTATAAACTCTAACCTCCCACAATAGACTTTCTTAATAGCATAATAGTTGAATAATGTACTCATTAAGAATTTATGTTTTCATACCCCAAATGAGGTAAAACTGGTTATTAAAGATAAACCCTAGTAAATTGGCAATGCAACTCAAAATGACATTTCACACTGAGAAAAGAAATGTCAACTAGTGGCAAAATGGATCTGAGAAAAGCTACTAAGAATATCAGATCAAGAAACAATAGGATGGATAAACAACAGTCCTATTGTATAGCACAAGGAAATATATTCAATATCCTGTGATAAAATCCAATAGAAAAGAAAATGAAAAAGAACATATATGTATAAATGAGTCGCTTTGCTGTACAGTAGAAATTAACATTATAAAATCAACTATATTCCAATAAAATTAAAAAAATAATGAAAAGCATAAAAATGTAAAAAAAAAAGGAAATAATAGGTTGCCAGGTTCATCTAGAAACACAGTATGAGTGGAAGGAAAATAGAAGGGTGGACACACATTCTTTTCACTTGAATTTGTTCATCACCCTCACCCACATGGTCTAAGGATATTTGAAATCAGCCATTCTGGACTATGACTTCTTCATCCCTGGACCAGGGTTGCAATACAGCAAATGGAAAATGCGGATCCTACATGAGGGATCACCCCAGAGGACTGGGCACCACCTGACTTCCGTGTGGCAGCCTAAGTTCCTTGCCTTTGGCTTCAATTTAAAGAGGAAAGGCTTCAGAAGACACTGATCAGCTCTGACAAGGCTTACCTCGTTTCTCTGTGAAAAACCGATATCCACAGCAACAGCACAGCAACTCTGAAATGTACAGAAGCCTGCGAGGCACTGTAAGGGTTGAGCACCACAGCACTGTTATGAATGCCTTACTTCTAGCTCCTCGTAAACAGTGGTCCCTTCAGCACCATTCTCAACATGCATATTTTCAATCACAGCATCCCGGCTGCAAAGTTTGTTTTTTTTTACCAACAGCTGACTTGGTATTTGAGACTGTGGTTCTCTTTGGTTCCCCACTATTACGTTTTCTGCATATATTTCCTTGTGTTTTGTGAGTGCACAAAGGACATTATATTCATGTTTGTATCATCTCTATCAGAGGATGGACAGATTGTAATGAGGCCGAATTTTCTTTAGTAAAAACTAAAACAAATTACATTCACTGCTGCACTGATGGACAAGTTGAAGTAATGACTTTGCTAAGCGAATTTTTAAATGCTTTAAAGGGAATTTTTTAATGGATCCTGGTAGAGAAGAATAGCAAGTAGACTTTTTTTTTCCCCCTCAGGAAAAAAAAAAATCCAAAATTAAATGACATGTGTGGCACCTATGAGAACCCATAAGGAGAGATGATAAAGTCAGAGTCATGCACTAGATAAAAAAATTAAACCTGGAAACTTTTAGTCAAAACAAATTCATCATGTCTTACGCACAGACCATTGAGAATAAAGAATGGTACACCAAGAATAGATTACAAGCTCAAAATATTTTTCGTACTTAAATACCTAAAATGTACTAACATTGACACTGATCAGATTTGATTATAAAGAGATCTCTGCTATGGCTTAATTGTTTTGTAGTCTAAAATTTGTCTTTTAAACAAGTAAAGTGGGCCTCCATGATTTTTTTTAAACCACAAAGACAGTGCTTATTTTCTTGTCATTAATAGAAATTGATTTAAAAGAAGATATAATCTCGCTTATCTCATTGAATATTGCTCAACTTTATTTGTATTTTGAATCTCATTCCACCAGAGTGTATTTGCATCCTGATCCATTGAGAAAATGGCAGCCAGTTTTATTAAATCCATGATAAGGGTTTTAATCCCAGGGATGTCTGTAAGGACCTCCTCTCCATCTCTCAACCACTAAAATGTGAGATTTGCCTGACAGAGAAAGAAAATCTAAGTGTGGTACTCATTGATTTTGATCATGGGAACAGAGAAAGTAGAATGAAGCCTTGGTGAGAAAGAAGAGAAAGTAAAAAGCAATTTTAGATCAAATTCTTTCATGGATGTCTTTCTAAAATACCCTATATGAAAAAGGCTTTGCTTCATTAATTTGCTGTCATAGGATTTTGAACTGAGAGACAGTCACTCATGAGCAGATTTTCATATTCTACATGGAAAACTTTTCCTTCTCTCCTCCTCCAAACTCATCACTTACATCAATACCATCCATCAAGCACGTGCTAACCTACTTATGCCACCTACTATGTTACTAACTTTGACTGTTGTATACCCAGGAGATAACAATACAGTCTTGAAAGAACAAGCCATGCCAAGATAGCCCGATTCACTATGTTGACTGGTCTATTCCCCTGCTGGTGAATCGATAGGCTTCCATAGATACAATATATCTTGATTTTGGTAACTCATTTAATAGATGATAGCTCTTGTGCCTGTGAGGTTGATTAACCCTTCATAGCTTGTAATTTGTATAGGGCCAGAGGGTTTTAAATGCCAAAAGTTTAATCCAGGTTGAATTAAGGAGTGGAGAGATAACTGAAAATATTCCATTCTGTGCTCCTCCATGACGAGCAGGTCTATATGTCTGTTGATTGACGCTTCTGTATTTTTCACATTGTGGCACCATTGTCAAGGCTGGGATAACTACTGTACTTAGTGAGGGTGCAGCACCTTTATGCTGAAAGCGTGAGAAGCTTTTATCTCACCCTTCTGTATACTCTTTACTATGAGATAGAGAGCAGGGCATATTTAGCAAATGCTAGAAGAGGAGCCGGAGAAGGCAATGGCACCCCACTCCAGTACTCTTGCCTGGAAAATCCCATGGACGGAGGGTCCTGGTAGGCTGCAGTCCATGGGGTCGCGAAGAGTCAGACACTACTGAGCTATTTCACTTTCACTTTTCACTTTCATGCATTGGAGAAGGAAATGGCAACCCACTCCAGTGTTCTTGCCTGGAAAATCCCAGGGACAGGGGAGCCTGGTGGGCTGACTTCTATGGGGTCGCACAGAGTCAGACATGACTGAAGGGACAGCAGCAGCAGCAGCAGCAGCAGCAGAAGAGATCTTGCAGGGAAACTTTACCCTTGAAGACTAAGATAATTATTTTATTGATTCTATTTATAGTAAAACTGTGTGCTTATTGGGGAGATAGCTTGGGTAGGATTTGTGGGAAGCTGGGAGGTTTTTGTTTTTGTTTTCGTTTTTTTTTCAGGAATTAAAAAGCCTGCACTGATTACAAATTGTCAGATTGAATGCCACAGTTGAGAAAAATGAACTTTTTTGCCCAATCCAACACATCACAAGCAGGCTATCCATTTATCTGGAATAATATGGAAATTTTCCAAAGGCCTTCTTTCACTAGTTCTTCCATATAAGCATAAAAGTTCATTTTTTAAATAATCTATACTTCGGACTTGAAGTGATCAGAGGAGGCCAAACACCTGATAAAGAGTGATGAAGATTTAAGTGTCATATAATCACTGAGGGCAGGGGGAGAAGGGGACGACAGAGAATGAGATGGTTGGTGGCATCACTGACTCAATGGACATGGGTTTGGGTGGACTCTGGGAGTTGGTGATGGACAGGGAGGCCTGGTGTGCTGTTGTTCATGGGGTCACAAAGAGTCGGACACGGCTGAGTGACTGAACTGAACTGAATCACTGAGCTCTTGTACGTGATGAAAGGCCCCTCTCCAAGAGCAGTTAGCCCCTCTTACAATGATATATAATCACCAGATTGCTGCATTAACACTGTCTTATCTACCTCAGGAACAACTGTCGGCAAACCTTTGCCTTGGAATTTTTATGTTATTACATCTCCTGGACACGTGCAACAATCAATCTTGTTGACCATAAGATCATGTAAAACGATGACAGGGATGGGCCTCCCGTTCCCTCTACGAAACAGTTAAGCATTTGGATCAGTCGCTAATGAGTCTTTTGGAAAGGGTCCAGCCAAAGGAACAGGAAGTCAAGTCCTCGCACCACTGGCTTTACGACCACGGGAGAAGGCACATCGCCACTCTGGGAAGTTTGTCAACATCTCTGAAATGTGAAAAATAACACCGCGTGTGACAGTCTTACTAGCTTGCTACAGTGATTAAATCAAGACAAAGGAGGGTGACGCTCTTTTGAGAATGGAAAGGGAGATACTTTAATTATGGAAAGTTCCTGGCTTTTGAACTTTAGCTTCCCACACCCCACTGGGAACTGAGTGGACCCTGCCACCCCAATTCCAGGGGCCTCCTCACAGGGACCCTCGCCTGGAGCCCTCCTCTGTTTTAGGTGACCTTCCACAGGCACGCCACAGAATGGCCCACTTCCTCCACCCTGCTTTCTTTCAGTTTGAACCCCTCTCTGGCACTGCCCTCTCCAGCAGAGTTTTCCAACTGGCTATCAACCACCAACTTGACTTCTAAAGTTTCCTTGGCTCAAGTCTTAGAAAGGTCAAGTTTTACAGGAATAGGGAACTCAGCTGACCTCAGTGGGCCTGGAGAGACGAGAAGCAAGAGCCCAGAAACCCTGGAAGAATTTTTGATTCTTTGCCACTTTATATGCAGGTCTGAGACCCAACCATAACCATGGGTACACATGCTTCTCTGAGTGTTGAGTTTCAAATAAAATACGCTCGTAAACATGATTAACAATGTGTTTCCTCCTCTCACTTTGTGCTGCTCACCACCAGTGCTGGTTACAATGATCTTCCTAATGGATACAGGACCTGACATTTCTGAATTCTAATTTCAGTTTGAGAATTCACTTAAACCTGCAGCAAGTGCTTTTTCTCCATCTGTGAAATGGGTGTGCTAGTACTGCTTTCTATGGGGCAAACTTTAGAAAGAATAAAAGTAATTGCTTTGTGCAGTAAACATCACATTCTACTAGAACAGACAACGGTATCTGTCCCTAGTATCGAAATGGCAGAGAAAAGAACTATCATCGTTCTGACTGGAACATCAGCATTAGATTCCAACAATGTACACATCTGTGAAAACAGGCTAAAGTCATTTTAATTCCTCCTTTCCAGCAAGCTCTTTGGTATTCAGCCACATATATTCTTTTAACCAAATAACACAATGATTTTTCTTTTGAAAACTCATGGCCAACATTTAGTCTAAAAAGGAAGTTCTAATTATGAGGAGATTGTTATTTTCTCATTTGCACAGATTTGGCTCATTAGAGCTATAATCCTGTTCCTTTTGTCTGCAGACTGCAAACAACCATTTTTTCCTCCTCTGATTTCTGGGAGTGAAACTGACTATCTGAACAAAAGTTCAAACCATCGTGACTGGAGGGCCTGGACCATGTGACCCTTAATGATAACAGTGACCAGAGACTAGATTGATTTTCATATCCCATTTGAAGGCCTTCTTTTTAATGGTTCATGAAAGTCGCTGGGCTTCATCTTGGTGGCTTCATAAAAATATGATGTTAAATTCGAATCATGCTATATAACATCATGGTGTCTAGCCAGCCAAATTCAAACGACATTGGGTTTGTACTTCTCTAATCTCTCCAAGTGCTTCAGTGGGTCATTTATAGAATTGACTCTTAATGGTTAGAAATTAAATTAGAAAGAAAATATGCATCATGCTTCTACTGCACTAAAATGAAAACTTTTTTTTTCCCTAGTTAAGTGGACCGTCTCTCTCTTTTGGATATTTAACAAGAAAAAAAGAACTAATTTAATGGAGTGAGCTCATTAATGCTATTCTAGCCCCTCCATTAGCCTGTGTCTTTAGAGCAAAGATAGTGAAGTGTTACTCAAACGCATCTACAGCCCAAATTTACTAAAAGCACTTTCCTCTCAGATTCACCCCATTAGGCACTGACTTAGTGTTTGTTTTCGCCAGAGTAGCCAATCGGTTTAAGCTGGAATATACATGATGTTATCTCTACCCTTTTCTTCCCCCAAATTAAAATGTAGCCCACATACAATGGAGATGGATCAGGTATAAGGCAAAATACTCATGAAAAGCAGGAAAATTAAAAGAAGAGGGCATGGATCAACCTAAACACATAAAACATAATGCATCAACTTAAAGCTAAGACCCACATTAAGAGCTTGACGAGGAAGAATTGGTACTCAAAACCAGAATTTCACTTGATTTATATGTAATTTGTTACAGAGCAGTTATACCTGATCTGTGGACCAAGGGACTCCTGGGTAAGTGTGGTGCAGGTTTTAGAGTTACAGGAAGGAAACCTTGAATCAATATTCTACATATCAATGATTGCTCAAGGCTCTTAATGTGCCTTTCAAAGTACATTTAGAACTATTTCCCAAGAATACAAAGATCACTGTTATCTATCAGTAATAAAACAAAATTTTAAGTTTTACTAAGTTCATAATCTTGGATATTGCCACTTCATTTTTGTTTAGTCACTATCAAAAGAATAATTCTATTATCTTAAGTTCCTACTCTTAAAATGTCTTCATAAACAGAAGACAAGGATCTTCTTGACCCAGGGATCAAATCCGGGTCTCCTGCATGACAGGCAGATTCTTTACCATCTTAGCCACCAGGAAAGCCCATATGCATTTTTTTCACACACATACACATGCATACACACGTATATTATGTACTAATAATTGAACTGTTTATGACACGCAGGTGACTTTGTAACACTGACTCAAATCATTAATGATTCTTCTTCTCCTGAGATGAATGATCATGATCATCACTCCTCACCATTAAAGCCAGCTCTCATAAGATTTTAGGTTCTAACATCATTTTTAGTCACCATCCTTACAACCATTTGGCCAGATTACGGATATGACTCTTTAACAAAACCTACTACCGAGGGTTTACATATGTTTTCTCCAGTCACAACAAGTCTCTGAGGTACAGGTGATAACTCACATTTTACACATAACTGAGGCTCAGAGTGGTTCATGGGTCTTTGCTTTTGTCCACATTACTAAATTCCAGAAAGACCTGGAAATGAACCTGCGACTACTGATTCTAAAGCCTGTGTGTGGTTTCTTTGTAAACATCATGACCACACCCTCTCCAACAAAATAAGCTGTTGAATAAGTCCTTCATTAAAACAGCATTTCAAGGGCTTCTGTGGTGGCTCAGTGGTAAAGAATCTGCCGGCCAGTGCAGGAGACACAGGGTCAATCCGTGGTCTGGGAAGATCCCATACACTGCAGAGCAACTAAGCCCATGTGCCACAACTACTGAGACTGTGTTCGAGAGCCTGGGAGCCACAGCTACTGAGCCCGTGTGCCCTAGAGCCCGTGTTTCACAGCAAGAGAAACCACCACGAGGAGACGCTCGCACACCGCAACTGGAGGGTAGCCCCTGTTTGCTGCAACTAGAGAAAAGCCGGTGGACCCACACAAACCCAGCATAGCCAAAACCAAATAAGCAAACAAAATTATAAAAACCCCAGCATTTCAAACCTTATAAAGCCAAACACAAACAGAAAACCTTCCATCTCTGAATGTAGAAATCACAGGAGAAAGCAATAGAGGAAATCTACTTTCTTAGCCTAAGTCTTACTTCTCATTCAGATCAAAGTATTGGAACTGCCATACTTTGTCAGGGATGCTGTGAGGGAAAACGAAAAGTTGGCATGAGGAGAAAAGATGAATAGAGCTTGGAAATGCCTAAGGGAGAGAGATGAGGAGCTGGAGAGCACTGGAATTGGGGAGAAAAGAGAGCTGAGAACAAGTGGGGATGGTTGAATCCCTTCATGGAGAAGAGCTCCACGCAGAGTGGGAAGGAAACCAAAGTCATCTGGAGAAGGACCCGCCACTGTCCGCCTAACTTCAAGGGCGTGGATACGAGCTCCCTGGGGAAGCTACTTCTACATTTGTTTCAGCCACTGAGTTTGGGGGCTGCCTCGACTGGAGGTCTGACCCTGGAAGCAATTTCTGACAGCTTCACTTAAGAAGCCCCCGTCGTGGCTTTCATTCCTGTGGGGGCCAATTATGTCTTCTCTGACAAACACGCACAGCCAGTCCTTGGGCAGGCTCACAGAAGGCATGCCCAAGAGTGAATGGGTCAGGGGCAAGGTCACTGGCTATGAAGATACCAAAGGTTTCTTTCCTAGAAGGACACACAGGCCCAAAGTCTGCTGGTGGGCTTCCCATGATGAGTAACTACAAAACAGTTTCTCTGAAAGGAAGTGCTTCACATGAGATGCTGCGTCCTTGAGCTGACATTCAGTTAAAAATAGAAAAGAATTCACAGCTGCCTGTAGCATGCTATGGTATATGTGTCTAGTAAGTAAATTATATATTTTAGATGCAAAATGTCTAGGTAATGACTAAGTAATAGCACTTGCCTCTAATCTGTTGTTGTTTAATCACCCAGTCGTGTCCCACTTTTTGAGATCCCATGGACGGCAACACACCAGGCTTTCCTGTCCTCTAATCTACTTTCAAAAAGTAAGTTGTTTTTTTTTTTTCCCCTCTAACAGCAAAACAGTAAAAAAAAAAAAAAAAAAAGCTATGACAAACCTAGACAGCATATTTAAAAGCAGACAGATTATTTTGGCAAGAAAGGTCAGTCTAGTCAGATCTATGTTTTTTCCAGTAGTCATGTATGGATGTAAGAGTTGGATCATAAAGAAGCTGAGCACCAAAGAATTGATGCCTTTGAACTGCAGTGTTGGAGAAGACTCTTGAGAATCCCCTGGACAGCAAGGAGATCCAACCAGTCCATCCTAAAGGAAATCAGTCCCGAGTATTCACTGGAAGGACTGATGCTGAAGCTGAAATTCCAATACTTTGGCCACCTGATGCAAAGAACTGACTCCTTGGAAAAGACCCTGATGCTGGGAAAGATTGAAGGCAGGAGGAGAAGGGGATGGCAGAGGATGAGATGGCTGGATGGCATCACTGACTTAGTGAACATGAGCTTGAGCAAGCTCCGGGAGTTGGTGATGGATAGGGAAGCCTGGCGTGCCGTGGTCCATGGGGTTGCAAAGAGTCGGACATGACCGAGGGACTGAACAGTAAAACATGGATACTGAAAAGTTCATGATATCTTACTGGTGGGTTAAGGTATGTTTAGTCTTGACTTAAATTTTTTAATATGTCCAGGAAACATTAACTTCTCTATCACCAGCTTTCCTTCCCTGCACCACAGTCAAACCCACCCAAACCATCACACCAATCACTCCAAGAATCAGGGATTTCAAAAGCTGTCTTAGTTCACTGGATTCGGATTTATGAGCAATGGATAAATGAGTGGTTATAACTGGCCCTCATGATGCAAAGTAGGGTCAGAGTAAGTCAAATTAACCTGCGTATTTGGAGAATCAGCTGCTTCTCACTAGGATGTGGAATTAGAGGCATCATATAGCCTGTCTTCTATTTATGAAATCCATTCACATGCCTTCTGGCTCATAGCCTGTTGTTCAGCATTCCTACTTTACAGATGAGAAAACCGGTAAACTGAGGCCAAGAAAGGTCATTTGCCAAAAACTGGACAGGTGATGGTGTGTGTGTTGGGAAATAAGATCAAAGTCCTTGCTGCTAGTGCTTTGAGTTTTACTATAAATCCTGGCTCTCCTCATTTCTAAGAGCCCCTAGAGACTAGGACGCCTGCCCATGAGTTAGTCAGGGAGCATGATTCTGTGTCTCCAACTTACTCATAAGCTGTAATACTCACTCACGATATGTTGGCCTTTATCTGCCCCATCTGCTTACAAGACCTGGGACCTTGGGCCCTGACCCAAGAGCAGTAAGAGCCTGACACACTGAAACATTAGAATCTCTGCTCCTAGGCTCTGGAAACCATGCGGCTTTCAACTGTTTCCTGGGTCAGCTGGCCAAGTTCCTACAGATAAACAAAGCACTGAGGAATAATGGGGATAGCATCACTCCCAGCTTCCCAACTCCATCGCTGCTATTTGTTAAGGACAGCACTCGGTTTTCCTGGCGAAATCTGGACATCTGGTTTCTTGGCTAGTGACATACTTGGAAGATGGACTGTTTTATAAAATGGAATTTAATACACGTAGTTTCTCAGTACAGTAACTGGCCTGTAGTAAGTAGTTAAAAACTAACAATGCCTCTTTGGACCTGAATTTCAACTAATTTGAGACCTGATGGTCTTAGCTGATTTTCTTTTGTTCACTCACTTATTGATCTAAAAGGTTTAGAGAAGGCCTATTCTGTGTCCAGCTCTCTGCCAGGTACTGAACATCTGAACCAGACTGTCTGCTGCCTGATCTGTGGAAGCAACATAAGATTTCTAAACTACTAGTTACACGAGCAGTTGACCTGGTCCAGCGCAACTCTGGGTCTGTTTCCCTGAGACTTTTGTCTCCACTTTTACCTTTGTCCAAACTCCTCGTCTTCCCGGGTACTGCTGCTGCTGCTGCTAAGTCGCTTCAGTCGTGTCCAGCTCTGTGCAATCCCATAGATGGCAGCCCACCCGGCTCCTCTGGCCCTGGGATTCTCCATGCAAGAACACTGGAGTGGGTTGTCATTTCCTTCTCCAATGCATGCCTGCATGCTAAGTCGCTTCAGTCGTGCCCGATTCTGGGCGACCCTACACAGAGAGCAGCCCACCAGGCTCCTCTGTCCCTGGGATTCCCCAGGCAAGAATACTGGAGTGGGCTGCCATTTCCTTCTCCCAGATAGTGCTAGTAGTAAGGAATCCGCCTGCCAATGCAGGAGACATAAGAGACTAGGTTTGATCCCTTGGTCAGGAAGATCTCCTGGAGGAGGAAATGGCAACCAACTTCAGCATTCTTGCTGGGAGAATCCCACTGGACAGAGGAGCCTGCCAGGCTACAGTTCATGGGCTCATAAAGAGTTGGACATTACTGAGCATCTGAGCATGCACTAAACTCCTTGTCACTATGTTTTACTATCCCAGATCTGCCAATACGATCTTAGAAAAGGAACTAAAAAAAAAACAAAAAACAGATAAAATCAAGCTAAAGAGTCTAATAAAATGAGGAATGCAGAATCAGAAAGCTTGGGAAAAAAATGAACAAAATAGTTCAACAGATAGAATTTTTAACTAAAGGAAAACAATCACCATGACCTTGACTCATTTTTATAATCATTCACCTATTAGCTGGAGATAATACTACTACTAGCCATGTAGGGGTTACTACTCCCCATGTAGGGGACTAAATGAGATAATACATACACAATTTCCATAGTAAGTATTCAATAAAGGCCGATTTTTCAATAATAGCTACTATTATCCATAATAATTGCTATCTAGCTGGAATCAAGATTGCCGGGAGAAATATCAATCACCTCAGATATGCAGATGACACCACCCTTATGGCAGAAAATGAAGAGGAACTCAAAAGCCTCTTGATGAAAGTGAAAGTGGAGAGTGAAAAAGTTGGCTTAAAGCTCAACATTCAGAAAATGAAGATCATGGCATCCAGTCCCATCACTTCATGGGAAATAGATGGAGAAACAGTGGAAACAGTGTCAGACTTTATTTTTGGGGGCTCCAAAATCACTGCAGATGGTGACTGCAGTCATGAAATTAAAAGACGCTTACTCCTTGGAAGGAAAGTTATGTCCAACCTAGATAGCATATTCAAAAGCAGAGACATTGCTTTGCCAACAAAGGTCCGTCTAGTCAAGGCTATGGTTTTTCCTGTGGTCATGTATGGATGCGAGAGTTGGACTGTGAAGAAGGCTGAGCGCCGAAGAATTGATGCTTTTGAACTG
Source organism: Bos javanicus (assembly GCF_032452875.1). Taxonomy (NCBI): domain Eukaryota; kingdom Metazoa; phylum Chordata; class Mammalia; order Artiodactyla; family Bovidae; genus Bos; species Bos javanicus. The sequence continues at coordinate 52,258,211 of NC_083891.1, read as the reverse complement.
TGGTGTCGGAGAAGACTCTTGAGAGGCCCTTGGACTGCAAGGAGATCCAACCAGTCCATTCTGAAGGAGATCAGCCCTGGGATTTCTTTGGAAGGAATGATGCTAAAGCTGAAACTCCAGTACTTTGACCACCTCATGCGAAGAGTTGACTCATTGGAAAAGACTCTGATGCTGGGAAGGATTGGGGCCAGGAGGAGAAGGGGATGACAGAGGATGAGATGGCTGGATGGCATCACTGACTCAATGGACGTGAGTCTGAGTGAACTCCGGGAGTTGGTGATGGACAGGGAGGCCTGGCGTGCTGCGATTCATGGGGTCGCAAAGAGTCGGACACGACTGAGCAACTGAACTGAACTGAAATATATATATGCTTGTGATTTATGTGACTTGAAGGAAAAGAATAGAGCTAACAATATTAAAGAAATGACCAACTAGGCTCTGCAACTACATAAAAAATAAAAGCTTGATGCCTCTTGAATTATTTGTTTAAAATAAATTTATATGTACCTCAAGAGTCTACTTAACATTAGCAGACCAACTAGATTTGATATATAATCAAAATCCCTAGAAATAAAGAAAGCATATTTACTTTGTATTGATTTGCCTGTTTTCATAGAACATTAGAAAATAATCCTACATAAAATATACTGGATGTCCAGAGATTTTACTTTGTTTTGTTTCTAGTCTTTCAAAATCCTTTTCCTCTTGGCTTACTGAGCAAATGAAATTTTTGAAGAACAGATAAAAGATTAAAAAAATAAAAAACCAATCATCTCATCTTTCAAATGTTTACCTTTAAAATTTAATATGGAAAGGTAAAAATTATTGCTAGAGAGTACCCTGAAGCAATATGATTATGTAAAAAGTAGTATCATCCTGGATACAAAAATACAATGATTTTGATTTCTTCTCTTGTTATGCCTGCAGGCATAGCAAGATAGAGGGAAGAGTTTTGAGTTTAATAATTCAGCCTTTTCTTTTTTTTTTCTGGAGATAGAATATCAATTTTCAGTTAAAGTATGTTACAATGGTACCATGACTGCTACTAAACATTTTAAAAAGTAAAACTAATCAGTTATTTTGGCAGTAATAGCCCAAAAAAGGATGTGTGTTTGGGTGGCATGCATATTTTAGACTGACAGACATAGAAAATAAATAGTTACCAAAGAGGAAGTAGGGAAAATAAATTAGGAGTTTGGGATTAAAATATACACACTACTACATATAAAAGAGATAATCAACAAATAGCTACTATATAGCAAAGGGAACTATACTCAGTTCAGTTCAATCATTCAGTCGTGTCTGACTTTTTATGACACCAGGAACCGCAGCATGCCAGGCCTCCCTGTCCATCACCAACTCCTGGGGTTTACCCAAACTTATGTCCATTGAGTCGGTGATGCCATCCAACCTTCTCATCCTCTGTAGTCCCCTTCTCCTCCTGCCCTCAATCTTTCCCAGCATCAGGGTCTTTTCAAATGAGTCAGCTCTTCGCATCAGGTGGCCAAAGTATTGGAGTTTCAGCTTCAACTCTTGTAAAAATCTATAATGAACAGTACTGTAAAATAGATACACATACACACAGTAATCATTTTGCTGTACACCTGAAACCAACACAGCACAGCAAATCAAGTATATTCCAATATATTTTTTTAAAGCTACAATCTGATGGCCCCATTATTCTAGTCACAGTCATTAAAGTATGATCTGCCTTAACTTAAAAGAATCTGGTTAAAATCTACTAGTGAGACTACAATTGCAGTAAAAGCAGGTTGTTTAAACACTTCTATTATCTGTTGTTTATTATCTTCATTTCTTTAAATATCAAGCAGCTGGAATGAGGCCCAGCACACGGTAGGTGCCCAATGTGTTAAATGGATAAATGTTGAACTTCTTCTCTTATTCTACGGTAACCATTTAGGTTAAACTGACCTTCAGCATTAGACTTGATACTGCCCATTTTTAGGTTCCTTCTTAACTCAATTTGCTATTTATTTGGAAAAGAGGAACAGGCTACGAGGGTCTAGGGGATTTTGGTTCATAGAAAATGATGAACGTAATAACCCAAAATAAAATGATAAAAAACGATACGGCTAGGTTTTCAATGAAGAGTCTTTCTGTAGTTCAGGGATTACACAATTTCACATGAATCAAGAGGAAGCAACAGAGACTGAGGCTGACTGGAATGATCCTGATGTGGCCACTCAGGAACTCTACTGCCTTGGACACTGGGAACTTATGCTTGCCTTGGCAAACATGATAATCTCTAGACTGATTCTTAAAACACTCTAAGAGAATGTGTACACTATTTAATACATTTCACTAAAATTACATAAACAACAAGGATAATTTATGAGCCAAAGATATAAATTAGGAAACATTAAGCAACAAAATTTGAAAAGGGCTAGATACATTTCAAATTCCATTTTTAACACACTGGGATAGACACTTTGGTGGGGAAAGTCGCTTCACTTTGAATAAAAAGACAGTAAACAGATTATAAACATATCATTAGTTGTAATCATCAACTTGTATACTTTTCTTCTTAGCAATTTTGAAATAATAACACAGATCCTGTTTAATTCCTTGTTCACTTGTGATTGCATATGTTGTTTTTAAAAAGTAGGTAATACTGAAGCTATGAAATACCATGATTCTGTGAATACAGAAGAGATTAAAAGGCTAATTAAAAACATTTGTGGCTGGTATTAATTTATCTGACCAAAACAGGTTAAACAGTCATCTAGATTTAGAATGCGTTCAATAGCATAATGCCTGGCCTAGAAATCACTCTACATTTTCTAACTTAGTAAAAAACAATAGGACTCAAAACATTTATACTTAAGATAATTTAAGTCCTATTTCCAGAACAACTTTTAGTTCTTTTGTCAAAATCATTATAGCGAAACATATGGGTGAATGTAAGACTCCAGTTAGAAGAAAAGTAGAGAAGTGTTAGACCCCAGCTCGATTCCTGGGTTGGGAAGATCCCCTGGAGAAGGGATAGGCTACCTACTCCAGTATTCTTGCCTGGAGAATCCCCATGGACAGAGGAGCCTGATGGGCTATGGTCCACAGGGTCGGAAAGAGTTGGACATGATTGATCAACTAAGCACAGCACAGCACAGATTTAAAAACAACTTTCAAGGAAGCACAAATAACCCTTTTCCACTCAACATGCTAAACAACTTTCACTGTACCTCCCCATCATATGCTCATTAAGAACCAACAGTAAGTCACAACAGAGAACGTAGATAAAGCAGAACTTGATTGCACGGAAAGAGCCAATAATAGATTGCTCCCTCTGCCACAAGATAAACCAATGAGACAGCGTGTTTAACAACCAGCCGTAATAAGCAGTTAAAAATATGGTTACCAGGAGAAGGGGTAAGATTTTAATGCCTATTTTTGAGAAATGTTTCTGAAAAGTTAAAGCTAATTGCTGAACTAATTACACTTCTCTTGAATTTCTTAGACACAAATGATGTGCTTCCAGATTAATTAACTTTACTTCCGAAGAACTGGGAGTGATTCCAAATTTTGACTCTCTGATGACTCGACTTCCACGGAAAATACTCCTTAGAGCTCTGCCCTTGGGCACAAGATGTTAGAGATGCTTTCATAGAGTATAAGTAGAAATGCAGAAATAAATCTGACTTCACAGCTGATCTTCTATATTTCAAGATGGTGAAACAGAATTATTTCTGGGCTCTCGTAATTTATTTGACAACCAAAAAAAAAACCCAAATAACACCCCCCCAACAATTTAATATTGTAATCTCTAGTTCTATTTGCTTGCAATTCTGTTTTGCTCAAGACCAATAGTGTTCTCTCATTGTCTGGGGTGTTGTGATATTTAATAAGACTTTATTCCTAGACTTGAATACTTTTTTGCTTAATTTCCAAAGCAAATTAATAAAGTTGAAAAGTCCATGTGCTGTCTCTGCTAAACCTTCTAAATGTGAACACTGAAACTGGAAGATCAGTTCACTGGTTAACACCTAAAAAATAAAACCTGTATCCCTTTGGCTCCTTCTGTTATCAAATTCTACGCTAGATCTTCTGCCCTTAAAAAAAAAAAAAATGGAAAAGCAATCGAATAAATAATCAAGTTATAAAAGCTACTTTTTATGAGCTTTGCTGCTTAGGGGCATATTCTCTTGCCAATGGTGCTTTATTTAAAAAAGAAAAAAATCTTGAGATTCTGTTTTGGGAACAGGTACAAAAGATGCTATGTTGCCTATGAATTTTTGTGCCTTGATCTTTCCAACATTCTTTTCATGCTTTACACCAGGTTTACAGTTACTGGATTTAATTTCAACTGCTTAGGTAGGGGCACCATTCCCATTCTTGATTATGAGTAAAGTTTTCCCTGCAGAGCTAGAGAAAGAGAGACAAAACTAGCCCGTTCTAGCCGCTGCTGGCAGAGTTTGTGAAAACTGGACCGGCAGGGAATCAGTCTTTGTTTGAAACAGGAGAGACACTCTGGCTCATTTTCAAGAGGGAACAGCAACACATAATTAACTGGGGCAGGCATGACCTAGGGCAGATGGGAACAGTAGCCCAGCGGGGAGCATGCTGTCTAGAACAGAGATTCTTGCTGGGCAGTACTAATCCTCAGAATTAGGAGGGACTGGGAAGTCTTTCTCAAAAATTATGAGTTTAAATTGCCTTAATTTATCTGAGAATCTAATAGAATACGCATGCACACACACAATACACTGGGATTGATGGCAAAATATAAATGAAACTTTAACAGCTGGGAGAAAATAATAATGCTGCGATTCTGCTAATAATTACTAATATTTTTTAGAATTTAGAATTGGGCCTAATATTATGCTAAATTCATTGAAACATTATTTGATCCCGTGTTTGCAATATCTCTGAGGTACATATTATTACTTCCTTTTTAAAAATAAGAAAATGTAATCATAATCAAGCTGAGGAATATGCCTGAGATTACCACACAAAGTACATATACAGAAAGAAAATGAAGCAGATTCAAAAGTCAAAAAACTCATTTAACATCCACAGGAAAATATGCCTAAATTCAAACCAGAGGAAAAGGTAGATAATCATATAAATGTTTTACAGACGACTGGGTAGCCATTTGAGAAAATACTAATAAAGTTGGAGCCTACCCAAATGAAATAGGATAAATTTCAATGAATAAAAGAGATACACTGTGAATTAATACATAAAACAACTACTGGAATAAACCAAGAATTCTTATATTATCTTGAAATGGAGAAAGATACGTCAACTATTACATAGAATTCCAAAATGATTAAAAATAATTATAAACATTTTAAAGTTTTGGTAAAAAATATCAAAAATGTTTCTACATTTCCAAAATGAATTATTTTAAACCACCAAGATACATGTCCCTCCTCTACTCACTGATGTAAACTAATTTTGAAATAAAAAGAAAATCTTTGTTTCTCCTCTCCAATTCAGTACAAGGCTGCCTTCCTCTGTTTTACCATTTCCACCTAATTTATGGGTCAAGATAATCAGTAGGAACTAATTAGTGTCAATTCATACAACTAGACTTAAAATACCAGAGCTGGAGGAATCTAGGATATTACTACACCCTACTCATGTTCTACAGATGAGAAAAAGTGGTAAGTGACCTGCTCAAAGTCATACAACCCATTAATGTTTACATCACTCACTCAGGGTATTTCTGCTGTTACAGTCTGCCTCATGCTAGCAGAGCAGAGAGAAACAGTTTGTAGTTGGGGTAATAAACTTTGATCCAATAGTTCAGCTAGGTAATCATTAATAACAGCATGTCTCAAGCTTTTTCTACAAACCAGAGACCTGTATACACTTTATATGCATAAGCCTACTCAGTAAAGTGCTGTCTGTCATTATATTTCTATGTGAAAATGGAAACATGCACTCAAGGTTACCGCTAGCAAGTCGGGGACCCTGGATCTGAACTCAGGCAGTCTTATTCCAAACTCTGCCTCTTAACAAAAGCCTATGCACTGTAAGTTTGCTAAACACTAGCTGAACGTGACCACGGCAAGTCCAATGTCAGTCCTTCACACTTCCCAGACGTACCAAAAAAATCTGTTAGGACAGGAATCCTGTTCCAACCTAAGGCATATTCAAAGCACTGTTTGCATCTGATCTTCTGGGTAGATTCCCCTGAACAACTCATCCTCATTGATCTTCTTCTTGTACACTGCTGAGCTATTTATAGTCAGAACCACAAAGGTATCATTTTATTACATCTGTGAGCGAAATGACTTCTAAATGGTTTCACATGTATTTGGTTTGTTTGGCTCAAATATCTTGTAAACCAATCAAAAAGAATATTTTGAAGGGGCTTCCCTGGTGACTCAGTGGTAAAGAATCTGCCTGTCAATGAAGGAGACACGGGTTTGACCCCTGGGTCAGGGAGATCCTCTGGAGGAGGAAATGGCAACTCACTCCAGTATTCTCCCCTAGAAGTCCCGTGGACAGAGGATCCTGGCAGGGTACAGTCCATATGTACAACAAAGAGTACAAAGGGTCACAGAGAGTAGGACACGACTGAACGACTAAACAGCAGCAGCAATATTTCATACACAGTTCTACATTCCCTGAACATCTAGAAAGGCAAAGCCTCAAGAAATATGTCAACTGTCTCCTTGACAATCCCAAATCTGTATGCTCCATCTGACTCTCATGTGCCTTTTGCACAAGCTATACATATAATAACACTCTTCATTTCTTTCATGAAAAAAATGGTGAAATTGATCTATGATCACATATTGTGGTATGGGGAAGTCATTCTGGCTTACACATGAGTTAACATGAATCTTATGCTAAATAAAAGAGCCTGTTTGTGGCCTATCAAATAAACACTTTATTAAAGAAAATGGAACACTGAGCAGAAGTAAGGAATGTTCACTTTAAAAATGAAGATTAAACGCTTCCCTTCCTTGATGCCAATGCTGGAACTCCTTTGATGGTAAGATTCCCTTCTTTGGTGCCAAGGTTATATTGACTTGCTGTGTATGTGCTGATCTGGTTATTTTTTTTTTTTTTTGAAATATTGAAGGAATCTCTCCCTGGTTTTTTTTTTTTTTTTTGACATTCTTGGTTCTGACAATACAAAGCTGTGCTGAAAACCATGTTTCTCCGAAGCATTACCTCAGAGTTATCTGAGACTCCGCTGTCTTCCAGGCTTTGGTCCTCAGTTTGGTTCACATAGAGCTCTTTTCTATCCCTATTATAGACTGTCTATTGACTATTCTCACCAACACTTCTACACTCATACTTCTGTACTGCAAGACAGGACAGGAAGCATTGTTGTCTCTTCTACTGGACAAATTTTCACTCTTCCAACTGACAAAGTTCAAGTCAAGCTGCAATATCCTTCACTTCTATGCATTCTTATCCCTCATCTTTCTCTCCTCCTCTCTTGCTATCACTCTAAAGTAATAGATTAGCATTGGGTTTGTCATTGGAATATCATTTCTATCTTGTAACTTACATTTAACCCTTTATTCTTAGTTTCACCTGAAGAATCTGTTCAATTGGATGTATGTGTACTGAGGGGAGAGGGAAGGGTCACAGAGGTAGCTATGGCAGGGTCTTTGTATAAGGTTGGCCAGAAAGTTCGTTTGGGTTGTTCTATAAAATGTTATGGAGAAATCCGAATGAACTTTTTGACCAACCCAATATATTCATAGGAATGTCATTCGGCTAGCAGAGTTTGATGAGTTTATAATTCAAAACTGAAGAACTAAAGTTAAAGCACATTTATGACTAAACTATACTGTTTATCAAATTAATGGAATATTTCTGAAAGCTAAATAGCTACTAGACTAAACACTCAAATACCATGAGATCCTACATACCGCCAAGTCTGTCCATGGATTATCTCAATGTTCAGCAGCCTATGAGTCAAGGTGATTTGAGCAGAGAGTTTCCAGAATCTACTCTAACACAACTCATGGTGATTCTGATCTATCAGTGTTTGTGCCTTATAGAATGTTAAACATTTTGACCATATTTCTGGGTATATAATTTCAAAGGTAAGTAAAAAACTCACAGTTCTATGCAAGAAGAGAATGGCTTGGTAGCAAGATTTCCAAATCAACTTTAAACTGAGAACATAAAATATATTTTCTATGCATGATACAGGAGGGGATTTCATATAAGGAATATATGAGAAAAATAATAATGAAACTATATTCTAGAATGAAAGACCACCTCAATAGAGAGTGTTCCACATAAAAATAGACACCTGTTACCTACAATGTCAGGATTATACAACATGATTGTGGTTGTTCAGTCGCTAAGTAGTGTCCAGCTCTTTGTGACCCTGTGAACTGCAGCACACAAGGCTTCCCTGTCCTTCACCATCTCCTGGAGCCTGCTCAAACTCATGTCGATTGAGTTAGTGATGTCACCCAATCATCTCGTCCTCTGTTGCCCCCTTCTTCTCTCTCAATCTTCCCCAGCATCAGGGTTTTTACCAATGAGTTGGCTTTTTGCATCCGGCGGCCAAAGTACTGGAGTTTCTGCACTAGTCCTTCCAATGAATATTCAGGGTTGATTTCCTTTAGGATTGGTTAGTCTGATCTCCTTTCTGTCCAAGGGACTTTCAAGAGTCTTCTTCAGCACCACAGTTCAAAAGCATCAATTCTTTGGCGCTCAACCTTCTTTATGGTCCAGCTCTCACCTCCATACATGACTACTGGAAAAACCCTAGCTTTGACTATACAGACCTTTTGTCAGCAAAGTGATATCTCTGCTTTTTAATACACTGTCTAGGTTTGTCACAGCTTTTCTTCCAAGGAGCAAGCGTCTTTTAATTTTGTGGCTGCAGTAACTGTCTGCAGTGATTTTGGAGCCCAAGAACATGAAATCTGACACTGTTTCCACATTTTCCCCATCTACAACATGATGCTTATGTGGTAAAGATGTACAACAGGCTGACCCTTGACCTCAGAATCCATGACCATATTCCCTACCTTTGCACTATCCGACAGATCTTTGCGCCCGTCTCCAATCTCAGCCATCCATTTTCTGCCTAGATCTCTGCTGAACATGCATCACACGCACTTTCGATCTCAATTACTGAATTCCCATTGGAGGCTCCCCTCCACTGCTGCTTATTCCAGGTGAGGCTCAACTCTCATTATTTTCCTATTTCTAGTTCTCTACACTAGAATAATAGGCTCAGACCAGGCACACTACTTCTAACAGCTCCCAAACTCCACATGTAAGATCCAAAAAAGAAACATCTACCAGTTTATGTGTGTTGGGGAGTAGGGAACAGGTAAAGTGCAACTCTTTGCAGCTCAGAACCTCATCATTAAACTCTTTCCCTTCCACAACACTGAAGTCCATACAGAAACGTCGTGGTGCTTTTCTTCAACGCATGCTTCCTGTTTAAGAAGCGAGAAATTTACTATATGCCGGAAATCAATCAAATCCCCAGAAAGGACGACTGAAAGGAATGCCATTAACTTATATTTAAGGGTTTGTTTGCCACTTGCTCTCGCTTTTCCTTAAGGGTTTATTACGGGGGCTATGAACTATTCCCTATAGTGGAAGGCCAGCATTTTTACACAGAACTTGAGTGTGTTAACTGTGACCTCCCTATGTTTTTAGGAAGTTGTGCCTTACCTGATGCTAGAACCAGGCTTGCAGCCTCTAACTGTTTAGAGTTTTACAGGATCTTTTTTCCTTGGGGCTTGGGGATGGACTGCTGCTGAAATCACAGTACCACCACAGTGGGACCATTCATTGCTGCATTTGGCCTCTTACTGCATTGTATGTGATTTTTTTTTTCCTATTTGGTCAAGGATATTATCCATAGTGATTATATTACCTTATACTATCTCACATACTTAAATGTCAATGTACCACTCTCTTTCACAGCACCTATAGGTCACAGGGAAGGATTCAATGAAGACATGTAAGCTCATTGGCTAGTTCAGTCTTTTTTTAAATATGTTGACTTTTCCTGGTAACCCAGGGGTAATATTGTTGGAAATTGCTCTCAGACCTCTCCAAAGGCCTGCTTTTATGCTTGTTCTGTGTCCTCTCTTTCTTTCCCCGGGGAAACTGGGATGCATTTCAGTGAGTTCATTTTTCACTGACATCTTGTCAAGAAAGAGGTCGGATGTTAGCACAGATGAATACCTCTTGGACAGGTCTTTTCATTGTGTTACCAGGAAACTGCCTTTCTTTAATGGCAATTCTTCTCTTTCCTTGAAAAAGAGCATTTTCTGTAGTTACTTCATCGAATACACTACCCATAAAGCACAAATCCTGAGCCATTCATTCAGAACCTCTTGTTGAGAGATTCTGATGGCCCAAATCATATCTTCTCCTATAGACATCACTGGGAGACAAAGAAAGCTGAGCACCAAAGAATTGATGCTTTTGAACTGTGGTGTTGGAGGAGACTCTTAAGAGTCCCTTGGACTGCAAGGAGATCCAACCAGTCCATCCTAAAGGAAATCAGTCCTGAATATTCATTGGAAGGACTGATTTTGAAGCTGAAACTCCAATACTTTGACCACGTGATGCTAAGAGCTGACTCATATGAACAGAGCCTGATGCTGGGAAAGATTTAAGGCGGGAGGAGAAGGGGACGACAGAGGATGAGATGGTTGGATGGCATCACTGACTCAATGGACATGAGTTTCAGCAAGCTCTGGGAGTTCGTGATGGACAGGGAGGCCTGGCGTGCTGTGGTCCATGGGGTCACGAAGAGTCAGACACAACTGAGCAACTGAACTGACTGAGTGGGAGACAAACATCAGGAAAGAATCCTTCCTTTTACTGAGTTCACCCTTGTGAACATGAATGAAAGAAGCACCACAGCATGGCTTCAGAGAAGACTCAAGTTTAGCTTTAACTCTACATGGATCTGATCTTTGTCTGTGAACTAGTTCATATTTGTTTGTTCCACTTTTTTCTTGGATACAGAGATAGTACCGATTTAAATCTTCCAGCATGGTTCTTAGAAGATGGTATAACCTCAATACATAATAGATAGATGAAGGAAACAATGGTGAGTTCATGTGAGGAAATGATTGCAAACTGCTTTGGGATATACCACACAATAATGTTAGTGTTAGGAGGCAAAATATTATGTGTGTATAAAAAAAAGTACAAGAGGACCATGCTTAACCAGAGCAAGACAGAGATGACTTCTCTTAAAGGGAGAATGTCTCCTGTATTGAGTGATTACATGGTGCCCTGGTTAGCCCCAACGACACCGGAAATGTCCATAGAAGTCCTAGGTTTTATGCTCACTCCAGCCACCAAAGCACATACACCCAGTGGGGAAACTAAGGCCCTGGAAGATTGAACAGCATATGTAAGTAAATGTAAATTTACTCTTTATCTTAAAAAGATCCACTCCCATAAATCTTAGCCAATTTGAATTTTTCAGCATTCAATCCCTACATTACATATTGTGTTTGTAAATTTGCTAATTTTATCTACATTGATGCTAGAACACTGGCTCCATCAGAAAGGTATTTGTGTTTCAGCAAATATTTATCACATGCCCTGATATATATTGGGTAGTATTCTAGGTGATGCAGCACAAATGAAAAACTAAAAATTTAGAAACTGATTTTAGCATATGATAAAATAAGCTATGCATTTTAAAATAGGATTATTTAAATGATGATTTATTTCCTCTAGTTGTAAATTCCCCTGCTCTTTCATACTTAAAGTACTCTGATTTTTGCTTCAACTGAAATGGCAGCATTAAGTGAGTCAAGAATCTACATTCTTCCTAACCAGGTGAAGAACAGAACTGGAAACCATCATTTAACCAACGTTCATTATATGATTTGGTTTTATAACATTTCATGTTAAAGCATAAAGTGTCAAACTAGCTTTACAGAGAGGCAAGAAGGTATAATTGGATGAACTGTGGACTTGTAATTAAGATGTGTATTCTGAGTTTCATCTCCTATACACTGACTGGGGGCAATGGGTATGGAGCTAAGGGTGTTACTATGGATTTCCTATATTCCAAGTAATGTTCTAGTGCTTTACGTCTGTTTAAACTGTCTAATCCTCATAAAAACCCTGCAACACTGTAGTCACAGAGTTGACAGGTGGTGGACCAAAGTCATTGTCTCTGAATTCAGAAACCATGCTTCTAAGAACCACCATGTTATAGGATGCTAATGTTGTTCTAAAAAGGATATACGTTGCCTACAGAAAAATCACTTTTGGAAAATAAGTCCTCTTCTGTCTCACCTTTAAATAGTAGAAAAACACTTAAGGTCTGTTCCAGCAATCTGCTTCTGGAAACTGGGTTAAGTTTTGCATCATAAGCAATTGACACAGTTAAGGTTAGCATGTGTGCAATATAAGTGATATTTTAATAGCTACTAGGTTATATACATGTATATATTTAATGCATATTTTTAAAAAAACCATGTTATATTGACTTTCTCTTACTAGTTTATGACTAAAAGAAAAATTCAGAATGATATTACAAAAAACGTATCAATGATGTTTAAGGCATTTACAGAGTTATTATATGCACCAAAATTGAACTTTCAATAATTTGAGTGTATAAAAATTATAAAAAATTTCTTTCTAATGAAGCACCTTCTTTGATATTATTAAGATAGTTTCATCTTTATGTTTCGTGAAAATTGTCATTTCTACGATATCCTCCAGCTTCAGTCTCTGTATTTTCACCCAAAATATCTCCACCACATCCCCCATCACTGTATCATGTTACCCTACTTTAGTTTATTCAAAGCATCTCAACTATCTGAAGCTGTTTTTTTTAATGTTTTTCCTTGTTATTATGTCTTTCTCCATGATATTATGAGCCCCATGTATGCAGACTTTGTTTTCCACTTCACTGATCTGCCTCCAGCACGTGGAAGTGTGTATTGCACATAGTAAGATTTAAATAAGCACTTTTGAATATACAGATGAATCATGTGCATGGATTGAATGAGGACGATATCATACTTCTTAGCCTTCAATTGTTCTACTGTAGGTCAGTATTTTAGTTACTTTTTTGAAGCCATGAATGATCAGTTTGGATATGAAAGATCCTAAGAATTAACCTGATCACATTTAATCAGCACAGCTCATATTTAAGTTAGTTACTTTAGGGCAATGAATATATCTGTATTTTGAAAGCCGGACCGTCCATTAAAAAAAAAAATACTGACCAGACTGATTAGTTTGATCAAAGTTACATTGAGAATGGTTCTACAAATATTGGTGCCACTGAGAATTTAGGTATAAATTTGACTGCAGCAGTGTCTGAATATTAGCAAGTCAGAAATTCAGTCTTAGAAAACGAAATGGGTAGCATTTTTCTTAGAGCATTGTTTGTCTCCCTTATGGAGACAGACCATGAGGCCATGGCTAGAAAAGTCAAAGCCAAACAATAAATAAAAACATGCTCAGATACAAGGTTAAACTGTGCCCAGACGGATTTCTGAATCACGTGAGACTGGGATTTAGAAAAACTTTCAGGAGAACATCCAGTAGTTAAATATCTGGTCAACATAATGTAACCAACAGTAAGTCACTTTTTCAGGAAGGACTTCTTCTAAAGAAAAGGCTTTTAGTTTCCAGATTACTGGCATCAGCATCAACTCAGCATAAACTGGGATCTTATTATAACTGTAAACAAATCCAACCAACCCCAGACCATCTGAATGAGCAACTCTGGTTGTCGGATCCAGTGGTTTGCACTTTAACATATCCTGAAGGTGATTCTCATTCTTCTCATATAAGTGTGAGAACCCCTTTTGCAGGGCTAGAGTCGATCCATTGGTGGTGGGAGAAAGGGAACTACATTTTGGTTAAAAGGAACTTCAACCAGGGACTCCCCTGGCTGTCCTGTGGCTAAGACTTTGCCTTCCAGTGTAGGGGGTGGAGGTTGGATCCCTGGTGGAGGAGCTAAGCTCCCACATGACTCAGGGCCAAAATACCAGAACATAAAAAACAGAAGCAGTATTATAACAAAGTCAATAAAGACTTAAAAAAAAATTACCTTCAATTGAAAGTATAAAGTTTGGAAAGAGGTTAGAGTCTGACACTCTTTTAAATTAACCAGGCAGTCCTCAGCGAAACACTCTATCCACCTATCTTATTTCCATGTAAACACAAAACCTAAATCCTGACCCCTAACATCATAAAAACTGTGGCAAAAACAGAAGGTGGAAAGTACTCGAGAGAAGTAGAATGTTTTCAGAATGATGGGTATTATTACAACTCAGAGAGATGTTAGGTTTAGCTCTCAGCATTCATTCTGCAGGAATCATAACATGTTTTGCCAAGGGAAGACTCTGTTCCTGAATTGCCTTAAACACATATTTGATAATATTCAGCAGTGCTGTCAGAAGGGGGCCCAGAAGGAGGAGCTCAGTTTCTGAGGAAACACCAATCAGCTCATCAGTCTCCTCGTCGTGCAATTATCTCCTCTAATGAGAGGCCTGAAATTGTCACTCACGATGACTTGACGAGTCACTGTTGATTAGTGAGGGAGATGAAGATGTCTCGGGAGCAAAGTGAGACAAAGCTCACCTTTTCTGGTCTTTGTTCTCCTCATGCCTAATTGCTTGGGTAGCTGCACCCTTTTATTGTGATAAATGACAACTCTAGTACTTACATGCAAACGCACATGCCTGAGCACACATGGACACCCAGGCACACACTTCATCTTATTAGAAACTTTTTGCATCAATTAGAAACAAAGGCTACAATGAACTTATTGACAAAATGGAAATACACTCACAAACATAGAAGACATTTTTATGGTTACCAAAGGGGAGAAGGGGAGAGGGATAAATTGGGAGATTGGGAATAATATATAGTAGTATATATATAATAGATAACCAACAAGGACCTACTGTATAGCACAGGGAAGTGTACTAAGTATCTTCTTGTTGTAGCCCACCAGGCTCCTTTGTCCATGGGATTCTCCTGGCAAGAATACTGGAGTGGGTTGCCATTCCCTTCTCCAGGGGATCTTCCTGATCCAGGGATCAAACCCAGGGCTCCTGCATTTCCTGCCCTGCAGGTGGATTCTTTATCATCTGGGCCCACTAGGGAAGACTTGAAAAAGCATATATCTATATATATGCACTGAATTACTTTGTTGAACAACCTGAAATACAGCATTGTAATCAACTATATTTCAATATTTTTAAATGACCAAATTAAAAAACAAAGGCATTCTGACTTACTGCGTGATATGCGGATTTACTTGCACATCTTTTCCTACTAAATAAGAGTTTGTGTTGGTTTTACAAGAATGTGATATGTTTAAGGGGGTTTCCAACTTATTCTGCCATTTAACCCCTCAGTGTGGCCTAACTCTATGTAGCTAACATGTAATTTTTTCCCGCAGATTCCTTCACTTGTCCCTTGATTCAGCCAAGCTAAGCTTCTCACTTTCAACTAAATAAAGTTCAGTTCCCTGAACGCACTCTTTTCATGTCTCCTATCTTCTAAGATTTCTTCAAATTCTAACTCAAGCCCCACTTTCTCCCAAAGTGCTAGTGAACTATTTTAGTTGATCTTTCCATTTTCTCGATTTTTCTATAACTTACCATTTTTTTTCTGGCTCTTTTGTCATTCACAAAATACACTATTTAGAATTATTACATAATGTTCACATATGATCAACTCTCTATTTGTTAAGATCATTTAAGTTAGAGCTTATGTCTTATGCTTCTTTCTTATGCTCTGAACATCAGGTTCACAGTAAGAATTCAATACATTTGTTAAATTACTGTATGTGAGGCTTTAAAATAAACTCTTGGCAGAACAATTCATGCCTTTCCATGAAAGTGAACTGGCCACCTTTTCCCCCCAGGAATCTTTTTATGAGAATGACATAGCCAACATAATCACTGTCATGTGTACTATGCCGTAACTTGTTTCCTTACTAATATGGGTAGGTATTATCTTAAACACCACCAAAAATCCATCATTCATCAGAAAGGAATTCAATAGCATTTAGGAAACCTCACTTTCTGAAACAAGAAAGTAGAATCATATTTTTAAATCATTTCAATAAAAATGTCAAATAAAAGATTTGCCTGTTGGATCAGGAGAAAATTATCTATATCAAAATAAAATGCCCCTAAGACTTCAGTAAATATCTCATAGAATTTAAAGATAAGGGCAAATAGAGAGTGTTCATCCAAAAATCACTGATGAACAATTTCAAAAACAAAGAAATGCAGATTGTATTTTATTCTTTCCTGTGGTATCTATCTGAATCCCCTTTGAAAACTGTTGAGTATTACACCAAGGTAAAAAGATATTTTTAGCAATAAGAGTTGTATTATAAATATGTTTACCTTGAGTCACTTAAGGTGACTTTTAAAGAAGGTCCATTTTTTAAGGGTCAACTTTGAATGCACTTAATTTTAAAGACTAGATGTATAGATAAGATGGTTAATTTTTTAATACATTCACTATGAAAATGTTCAATTTTGTTCTAGCAAAGACTCTCCACTTAATGGACCAAATGCTTGGGTCTCCCTCAAAATTCACACCTTGAAACCCAGTTCCCAACATGATTGTGTTTGGAGGCAGAGCCTTTGGTCGCGATTGGTCACAAGGGCAGAGTGCTCAAGTGTGGGGTCAGTGTCCTTACAGGAGAGCTCAGAGAGCCAGCTAGTCCCTCTGCCCTGGAACACAGCGAAAGACAGTCAGCTAGGAACCAGGAAGAAGACTCTTACTGGTTACTGAATCTGCCAGTGCCTTGATCTTGGATTTCCCAGCCTCCAGAACTGTGCAAAATAAATTTCTATGGTTTATAAGCCTCCCAGTCTACAGTACTTTGTTATAGCAGACTGAACAGACTGGCAAAGCCATAATTTCAGTTCCAGAGTCAAAATTACAGGCTTGGAATAGGATCTTACGATATCACAACCAAAATCAAAACAAAATCTACATCCCCAAAATATTCAGACACGAGAAATCACTTTATACATTTCCTATGCAGGGAAATCAGGAGCAGTTTATTTTAACCTCTGGATGAAACAAATGTCTATCAGCAACATTTTCCCTACTTAAAATTCACAATTTAAATTAAAACAAGTTTGGAATGCAGGGACAAACTGGAAAGTAAATCACTTTGAAATAGCATAGTGTTCTCAGTGGTGCTTTAAAATTGAGTTATTTGTCTGCTTTGGAAACAAAAAGGATTGTAATATAAATTGCATTTCTTGCAGAATTTATGAAAACAGCCAGTTCTTCCTGGGCCATACATACATGATATGTTATTAAATAATGTACTACTCCAACTTCATTATAAAACATCCATGGAAATTTAAGGAAACTATATTTAGTCATCTATGTCTGTGAATCAACTAGCAATTAAAGTATGCTTAAAGGGCTTATTTGCCCATGAAAAAATTTAAAGGAAAACATTTAAGAAACAATGCAAATTAGTCAGCTTCACAGAATTTACAAAGGAAGAAATGTTATTTGACAGTAACATGGAAGAAACATCCAATTATATGTATGTGTGATGTATATGTAAATACATACACAAACATACATTATCCACATATATTTATACTGTATGTATGTATATACACATATGTATATAACCAACTGTATGTCACTTTTCTTTAATGAAAACCTCTTATTATTTTGTCTCAACGTCTATTGAATTCATTGGACATTTATGACTCAGCATTGTATCTAACCACAGGAAAGGCTATATACTTACAGGATAAGAGAAAAAAATGGTGCCACCTTGAAACATATTTCTTTTCTAATTTCTCAAATAAAAGTTAAGATTTGATTCAAAGGTCTAGATTATTTTAATCTAGACCTTTTATTTCATTAAAGAAAATAAATATACATAAACCTATTTTTTTCACAAATGCAGCAGTATATAAGAGACACATCAGCTTGGATACAAGTTTTGTGCTCAGCTGCTAAGTTATGTCTGACTCTTTAGTGACCCCATGGACTGTAGCCCTCCAGGCTCCCCTGCCCATGGGATTCTACAGGAAAGAGTAGAAGAATGGGTTGCCATTTCCTTCTCCAACAAGTTATAAGTGTTAGGAATAAAGATACCCAGTCATACCTCAGACTAGCTCTGCAGGAAATTCTTAAACTTACTAAAATTTAAGAAACACTGCCTGAGACCAGTGGTTCTAAAACTTCAGTGAACATACAACTCACCCAGAGGACTTGCAGAACACAGATTTCTAGGTCCTACCCCTAGGGTGTCTGATTCAGTAAGTCTTAAATGGTAACTCTAGCAAGTTTCCCAATAATACTTATATTTCTGGTCTGGGATTGCGCTTTGAGAACTAAGGCTACAAACTTGCTTAAACGTCACAATTTTAACCTGGGGTAGCAAGTGAACTGGACTTCACGTTGTTTAAAAATGTTACTTTCTGAGAAGGGCTCAAGAGTTTCACGTTCTAAGATGCCAAAGCTAGGTGCGTGTAGACTCTAACGAGAAGAGGGCACACAGGCTAACCTGTGATTATGAAAACTGCAAAGTCTGATCTATGTGGAAGCCTAGCCTTATTCACCCACAGTAAGTTACAGGTGAGAGATCTGTTTTCCCTAGAAGTTGCTTTGTATTAATATCTGCTCAAGTTCATGGGCCCTGAGAGTTCCAGGGTGGAGTTTGGCAGACCTGACCTGCCTGTTCCGCTTGAGGGTATGAAGGTCTTCAGTGTCATTGGAGAAATGAGTGCTCAGCACTCATCAACCACATATTTCATGGCCTCAACCCAGGATATTCATGAGTTTAGAACTCTTCCAATAAGTTTGGCAGAAACGTTTCAGCTTGGAATTTTCAAAACAGCTGGCTATAAACCATTCTTCAAGACTCTAAAAAGAGCCTCATTGGACTTCTATTGGATGTTTGGGTTTAAGAATCATGGCACTATCAGTGTGATAAGTGGGAAGAATTTGTTCTAAAAATGTGTCCCTATTACCCAGAGAGGTGGACTCACTATATAGAGGTAATTAATGTGAACTAGGACCACACAAATACTCTTGCCTGGAAAATCCCATGGACGGAGGAGCCTGGTGGGCTGTGGTCCACGGGGTCGCTAAGAGTCGGACACGACTGAGTGACTTCACTTTCACTTTTCACTTTAATGCACTGGAGAAGGAAATGGCAACCCACTCCAGTGTTCTTGCCTGGAGAATCCCAGGGATGGGGGAGTCTGGTGGGCTGCCGTCTATGGGGTCGCATAGAGGTGGTCACGACTGAAGTGACTTAGCAGCAGCAGGACCACATGAAAGTCATATGGCAATGAATTCAGTTTTAGTTGAAATTAAAGCTGAGATAGACTTTGTGGCGGTACTGAGATTCCAAAATGTTCTTTATATTCAAACCTCCCCTAGTTCTTAATGGCAAAGTCATATAATTATTTAACAAAAGGCTATCTACTTTCTTTTTGTGCTAGCAGAAGGCTATGCATATGGCTAATCTAAAAGTAGTTTTATTCATGTATAAATTAAAAATTTAAGGCAAGAAATATAGCCCTGTTTAGTAATGTTTGGAATTCCCATCTGTCTTTCAGGGCACCAATTCAGTTAGCCCTGCCCACTGACTGATAACAAAAGATTCTAGAAGCGTACCAACAATAGGAAACTGTATGAAACATGTGCCAACTAGCTAGAGCTAATGTCTGTTGCAAAGTCAGTCGCCAAAAGAATTCAGAAATAACATTTATTAACTCTTGGCTAGTATCTCTATGACATGAATACAACAATAATAATATTGGAATGCAACCCGAGTCTCCTGCATTGTAGGTGGGTTCTTCACAGCTGAGCCACGGGGCTTCCAATACTGGAGTAACAGGAGTTCACTTCTGTTTGCTACTCACGTTAAATAGATGAGTATGCCCAATCTAAAATTAAGAAACACAGTAGCTGACAAACTTTTGAAAGATTTCTTCAACTAATAAGTCTGTTTTAGATCCCTTCTCAACTAACTCTAAAACAGATTCATTAGCAATATTTGCTAATAGATTGGATCTGCGGCTGAGACATAGAGAAGGGACCATGAAGACAATAACATTTGGTGAAGCCTAAGATTAGGAGAATGGGACTGCTGACACTAAAGATGGGGGAGCCTCTAGCTGAATCTCCCTTCAGAATACAACCAGCACAGGATCGCTTCTCCCCACCTCGCCTGTCACCCTCCTCGCCGGAGCCTTCACCGTCTCTCACTTGTGTTGCTGTGACGGCTTCTTATCCGGCCTCCGGACTCTCACTCTGCCCTGCTCCACCCCCTTGCCGCCCAGCGGCCAGGGGAAGAGCTTAAATAAGATCACATTTCTGGCGGATTCATTTTGATATTTGGCAAAACTAATACAATTATGTAAAGTTTAAAAATAAAATAAAATTAAAAAAAAAAAAAAAGATCACATTTCTTCCTCTCCTGCCTTTCCATTTCAAACAAAGTAAAATCCAAAGTTTTACAAGAGCTTTCAAACAACTACATGGCCCGGCTCTCACGTCAACTCACAGCATACGCCCCACTAATTCTCCACTGCTCACACCGCTCTGTGATCTCCTGATCTCCTGTATACAGGTGCGTGACGGTCGTGTTTCTGCCTTAGAGCTTTTGTACTGCCTGTGGCTTGCCACTGATGGCTTCCTCTGCTTGGAACATTCGTCTCCCAGAAATCTCCAAGACTCACTTTCTGAATTCTTTAAAGTTTTGCTTAAATCTTATTTTCATAATAACTCCTAACTAAAATATTGCATTAACACCTAGACTTAACCCTATCCCCTTAGTTTGGCCTATATTTTCTTTTTTCCTTCTTTTTGTCACTTTGCTTCATAATCTTCTAATAAACTCAATCAATTGGTTATTGTATCCTTTACTTTGGTATTAATATTACTTTTCTCTGTTCTCTAGCTTCTAAACTGTAACTCCATGAGTGTAGGCATACTAGACTCTTCTGTTGACTACTGTATTCCAAGTAACTGGAACAGTGCCTGTCACAAGGGCACTCAATAAACCTTCGTTTAACTGCATCAGATTATCCTGGCTCCATAAGTGTAGGGAAAACAGGCATCTAGCGTTGCATGGGCTTTAACAGTCAAGATGATATAACTTCAATCTAGAACAACAATTATTGCATTTTGTACCAATTACAATATAGCTATAAATGACAGAATAAATTCATTAGTACAAGACTAGGCTACAGATAATGCAAGATATTTTCTTCAATAAGAACTAGTCTTTATGGGAAGATGACGTCTGACTGGAATATCATCCAAAGGCTTCGTAGCAAAGCTGCTGCTTTTTCCGCTTCCCCCAAACTATTCTCAATCCAGCAGCCACGGGAATTCTATTACATAGCAAGCCACCCAATGCTGCCCGCTCATCATAAAAGCTAAACTTTCTTAAAGTAGCCATCAAAATATTAGAAGATTTGGCTTCCTGTGCATCTCAGCCTCATCATCCTCTCTGTGGCTCACTCAGCTGCCTTCACTGAATGTATTACTATTTCTCAGACACACAGGAAGCAGTCTTCCACCTCTGGGCCTTTGCACCTGCTGCTGGCTCTGCCTGGGGGCATCCTTCTTCATGTAGCTTCACGACTTGCACCCCATTTCCTGCACATCTTCACCCAAATGTCACCTTCTCAGTGGCCAGCTCCCTGGACACAATATTGTGGAATTATCTAGTGAGGTTACCTTTCCTAAATCACCTCTTTTTAGGATTTCCCTGCCATTTAGGTCACCAAAGAACATTGAGTTTCTGAGTGATACACTAGGTTCTAATTAGTTATCTATTTTATACATAGTATAAATAGTATACATATGTCAATCCCAATCTGCTTTTAAATGTCTCTTTTTAACTGCTACTAAGTGCTTCTCTGGGGCTCAGTGGCAAAGAATCCACTTGCCAATGCAGGAGATGTGGGTTCGATCCCTGGGTCGTGAATACCTTCTGGAGAAGGAAATGGCAACCCTCTCCAGGATTCTTGCCTGGGAAATCCCTTGGTCAGGGATGTCTGGAGGGCTACAGTCCATGAGGTTGCAGAGTCAGACATGACTTAGTGATCAAACAACAACAAGCGCTTCTTGAGACCGGAGTGGTGTGGTTCTTTATGACTGCAATACAATGCTTTCATTTCCGAACTTAGCGTTTCCGGTTGCCAAGTGAATCAATAAGATAGATCATTTACATGGTTCCATCTCTCTGGAAGCATATTACAGATTTACAGACGTATACAATCAGCAAGAGGCCATGATACCACCTTCACTTTAGAGATGATGGGTAAATAACATATCTAAAGGCCATTATCAACTCGTTCCAGCACTGCAACTGGAAGGAAGGTGTTCTTAACCAGTACAGTGATCTCACTGTAGGTTCATTCTTGAATCTGTTACTTCACCCTGAGAAAACTCAGAAACTATGCTAAGTACTAGAGACTCTAATACACAGCTTTATACGGCAAAGGAAAAGCTGGCCCAAAAGTCAAGCCATGTTTCTTCACTTCTAACGAGTGCACTACAATATTTCTGTGACTAATTACTCAGATTAGACTGGGAAATATTAACAGTTAAATTATCCCAATATTTTTTCAACATCTAATTAATCAGACTAGTATTTAATTCAACCAAATCATTATATGCATTAGATGAATATCTCACCACCCGACCTTAATGGCAGCTAAGACAAAAATGGCATCATATTTGAAAAATTTAACGTTTCTTACAATTTTCCATGGTGAACTTTTATGAGAGTAACTGTTTAATTGAATTATTTACCATAAACGGTTATACATGTGTATATCTCATGGATTTTCCTCACTTAAAAAGTCTCTGTTTACACAGTATTAGTGCACTGACTAAGACAACTCGGTACCAAGAGGGCCCAAGACAAATGGACTGCTGCCAAGGAGACAGTAACACTGGATACTCACTATTCAAATAAGGGCAACTCCTGTGACATAGGTTTTTAACACAATATACTTTCAGAAACAGGTCTTCTTTTAGAGACATCCCCATTACAACTGTAGCAATTTTATATCCCAATTCTCAGTGACAAAAACTCAGTTCAGTCGCTCAGTCGTGTCCATCTCTTTACGACCCCATGGACTGCAGCACATCAGGCTTCCCTGTCCCAGAGCCTACTCAAACTCATGTCCATTGAGTCAGTGATGCCATCCAACGAGCTCATCCTCTGTCACCCCCTTCTCCTCCCGCCTTCGATCTTTCCCAGCATTATAGGGTCTTTTCCTAGGAGTCACTTCTTCACATCAGGTGGCCAAAGTATTGGAGTTTCAGCTTCAGCACCAGTCCTTCCAATGAATACTCAGGACTGATTTCCTTTAGGATGGACTGGTTGGATCTCCTTGCAGTCCAAGGGACTCTCAAGAGTCTTCTCCAACACCACAGTTCAAAAGCATCAAGTCTTTGGCGCTCAAGTTTCTTTAGAGTCCAACTCTCACATTCATTCACGACCACTGGAAAAACTATAGCTTTGACTAAATGGAGCTTTGTTAACAAAGTAATGTCTCTGCTTTTGAATATGCTGTCTAGGTTGGTCATAGCTTTTCTTTCAAGGAGCAAGTACCTTTTGATTTCATGGCTGCAGTCACCATCTGCAGTGATTTTGGAGCCCCCCAAAAATAAAGTCCAACACTGTTTCCACTGTTTCTCCATCTATTTGCCATGAAGTGATGGGACTGGATGCCATGATCTTAGTTTTCTGAATGCTGAGTTTTAAGGCAACTTTTTCACTCTCCTCTTTCATTTTCATCAAGAGGCTCTTTAATTTTTCTTCACTTTCTGTCATAAGGGTGGTGTCATCTGCAAACTGAGGTTATTGATATTTCTCCCAGCAATGTTGATTCCAGCTTGTGCTTCATCCAGCCTGGCATTTCACATGATGTACTCTGTATATCGGAGAAGGCAATGGCACCCCACTCCAGTACTCTTGCCTGGAAAATTCCATGGATGGAGGAGCCTGGTAGGTATAATTTAAATAAGCAGGGAGACAATATACAGCCTTGATGTACTCCTTTACTCATTTGGAACCAATCTGTTGTTCCATGTCCAGTTCTAACTGTTGCTTCTGACCTGCATACAGATTTCTCAGGAGGCAGGTCAGATGGTCTGGTATTCCCATCTCTTTCAGAATTTTCCACAGTTTATTGTGATCCACACAGTCAAAGGCTTTGGCATAGTCAATAAAGCAGAAGTAGATGCTTTTCTGGAACTCTCTTGCTTTTTTGATGATCCGGCAGATGTTGGCAATTTGATCTCTGGTTCCTCTGCCTTTTATAAAACCAGCTTGAACATTTGGAAGTTCATGGTTCACGTATTGCGGAAGGCTGGCATGGAGAATTTTGAGCATTACTTTACTAGCGTGTGAGATGAGTGCAATTGTGTGGTAGTTTGAGCATTCTTTGGCATTGCCTTTTTTTGGGACTGGAATGAAAACTGACCTTTTCCAGTCCTGTGGCCACTGATGAGTTTTCCAGATTTGCTGGCATATTGAGTGCAGCACTTTCACAGCATCATCTTTTAGGATTTGAAATAGCTAATAAATAGCTCAGCTGGAATTCTATCATCTCCATTAGCTTTGTCATAGTGATGCTTTCTAAGACCCACTTGACTTCACATTCCAGGATGTCTGGCTCTAGGTAAGTGATAATTATCACCATCATAATTATCTGGGTCATGAAGATGTTTTTTTGTATAGTTCTTCTGTGTATTCTTGCCACGTCTTCTTAATATCTTCTGTTTCTATTAGGTCCATATCATTTCTGTCCTTTATTGTGCTTATTTTTGCATGAAACGTTCCCTTCGCATCTCTAATTTTCTTGAAGAGATTTCTAGTCTTTCCCATTCTATTGTTTTCCTCTATTTCTTTGCATTGATCACTGAGGAAGACTTTTTCATCTCTCCTTTCTATTCTTTGGAACTCTGCATTCAAGAACTATAGACATGTATTTAGACAAGAAGAAGTAGGACCACAGCCTTGACTTAAAGCATTAAATACCTAAACTAACCATAACAATTAGTTGATATTTACTGAAACTACTTTTCCTCTTTTTAAACATGTCTCCTACCGTATTTGTCAATTCTTTATAAGACCATATTACAAGTGTCTCTCAGTAGCCTGCAATTAAGAGAGAAAACAAAAGTGCTGAATGACATAAACAGAACCTAATAAGATCTCAACAGTCTGAAACCATGGGCCAAATCTTTAAAGACCATGCTTAACTAAAATCAACAGAAGATCTCACTTTTGTTTCCAACAGCAATTTCAACATCCAGCATGAAGGAGACATGAAGAATACACAGCAGAATAAAATCTCAAGGTTACATTTCATAATAAGTAGAATATGAAGTGAAGAGTATTGTGGTTGTTAAAACATAGACAGCATGTAGTCAGACGGTATTAGTTACAAAGAGGATGAGAAGTAAATTGTTTATATGAGTAGATCATATGGGAGCTGGCACACAGGATTAATTACATAATCTAAGCAAACTAGTGCCAATTGAAAACGTGGGGACTCTTGTTAAAAAAAAACTGTCACAAATTTCAACTCAGTGGCAGCAAAGCATTATATGATGCAGGAAGCCCTTCTAAGCATGGCCATGAAATGTGTACCGGTCACATGCTCCTGAAACTAGCCCTGCTGGAACACGTGCTGCCTCTAAGCACTCACTAAACTTCCCACAAATACTTCAGGAATAAATTTCAGAAAAGTGCAAAAAGAACATGCAGATTTTAAGCCAAGTCACATAAAGAACAACTGATGGAACTAGGAATATCTTTTAAAGAAGCGGTGACTAAAATGGGAGCATTTGCCATTATTTACAATAGTTAAACAGCAACCTTACTTCATGAATTAGGGATAAGATTAATTCTCCATAGCTTCAAGGAATAGAAAACCAATGGATATGGATGGATATTTGTATTTACTATTGGTGTGTTTGTTGCAGACAAGCCTATTCAAAAGAGTATGCAACCTAAATGTCCCTCAAGAAATGGATACACACACACACACACATATATATACACACCCACAAATACATATACACACCCACACACATATACACACCCACAAATATACACACACACACATACACACACACACACATATACACACCCACAAATACACACACCCACACATATACACACCCACAAATACACACACACACACACATACACACACATACACTACATTGTATGTGTTTGTGTGCATATAATGGAATAGTGTGTGTAAGTCATTTCAGTCATGTCCAACTCTTTGCAACCCCATGGACTATACCCCACCAGGCTCCTCTGTCCACTGGATTCTCCAGGCAACAATATTAGAGCGGGCTGTCATTTCCTCCTCCAGGGGATCTTCCTATCCCATGTGGAATAGTACTCAGCTGGAATAGTACTCAGCCATAAAAAATAAAATATGATCTGCAACAGAATGAATGGACCTAGAGATTATCATACTAAGTAAAGTAAGTCAGGCACAGAAAAACGCCATATGGTATCACTGATATGTGAAATCTAAAAAAAATAATAATACAAGTGATCTTATTTACAAAACAGAAATAGACTTGCAGACATAAGAAACAAACTTATGGTTATCAAAGGGGAAAGTGGGGGGTGATAAATTAGGAGTTTGGCATTAACAGAAACACATTACTATTAGAAAACAAGTAAGAACCTACTGTATAGTATAGGGACTACTCAATATCTTGTAATAACTAACAATGGAAAAGAATCTAAGAATAGATATATAAATATACATGCATACATGTACATATATACATGTATATATACATGCACAACTGAATCACTGAGCTATATGCCTCATACTAACATATTAGCATAAATCAACTATACTTCAATTAAAAAAAGAAGAGTAGACAGGCAGTGATTTTGCAGTCTCTCTAAGTATTCATGGCTTCCTGGGTGGTGCAGTGGTAAAGAATTCGTTTTCCAGTGCAGGAGATGCAGGTTCAATCCCTGGCTCAGGAAGAATCCCTGGACAGGAAACAGCAATCCACTCTAGTATTCTTGCCTGGAGAATCCCATGGACACAGGAGCCTGTCAGGCTACATCCATCAGGTGGGAAAGAGTTGGACATGACTGAGCAACTAACACTTTCACACTTTTCACTATATGTGTGGAAGGAAGTGTGTTATTGGGTGGGAAGTAGGAGGATGTTCCAGGTAGAGGAGTCACCGAGCACCAGAGAAATGCTACATTTTCTCTTTGGGGAAAAAGTAGGACTTTAGGCATGTGGACACTTAACCTTACATCCTTGTCCTTACTACTCTCTTAACACCTTCCTGACACCATTCTAACATGATGAATGTTATTTCAGTCTTGTGGGCAGAAAAATAGATGATTCATGCCAGAATGAATGGGGAAAATAGTTTGCTATTTATTGTGTTGTACAACTGAATACAAATCACCTACAAATAAGTGGTAAAGGTTTTGAAATGGTAGCTTAAAATAGCATCTTCAGTAAATGCTTGGAGTATAATCACAAGAGAAAACAGGGCTATATCTACACATTTTATAATTCTAATGCTTTAAAATTCAAAAGTAAAATTCAAGGACAACTTGTAAAAGAGATGGGAGAGTTACTGGGAACTTTTGTTCAGCTTGTAGATTTTCTATATTATCTTTTTTCCTTTTAAAGTGGGGAGGAACCTTCGAAATTGTAACTCAATACAAAATTCCCAGACTTTGGCTTCTGCGCTTAGGCATTTTTAACCATCCATAGGACACACTAGAAGAATGTCAGCACAGTGCAACCTTTGTCTAAGTTATATATGAATATGCTAAAAAGTAATATTGATTTCCATTCAGAGGTGTGACATGGGGGAACGCAGGACAACTTAAGGCTTCTTCACAATTTGACTTTTAAAAACAAATCAGAACAATATTGTCCATGGGTCTGGAATTTAGCTGTGGCCAAAGCATCAGATTTCAGGGGCAGAACTATTTCTTGGGAGTAATTGCTCTGTTTGCACCTATTGTTGCTAAATTAAAAATTAAAAAAAGCATAAGTAATTTCCATCTCACATTATATCTTGTAAATTATAATTATGCATTATAATGTATAAATTATGCACTATAACTTAGCAAATTAATAGTATAAGAAAAAAAGCAAACAAGCCTGAAGCTGTTTCTCTCAACTACCACATGTCAAATGCAGATTCATATAAATGAGAATATTTAGGAGGAATATGAATAGTTTAACTTTATTATTAATGAGAATAATATAGCAGCTTTATTTTAACAATCACTGAGCTCTTACATGCATATTCTAATTTTATTTGCAAAAGAACAATTTTAGTTAGGTGGAGAGGTGTCCATTTTAAAAAGTAGGAAGCCAAAAGTTAGAATAGTTGAGCAGCTGGACAATTAAGGTGAATTTGGGACAGCCTGAATCTATTCTCATGACTGTACCATGCTTCCTTTCCAAAGAGTAATTAATCCTTAGAATCTTTTAGTAGAAATTTACTATCATAAATTTCTTATCAAAAATATTTAAAGAAATATCTGTCTAAGAGGCCAGTGGAAAAACCGAACTTCAAATTTGACTCCCCATTCCTAATTCTTTATCTTATTTGTTTTTAGTAGCTAGACCTTCGGTATAACAGAAGGGACATAGTACTGGTCTCAAAGTCAAGAGCCTGAAGAATGGCTCAGTCACTAACTAGCCAGTGTCAGGAACAAGTCCTCTAATATTTTCAGTCTTCCATTGCTCATTGCTGAGATCAAGGGCTTTGTCATCTCTGAAACTGCAGCAGTTCTAAAAGACCAGGCTTCTAGTTTTTCTTCTTTCATCTTACAATGCTCAAGTATTGGAAAAATTCTTATTTTTTTCTTGAAGACCAATGATGTTCAAGTACAACCACATACAAGAAACTGGCTATGAATATGGTTTTAAAGCCATCAAAAGAACGTTTCTCATAACTTCCCTCCAATGGATCCTGCCAGCGCCCTGTAACGTACAACTGGAGCCCACAGTTTAGACAGCCCTTGCAAGATATTTCTCATGAATGGGCAGAATAAGCAGACCACTTCATGGATTTTAACCTGTTTATCTTCCCTCACAATTCTGAAATAAATCTGTCATCACGTACAAGACACGAGGGGAATGCAAGAACCAAAATCACTTTCTAGTTCTTTTAGAGAGTCTACTAGGAGTACAGTTGAGAAATGACTTTGTCACTTCCCTTTTTATTGAAAACTGGTATACTTCTGAAGATGAAGAAACGACCCACTTTTCAGAATGTCAAAATCTTCTTGAGAATAAATCAAGTCAGCTAGAGAGATACATTTAGATGGGAAGATACCAACTAGCCATGGAGTTGCAATTTGCCCTTTCTGAGAGAATAATCTCACCATTTTTTCCCTAACCTTCGTTCTCAGTTTTAGCAAGACTGGCTCCTTTAGCACCTTTTCTCTAAGCTCTCCATTCGTTTCCCAGGTAGTACAAGTTGAACAAACAACCCACAGGCATTGCACCTTTAATAGTGTTAGATTGCCAGTGCTTCGTCACACACGTCACTACCTGGATATAAAAAGTACGTGCTGTCTTATTCGACTCACTGAGGCATCCTTGTTCTTGCATCATCCCTGTTCAGCACACTCCATGCAAGTATTTGTAAAGCGTTCTCCTTGGTGTCGGGTCCACTCTTAGTCAAAACTGATACTGTGCATGAAAATCATGGTGCCATCAAAACCATAATCTGATTTTTAAATTTTCTGGTTAGCTCAGTTAACAAAGAGCTTCTTTTATTTTACCCTGTTTAAAAAAACAAACCAAAAAAAAAAAAATCCCTATGAAATATATGAACCCACTGCATATCCCACCTTTGGAAGTTAAATAAAAGATAGCCTCAAGACAATATGTATTTGACCTTCAAAGGATTCTGCAGTCTTCTCTGAAAATCTTTGCTTTTCAAACCACCCAGAAAATGGAGGATATCAGGTTGAATATATCTGATCCTAGGCCGTGCCATAAATACATTGCTTAAAAATCTTCATAATACATGAAGCAAAAACACCCTATGAGTAATGACTATTGTATTCACTTATAAATTCACCCAGAATTCATCAGAGTCCAAAGGGTTTTAGTAAATGTTGACTCATCATCAAAGACAAAAGGAGAGAAGACTTGGAAAACAAACAAACAAAAAACCCCAAGGTTCTAGTTACTTTAGCTCAGTTTTCCCTGCTCTGACTTATTTTCTAGAAGAAGCTATCACTCAGACACCTCAACAATCTTCCTATAATGGTCTAGATTATCCATTAATGACAGAACAAATCCTATACTTCAACATCTATGAACAGATATCTTAGTCAAACTCTGTAGATGAATTTTTCAAGGAAAACAAGTATCTCCCATCACCACGCCCACACCTCCACCACCCACTTCATAGTGTTCATAGTGAAGGCCAGGATATTTATCCACAGAAAATGCAGGGTCACGTGACTGAGTTGTCAAGTGATTTCACAAAAAAAAAAACACAAAAAAACAAAAAAAAACGAGTGGATCCCAAATAGGCCTCAGTCTCTGGCCGCCCTGAATGAAGTACTGCATTTGAATTCAGTCTCATTTGAATGCTTTGTCTTCTTTTTCATTCAGAGAAAGAAGCAGGGCTGGAATTTCAGGCAAGATGGTGGGCAGGGGAGGGGGGAAGACATATTTTCATATATTTCTACTCTGCTGACTTATTTCTGTTTTGGCGGAAGGAAGAATTACAAAATAAGAAAAAAGGCCTCCCAGCTAAGCTATCGGTTTACTCTGAACTATAGACTTCCTGGCTGCAGTCTAGAAGTAGGTGGACTATTTAGGCCAATAGCCTGATGGAGACCTTTGGAATGGGCTGGGGACAGCAGGGCATGGGGTGGTAATTGGATAGTTTGCACATTCTGCTCCTTGTCAGCACTTATCTCAGCATGGAGAGTGGCCACTGCGTCTCAGAGGTGTGGCCTGTTGGATGAATCTGAGAGTATGAAGCTTACCCTTTCTGGACCATTGTTTTACAAAAGCAGCTGAGATTTGGTCTTGTGTTTTCATGGGATACTAATCCAGATTAATGGTTTCTGTAAATATGCTTACTTAATTTATCCTGAGTTAACTGGAGACTTCAAGTTAAGCTGTGGAGTTCAATGGACATACTGGACAGATTCAGTTCAAATGGAAATAAAGAGATCCCAAAATCTCAATTGTCTGAACTGAGAGACTGCTTTGATGCTGCAGAGAGACTTTATATGCTCGTTACTCAACTGGGCTTAAATATTGCAGTAAGTTATCCTGTATTTGACCGCCTGGTATATGCCAGACGCTGTTCCAAACAGGTACTGTTCCAAACACTGGGGATACAGCAATTCTCATACCAGAGACACAGGACAGCTTAGGGGAGTTCTTAGCTCTATTCTCATCATTTTGGTTTCTTTGCTTAGATCACAATGACCCTCCTTCTATAAATTTTAAATTATAAAATAACAGTGCCTGTGTATAGTTTGAAATCAGAGAGCATGCTTCCTCCAAATATTATACAATATTACTTATATGTGAAATCTAAACAACACAGCAAGCTAGTGAATAAAACAAAAAAGTAGCAGACTAACAGATATAAAGAACAAACTAATAGTTACTAGTGAAGAGAGGGAAAGAAGGAGAGGCAATACACTAGTAGGAGATTGAAAAAAAGGGAGGTTATTGTGGATGTGAAATAATCATGTTTGTGAAACTTTTGAAAATTATAAAGCCCTATAGAATTTAAAGACTCTTACATTCAATAAAAATAAAATAAAATACAGTGTCTGGTTGTACTGCTATACTTCCTAAAATCTATTACTATACAAAGATTGCAAACCTCTCCAGGGTAGGGATGACATCTTCTATCTCCTTTGTAACCCTTCCATGCTGAAACTCACCAGGCAAGAATACTGGAGTGGGTAGCCATTCCCTTCTCCCCGGGAATCTTCCTGACTCAGGAATCAAACCCAGGTCTCTTGCATTGCAGGCAGATTCTTTACCATCTGAGCCAACAGGGACACCCCAACCACATTGCAACATACACTTAAATGATTACTTCTCCTGATACTGTAAATATAAGTGACAAGCCTCTAATTCTCCACATGATACATCCTGAGATAATGTGAAGAACTGAATGATGGGAATCTCAGATTCACTGAGTGATTCAAATCTCCACTCACCCTTTTGTAAAGTAAGTGTTCCGAAAACAGCCACCGCCATGGAGGTGATGATCCTTTATCAGTTCGATTTGCTTGTGGTATAGTCTGAAAGCAAACTACCATTTGAATCATTTTCCATTTAAGGCTAAACTACCATTGCCTTAAAGCCATCTGTGTGACACATTCCTGTCACGTGGTGTCCTAGATTTTCCGACAGCGATGTATGTGTCAGTACATGAAGAGCGGAAATCTATAGTTTATCATAAGATGGCAAAACCACAGAATCTCAAATGCTGGCTAACTACTGGATAGATCACTGATCTAATGACCTTTCTCTCCCACCTATTTCAGGCTCCTTATCACCTTCAGTTCTAGATCTTTTAGTATCTCAGAGCAGCCTTCACATCCACAAAGTCAACAAACACCATAAAGTTACAAATGGCATTCATGGTTCCTCCTTTTTCACTTGGTTCTTACTGTCAAAATGCTACCTACAGTATTCGTTTACTTCCCACCTTCCTTTCCTTTTTTCCTGTTAATCTAACTAAGAATTCTAATCCCCCTGTTTCTTCCAGCAACATAAAATTGGACTGAGTCAGGAAAACATCATTGCTTCCTGGGAACAATGGAATGAAGCAGCATTTCACACTGAAACGGTTTAAACAGTGAGGACAGAAAGCAAAGACTGACGAATTCTACTCAGCTACCCGAAAGACAGTCGCATGGAGATAGTGCTTTTTAAAAAGGACTTTGAAGAGTAAGATTTTCTTCAGGAATATCAGAGTTTTTAGGCAGCTGGAATAATTTGAACAAGGCATAGAATAATGGAATTACATAGTATGTTTAAGGAAGATTACATAATATGTTGTAGCCAAATTTATAGAGTAACGCATGGATATACAAAGAAAAATATAGACTCTTTAAAATATTAGCAGTTTTATCTGTTTATAAATCAACAAGGATCAAGTTCAACAATATATATCCATTGCTAAAAAAAAAAAAAAAGCAAACAACAACAAAAAAATTAGGGTGCGTGTAGCAATACTAATTTTTAGAAAGAATGTTATTTAAAAAGTCATTCTCACAAACTGCATGGAAGAGTAAGATACTTGAAATCCTTTTGGTAAGAGAGTTACCAAATTTAAAAATAAATATAAATAAGAGTGTGTGTGTGTGTGTGTGTGTGTGAGAAGAGGGAGGGAGGGAGGAAGAGAGATAAATTTTATTTATAATTTGCAAATACTTTTCAAATGAGTAATCTCACTTTTGAATTTTTTTTCTTCATAAGCAATTTAAAATATAGGGGGGAAAGACCAATAAATATTTACAAAGATTCTAATCACCAAACCATTTATAATTTAGGAAAGTTCTACAAAGATGAGAAAGAAAGGATTGGCAAAGTAAAGCTGGCCAGGGAATATCATCTACTCATTAAATTCATGTTTACAAAGGTTTAAGTATTTGAATATTACAGTAGAATTTCAGTTCTCTTTTTATTGTAAGTACTCAAAATTTGATTTTAAAGTATTTATGGGGAACACGTGTATACCTATGGCAGATTCATGTTGATATATGGCAAAAACAATACAATATTGTAAAGTTAAAAAATAAAATTAAATTAAAAAAATAAAGTATTTTCAGAAAAAAAAACATTTTATATATAAAAAAAGTTGGTATTATCAATGCTAAGGAAGAAAAGCATAATTTATAATAATCAATGTAGTACAAATGCAGCTATGGTGAAAATAAAGAAACGTTTGTCAAAAATAAAAGATACATTAACACTAAAAAAAGATTGAAATAATTGACTCTGATCAGGAATATTAAACAATCTGTCATTACTTTTTACATTCTGACAGTATTATAAAATGAGCACATATTAATTTCTTAATATAAAAAGTTTACTTTCAATAACTAACATCATCTTAAATAACATTTATACAAATGTGCTATTGGGATTCAGTGAGATACAGGTCCAAAATTATACAACTTCTAGGAGATTCGATTTAATTCTAGCTAATATTTTCAACATAGCTTAACTGGAGAACTTGAGGAGTGACGTAGATGGAATGGGTGCTGCGCTGGTCATTGAAAACCCAAGCAGCTGTGATTAACCCATACGTGTTCAGTTGCAAACTGGCTCAGTTAAGTTGTTTAAATGTTCTCAACCTAATTTTCCGCATCTGTTAAATGGGAGTGGTAACACTCACTGGTGTGACTTGATATGAAAACACTGTAAAATGCTCAGTGACCCAGAGGGAAACACGACAGGAGTTCAAGAAATGTTAGCTTTACGAAAGGAAAACAGCGCAGCAGAAACCAACACAGGTTGCAAAGCTGTGTCAGTAGCTTCACAGTGTCTGACTTTCTGCAACCCCGTGGACTGTAGCCCGCCAGGCTTCCCTGCCCATGGATTCTCCAGGCAAGAGTACTGAAGTGGGTTGCCATTCCCTTCTCCAGGGATTGTAAAGCTACTGTCCTCCAATTAAATATTTTTTTAAAAAATGGAAAGAAAGAAAACAAAAGTACATAGGGTACAGACAGAGATCTGAGCTCAATATGTAGAGGAATTGGAAAACACTGGCCATTCTGCCACCTTGGAAAGGGCTTCTTTGGGAGGCAGAGAGCTTCTCTCTTGCTGGGAATGTGCCCTCTGAGCCCGGGTGACCTGTCAGAGCAGCTGTGGAAAGAGCTGCTGTCCTCCAACCGAGTTAGGCTGCGGTGCACCTCCAGCCTCCTTCATCCCCAAGGCCCTTTGGTTCAGGACACTTTTTCAACCCAAAGTCATACAGATTCAGCAATATTTTACCCCAGAAGAATGACTACTTCAGAGATTTAGAAACTGCCACTGATTCTACCGATTCCCTATTTCTCCTCATGTCCTTTACAGCCATGTGACTGTAAACAACTTACTGAATCCCACTCTGCCTCAGCCTCCTCATCTGTAAAGTCAGATTAATAATAGAACCACCCAACAGGGTTGTAGAAAGATCATTTAAATGGATATATATGAGGTCCTCAGAAAATACTTGGCTCAATTCAAGTGTTCAATCTACAAGGATACTTTGTACCCTGTAAGTAATGTAGTGAATATTTTATAATAACTATAGGATATAGTTATTATACTCTATAGTACTATAAAGCAAGAGAGTGCCAGAAAAACATCTATTTCTGCTTTATTGACTATGTCAAAGCCTTTGACTGGGTGGATCACAATTAACTGTGGAAAATTCTAAAAGAGATGGGAATACCCGACCATCTGACCTGCCTCTTGAGAAATCTGTATGCAGGTCAGGAAGCAACAGTTAGAACTCGACATGGAACAATAGACTGGTTCCAAATAGGAAAAGGAGTACATCAAGGCTGTATACTGTCACCCTGCTTATTTAACTTCTATGCAGAGGACATCATGAGAAATGTTGGACTGGAAGAAGCACCAGCTGGAATCAAGATTGCCGGGAGAAATATCAATCACCTCAGATATGCAGATGATACCACCCTTATGGCAGAAAGTGAAGAGGAACTCAAAAGCCCCCTGATGAACGTGAAATAGGACAGTAAAAAAGTTGGCTTAAAGCTCAACATTCAGAAAACGAGGATCATGGCATCTGGTCCCATCACTTCATGGGAAATAGATGGGGAAACAGTGTCAGACTTTATTTTGGGGGCTCCAAAATCACTGCAGATGGTGATTGCAGCCATGAAATTAAAAGACGCTTACTGCTTGGAAGGAAAGTTATGACCAACCTAGATAGCATATTCAAAAGCAGAGATATTACTTTGCCAACAAAGGTCTGTCTAGTCAAGGTGATGGTTTTTCCTGTGGTCATGTATGGATGTGAGAGTTGGACTGTGAAGAAAGCTGAACGCTGAAGAATTGATGCTTTTGAACTGTGGTGTTGGAGAAGACTCTTGAGAGTCCCTTGGACTGCAAGGAGATTCAACCAGTCCATTCTAGAGGAGATCAGTCCTGGGATTTCTTTGGAAGGAATGACGCTAAAGCTGAAACTCCAGTACTTTGACCACCTCATGCGAAGAGTTGACTCATTGGAAAAGACTCTGATGCTGGGAGGGATTGGGGGCAAGAAGAGAAGGGGATGACAGAGGATGGCTGGATGGCATCACCGACTCGATGGACGTGAGTCTGAGTGAACTCCGGGAGCTGGTGATGTACACGGAGGCCTGGCGTGCTGCAATTCATGGGGTCACAAAGAGTCGGATACGACTGAGTGATTGAACTGAACTGATATTAGGGGAGATATCACATTTGTCTAACAGTAAATTACTCTTACTACTTTTGGTTTCCTGATATTCTGTTTTCTGCCTTATACACAATAATTAATTCACAAAGTAAACTATAATTACTTTATTTTTCTAAGCATGAAAATTACCGTTCCAACTGTTGTAAGGAAATACCACTGAGTATCTTAACACATGTATTTTCTCACAGGTCTCAAAGACTTAAAAGTCCAAGGTCAAGTGCCAACTGAGTCAGTGTCTGATGACAGCTCTCTTCCCATCTTGCATATGACTGCCTTTTCCCTGTGTCCTCACATTATGCAGAGAGACAGAGTTCTGGCCTCTCTTCCACTTTTAATAAGGACCCTAGCATATCAGGATTAAGGACCCACCCTTATGACTTCATTTAATCACAACCACTTTCTTGGGAGAAGGCAATGGCACCCCACTCCAGTACTCTTGCCTGGAAAATCCCATGGACAGAGGAGCCTGGTAGGCTGCAGTCCATGGGGTCGCTAAGAGTCAGACACAACTGAGCGACTTCTCTTTCACTTTTCACTTTCATGCATTGGAGGAGGAAATGGCAACCCACTCCAGTGTTCTTGCCTGGAGAATCCCGGAGACGGCGGGGCCTGGTGGGCTGCCGTCTATGGGGTCACACAGAGTTGGACACGACTGAAGTGACTTAGCAGCAGCAGCAGCACTTTCTTGTAGGTTAGGGCTTCAACATATGAATTTGGTAGGGTGGACAATTCAATCTACAGAAATTACCAAATTTCCAGTTTTCGTGGAAATGCTAACCAATCCCACATTTCACTGTAATTTTTAAGCCCGTCTTTACTTTTCTTTTGGGATTCCCTGGTGGCTCAGATGGTAAAGAATTCACCTGCAATGCAAGAGACCTGGATTCGATCCCTGGGTTGGGAAGATCCCCTGGAGAAGGGACAGGCTTACCTGCCCCAGGATTCTGGCCTGGAGAATTCAATGGACTCTATAGTCCATGGGGTAGCAAAGAGTTGGACACGACTGAGCGACTTTCACTTCACTTTTCTTTGGATATCAGGCTTTTAGCACAGTCATTCATCTTTGACCCACAACAGATGTGTTGTCCCTAACTAAAAGCATAGTTTTTTTTTCTAGTTGCCTAGTCTATAATTTTGAAGTTACCACTGACCTCTATCTGTCATCCTTTTTCGAGTCACCATATTTTACTGACCCATCCTTTGAAGCAACTCAGCAACATCCCTTCATATTTATTAACCCTGTCACCACCTCACTCCAGGGTCCTAACCACTTGATGGATCACTGTGTCAGCCTCCCAACCAATCTTCTTGCCTGTGTTACCCTCCCTCTAGAGGATAATGCACAGTCAATTACTCTTTCTAATAGAACCTTATCTTGATTTTATTACTTGCTGAAAAGTCTGCGTTTCCCACTGTCCATCATATTCAGCTAAAGAATGTCTCCTTGGTATTCCCAAACCTTGAATTCTAGTTCTAATGTTTCCAACAACTTTTCAACACACATCTTCCATAAATTTTAAAATTGGGGAGAATGATATTAAGAGTCTGGAAAAATAGTCAAAGAATATGTTTTAACCTATTATTTACTAATCTTTATTTTCTGTATGGACTTTTTTTCTTGTATGCAGAAATGCCCCAGCAAGACTGCATTTTTTCATGGTGTCATGAAGAAAATCATCAAGTCTAGTCCAGTAATCAAAGGCTCAAAGCGCTTTATATTTCAACCCCTTAAAAAAGTCTTTTTTTTCTTTTTTGTCTAGCACAGCTACAGAAGCTTTTCAGAGAGCACCTTCTAGCTCACTTTTTCTCAAACACATCCTTTGTCCAGAGGCCTTTTGTTTCTCACTATGAGTGAAAAACTTCTCTCCTGACATCTGCATCAAAAGATTTCTTTGGACTAGATAAATTTTGCTGCTGAGGAGACAATAAACACACCTACAACATCTGCAAATGCTAGCAAATTCCTTCTAGAAGTTTGCATCCATATTCAAATAATTTTATATGTTCTTCGAGATTAAGCATTTGATGTGGTTCAGGACACGCTACTCCAAAATACGGGACCTCTACATATTAAATAAAAATCTTTAAGTTGAAAGAGTTTGCCCAAAACGTAGAAGCAGAAAGATCACTCTAAACTCTCCCCCTTCATCCTTCTTTCCTGAAACAGGTCTTAAAACTCCCACATGAAAGTGCTCCTGGTACCAGGAAAGACAGCCTTGCCACCTGCAACAGGAACTTTGGGCAAATACTCTGCATAAACAAACCTTGTTAAACGAATCCTTATTTTCCTGTTATTTCTGAAACCAAGTAGAACCGTGTGGGGCCCTCCCAGCTACAAAAGCCTCTCTGTGCTCCCTGTTTCCTACTTGTAGAAAAGGATTTTAGTCTCCTAAGCCTTCTCTGAGTTCCAAAAAGCAGACTTGAGCAAATTACTAATTAGGGAAGTGAGGGGATGGAGAAACAAAGGAAAAGCAGTCAAGCGGGAAAAGCACTGATGATTCAACAGTAGTTCAGCAACAAAACAGAGTCCCAGCTCCTCCTCGAGGGATACGTGTAATAATTGGAGAGTGTAGCTTTGATTTGGTCTAGCCCCCTGACCACAGGGCCCCAGACTGGCTGGAACCAGGAGGCTGATGGTTGTGATTCCTGAAATACCACTGTCACCACCAACCAATCAGAGGAGAGTCCACAGGCTGCAACCCTCACCCCAAGTGTTCCCTTTCAAAATCCTTCCCCAAAAGCCTTTGGAGAGGTCAGTTTGGGTCTTTTGAGCATGAGCTATCCATTCTCCTTGCTTGGTGCCTCCAATAAACACTTTCTGTCACCACTATCTGGTGTCAGTAAGTTGGCTTTGCAGGATGGTGGGGGCACAGAGCCAAGTTCACTCGGTGACGCCTCTTCACCACTTATTACCCACAGCCCGAACCCTCTGTCTGGACAATTCTTTGCAAATTTATTACTTCTTTATCTAACACTTCTGGTTCCGGTCACTCCTTCAGGTCTTCATTCTCCTGTGACATGTCCCACGTACATGAACTAATTCAATGAATGCATATGCTTTTCTCCTGCTCATCTATCTTCATCAATTTGATTTTCAGATCCAGCCAGGAGCCCTAAGAGGTTTAAGAAAAGCATCTTTCTCCCCTGTTCTTCTCAATCTCTGAGAGGCCAGAGTCACTAAAATTAGGTATCAGTGCCTAACTGTACTAGAAAACCATAAGGTTAATAAGCAAGAAGACGATTCTGGAATCATGTGCCATTTTACAGGGAAAGATTTTTACAGGTCATTAAGTTCAGCTTCATCACAGAGAACCAAGGTAAGCTTATTTTCCTAAACATACACATTTTCGGCCTATTTATTGTCTTCACCAGGGTTTCATAAATTATATGTTTCTGTTTCTGCAAAGTTTCAGAGGAGTAGCTCTGAGTAGACCCTCCATGCTGTGTAATTTCAGGAGACTAGAATTTCTGCCTGCTGAATCCTGGTAATTATTGCTAACATCCACAGAATTCTGGCTTGTCTTTACCCAGAGGCTTAAGTTCCTGATCTGATACACCATCACACTCTCAGCCCAAAGGTGTTCAGCAGTTGTTAATACCTGTTGCATTTTAATAGAACTTTGCCTTGGAGCACCTGAGCAGGGAGTCTGCAGTGTGAGACTGCTCAAGCCCCAGACCCTGATTATGTGCATTCGCTTTAATTAACTGGAAACTTTTAACCACTGCTTTTCTGGAAATGCATGCCCTTGAGCTTTCAAAATAAACGTGATCTATGGTTCCACAAAGGTTTGGCCATCCAACCAAAGCAATGTCTTTTTAAGATGAAAGAACTGCCCTTGAACGATACTTCCTGCCAATTACCGTTTTTCTCTGGGATTTAAGATTTAGGTGAAACACAACACAGAAATGTCTGCCTTTCTGGTATAGTCCTTATGCTCTCCTTGAAGACAAAAATTAATATTAAGAGAATTATTAGTTGTTCTAGAGGTGCTTGTCTTCTCACTTGCCTGAAACAACAACTTGTCAATCTCAATCTCCAGTACTGTGTGTATAATATACACATATACATATATGATATATATGTGTATGTATGTAATGTATACACATACACATTTATCACTGGTAAGGATACATAATTTTCTAAGAAAATATATCTTTATGAAAGATATTAAGTGAAATATACATAAAATATATAATAAAATAATCAGGAAAGATAATTGAGCTGAGCTATAAACACTCCATTTTATAACCCTACATATTGAAAAGAAAAATGCTCTAAACTGAATTCAATCATGTTCAGTTAATCTGAAAAATAGAGTGATTTCCTCCTAATCCGATAAACCTTCTATTTATGATAATCAAGTTATTTTTCTTCTCAAACCACTTTCATAGATCTTGTTGGTCCTGAGTCCTAATCCAATTTACTAATGGCAGAGTCTAAAAAGTTGCTCTTTGAAAGAATTTCAGGTTTCCTTATTTCTAAAAATACAAAACATAAATTAAGATTTCAAAAAGAACACTCAGAGTGGATTAATTTGCAAATTTGGTTGGCATTCAATTATTTTGTATTTTCTTTCCTCAGATTCACCAAATGTCTTTTGTTGATAAGATAAAAATAATTGAAAGCGCGGTTGATGTAAATTATATAGGAGAGCTGAGCTGGGACTGAAGCAAAAATATCTTTTAAAAAGAAAATCTGTCTACTCAGATCTTAGATAAAAATAATGAAAAACTCTACAGAAATATGTTCTCCTGTTGTAATTTACCATATCAATTCCTTTTATGTTTAGTAAGATTGTAATTTTGCTGGCAGTGCTAAAAGTGTTTACTGCTTTTCTAATGTTAAAAAAAAGGAAATTCACTAACTATACAACTTAATATATGAAAATAAATTTATCTGGTCACCCTTAAATGAAAACATTAGTTTTCCTTAGTGGTTTTAGTTAAGTTATCAACACCTCCCCAATACAATGTGATTTCATTTTCCAACATTAATTTCTGTAAGACAAGTTGTTTGCCCATTATTATTACTTTTAGCCAAACCAATGTTGTTAAGTATAAGCATTCTCTTCAATCACTTTATGACAGCTTTCTTTAAAATCATTTAGCTCATCCATATAGTTAATCCAACACACTAAAAAAAATTTACCCACACAACCTAATTTGGTATCTTCATCACATACTCAATACCATCATAAGTGAATTTTAAAAGTAATTATGTAAATATAAATAAAACAGAAAAGCAATGTTATGTAACATCATTCATAGGTTACCATTTTTATTTATAACACCTCAAAGAAAACTAGAGATGATGACGATTTTTTAATTTTCACGTGTATCTGTATGGTATGAACTGATCCTTTGTGGGAAGAAGGTCAACAGTTTCCTCCCCCCACCCCGACCCCTCAAAGTGAAAGTGAAAGTCGCTCAGTCATGTCCAACTCCTTGCAACTCCATGGACTATACAGTCCATAGAATTCTCTAGGCCAGAATACTGGAGTGGGTAGCCTTTCCCTTCTCCAGGGGATCTTCCCAGCCCAGGATCCAACTCAGGTCTCCCACACTGCA
This sequence comes from Bos javanicus, assembly GCF_032452875.1. Taxonomy (NCBI): domain Eukaryota; kingdom Metazoa; phylum Chordata; class Mammalia; order Artiodactyla; family Bovidae; genus Bos; species Bos javanicus. The sequence goes on along the minus strand of NC_083891.1, from coordinate 52,216,220 downwards.
GGCGGATTCTTCACCACCTGAGTTATCAGGGAAACTTTTTCCTCCAAATGAAGACCTTACTCTGAGTTCAGTGACTTGCACATTTTTCAATTCATTAGCTATTTATGTGTCCCCTCCTCTATACCTCTCCTTGTGCTGCCACTTCAGTTTAGGGCCTCCTGCTGTTTTGTCTTTATAGCTGCCCATTATCTTCCATTTCAGATGTTAAATCAGCATGCCTCTGGGCAGCAACTGTCTGAGTCAGGGCCCATTCACCTAGGTGCTTGTGCACTGGGTTGGCTCTTCTTGCTTTAGACTCTTCTGTCCACATGCCATGCACCTGTTATGTCTCCTTTAGTCTTTAAGAAGTGGGCCCATCTTTATGTTTTCACTTAGTTCTAGTATTTTTTTTTAATTTAGAAAAAATGGTGATTTTTTTTAATTTAAAAATGTCTGATTTGTATCATTATAATTAATAAAAGTGAGGTTCCTTTCTTGAGAATATATTTTCTTGGTTGCTAAAAAGCCCTTTTTCTTATGCAGTGATGATAATACATGGTAGTTCTAATTTATTTTGATAATCATATTTTAGGATCCTTCTACAGTCCATAAAGTCACAGTCAGACACAACTTAATGACTAAATAACAACAAACTGGCTATGATATCTTTCCTTTTTTTTTTTTTTTTTTTTTTACTAAAATGCCACATTTTGAATGTTTCCAAAGACATCATTAAATTTTTAGCTCTCGTTTTTGGCAGTTCCTTCTGTATCTTGCTGTACTCAACGCAGTGGGATATGAGGTAACAGTCAATAATATCAATAGAAATATAATTACCGATTGCTCAACATGTGGTGTCCACTAGAAACCAGTTATTATCGAGGCATTAGTTTTTGTAGATGTAAACTTAAAGTTGAAAGTGGAAATATTTTAAGTCAAGATCACACTGCCAATGGTTTACAGCTTAAAGAACTGCTCTAATTGTCCAGCAAATCAATTGAAAAGCTTACTTTTGGCCACCTGATGCCAAAAGCCAACTCACTGGAAAAGACCCTGATGCTGGGAAAGACTGAAAGCAGGAAGAGAAGGGGGTGAAGGAGGATGAGATGGTTGGATGGCATCACTGACTCAAAAGATAAGAGTTTGAGCAAACTCTAAGAGATGGTGAAGGATAGGGAAGCCTGGCGTGCTGCAGTCCATGGGGTGGCAAAGGGTCGGACAAGACTTAGTGACTGATCAAGAGCAAAATAGCATGGGTCCAAACCAGCTAGAAGAAAATTCAGAAAATAAGAGGAAATCACGAAGAAGAGAGGAAACTAGCAATAGAAGGAGAGTAAAAAACCACCTCAAATGTAAGCACAGCCTCACTTAATCAGCAGAATCTAAGGAATTTTTGCAATTGAAGCAGCTTTATTGACTATGCCAAAGCCTTTGATTGTGTAGACCACAATAAACTGTGGAAAATTCTGAAAGAGATGGGAATACCAGACCACCTGACCTGCCTCTTGAGAAACCTATATGCAGGTCAGGAAGCAACAGTTAGAACTGGACATGGAACAACAGACCGGTTCCAAATAGGAAAAGGAGTATGTCAAGGCTGCATATTGTCACCCTGCTTATTTAACTTATATGCAGAGTACATCATGAGAAACGCTGGGCTGGAAGAAACACAAGCTGAAATCAAGATTGCAGGGAGAAATATCAATCACCTCAGATATGCAGATGACACCACCCTTATGGCAGAAAGTGAAAAGGAACTAAAAAGCCTCTTGATGAAAGTGAGAGAGGAGAGTGAAAATGTTGGCTTAAAGCTCAACATTCAGAAAACTAAGATCATGGCATCTGGTCCCATCACTTCATGGGAAATAGATGGGGAAACAGTGGAAACAGTGTCAGACTTTATTTTTCTGGGCTCCAAAATCACTGCAGATGGTGACTGCAGCCAAGAAATTAAAAGACACTTACTCCTTGGAAGGAAAGTTATGTCCAACCTATATAGCATATTCAAAAGCAGAGACATTACTTTGCCAACAAAGGTCTGTCTAGTCAAGGCTATTGTTTTCCAGTGGTCGTGTATGGATGTGAGAGTTGGACTGTGAAGAAAGCTGAGTGCCGAAGAATTGATGCTTTTGAACTGTGGTGTTGGAGAAGACTCTTGAGAGTCCCTTGGACTGCAAGGAGATCCAACCAGTCCATTCTGAAGGACATCAGCCCTGGGTGTTCTTTGGAAGGAATGATGCTAAAGCTGAAACTCCAGTACTTTGGCCACCCCCTGCAAAGAGCTGACTCATTGGAAAAGACTCTGATGCTGGGAGGGATTGGGGGCAGGAGGAGAAGGGGACGACAGAGGATGAGATGGCTGGATGGCATCACTGACTCGATGGATGTGAGTCCCAGTGAACTCTGGGAGTTGGTGATGGACAGGGAGCCTGGCGTGTTGCGATTCATGGGGTCACAAAGAGTTGGACACGACTGAGCGACTAAACTGAACTATGCTTGTGTTTCTACCAGTTCTCATTCAGGAATCTAAGATTCAGAAATCCTATATACAAAGGAACGTCTTCTAGGGAATAACTACAGGACAGCATCAGAATTAAAGTCAAATGTGGGTGTCAGCAACAGGAAGCCTTAGTGGTCATAGCAACAGCAGAGCCTAACCCCTCCCACTCCCACCCCTCTCCTTCCCACAACCATTTAATGTGGCATCAATCAGAATTAACACATGAAAAGGAATCTGGATGGGGCTCTGTGGCCTAGACCTAACCATCAGGGGATGAGATAGTTCCCATACATTCCCAGGGAAGACTGAGAAAGGAGGTGTGTAATTGGATATTCCTCACTCATAACAGGAAAATACAAAATCACATAACTCCTAAATCTGCACCTATGTTAAAGCAGCATTTTATAAGAAGGATAAACACCTGTTTACAGTAGAAGCCGTAAAAATATCAAGTGTTATGAGATTATTATGGATCTTGTAAAAACCAGGCCAGGGGCAAAAAGAGGAATATGATGGAATTGATTTATTTCAGGCTGATATTTAATGAAAAGCCAGATCCTGAGGACAAAGCTGTAATAATGCTTCTCCTTCCTTTAGAGCCTCCAGCAACCTCCTCCTGTGATCCCTTACTGAACTAATAGCTGTGCTCTGGATATTGCTGTCATTATTTTGAAACAATCAAGCATGTATGTTTGTATTTATATCTATGACTTTCTCTTTGACAAAGTGTATAATACTAATGAATGTATTAATTTCACAGCTGAGTTAGGTCTTCTGCTTGGAATTGGCTATATTGTATACTTGGTCATCAACAACCTATCCAGACCTGGGCTCTGACAGGGCATCTCCCCATACTACCCAGTAATTTGATAGAAATCTGTAGATTAGACATAAAGGAGACTAGTCAAGAGTGAACCCTGATGTACGCTACAGACTTCGGACGATGACACATCAAGGTAGGTTCACCTCCTGAAACAAATGTACACCTGGTAGAAGATGTGGATGGTAGGGGAGGCTGTGTGTAGTGGAACCTGAGAGGGTATTTGGGGATGAACTCTCTGCTCAATTTTGCTGTGAACCTAAAACTGCTTTAAAATGAAGTTTACAGAAGAGTAAGATGGTGGAGTTGGGGAAGTGAGAAGGAGGCACAGGAAGGTAGGGATATATGAATAATTATGGTTGATTGACGTTGTTGTACAGGACACACCACCCCAACGCGGTGAAGCAATTATCCCCCAATTAAAAAATGAAGTCTATCAAATAAATAAAGGAGATTCAGGTATGACCCACCAGAGCAAACTCTATTGTCTATCCAAGCCAAGATTATCTAAAGGAGAAAATGTCTTATCTCATTCTATACCAATGTCAACAGTTTAGGGTTGTGTTTCCAATATTCCTAAAATTCCTTAATAACCTGCAATTGAACATCTTCAGTTTGTTCCCTCCAAATGTATCTAAATCACACTGAAATCAGAAGCATCTATTGGTTCACTGACTTTAACCAGACTTCCAATTAACTGTGCAACCCACACATCCCTGAGGACTGTCTACCTCTTGAGATCTCCCTCAAATTTTCTTGGGCCCTCAAGGCTCCAGATCTCTGAGGCTGCCAAGGTACCTGACATTCTCGGGATCTCTTTGATTTCCAACCATGTGCTTCTGTTCTTCCTTATGGAAATCCAGATGAGACAGCACATGTCTTCACAAGCATGGAAATTTTTAGTGAAGTTTGACTTTTCGGTAGAGTTTAAAAGAAATTAATACAGAAAGCTTTAAATTGAACAATACACTCCCCATTTTTAAAACCCCCTTCTACAACTTTCCCTGGAGACTAGTCCTTGTCTCCCCCAACTCCCCACCCACCCCCCCCCCGCCCCCGCCCCAACCGACCCCACTGCTTCTCCTTCCCACTTCCTTTCTTCTCTTCTCTCCTCCCCTTTTTGGTAGCCAAAATAAAAACTCCTATAATTTTCTTATCCAGAAACACCTGACTCTTTACAGCTGGGTTTCCTGCTGACATCTATGCCCTCGGAGTCAGACCTTCCACAAATACTTAAGATTTTGACACCAAGTTTCCTTCCAGAGATGAATTTTGCTGCCAGCTATAGAGATTATACATCTTTTTTACTTGGTTATGTAAGTTGTACTTTGTCCTGAAACCACCCCATTTGAGTTGAAATGGATGGACAGAAGGAAAGCAAAAGATTATACATTGAGAATCTAAAATGCATTGGGCCGCTGGCTAGCAAGCATGTTTACGGTTCAATGGAAATCTTGCAATAAATCTATGTCGCAGCTGTACTGCTATCCTTATTTTAGAAAGGAAGCAGAGGCTCACAGAGGTTAAGTCATTTGCTTAAAATTACACATTCACTTAGGAGCAGAGGCTAGATTTGGAAAATTCTATGCTAATTAAAAAAAAAAGTGTGTGTACTGCATCTATTGTCATAGGACAGAAAATGGACAACTGGAAAAAAGACACCAGACTTGACCTGAAAAAAAAAAGAAAAAAAGATTGAGGCGGCTTTAGCTAAGAATCTGTAGTTACCAGACCTTGAGGGAAATTACCAAACATCTGATTCTCATTTTTCTTGTCAATAAAGCTCTGATCCTTCTGATCCAGCTGGGTTGTAAGGATTAATTTGCATGAAAGCCTTTTATAAGTCAGGGGCACTGTTATTCAGGGAAGAAGAGCACAGGTTTTGGCTGCGGATGGCTTGGGTTTAAATCATGACCTTTCACTTACAAATGCTGACTGTTCAAGTGATGCTCCTCTCCAAGCCTCAGTTTCTGCACACGTTAAACAGAAATAATGTCTAAAGTCATAGGTACTAAGCGCTATAAAGGATATAAAGTGTTTAACAGGCTTTGACATATGCTGAGATGGGAATACATTTAACAACTGCTGTTACTGCTAAATTGTAACATCTTGGAAGTACTCGGGGTACAACTGCTCACCCTTCCCTTTAATCCAGACTGAAATGCAGGACCATGCAACATGTGCCTCTATGTCATTCACACGGTCTCAGATGTGAACATGCCACTCGGAGTTGTGGAATATGGTAACACTTCCTTCAGCAGGGTCCTTTGAAATCATTCATGAAAACACCAATGGGAATGGCAGAGCTGCCAGAGAGGTCAGCATATGGGCCCAGTTCCTGTCCCAAGCCTACACCACGAAACTCTCCCTCCTCTCCCCTACCCCCATGAAAACTTGGTTTGGAAACTTGAGGTACTTGGTCATGTATGTGGAGACTCAGATTTGTTCCACAAACCCAGGTACTTGCAAAATGGAGACTCAGAAACATTTGCACGACCTTGTGTTGATATAGTCCTGCTGCTGCTGCTGCTAAGTCGCTTCAGTCGTGTCCGACTCTGTGCGACCCCATAGACAGCAGCCGTCCCTGGGATTCTCCAGGCAAGAACACTGGAGTGGGTTATTACCTGGTAAACATGTGGCCCCGTGGAACTCGGGTCTCACCAATTTAATTAGCTACTTTGCTTCGGTTGGGAGTTCTCTCTAAATCTCACCCTCCTAGGAAGTGAAGCTTAGTCTCTTCTATAATGCAGGAAGATGAGTAGGGTGATTTCTACTTTGATTAGCATTGACTTCTCTGGTGGCTCAGATAGTGAAGGATCTGCCTGCAATGCAGGAGACTGAAGTTCAAGCCCTGGGTCAGGAAGATCCCCTGAAGAAGGGGACAGCTACCTACTCCAGTATTCTTGCCTGGAGAATTCCATGGACGAAGAGCCTGGTGGGCTACAGTCCATGAGTTCTCAGAGCTGAATACGACAGATTAGCTTTAATGCATATCCAACAGAAGTGATTTCAGTCTTATCATTTATGGTTTTCATAAAGGTTTAACTGCTATCTCCTGATGTTTACTGCTTTGTAGACCTGAGTCCTCCTTGTCTGGTCTATCCCTAGTTGATGGAGTTTAGTTTCCTGGGTCTGTAGCACTTCTTGAAGAACCCGAATGACCTCTTAGATAGATGTTACAACATCACTTATGAATCTTCAACTGGACCACACTCATTCTCCTAACCAACGATCTCAGTCTTCAAAATTGTTCGTTACAGAAACACAGACTAAATATAAATGAACAAGTCTTTTTTGTCTCTCCAATGCTTCAAAAAGAACAGTGATATGAATATACAGCATAAAGCTTTGTGTGAAAGATGAACATTTTAGAAACAATAATTTAGGAAGATGCATGTAAGTACACTGCTGAGGAGAATATCAGTCTGGCTCTTATGGAAGCAAGTCCAGAATTCCTTCCCTGGGTTCATCAGCTCATCAGGTTTTGTATTTGTCTTCCTCCCTGGGAATAACCAAAATGGAATACTTCCTTCTCGGTCTCTAGGAAAAGCTGCCGATTTATGTAGGATGGAGAGGTATTAGCCTTGTTAGATGATTTTCTGATATGATTTTTCACCATCTTGAGAAACAGACTTTTTTTATCCTTGGATATTAAGAGATAATCGGAATTCATGGAGATAAAGCAAAATGTTAGCCTTTAAAATTCTGCTTTTATAGGCAATGGCTTAGAAACTGCCAACTGATGTATGGAAATATATATAAATACAAATAGGTCTGTTCTATTCATTCATGCATTCCTTTAGTGAACATGTATTGAATGCTATAATATGCTAAGCAGAACCAGATAGATGGAAGAGGTACGAGCCTCTAAGCTCAAATAGGATAAATGGAAAGCTAGAAATGTAATAATAATCCGTGTTAGGTTTAGTGGTGCCTCAAAACAAAAGGCAATGAAGTAATGACACAGACACACCTGTACATGTGTGTATCCATGTTTAGTAACAGTGTGACCTAAACAGCCAAGGGCTTAAATGTGGTGGCCTGTGAGTAGCCCCTACTCCTTACAAGGGGTCAGGGGCCTTACAATGTGACCTCAGGCTGAGTCTTGGTCATTTATGGGGTTCCCAGAACCAATTTGGGGAGCCCACGGTCTTCCGGATGCCCTTGACCGCACCCAGCCACAGCTGCTGCAGGGCTCCAATGTTATTCAGACATCCTCTGAATTTGCAACTTCACCTCACCCCCAGGCCAGAGTATAAGAAAGCCTGGCATTTTCCTCTGAATTAAGCGGTTCAAGCTTTTTCCCTTTGGGTTAGGCTCTGCTGGATTTACCTCTCAGCAGGTTTCTTAGCTTTCAAAGTTTTGTTAAGAGTTCCTTCTGGTCATACGTCTGTTTTTGTTTTTGTTTGTTTAATATCTGAGTTTTTGGATTAGGATGGGTTCAAGTTCAAGGACCTCCTCCATTCACCCCTATAACCATATACCATTCCTCCTGCCAAAAGGAGGAAACAAGTTTGAAAATAAGGAACAGCGAAGTATTGCCACAGCTCAGCTCACAGCAACCTGAGGCCCTGGCCACTCCATCACGGATTATACACGTCTGCAGCTCAGGGCCATGCATAGTGAACACGCTGTATCTCTTTATTACTCTACTCACTCCTTAAGTTCTAGAACCTCTGGTTAAACAAACTCAGGTTCAGATCTCTCTCCTTTTTACTCTTTGTGTGATTATGACTAATATACCTTACCTTTCTCATTCTCCTAGTCTGCATCTATAACAATATCAATTTCATCACATTGCTTTGAGGATCAAACACTGAAATTTACACTAGTAGTACTAGGTCATTACTTATCCTTTTTCAAACTCCTCCAGTGGCCAATGAGCACATGGATTACATGAATGTGCTGAGTCTCTTAAGACAGAAGATACATATATACACAAAAACACAGGCACTTTTTTCTTAATGAAAATTACTTCCTCTACCTGTACATAAACCCATGTATAACCTAATCTTGATTCCAGAACTCCTCCTCAAGACTAGTTATCTGACAACAGCAATAATAAATAGATACTAAACACTGAAGAGCTAGAGACAACTTTGGCCAAGCTCCTGCCTCATCTGTATGGCTGGGGGAGGGGTCTGGGGATAGGGGGTGTGTGTATCCTTTCTCATTGACTTTATTGAAGTAAATGATTCATAAGCAATTTGACACAGGTATAATTTCACTCAGTATCATATTGCCATGCTATAGTACTGTCTGCCAACTATCAGTAATGGTTAATACTGTGTTACTGCTTGGGTGGATGTCAATAGGAAAAGAAGAGCATAGTTTAAAGGGAGGAGGAGGAGGAAGGTGAAAGAGAAGGAGATAGGACACCTCAAAGTGAATAAACTTGGTTCAGAACTCTTGAGGGGACTCAGACATAAAACCGGCTCGATTTTCACGTATCTACAGAGTCTATGTTTTTGTTGTTGTTGTTCAGTCGCCCAGTCGTGTCCGACTCTTTGCGACCCCATGGACTGCAGCACACCAGGCCTCCCTGGCCCTCACCATCTCCCAGAGTTTGCCCAAATTCATGTCCATTGCATTGGTGATGCCATCCAGCCATCTCATCCACTGACACCTTCCCCTTCTGCCCTCAATCTTTTCCGGCATTAGGGATTTTTTTCAATGAGTCATCTGTTCACATCAGATGACCAAAATACTGGAGCTTCAGCATCAGTCCTTCCAGTGAATATTCAGGATTGATCTCCCTTAAGATTGACTGGTGTTATTCCCTTGCTGTCCAAGTGACTTTCTGAAGTCTTCTCCAGCACCAGAGTTCAAAGACATCAATTATGTGGCATTCTGTCTTTACAGTCCAGTTCTCACAACTATATGTGACCACTGGTTTTTGTACAAACAAGCAAACTTAGAAGAAACTTAAAAGAAAAAAATAAGGTATTTTGCATACAACTCAGTATACTCAATGACAGAGCTACAGTTGCTATAAAATTGAGGTGATCTGGTTCCCAGTTTGAAGCCTAACTACAATAAATATTTCATCATTTCCCAAACTAGATTTCATAGAATGCTACTGTCCTGTAAGATGTTAACAGATATTACCTGACAAAGGTTCTTGGGTGGGAGAACTTTTATATCTTGCAAAATAGTTAACCCCTCTATGACCAAGTTTCCTCACAGAAAGTGGGTAAAAATAAAATCTGTTTTAGATCATTGTGAAAATTACGCAAGGTAACCCACAGAAAGCATTTATCACAGGGCCACGCACACGGAGGATGTTCTGTAGGCATTAGCAATTATGGTTATGATTAAAGACACTACTTCTTGAGGACACTGCTGTGAGAACTGCAGTATTAGCTGTGGTAAGCTGTAAAAATGGTCACAGTATTCCCCCTCTACCCCTGCCATCAAAGAGAGAAGTATATTCCTCTACTCCATGGATCACAGATGGATTTGTGATAAGTTTCGACGAACAGAATGTAGCAGAAACTGCCCTGTGAACTCCAAGCTGTGGCTCAGAAGTTACACTCTGTAGACTGCAGTTTCATGAGCGAACCGATCCAGCTGGCTCAGACCAGGAAAACTGTACACTCCCACACCCCCACCCCCACAGGCCCCAGACAGTTGAATGTATCATGAATTAAACAGCTGTATTAAGCCACTGAGTTGTGAGATGGTTTGCTATACAGAGAAAGCTAACCGATACATTAGGGAACACACATACACACAATAGAAAAAAAACAACTCTGGTGTTTTTAATCTATTCTGCTTGCAGTCTCTCAGAAACAAAACCCACTTCTGAATACATTGTGATATGTTAATAAAATGTATGTTTTCTTATTTATTAGCAGTCACTGATTTGTAAAATATATATCTGTGTGGAGCTGTAAATGCTATCACATGAATTTTTTTCAAACTGATTTATGTATGCATCTAATCATATCATCAGCATCATTTTCATCTGAGAGGGATGGCAATCTACCAAATATATTATCATTTTTGTATTCATCTATACACCTTCAGAATGATACTTTGAGTCGAGGAATAAAGGATACATTGCAAAGATAACATGCTGCTCTACCACCACTGGGAATGCCTTTTTTGTAGAGCATCTCCAAGCATTTCTCACTTAGAAACAGAACACTATCTTTTACTCCATCGTTGTCCTTAAAGATGGCACAAAAAGTCGAAATATTGAAGTACACTTGCGGTTAATGATTCATTAAAACATCACATGTCATATTGTGTGAGTGTCTACAGGCATTAGGATCAGAGTACCAGCTAGAGAACACTTAGGCTCTCATAACAAGTATGACTGAACGTACATACTGAGTAGGGAAGATCCCCTGGAGGGGGACATGGCAACCCACACCAGTATTCTTGCCTGGACAATCCCATGGACAGAGGAACCTGGCAGCTACAGTCTGCAGGGTCGCAGAGAGTCAGATATGACTGAAGTGACGTAGTACACACATACGAAGTAGGACTCAAGAAAGCCTTTTCTCATCATTAACTCTAAAACACTAGCTCTATTAACTCACTAAACACTAACAGATAATGAGTATTATTAGCACATACTGAAATAGAAGTATAACCCAGGAATATTCTTTAAGGTAATTCAACAAATGTTACTGATGATTATTATGTTGTAGAAATTTGGTAGCTATTTAGTGAGTCAAAATGAAGAATACTATCCCAAAGTACTAAGAATTAAGTTTTAGTAACAATTTCGAGGGTTATTTGGTATCTGCCGGTGACTCAGTGGCAAAGAATCTGCCTGCCAATGCAGGAGATGCAGATTCAATCCCTGGGTTGGGAAGATCCCCCAGAGAAGGAAATGGCAACCCACTCCAGTATTCTTGGCTGGGAAATTCCGTGGACAGAGGAGCCTGGCAAGCCACAGCCTATGATGGTCACAAAGAGTCAGACACGACTGAGCATTTAATTTAAAAAATGAATACTCCATTCCCTGTAATAGAAATCCATCAGGGTATTTGAAATGGCTTCTCAAATATTGATCAGTAGATATCAGATGGGATACACAGGAATATTTTGAAAGTGGGGTTAGAAACTCGAATACAATTGCTAAAATTACTGGATGGAGCCTAATGTGGTTGCAAGCATGTCTCAATATGAGGCTGACCTGAGTTAAAGTTCTAATTTTGCACCATTAGTGGCTGTGGGAGACTGAGCAAGTCACACAACCTCCCTTTCCTCTGCCTATGCATCTTCATGCTTCCTTGTCACAAGTATGCCCATGAGCAGAAGCGCACCATGCCACAAAACAAAAAGCACGGTTTTCCCCTTGATCAAGTTGCAGGTTTTCCTTTTCTACCAATTGAGTGGTTTAGTGCGGCAAGGTTTTTCAGAACTCAACCCCCACTACTATCTGTCGCAGTTTAATGCAGAGAAGCATAACCTATTACCTAGATTCTAGGACTGAGGACCTGTGTTCTACTGAATACTTACAGATCCATTTAAGTACCAAGTAGTCACAGAGCAGTGGGTTTCTGATTTCAAGAGCTTTAGAAATGTGTCTCTATGTATTGAGCTTCACAACACAAGGGCATTTCATATGCGTTTGTAATAGCAGTTCCTGTTTTATTTCAAACATAAAAAAGTCTTCACACCTGTGGCTTTCACTCTAAATAAAGCCTTTCCTCCTCACTGTCTCCTCCTCTTATCTTTTCCTCTCTATTCCTCAAACCTTCATTTTCTTTTACCCAGCATAAAAAGACTCAAGGAGACACACACACGTGCACACACACACACACACCCTTGACCAACTTGAATAGCTTCCTTCCAAGTCAGAAAGGATTACAGTTTCTGCAAAAGGCAGCACCACTGACTGTACATAAGAAGTTCTTCTGAGTCTCTCAGAACCAGCTAAACTCTGGCCTGCTACCTCCTTCAGCCAGGAGAGAAAAATTAACCAACAGTCTGCCACAGCTGGATACTAAGATATTTTATAAACAAACAAAAACTGCGTTACCCTAGAAGGTAAAGTAAAATAGAACCTATAAGGAGTCTCAGTAAAGTCCTATACTTAGAGCATGCTAAGTTACGTTTACCAAACGCCTGAGAGCAAGGTTTGGTATTGAGAACATCTTTTGAACGTGAGAGTGCCTTTTGCTGATAATACGATAAAATTCACTTTAAAATTAAGCTGTGCACAATTTACTTTTTATAAAGATTCAGAAAGAATTATAGGATCTTGTCAGGCCTCAAGTCACATTATTAACAGTAATTTTTATCATACACGCCTGAGGATACTGAGAGTAAAATGAAGCTGCCCTGTGAGAAGCAATAGCATTTTTTATGTACTTTTGTGTTATAAAAGTAGAAGCAGAGTGAAAATAAATTATTTGGGGCTCTGGACAAACATATGCTTATGTGCTCGACAAGTTTAAAGAGACGTAAAATGACTTTCTAGGGCAGTTGTCAGAGGAACACCTAGGGATGTCTAATTCATTCAAATTGACAACCTATATAAATGGGATTTCCTGCATAATTTTCATTCACTTAAATGGAAAGTAGACTCTAAAGCTATGCTTATTCTCTCAAAGTATCTGTAGTGTAGGTCTATTTTCATTATGACATGAACATATTTTTAGAAATATCTGAACACAGGGAATCAGTATGGGCCCTTGTTTCTAGCTTCCTTGAATCTCACAGGGTACCATCTGTCCAAAAGACATTTAAGCCTTTCACCAGTATTGTGTGATGTAATAAAGTAGTGACGATTTATCTTCCTAGGCAAACCTGTCACCCAATTCTTCTAGGTAAAGTGTCAGGTTTTAAAATCAAAATATTTGTAAGAGAGCATAATGGAGCAAAAATGCCCTTAAACTATTCTGAAGTTGACTTCTCTCCTAGAGGAGTACTGGGGATAAAAGTCAAAATTTTGGCAATGTTTATTTCTCTCACAGTCACTTAGAGGGGAGCAAGGAGGCTCAGAGAAAGCCGAGCAGAGCAGTTAGCAGTCAGGGCCTGCTGTGTATGTGTGCTCAGTCGGTTCTGACTCTTTGCAACCCCATCAACTGTAGCCCGCCAGTCTCCTCTGTCCATGGAATTTCCCAGGCAAGAATACTGGAGTGGCTTGCCATTTTGCTACTCCAGGGGAACTTCCTGACTCAGGGATGGAATTGAACCCACGTCTCTTGCATCTCCTGCATTAACAGGCAGATTGTTTACCACGAGCGCCACCTGGAAAACCCTAGACCAGGGTCTAGGAAGTCACACTTAACCAGAGAGGTCAGATCCAGAGGTCAGCAGCTAGGAAGTTGCAGTGGAAAACATACATAAAGAAAGATGCATGCAACCAGGCCTCTGTCCTCCAGACTCCAGTCTGCATGTGTGGGATTTAATGTAAGTGCTTGACCAAGATGGGTGAGGGTATAGTTCAAGAAATTATGATCAAAGCAAAGTCTTAGGCATAGACATGGAATACTAGAACATCCAGAATCAGAAGCAGCCTTGGCTGATGTGAAAATTGTAGGAAATCCAGAGAAAGGGGGAAGTAAAAATTAAGAGGCTCAAATTTCCACTCCTGATTTCTAAATACTATCAGAATCCCAAGGTCAGTTCAAAGCAGATGCCACAAACTAACCTGTGTTACCAAAGCTTCCATGATAATACTAAACACCCTCCTCTATGATTCTCTAGAGTCTGATTACTTCCAAGCCTTTAAAATGCACTGCATTTGAAGGAGCCTGTTGAACTAAATAGGGATCCTTTGAAAAAATCCTAACATGTACATTCATTTGTAAAGGTCCTTTTGTTCAAGAAGCACCTTTGTGCTTAATTCTAGAATGTATTAACTTAAGAGGTCCTTTACTTTCCTACTTCTTCTACTCAACTGTATTTTATCTTGACTGTCTTCATGGGAAAATGGTCCTTTTCATCCTTCAAAAATTATTTTCTTTAAAAAAATCATCCATTGTTTCTTATTGTTGAAGTTTCTCCTTGTATGTTCAATCAATAACAAGAGAAGTCATTCTCTTCAACTACCCAGCTCTTTAAAAATATCCTGGTGGTATTTAAAGAATACCATAATGCAAGCTTTCTTTATTCTTTTCACATATAAATAGATAGACATAACATCAGTCTCGATGAGGGCTTAATAAAAAATGAAAATTCATAAAATTCAATGCCTTGAAAGCTAAAATAGAAGATTGCATTTCAAGTAGAGACAAAACCTTCTCCGTCAAGACCTGTATTTATTGAACTACATTAAAGGCCAATGAAATGAAATTCCCATACTATATTGAGAAAGTGAGCAATAACACTGGAGGCTGGAGGACAAATGAATAGGTGAACTATAAAATTGGTAGCTTCTGCATAAATACAATGATACATTGCTCCCTCCAATGTGAGTTCCTTGAAGGAAGGCAGCCCCTTACGTACTTATTATGGTACTTATGTAAAACACCTATTCAGTAAATACTGACGATAAAATTCAACTCTACAACTTATACCTATCAATATCAGATAACATAGTCTGAACTTTTCAATTGGTTGGGTCTTCTTTCTTTGTATTTCTCTTCACAGGTCACATATTTTGAAAGATATTGCCTAACAACCTGCTTTAATAACATTTTTACAAATGACAGAATTTTATTAATTTTCTAATTTTAAAGTTCAAAAGACTGTCAAGCTAAGTTATTAGAATTAAAAAGAATTGAGTTAGATTCTTGGATTTGTTCTACCTATCTAATCTATTTTATCTACCCAGGGAGAGAGTCCTATTAAAAAGCAAATAAAAGATGAAATTAAATGTAGTATTTAAAATATTAGCAATAATACATGTTATACAGGAATAAATCTACAGAAAGTTTCAAAAGACTTCTATAATTAAATAGACTTCAAAACTGAGTTTTAAAGACCAAAACAAAAAATAAGAAGATGATGATACTGGAAAGGTCAGAATGGTAAAAAATGTAAACTGTCAAGATGACTATTTTCTAAAACATTTATAACTTGACACAATTACAACCAAAATCCCAACAACTTTCTTGAGGAAACCTTCAAAGTCAACTAAAATTTTAAAGAAATGTAAAGGCCCAGGAAAAGCCAAGACAAACTTGAACGAAGAACAAAATAGGAAGCTACAGTAACCAAACCGGCATGTTCCTGATGCAAGGATATACAGAGAAGCACTGACACAGCCCAGAGTCATAAACGACATTGACCGACCCTTGATCCTTGGCAGGGCACGTGCTCTAAGCCACTGCCTACGGCGGTGCAAAGCAGGGGGCAAAGTTTAATCCAATCACCGGATGGGCTGAAGAAAGGGATACTGATGGAGGAAAATTAAACTAAACTCTACCTCCCACCATATACAAGTCAAGCATATTGAAGAGTAAAGTGTGAAAGTTATGAAACATTCAGAAGATAATAGAACATAATGTCTCAACAATCTTAGGGGTACAGAAGAATCTCTTCCCTTTCAAGAATTTTTCTTCCTTTTCAGGAACTTTCCCCTGCTTCCTACCACCCCCCTTCCCACCCCCCCACCTCCCCTGGCCAGGAAAAAAGAAACACAAAGAAGCATTTTTTCTTTTTTTTCCTTGAAGGGAGGAAGAACTAACTAAATAAATAAAACTAGGTCACTGCTCAAATTAAGTCTCTTGAAATTTTCCTAGTCTGCAAACTTTGTGTTGCCAGAATGCACACAAAATGTCAAGCAGACATACTGAGAGGAAGCTTTCAGAAACTTTTATAAAAATTTGATATAGAAATTTTACGCCCATTGATTCGGATGTCAAAATTGTACTTAATGTCTATTTTTATTTGTTTTTGTATTAAATAGTTTTATTGCATATCAGCCTGTCAATAAAAAGATAAATACATAAATGACAGAAAAAAATATCCACAGATTTTGAGTAGTAGTAAAATAAGCAATCTAAGATTAAAATAATTTATATTAAAAACAAAAAAAAAAACTATTCACTAAACGTTGCCTAATGACTAAAAACACTGAAACCACAGAATCAAGGAAAACATTACAGGTTATTCTGTCATTATTAATATAATAAGTGAAGCTTGCTCAGTTGTATCCGACTCTTTGTGACTGACCCTATGGACTATAGAGTCCATGGAATTCTCCAGGCCAGAATACTGGAGTGGGTAGCCTTTCCCTTCTCCAGGGGATCTTCCCAACCCAGGGATTGAACCCAGGTCTCCCACATTACATGCAGATTCTTTACCAGCTGAGTCAAAAGGGAAGCCCAAGAATACTGGAGTGGGTAGCCTATCCCTTCTTCCAGTGGATCTTCCTGACCCAGGAATCAAACCGGGTCTTCTGCTTTGCAGGTGGATTCTTAAGCAATTGAGCTATCGGGGAAGCCCCTACTATAATAACTGCACGTTTAAAACCACAAAGAAAAGGCTTATTAAATGCAGTAGTCTTATGCTTCATTGGGAACTTTTAAAACCGCTACTGGCAGCTTCTTTCCCAGCTCTATATAGTGTGGGTGGTCCTGGATTTGTCCGTGTTCAACATTATTTATTGACTTCTCAGAGTGATGGATCAGTGCTTAGCTTACTTATATCACCACTTCCTCTTCCCATATATTGATAAGGGAACTATTTACATCGGTTACCACTGAAACTTTTAAGTGACATAATACCTATGGCTCTTATTCTTCTTTCAGTGATAGATAATACTTCTCGATTTCATAGTTTGTAAGAAGAGACTATTACTGTCTTTACCAGTGCTTTTTAGCACTCTTTTCTGTTTTACCATCTACCTTCTGCCATAGATACATTTACCTTTTCAGGATAGATTCATTAACTCATTGTGCATCATCTGTGTGCTCAGTCACTCAGTCGTGTCCGACTCTTTGCAACCCCAAGGACTATAATCTGCCAGGCTCCTCTGTCTATGGGATTCTCCAGGCAAGAATACTGGAGTGGGTTGCCATACCCTCCTCCAGGGGATCTTCCCAACCTAGGGATCAAACCTCGGTCCCCCACATTGCAGGCGGATTCTTTACTGTCTGAGGCACCAGGGAAGCCTATAGGTGGATTCAAAAGGGCCAAAAGTTCAAGTACTTCGTACATTTTCAAAATTATGTAAATACTGCTTGCAGATAGGCCAAGCAGTGTATATACATTTCTTCTGGTTTCCGCCTTTAATTTTTCCAGGCATTTACATTGCTTTTTTCTTTTGAACAATTGTATTTATAATCTCATTTTTTCCTTCAAATCTTCCAGCAAATCAACCAAGTCTCTTTTCCCTGCGGATTGGCCTCTATTCTACTCCAGTCTGTCTTGGCCTAATCTTTATCTAGGTCAGCTGCAACAGGTTTCCTTCTGGTATGTTCCTTCACTGTTTTTTTGTTTTTCCTTACTTTGCATCCACTCTTTGCAATTCATAGTAGGCTTAATTTTCCTCCAGTTCACCCTCAAAAAACAATGCATTCATGTCCAAAGCCCCCAAACCTCTAAATGTTGCCCTTCTTGTTTTTTTTTTTTTTTAATGGATAGTTTTGCTGATGTAATTAAGATTCTTGAGATGAGACTGTCTGTTGATTATCCAGGATGGCCCTAAATCCAATGACAAGTATCTTTTTAAGAGCAACTTTGGGAGAGTGTTGATACAGACATCATGCCGAGAAAACACCAGCCAAAATAAGAGGTAATGTGACTACAAAGGCAAAGTCTGGAGAGACACAGGCTAATTAGATAAGCTTGGTACCAAGAAAAGCTGGAAAAGGAAAAAAAAAAAAAAAAAACCGATTCTCCCCGAGAGAGCCTTCAGGGGAACATGGCAAACTGCCAACACCTTCATTTCAGACTTTTGGCCCCAGAATTATAAGCGAATAAACTTCTACTGGTTTAACACTCCCTTGGGGCTTCCCTGGTGGCTTTGGTGGTAAAGAATCCACCTGCGATGCAGGAGACAGGAGTTCAACCCCTGGGGCTGGGAAGATCCCCTGGAGAAGGGAATGGTTACCCATTCCAGTATTCTTGCCTGGAGAATCCCATGGACAGAGGAGCCTGGCAGGCTACAGTCCATGGGGTTGCAAAGAGTCCCACAGGACTTACTGACAAACCAATACCAAGCCCGTCTCACTCCCCAGTTTATGGATGGTCCGTGTTACAACAATCACAAGAAACCGATACGAAAAAAGGCCAGGTCTGGTTTAGTTAGCAAGGCAAGGAGCCCAAGAGTAATCAGATCAGATCAGGTCAGTCGCTCAGTCGTGTCCAACTCTTTGCGACCCCATGAAGCTCAGCACGCCATTCCTCCCTGTCCATCACCAACTCCCGGAGTTCACTGAGACTCACGTCCATCGAGTCAGTGATGCCATCCAGCCATCTCATCCTCTGTCATCCCCTTCTCCTCTTGCCCCCAATCCCTCCCAGCATCAGAGTCTTTTCCAATGAGTCAACTCTTCACATGAGGTGGCCAAAGTACTGGAGTTTCAGCTTTAGCATCATTCCTTCCAAAGAAATCCCAGGGCTGATCTCCTTCAGAATGGACTGGTTGGATCTCCTTGCAGTCCAAGGGACTCTCAAGAGTCTTCTCCAACACCACAGTTCAAAAGCATCAATTCTTCGGTGCTCAGCTTTCTTCACAGTCCAACTCTCACATCCATACATGACCACAGGAAAAACCACAGCCTTGACTAGACTGACCTTTGTTGGCAAAGTAATGTCTCTGCTTTTGAATATGCTATCTAGGTTGGTCATAACTTTCCTTCCAAGGAGTAAGCATCTTTTAATTTCATGGCTGCAGTTATTTTTTAAAACAATCAAAATGAAGGCCCCCCAAAAGTCCACAGTGAACAAAATATTATTATTTTTTTATTTTTTGAGGAGGACCCAAGCCTGAAATCACCTGGCAGAGCTCAGGCCTACCCCACGTTCCAGGCCTGTTGCTAGTCATCGACTTTCTTTTCTCTCTGCTCCTGGTCTACAAGCAACTTCCTAGGAAAGGTATGAGATACATAATTTCTCAGCCTTGTGTGTTCTAGACATTCTCAAAGAGTCCCTTCCTGATTTTAAATAGTTTTCCTTTTTTGACCTAGGAAATGGCTATTTGCTGGAATTCTACAAAAAAACAGAGAAGGCGGGAGGATGATTTGTTAATATCCCCACCACCAGCCACCCCTTTCATCTCCTCTTTCCTACCTTGGGGGTTTTCCTTAGGGTTCAAGCTTCTGTGGAGGAGAACACCGCCACCCCTGAGCTGCAATCCGCCGAACTGCACGTTAGGCCAGTGGATCTAAGGCTAAGTAGGAATCAGAATCACCTGGAGGCTTGCTAACGGTCAGACCACTGGGCCTCACCCCCAGAGCCTCTGTTGAGGGTAAAGCCCAATTTTGCAACTCTAACAAGCTCCCAGGTGAAGCTTGTAGAGCAAGTCGGTGTACAGAGTCTTTGGGAAAAAACACTGATTGCAGCTGATCTAACTTGACTAAATAGATGTCTATCTAGGGCTCTTATTCCACAACAGTCTCCCAGGCCCCACATCAACTTACTACACATTATTACATTTAACCCCTGGAGATGATCATCAGGGCACCCTATGGCAGCTGCAGCCTTATCAATCTTATTTCATCTCTTTCCTCCTGTATCTCACTTCTGTTTCCTACAAATGGTTGCAATCTGTTGTCCACATATATTCTGCAGTTTTCTCTTCATTATATTTGTGTCATGCCTCCTAATTCTTATAAACTTTTTTCTATCATTGCCTGAGTGATGTTGGGGAGACAAATGTGCATATTTAGGGGAATAAATCATCTTAAAATGGAACTCAGAGGTAAGGATATAAAATGAAAGGAAGATCCCTTTGCTTCAGCTACAAATTTAACTGATTCTCAGGTCACAAAATAGATACATCTCCATCAGGTGAGGTGAAACTCTTCCATATTAGAAGTTGAGAGGTCAGGATCCCGGCTTCAAGTGTCTAACTCAGTGAAAGCATAAACTCTGATACACAAGTTATAGTTTTCTGGGATCTAACGATGTTAAATCTAAACTTTTCCACTGAAATGATTGTTTCTTCTTGCTAAATTCCTCATAGTTGCTATTATTCTTCCCAGCAGCTGCTGGAGGATGTCGTGGGGATGCTATTACTGCTGCTGCTGCTCCTAAGTCGCTTTAGTCGTGTCCGACTCTCTGTGACCCCATAGACGGCAGCCCACGAGGCTCCCCTGTCCCTGGGATTCTCCAGGCAACAACACTGGAGTGGGTTGCCATTTCCTTCTCCAATGCAGGAAAGTGAAAAGTGAAAGTGAAGTCGCTCAGTCGTGTCCGACTCTTAGCAACCCCATGGACTGCAGCCCACCAGGCTCCTCCGTCCATGGGATTTTCCAGGCAAGAGTACTGGAGTGGGTTGCCACTGCCTTCTCCAATGCTATTCTTAGTCAGAGCACAAAAGGTTTGAGGTATCATGACATGATCTTCAAGCCATATGGCAATCTATGAGGAATCAGGCCCACAGTACCATGAATCCCAGCCAACTGACCAAAGCACAAACTTTATTTTCCTAGCAATAAAAATATTTGCATACACTTGGACGTATAATGAAGCAGGAAATCTCTAGGAGAAACAAGACAAAGATAATGCATATTCTATTACAATGATTTAAACCTTAGGGGCAAGAGATTAGAGATAAGATGCTAAATCATTCCTTGGGGAGTTTCTGTTTCCACTGAGTCTTTACCATGTTTTTACTGAGTCTTTTCCACTGAGTCTTAACCATAAAGAAAAAAATTAACAAATGCCAAGAAACAAAAACAAGCAATGCCTTCCCCCCAGAACAAATAAAATCACGATGCCATTCTACTAGACTACAATCTCCTGGATGTTCTATGGAGTGAAATCTCCTTGAAGGAAGGGTTTTGTCTAATCTGAGCTCTTATGTTTTTAAACAGAGAATACGGCCAGGTTCTCTCAAAAATAAATTTCTGGTGCCCCACAATGCACAGGTACAAACTTCTTGCTTTTATCCTCCTGATAGTCATGGTTTACTGGCTATTTTTAATCCTGGTACAATGGAATATTCTTGAAAAAAGTAACTGTTAACAAGAAGTGTTCAGCATGAATTGACAAAATTACCCTCTACCTAAGTGGATGTCATTACAATATCGTCTAATAGAGAGGATGTGATAGTTAATAGCTTCTAATAATAGGCTTCCCAGGTGGCATCAGTGGGAAAGAAGTTGCCTGCCAATGCAGGAATAGAACCCACAAGAGACCTGGGTTCGATCCCTGGGTCAGGAAGATCCCCTGCAGAAGGAAATGGCAACCCACTCCAACATTCTTGCCTGGAAAATTCCATGGACAGCAGAGCCTGGTGGGCTACACAGTCCATGGGGTTGCAAAAGGGTCGGACATAACTTAGCAACTTAACAACAACCACAACAGTTAATAAGGATTCAACTCTAGTAAGAAAAGGAAGGTGCCACAGAGAAAATAACTCCACTGTAAAATAAAAGAGGGAGTTCACAGAGTAACAAAGCATGGTGTCGTCTCCTTGCACCACAGTCACCACTAGACACTTGCTAGTCGACTTGCTAGTAATCTTGAACCCATATACATATTAAACTTTGATGTATATCAGATTCACGTGGGGAGCTAATAAACAAAACAGGCTCACTGAAGTAGGACAAGGCCTGGACCTGATTTTTTTTTTTTTTCTTTAACCAATTTCCTCCAGAAGATTCTGATACAAAGTAAATTTGTGAAGCACCGTGCTTAAGAGCTAACTAAAAAATGAGAGAGGTAACAAAAGAATAATTCAACACTGATGAAGAATTGATGCTTTTGAACTGTGGTATTGAAGAAGACTCTTGAGAGTCCCTTGGACTGCAAGGAGATCCAATCAGTCCATCCTAAAGGAGATGAGTTCTGGGTGTTCTTTGGAAGGAGTGATGTTGAAGCTGAAACTCCAATACTTTGGCCACCTGATGTGAAGAGCTGACTCATTGGAAAAGACCCTGATGCTGGAAGGGATTGAGGGCAGGAGGAGAAGGGGATGACAGAGGATGAGATGGCTGGATGGCATCACCGACTTGATGGACATGGGTTTGGGTGGACTCTGGGAGTTGGTGACGGACAGGGAAGCCTGGTGTGCTGTAGTTCATGGGGTTGCAGAGTCTGACACGACTGAGTGACTGAACTGAACGGAACTGATGAAGACTTTGATACTGAAGAAATTCCAAAGAGCCCAGGGAAAAGATGTTAGAGATCTCTCTGATACAATGTCTCCATTTATATCCCCAGATATTTCAGAGGGTAATGCCCCCACCTATCTTCGGGTTCTGGACACTGACTCACTACCTTTCTATGTAGAAAAAGTTTCCAGCTTCTGTATCCATGTCTGGAGTACAGGGGAGAAAAGTGAGACTGCATTCACTTTTTCTGAAAGGAGGCTACTGGCCTTATAAGGGAGAGAGTGCTTCAAGAAACCAGCTGAGAAGGAACTCTGGCATATTCCTACTTCATTTAAATAATTTTAAAATTAAATTGAATGGAAAAATAATGATCAGTTTCTTCATGTATTTTACATATTACACTCATTTTAGGTGAATAAGAATTTTTCTTTACTGCATTAAAAAAAAAGAAAAAAACCCACACACCTATGCTCTCTGCCTTATGTTGGTTTTGAGGTTTGCACATGAATTTCATGCTCTGATGCTGACCCACCCCAGAATTCAGTTCAAAACACTGAGGCTTGAAAGTAAACTGGGAAGCACTTCAAAACTGCTTTCTGAAAGGGAAATCCGGTTATTATTTGTGTTGGCCAAAATATTTGTTTGGGTTATTCCATAACATCTTATGGATGGAGTACCAATCCAATACATAAGAATAAAAAAGATGAAAACCACCATTCTTCTCTCTATTGGTTCAATGGGAGGAGAGGCCAACAACAGTAACAGTCCTATTTTTCTTGCTGTGACAAGAACCAAAATGATCTCTGGACTATGGTGCCTTGAAGGATGTGGAAGGAAGATGGACACTGAATCCTTTAATTCTCTGGGTTTAAGATCATTATGAAGGGCTTGACTACTACATGCTGACTTTCACCTTTCCCAAATCCAAGATTCCATGACTGTCCAATCCCTGCTATCTGAGTTGTTCCTGTACACTGGTTATTAAAGTCTTCTGACTTGGGATTTGATTACTTGACTCCCAGATAAACAAAGAAGTCCCAGGCCCTAGTAATCATGGGCTTAGCCCTTAGCTGCCCTGCCCTGCAGCTGTTCCCACATCCCTTAGAGATGGTTTCCACTCAGTACTGCCCACAGCCCCTGCTGCTAACTGCTAAGTCGCTTCAGTCGTGTCCAACCCTGTGCGACCCCATAGACGGCAGCCCACCAGGCTTCCCCGTCCCTGGGATTCTCCAGGCAAGAACACTGGAGTGGGGTGCCATCGCCTTCTCCGCCCACAGCCCCAGCAGGACACTAAGACACTGTGACCCCGCGCCCACTGTGAACACATCGGGGACGATGACAGACACGGCATCCCCTTTGATCAGAAAGCTTCCTTTCTGAAGGTGGGGGGCAGGTGGGAAGAAAAAAAGAAGCAATAAAAGTATAATCAGCAATTATACGAAGGACACTTAAGTCATAGTGCTGTGAAAGCAGTTGGCACTAAGACTTAAAAAATCAACACATAGGGGCTTCCCTGGTGGGCCAATGGTTAAGAATCCACTTTGTCATGCAGGCAATATGCGTTTGATCCCTGGTCTGGGAGGTTCCTACAGGCTGTAGAACAGCTAAGCACATGTACCACGACTGCTGAGCCTGTGCTCTAGAGTCCGAGAGCCTCAACCAGTGGCGCCCCATACCTACAGCCTGCGCCCTGCAACAGGAGAAGACACCGCCACGAGAGGCCCCCGAGCACCGCACCTGCAACAGGAGAAGACACCGCCACGAGAGGCCCCCGAGCACCGCACCTACACAGCAGCCCCGGCTCAGGCAGCTGGAGAGAAACGCCCACAGGACAAGGAAGACCCAGCACAGGCAAAAAATAAAATAAAATACATTAAAAAAACATGAGTTCCTCGGAAACCAGCTGATGTCACCTGGTTTAGAAGACATTTGCGCATCTTCCTGGGCTTTAAAAAAAAATCAACAGAAAACCCAGAAAAAGTGACATCCAAACAGGGCTCTGAAAAATGACCAGATATAAGCTTAACTGGAAGGAACTGGGATAAAGGTCTCTAGGAGATTATTCCATATTCTGAGTCTTGATGCGAGAGGTTGTGTGGCTTACTCAAGGAAATGAGAAAGGAAGTGAGAAAGTTGTGACTGGAACATCCCTAGGAGGCTGGTAAGAATGGATCTGGCTGTGGAGGAAGGAGAGGGAGAGCGGAGAAAGGATGGAAGGAAGAAGTGAGATTAGACAGAACTGCTGGGTCATTAAAGGCTTTAGATTGGGTCCTAAAACTAGTGGGAATACACTGAACAACTTCAAATACCTTTTAAAGACAACTTTGGCCTCTGTGTATAAAATACATTATACAACTAATTAGTAGACTTTTGTAGGAGATGCAGTCAAGAGATGATGAAAGATTCTGTTTGGAGGGTGCCAGCAGACATGGAAAGAAATAAATACAACAAAATATGAATGGTGTAGATAGAACCAACTGATCTTTGAAAAAGATGCAATGGCAAAATTTAGGGGAAAACACTGTCTTTTAAACAAATGGTGCTGGAAGGCACTACATTTTAAAAAAAGAACCTACATATCTCGTGCATGTGTGTTCAGTCTTGTCTGACTCTTTGCAACCCTGTGGACTGTAGCCCACCAGGCTCCTCTGTCCATGAGATTCTCCAGGTAAGAATACTGGAGTGGGTTGCCAAGCCCTCCTCCAGGGGATTTTCCCAAGCCAGGGATCAAACCCAGGTCTCCTGCAATGGCAGGCAGATTCTTTACCCACTGAGTCAACTGGGAAGCCCACACATATCATATACTTTTCACAAAAAGCACCTGAAAAGAGATAACAGACCTAAAAG
Source organism: Bos javanicus (assembly GCF_032452875.1). NCBI lineage: Eukaryota > Metazoa > Chordata > Mammalia > Artiodactyla > Bovidae > Bos > Bos javanicus. The sequence continues at coordinate 52,190,938 of NC_083891.1, read as the reverse complement.
GCAAACAAAATATTACAGAAACTCCAGATATTAACACAGGAGAAAATCTAAATGACCCTGAATTTGGTGATGACTCTTGAGATACAACCCCAAAGTCATGATCCATGAAAGGAAAAATTGATAAGCTGGGCTTCATTAAAGTTAAAAACTGTTCTATGAGAGACATTGTTAAGAGAATGAGAAGACCACAAACTGGGAGAAAATGTTTGTAAAACACTTATCTGATAAAGGACTGTTTCCAAAATGCATAAAGATCTCTTGAAACTCAACAATAAGGAGGGGGAGAAACAGTTTAAAACACAAGTAAAACGCCTGAACAGACACCTCACCAAAGGTGATAAATAGATGGCCAATAGCCACGTGAAACATGCTCAGCATCATACGTCATTAGGTTATTGCAAAATAAAACAAGACACCACTACACACTTACTAGACTGGCCAAAATCCAGAAAATTGGCAACACAAATGATGACAAGGATATGGAACAAAAGGAAACTCACGCCCTGCTGGTGGGAATGCAAAATGGTACTTTGGAAGATAGTCTCACAGGTTCTTACAAAACTAAAGATATAGCTACCATATAGTATAGCAATTGCATTTTTTTTTTTTTGGTATTAACCCAAGTAAACCGAAAATTCATGTACACCCAAAATACTGCACATGCATATTTATAGCAGCTTTATTCATAATTGCTAAAACTTGGAAACAACCACGATATCCTTTTAACCTGTGGTACATCCAGACAATGGAGTATTATTCAGTTATAAAAAGGAATAGCTACTAAGCCATGAAAAGACATGGAGGAACATTAGTGAAAGTCGCTCAGTCGTGTCTCTTTGCAACCCCATGGGCTATATATTCCATGGAATTCTCCAGGCCAGAATACTGGAGTGGGTAGCCTTTCCCTTCTCCAGGGGATCTTTCCAACCCAGAGACAGAACCCAGGTGCCCCACATTGCAGGTGGATTCTTCACCAGTTGAGCCACAAGGGCATTATACGTGAAAGAAACCGATCTGAAAAGGCTACACACTGTGTAATTCCAACTATACTACTCAGAAAAAAGTAAAACTAAGGAGGCTATAAAAGATTACTGGTTGCCAGGGGTTATACATTTCATTATACATTTGTTAAAACCAAAAGATACAACACCAAGAGCAAAATCTAAGGTAAGTTATGACTTTGGAGTAATAACAATGTGTCAGTGTAGCCTCATCAATTGTAATAAAGGTGGGATGTTAATAGTGGGGGAGGTTATGCATATGGGGAAAAATGGAAGTAATGGGAACTCTCTGTAGCTTCTGCTCAATTTTGTTCTAAACTCAAAGTGTCCTTAAAGGTAAGTCGATTCAAAAGAAAAAAAAAAGTATTTCTTCAAGACTGGACACGGCTTGGAAAAAATGTTTCTTCAAGATTGGACATGACTTGGTATTTGATAAGAACGTTGTGGATGAGAGAGAGAGAAATTACATCGCCCAGACTTCCATCTTAGATGACTCAGTGGATACAATCGATACATCCAGGGCAATGGGACTAATAAAAAGAAAGGGACAGAGTTAACTCTGAGGTAAGAAAGAAGTTGCAGAGGAAAGCAGCTTCCTGGTTTAAACTTCAAATACTGAGAGTCATTTGGTCTGTCACTTTTTCTGTTTTAGATTTGGAGGTCCTGGCTTTGTATCTTAACATGTTTCACTGGAAAATGAAAGCCATTGACGGTGTTAGGTAGAGCATGATTCCGACAGAAAAATGCAACGGACGTCTTTGTATACATAAAGGAAGGCATGATGACTTACAGAAAAGAATATGGTATGGGGGTCTGTAAGACCTGGGTTCCGAACCAGCCTTGGACACTGATTGGTAGCAGGGCGAATTATTCAGAGCATCGGTCTCTTAGTCTGCTCCGGAGGGACATCTCATCAAGGCTGGTTGTGAGAAATATAAACCTTTTCAGGACACTGGCACGAAGTCGGTGCCCACACAATGGAAACACGTGTTGGGGTTATATCCTGGGTGCTTTTCACATTTTAACTTGAATTTGACAACTGTTTAAAAATAGAATGCAATTCGGTAAATGGAATAATGCTGAACACACATATGGGACTTCCCTGGGGGTTCAGTGGCTAAGACTCTGGGCTCCCAATGCAGGGGACCTGCCTTCTAACCCTGGTCAGGGAACCCATATGTTTTGGGGGCTTCCCTGGTATCTCAGATGGTAAAGAATCTGCTTGCAACACAGGAAACCTGGGTTTGAGTCCCAGGTCGGAAAGATCCCCTGGAGAAGGGCATGACAACCCACTCCAGTATTCTTGCCTGGAGAATCCCATGGACAGAGGAGCCTGGTGGGCTGCAAAGGAGCCCTAGGGTAGCAAAGAGTTGGACATGACTGAGTGACAATCTTTATATATAGAAGTGATGATGTACTAGAAATCTTCTGAAACAACCCAGAGGTGAAGACTTGGTACCATGGCTTTAATGGAGGGCATTCCACTCTTTTCTAGATAGCCTATGTCTGTTCTTTTGGATAAACCACACTAAGTAATCGGTTCTTGAGACATTTCAAAGCCAGAAACCAAAGGATAGCATGCCTTTTTCTCTTCTGCTGCTTCCTTGCTCTTTCTCCCCTCATTCTTTTCTTACTACCTTCCCAACGACAAATCTTTAGGAGATTTAACTGCAGGTATTCCTAAGTACAACAAAATGGTGTCTGCATTATTCAGTATTAACTAAAGCCCTATTGAGTGCTAAATATGATAGGAACAGAAACACCACCACGCAGAAGATTTAATAGCAAACCTACAAGATTAGAATGGATGTGTGGAGCTTTAAGTAAAGGTGTGAACGTCATCCACAAACTAATACACATGTTGAAATAAATAGAATAAGAATTCTCCCATCAATGAGAGCCTGCTCTGTGGAGAGCTGGCATAGTCTAAAACAGTGAGGTCAGTGGAGTAGGGCTCTTTCTGCTTTCACTGTGGTGGCCTGACTGACTAGTACGAGCATGAGTCTTCACGATGAAAACTGGCAGCCCGGCCAGTGGTGACCACACTTGTAGATACGTCTCCCCCATCAGTGACCTACCCCGTGTCAGCATTCTGCCTCCAATTTCTGGGGCAGAGCAGGCCAAGTGCAAAAGTATGAAAAGGTTATTCATTATAAACTGAGAAGTAGAAAAACTCATAATTTTTAACACATGTGAAACACATGTTGCCCAGGTAAGACCTTGCACTCCAAATGTCAGGCTAGAACGAATTCTTAAAGCTGAGTTATAAAGCTCTGAAAATAGAGTTTATAATGAAAATGTTGACAGGCTCTCGGAACTGCTATAGTATAGAAAATTTAATATGTCACCTTGTTTTACAAGATTTTACTGGCATAGAAGAAAATTAAAACATTTAACATCTTTCACTTCACCAAATTGCTTTCCTCCTTGAAAGTGTGGGGCCATTTGTGGTGCTATTTCATTTATAAACATCCTTTTTATTGTTACCAGGCTGAACACATACATTCTCAGCTTTGCACTCACGTTTCCCTTCCCAAGCAATAAAATGCTTATTGGGACAGCATTATCGTATAATCTTATTCACATTTTCTGAAGGTATGTTAAGTTGTGAGAGTTCTGATGGGGAAAGGGCTGAAATTATTTACATAGCTGCAAAGGCAATATAACTAATGCCGATCATTTAAATATTTTCCATGAACCTTTCAAAAAGCCTTTTTGAAAAAGAAACATTTGTCCTGCAAACAAATTCTGAGGGAAAAAGACTTCAAAAAGATAGCTTAGTATTGAAGGAAACAAATTTAAACCCTCTGGCAAAATAAGATGACTGCTTGCATTTTTTCAGGTAAGTAGACAACAAGCATAGAATGGGAGAAAGTTTCCTTTGGTAAAGTTTCCATTGGTAAGTCAGTTACCAATGATCAAGATTTGTATGAAACTACAGTTAGTAATCCAAGTCATATTATTAACATGACTCTCTCAACCTAACTAATAATGTTATATAACGGGGGTAACCAGTCAGTGTGCAGAAAGAGAAGGAAGGGTCCCAAGGTTTGATGGCCCAGAGAAAGCCCTTCAAAGCGAGGACAAACTTCACTTAAGACTTTGGCTAAGTGAGAATTAAGCGATGTGTTTCAACATCATTAAAGAACCAAACCAACCTCTAAAGAGTTTGTCCATCCAGAAAAGTTAGGAAGGTACAACATGATCCGTCTTCACAAAGTCATTGACCAGTGGAGGCGTCGTGTGTATGTCTCTCTGTGTGTGTGTTTTATAAGGACACATTATAATGGGAGGAAGCTCACGTTACCATGAGTACAGGAGAATGGAGACTTTCCTAGGCTAAGGGACCAGGTCAAGATTTCTAAAGATGGATTGCATGAATATAGTCTTTAAAAACATTTTAAAAAGGAAGATGAAAGATGGAGCATAATGGATGGGAAAGGAAGACATAAAGGATGAAAAGCCATGAGCATCAGAACATGCATGTTTAGGAAACTGCTTTTGAATTGCGAGGTTGGGATTGACGTCATGCGCACCGCCATGTGTAAAACAGCCGGTGGGGAGCTGCTGCATAGCACGGCGGGGGACACGAGGAGAGGGCGGGGTCGTACATATACAAAGAGCTGACCCACTTCATTGCACAGCAGAGACTAACACAATATTGTAAAGCAACTATATCTCAATTAAAACAACAACAACAATACAAACAAACAAAACTGAAGGGAAGAGTATGGAAAGGATCACAGACGGGGCTAAAGGCCCGGGCAGAGGCCAGACTCTGAAGGGTCTTTAGGCCACCAGAGAGTTTCTGCTCTTCTGTGGTGTGCCAGTATGCCATTTTGTACCTAAAAGTAGCCCCAAGCCATCTCATGAAGTGACATCTACTAGAAGACTCCTTTCACACCAAGCAGGAGAGCAAGGGAATCCTAGGACTCAGCTGAGATGTATTTTTCTAGAATGCTGTAATAAGAATCTCTCTCTTTTTTTTTTAAAGTGAGGCAAACACTTGTAGCTGTTAAATAACAGTGTCAAGTCATCACTACTCATTGGAGTGAGCAATAGACTTCAGTGATATTTACAAGCTAAGGAGAAGCCAGTTGGATTTTCTCGGTCAATGGCAGTAAGCAAACACTGACCACTGATGTTTAGGTCCATGGTAACAGAATGTTCTTGAATATACAGGATCTATTAAAATGCTGATACTCTTTAACTCAGAGATGACACTGCTAGGTAGAGAACTAGAACAAGTCTTAGAGAGCTTGTCAGAAATACACACACAAGAGTATCCACTAAATACAAAGTGTTATGTCTATAAATAGATAGCAAAAATGAGAAAAAAATAGAGACAAACCAAATCTCTCTCAACATACAAATAGTATATCAAAAAATACTATGGAGAATTAAAAACTATGAGGCTGATCTGTAAAGACAGACAGAACCGTGCTAAGCTATGTCATTAAGTGAAAAAAACAAGTGACATACTATTTATAGGATAATCAGATAATCTCATTTATGTTAAAAACAAGCAATAGAAGAACTCCAAACTATTTCTGAATAATGCTGCTGCTGCTGCTAAGTTGCTTCAGTCATATCCGACTCTGTGCGACCCCATAGACGGCAGCCCACCAGGCTCCACCATCCCTGGGATTCTCCAGGCGAGAACACTGGAGTGGGTTGCCATTTCCTTCTCCGGTGTATGGAAGTAAAAAGTAAAAGTGAAGTCTCTCAGTCGTGTCCGACTCTTCGCGACCCCATGGACTGCAGCCCACCAGGCTCCTCCGTCCATGGATTTTCCAGGCAAAAGCACTGGCGTGGGGTGCCATTGCCTTCTAATAGCTGCACCAATTTACATTCCTTCCAAGGGGTTCTTATCCTCCATATTTTTGCCAACACTTGTTATCTTGTCTTTTGTTAACAGTCATTTTCACAGGTGTGAGATGATATCTCATTGTGGTTTTGACTTGCATTGTAATGATTAGTGATGTTGAGCACCTTTTCGAGTACTTATTGGCCATTTGAATGTATTCTTTGGAAAATGTCTATTCAAGTTCTTTGCCCATCTTTAATTGGATTTTTTGGAGGGAGGGGTTGGCTATTGAGCTGTATGTGGCCCTTATATATTTTGGGTATTAACCCCTTACCAGATATGTGATTTGCAAATATTGTCTCCCATTCCTTGGGTTGCCTTTTTCATTTTGTTGATCATTCCTTTTACTGTGCAGAAGCTTTTTAGTTTGATATAGGTTCCACTTATTTATTTTTACTTTTGTTGCTTTTGCTTTAATCAGCAAAACAGTTTGGAGTTCCTTCAAAAATTTAGAAATAGAACTACCATATGATCCAGCAATTTTACTTCTGGGTATATATCAGAAGGAAATAAACTCACTATCTCAAACTGAAAAAAAAAAAGTTTGTAGTGTATAGAAGAAAGAAACCAGATGACTGTTATTAATAGATTGAATGCAGTATCAAATAAAGATTTTTATAGAAAACAAACAATGGAAACAGACTGTAGGTTAGTGACTGCCAGGGCCTGAGGGGGGTGGGGGATGGATATGATAAAAATATTCCAGGTTTAGAAAAGAGTGATTAATGTGCAAATAGTGAATGAATTACATACTTTTAAAAGGTGACTTTTATGGTATATGAACTAGTTCTTAATAAAAATTAAAAAAAATTACATCTGTGTTTGGGGTGAGGATTAAAGGAGACATTTACTTCATCTGAAACTACATCTTTCAAACCTTGGCCACTCCTGGACTGAGACTCAGTTGGAAAAAACCTTAAAGAAATAGCCACATGTTAGCTCATAATCTACCCAATGCCCTGTGGGACCCAAAGGATGCCCCTGGAAGCAGTGCTTAGATCAAAGAAATACTAATTATTTTTTATGTCATGTTCCAGCCTTTGGAAATGAATTCTCTTTGCAAGAGGAGTCACAAAAATCCAATCTAATAAAATCAACCAGCACTGAAACTTAATGTTGAAGCTATATAGGCTTTATTAATCTTTAAAACACTTTCTTAAATAGATTCCTAGTTGGTGAAATGTTCCAGGTTAAAAAAAAAAAAATCTCAGCAAATGAAACCTCATGAATAGCCCTTTGAAGGGTAGTAAAGATTCAGGTTACAATTTAACAAAGGACAAATATATTTTTAATAAAATAAATTTTTTATCCATGTGTCTAAAAGGAAAACAAATTAGAGGGAATACAAATCAAACAGCTTTTATAACTTTAAATCAAGAGATTTAAAACTACTTTTAAAAAAGACAACAGCAGCAAAAAACGAAGTAACAGGCCTAGAAGGACGTCACCTGTGCTAACCACACACATTGAACAGTGCCTCTGATTACTCGGTCAGCATCAGTAAAATCATCTGCCCAACAGAGCCCCAGGGCTTCCCGGGTGGTGCTAGAGGGAAAGAACCTGCCTGCCACACAGGAGACATAAGAGACGCGGGTTCAATTCCTGGGTCAGGAAGCTCCCCTGGAGGACGAAACGGCAACCCACTCCAGTGTTCTTGCCTGGAGAATCCCATGGACAGAGGAGGTTGGTGGGCTACAGCTCATGGGGTTGATGACTCAGACACGACTGAGCAACTAACCCACACTCTCTCCAAAGGAAAACAACCTTGCCTGAAACAATCCACTCCTTGTTAGAAATTTCCTTTTTCCTCCACTTCTGCCTATACGGCTTTTTTTTATTTTTTTATTTTGTTCAGTTCTTTGGAGTTCCTATCTGCTAGATGGAATGTTGCTTGATTCATGAATCATTTAGTAAAACCAGTTAGATCTTTAAATTTAATCAGGTGAATTTTGTTTTTTTAATATGACATAGAGGCTTTGCTAAGAAGAGTCAACTAAATAGAAGGATGTCTGTGTGTGCTCTGTATTTATGTCTAAATATCTCTGAGTAACCTAGGTTAGAATACAGACAGGGTAAATTCAATTGTTTAAAGGTCATCAGTTCAGTCATTTCAGTTCAATTCAGTTCAGTCGCTCAGTCGTGTCCGACTCTTTGCGACCCCATGAATTGCAGCACGCCAGGCCTCCGTGTCCATCACCAACTCCCGGAGTTTACTCAGACTCACGTCCATCGAGTCAATGTGCCATCCAGCTATCTCATCCTCTGTCATCTCCTTTTCCTCCTGCCCCCAATCCCTCCCAGTATCAGAGTCTTTTCCAGTGAGTCAACTCTTCGCATGAGGGGGCCAAAGTACTGGAGTTTCAGCTTTAGCATCATTCCTTCCAAAGAAATCCCAGGGCTGATCTCCTTCAGAATGGACTGGTTGCATCTCCTTGCAGTCAATAGGTGACAGAATACAGATTCTCTTATACACATACATCCCCACTTATACCATTATCCATAGAACTATTTACATGCAATTACACTGACCTGAGCTCACTAGATTCTGAGGCATACAACCTTGGGACTTTATCATCCTCTAGAAATTAGACCAGCTCTGTTGGGTTCCTGAACCTAATTCCAACGTGTGTGTGTGAAGGTGATTTCCCACACCAGCAGCATCTTTCTGGACATCAGTGGGTGTCCTTACAGTCCAACTGGATTCTGACACCTATCCGTCTGCCAGGAGACAGCCAATGGATTCCATAGATTAAGGAATTGGTCCTGCAAGACGGTTTCCCTGCCTGCCCGCCTCAGATGCCAGTCATGAGTCCAGGTTGTTAACTGTGCTTCTGACTAAATGGCTGTACAAATCAGAGGTTCCTAATGACCTCCTCCTTGGGCTCAGTTAATTTGCTGGAGTGGTTCACAGAACTTAGAGAAACATTTTACTCACCAGGTCACCAGTTTATCGTGAAAGGATGCGACTGAGGGAGAGCCAGATGGAAGAGACGCACAGGGTAAGGCATGCGGAAAGGCGGTGGAGCTTCCACGGCCATGAGTCTGACTCTGTGACCACGACCATGACTCTAGCCCAACACCCCACCTGCTATCAACCTAGACTCGCTAGGCCTCTTCTCCTTTTGAGTCTCTATGAAGGCTTCATTACACAGGCAGGACTGATTACATCACGGACATCAGTGATCGATTCCACCTCCAGATCCTTTCCTCTACCAGAAGTCATGGGGGTAAGACTGAACGTTCCAGCACTCTCTTCACTGGCAAGCTTGGTTCCCCAGGCAACAAGCCCCCATCCCGAGGTGGGGTTCAGAAGTCACCTCATTAACATAGCAAAAGACTCTCTCACCACTAGGAAATCCTAAGCTTTTAGGAACCCTGTGACATTATTGGGATAAAGACCAAATATAAATTTCTCCTTATAAATCACATTCTCACTGCCCCACAGCTCTACAGGGCCTCGTTACAGCTGGTTCCTTGATACCTGAATGGCATTTAGAGACAAGTCCCAGTTAAGGAGTGTGTGAACTATGCACTGCCTCTCACACACACACACAAGAAAAATTAATTGAAAAAAAAAAAAAAAAGACTGCTTTTCAGATGCTTTGGGAAGGTTTCCCAAACTGCCTTTCAGTTTAAAACACTCTGACTTCTGGGACTAAGGCAAGAGGTTTTGTCTTTTATACAAAGTCTCCAAAGAACTTTCAAAATGTACCTCTGAAAATACTATGTCATATTGTACTATATGAGTGTGTGTATATGTATATATATACACACATATATATATATATATGTCTGGGTGTAAGTGTGTGTATATTAATACATATACACATTCTCAGTATATTGTGAAATGAGGCAGATATTCAGGATTTACTGTGATTATTTATTTGCTATCAAAAATGTTTATCATTGTTTTGTTGCTCTTGTTTTATGCTAAACTCATAATGGTCCAAAGCAAGTTACAGCTACATTAAGAATATATGGCTTCTTTTTGCACACTAATGGCTGCCGAATCACCAGAAATCAACTCTGATTTATCCTAATTCTCACGTCTACTGAATAATAGGCAAATTTAGCAATTACACGATAAATGACCAACAAATTAGATTACTGAATATGGAATATATATATATATATATATATCTTATAAATATAAAGTGGACCATTAAAAAGCAATACCTGGTGGGTTACAGTTGATGGGTTGCAGAGTCGAACACGGCTGAGCGACTAAGCACAGCATACCACATGCCTTCTCCTAAAGAGGTGTGCTTTCACTGATGGTATTCAGTACTCTCATCTCTGTGTATGAATCTTGATGGGAAAAGTCTAAGACGATTTAGGGACTACATACACTGAGATTTTCCATGATGTCTTCTAACTTAGTTTTTAGAACATTCCCTAAGTTTGAATGTTTCCTTAGTTTGCAGAAGAAAGCTGCATCTAATATAAGTATCTTCATTCAAAGATCTTCAGGTAAGACTAAATTTAAATAATACACTTTAGCATAGGCATAAAAACCTAATAGAAAAAAAAAATCAGTAGCAGTGATAGGTGCTTAAAAGTAAAAATGTTTTATTAAAGGAATCATCAATCACCATTTCATCAGAGATTCACAGTGATGCCACCTGGTCTATCTACTTTCTCTGATTTATCTTTGTTAGCCTGACACTTATCAAAAAGCAACAACAACAACAGCAAACCCTCTTGTATTCCAAAGGGGACTTCTAGAATTCAAGAGTTTTTGTTTACTCGATCACAAAGAGTCAGACACAACTAAGCGACCAACACACACACACACACACACACACACACACACACACCACTGTACTATTTTACTATTTAATATTCGTATCACTAAACAGTATTACTATTTTAGATATTAATTCCTGGTTTTTATTACAGCACCAGCAACAATCACACTGTAACGAGCTTAAGGGTGGAATGAAAAAAAAGTGCTCTTAAGATACTGAATTTTAGAGTGAATAATTAGCTATTTCCATTGTCATATGAATTAGAATTCATAACAAAGGAAAGGAAATGAAAGGTTGGAAGATTGTTTAAAGTTATTTTGTTGGTGTTTCTAATATAAAAAGCCCTGTCAGGCTTGTTTTTGTAATTTTTATCACGTAGAAGATTTCTTTCTACTCTGCATATTTTTTCAGTAATATATTTCTATACTAATTTTATTGCACAGCTAACTGACTTAGGAAGGAGGCAACTAAAAACCTACTCTTTAAAATGCGATTATTTAAGTTGAGGGTGTGGGAGTGTGTGAGCAAGTAGGCATTAGGACAATATTAGTGATTATTCCAGTTTTATTTGGCAATAAAACTAAAAGAAAATTATAAGATTAACACACATACAACAATTACTTACAACACCACAGTTCTTCCTTATATTTTCTTTCTAGCCCTTGTTTTAACCACAAAGCAAAAGGAACATTTAGCTAAATGAAGATAATAAAGACCATTAAGAATTATGCAGTTAGAACAATGAATTTTCCTGCTTACCATTTGAAAATAAATAATATTCCTATCAGTATAAAATCTAAAACTTTACTCTATATCTGAACCTTCCCCAAAATAGAATTTTGAGAGCATTCAAGGGCACTGGGATACATTTTCCAACTTGCTTCACTGAGTGAACTTGACCTAGGCAAGATCCTTATATTTGTTTCTGTAGAGAAAAGGAATATGAGCATTTTTTTCCCTTGCTGTTTCCTTTCTATAACATTTGACTGGCCCGAGGCAATGTAGTTTATTCTCTCTTCTCTTAAGACAAGCTCCCTTTCCTGTTTTCTTTTAAGTAAAAACGTAAAGGTCAGGTTATCATTTCACAAAATGCTCCATTCTGGTGAGGCAATTTTAGCTCCTCTTACCATAATATGCTTTCACTAATTATTTCATAACTCATTTAAATGGGAGGCATTCTGGAAGAGAATTCACTGAAACAACTCCTCAAGTAAGTAATTATTTTTTTTAAACTCAGGGGAATTTTAATTATAATGCCCGTGTTATTTAAAAGCAGAGTGCTACAATTTGCATCTTGAAACATCTATTGTAATAAGGAAGTAAAAAAAAAATATGCTCCTGAATGAAATAACAACTCAAGTAAATGCAATTTAGTTGGCCTTTTATTGTCTTGATTTTCAAGAAATAGAAAAAAAAAATGCAAATTTGGCCTGAATTATAAAACCACTTAACAAGATAAAAGATAACCAAAATTTTGCCCCTACGAAGATTATTTATAAGCTTATTTTAAAAATCACATATTCTCTCCATTTCAGGAAAGATTTATCTTGTGTTATTATTTAATGTATAGTAATGATAAAACATCCAAATCACAGTGTTTTCCCATGCTGGAGAGAGAGGAAAAAATCTTTCCTTTACCCTTCTAGCTTCTTCTAAATGGTCTAAGAATTAAATTGACATAAGACCAATTAATAGGGGAACATAATAATTAATTTTGTACATATGAAAATCCCAGATACATGAGAAAGTAAGAGAGCCCACATATATGAGAAGTTCAAAGATAGAAAAGCAAAATGTGGTATGTATTTTATCCTGAGCTAAGGAATGAGACGGGAAACAGGGCCTCCAAGGACAAGAGGCTCAGTCATAGGAATACGAAGAGCAGGCATTTGGTAATAAGATATCTGTCCTGCCATGTAGATGGGGCCACTTAGATGAAACTTATCTCTGGTAATAACTCTTTTTCTGGGGAAAAAAAAACCCAACTTAAATTCTTCATTTGTTAAGAGACAGAGAGTACTTTGCCTTGAGCCCAGCGGATCTCCACTGCTTTCTTCTGTGGTCCTTCAATCGATAAGCTGTGTCAACTCTTTTCAACCCCGTGGACTGCAGCACACCGGGCTTTCCTGTCCTTCACTATCCGCTTTTAGCTCAAAATAATCCATATGCCAAAAGTAACACATCTTGGAGAGAGCTGTTCTGAACCCCTACATCCATAAAGAATTGACATTTTCAAGGGAATAACTGGATAAATGAAATCTACTATTATTTTCCCCTTAGTTTATATTTTTGAGAGTTTTATTAATTAAAAAAATAAGTGACTGAATAAGCGGGGAACTATTCACAGTATCCTTAACCCTACTTCTTGCTATACAGTTCATGGAATTCTACAGCCCAGAATACTGGAGTGGGTAGCCATTCCCTTCTCCAGGGGACCTTCCCAACCCAGGGACTGAACCCAGGTCTCCCACACTGCAGGAGGATTCTTCACCAGCTGAGCCACAAGGCAAGCCCAGTCCTTACAGTGAGAAGCAAACGATAAGAGAATAAGTGTGTGCCAGTTAGACAATCTGAATTCTAGTCTCTGCCCATAGACAGTCATTACCTCTCTTCAGTTTCTTCTCTGTCATTTTGGGTATCTATATTTCAGAACTTTTTTGAGCATCATGAGGTAATGCATATAAATGCATTGTGCAAAGAGCGAAGTATTATTTAAAAAAGCAAGTCAATGCTTTCAATACTCAAGCTGTAAGTGCTTAAAAATTAACAAAAAAGGAATCTACTTGGGCACAAGTGCTCTATAATATATCCTGTGGTCAGTGTTTTCTCACACTGGGGAGGAGAGAAGGTCCCCATTCATGCCCAAGAGTGTGAATACAAGCAGAGGAAGCACTGAAGTTCTGACTCATTGGAAAAGCCCCTGATGCTGGAAAAGATTGAAGGCAGGAGGAGAAGGGGATGACAGAGGATGAGATGGTTGGATGGCATCACTGACTCAATGGACATGAGTTTGATCAGGCTATGGGAGTTGGTGATGGACAGGGAAGCCTGGCATGCTGCAGTCCTTGGGATCACAAAGAGTGGGACACGACTGAGCAACTGAACTGAACTGAACTGAGCTTCTCAGAGCCCTGCAGGAGAAGTGGATGGGCAAGTGGTCATGTGAGTAGGTGGGTGATTTGGATGGTGGCTGTGTGGTGGTGGTGTAATTAGGAAAAACGAGTAAGATGGTACTTTCATGATTATCCGAAGGAGTTCCATTGTAATCTGGTTTTCTTACATATTATTTATTCTTTCTTTTTCTTGAAGGTGAGATTATGTTAAACTCTCAATCCAGACCAACTCCTGTAGACCCAGCTTGCGGCTGCTGCTGCTAAGTCACTTCAGTCGTGTCCGACTCTGTGCGACCCCATACATGGCAGCCCACCAGGCTCCCTCGACCCTGGGATTCTCTAGGCAAGAGCACTGGAGTGGGTTGCCATTTCCTTCTCCAATGTATGAAAGTGAAAAGTGAAAGTGAGGTCGCTCAGTCGTGTCCAACTCCCAGGGACCCCATGGACTGCAGCCTACCAGGCTCCTCTGTCCATGGGATTTTCCAGGCAAGAGTACTGGAGTGGGGTGCCATTGCCTTCTCCAGTAGACCCAGCTTAGGTGAACCTTTTTCAGTCGTAAGGATAATAAGGAGGCTTGGTTGAGAAGATTGCCCCGCATTTTTTTTTCCTCAAAAATGACAGCAGATATTGCTTGATCTAGACTCAACACAAATCACATTGGCTCCACTGATGTAATGGTACATGAACTTTTGAAAAATGATTTTGTAGTCAAACTGATTTTGGCACTGTGGGCCAACAAACAGCATAGATTCAACCCTTTGGAAGCTCAATTCAGTCTTGCCAGTTGGTCCTTATGGACTGCAAAGGCAGATATCTGATCCAAGATGACATTATTTATGGCTTAGGTTTTGCAGCCTGTATTACTCTCTTCCCTCCTCCCCCAAATATGTTTTGCACCATCACATGGGAATACTGAAAGCTATCATTTCCTAGTAACAGTAATTGTAATAACACAATAATAACCATTATTAAGTCTACATATACCATTGCTGCTATTGAACAGGAATCTACTCTGCACGATGGCTTTACATCTGAGATATTCTTTGAAAGCATCACAGCCTTAGGAGACAGATTATTATTATGTCTGATTTACAGAGGAGAATCCACAGGCTCAGATAGCTGACAACTGAAAACACAGGAAAGACACGCCTGCCCAGATGCAAGCTCCTCCTGGAAGTTATAGGAAGAAACAGGGAAGCTGGCACACACCTTCTATTTTCTCAAGTAGCCTATGAATATTCCAGTAGAGTCCATCTTCTAATACTTAATTAACTTGTAGACTATTGAGATATTAATCAACCTGATATCAAACAGTCAATCAAACTCTTCCCATCAAGAGTAGGGACAACAAACAGGCAAGTCTAACTAACCAGATCAGGTTCAATAACAAAGAAGTGGAAGAAGAAGAAAAGGAAGAAGATGGCATTGGCCAAAAATTCTCCACAGATGGTAGAAAGCCCCACATCTTCATTGGTAAAACAAATATCTACTGAAAAACTACTAAACAAGTCCAATGATTTTTTAGGTACTGAATGAAAAGAATAGGAGGAGAAGTTATATAAACAAAGTCTGACTCTGCTTCACTCTCCAAATGCTCTCAATCTGAAGGTTCTATACAAGGCAGAGAAATACTGTACCATTTTAGATTAGAGCTGCTGCTGCTGCTGCTAAGTCGCTTCAGTTGTGTCCGACTCTGTGCAACCCCATAGACGGCAGCCCACCACGCTCCGCCGTTGCTGGGATTCTCCAGGCAAGAACACTGAGGTGGGTTGCCATTTCCTTCTCCAATGCATGAAAGTGAAAAGGGAAAGTGAAGTCGCTCAGTAGTGTCTGACTCTTCGCGACCCCATGGACTGCAGCCTACCAGGCTCCTCCGTCCATGGGATTTTCCAGGCAAGAGTACTGGAGTGGGGTGCCATTGCCTTCTCTGAGATTAGAACTAATTGGATACAAATACAAGTCTCAAGTTTCAGCCAGCACTGGCCAAATTGCTTTCAAACAGAGATTTAATATCCCAGGCATTCCTTATTGATAGAACTCACAATTCCCAGAAATACTGACAGTCAGTAGCCCCTTACACTGAGATGTTTAACAGGATGCCGAATGGGCTGGTAGCATTTCACTTCTCTTTCTTACTCTCCCTTTCTCTCCAGCTAAGTGCACATTCAGGGGCTTAAACAGCACTTGAGAAGTTACTAAAAAACAGAATGAATGGTGCATGGCAAGATCATTGCATAAAATGAGCTGATTGATTAAACGCAGATTTCATTTGCCACATTTCTTTTTATCAAAAGACTTCGAGAAAGCAAAAATGGAAGAGAAGCATTCTATTAAATGGGCTCTACACAGCACCTGAGGGTAGAGAACAGATTTTTTTTCTCATTTAAAGCAAAGCTACCTGTTACCTTTTAGGAGTGACTGGTTTATTGACTGCTAATGCTTTAAAATGAGATTAAATCAGGCCCATGGTCTTTATTATGGGGAAGATATATTCCCCTTGTGCATTCCAGTGGTTCGGCAATCTTAACCTCAGCAGACATAACATTGATGTATGCTGTGTTGCCAAAAAGCAAGGTAAGTGTTTAAAACGCTGTGAACAGCCTTATTGCCTTGAAATGATACAATCTAATATGAGACTGTAACTCAGTGACTGAATCTGCCAGCCTATCCTTGTACAGAATATGAAAGTCAAAAGTCGAAGTCACTTTATTTTAATATCTCACAGGGAAGGGGTTATTCTTCATCTTGCCATTGAAACAGAACATGCAAAACTGGATCTAGATCAAAGGAAACAGAAACCACAAATTTTCAGGATATTTTCATTAACAGCACGTATGTGTGTGCCTTTCAGAAGAGGCATCAAAATACCAGCCTGATTCATTCAGATCAGCAGAGCTACCTTATATTGTGGGCTTCCCTTGTGGCTCAGCCGGTAAAGAATCTGCCTGCAAAGCCAGGAGATCTGGGCTCGATCCCTGGGTTGGGAAGATCACCTAGAGAAGGGAAAGGTTACCCACTCCAGTATTCTGGCCTGGAGAATTTCATGGACTGTGTAGCCCATGGGGTCACAGAGAGTCGGACACGACTGAGCAGCTTTCACTTTCACCTTGTGTTGTGGACAACTGGCAGATGGAATCTCAGTGTCTGAAAATTCTCAAATGTGGGAAAATCAAACTGTACCCTTTCTGCTTCATTTGGAGCACTCCAGGAAAGCAGTTTTTAACTTAACCTTCAGCAGTTGCTCCACTTTTCTTTTTACCTATATTACTACTTTTTAAAATATT
Organism: Bos javanicus; assembly: GCF_032452875.1. Classification (NCBI taxonomy): domain Eukaryota; kingdom Metazoa; phylum Chordata; class Mammalia; order Artiodactyla; family Bovidae; genus Bos; species Bos javanicus. The sequence goes on along the minus strand of NC_083891.1, from coordinate 52,173,925 downwards.
TGGGCTATACCACATGGTAGGTGGGATCTTAAGTTCCCCGACGAAGAACTGAACCCACGTCCTTACGTTGGCAGTACGGAGACTTAACCCCTGGACCACCAGAGAAGCCCCTCACTTTTCTTTCTATTCAGTCATCACTAACTTGGACTTTCAGTTCTCTCTACACTCTATGCCCTGTCAAATTTCAGCACTCATCCCTCAGAGATCCCAGGTGGCCGACAGCCTCAGTTTCCATGATTAAGATGCCACCTCCCATGGCTCTCGAGTTAAAGGAGAGATTCTGTATCCATGCTTCAGTCTAGCATTGCTAAAGCAGGTGGGGGTACCATTAGGTAGGTGACCAACTATTGTAGCTTTACTGGGGACTGAAGGAGTTCTCAGGATACAGTACGTTCAAGTGCTAAAAGAAGGTCAGTCCAGGTTAGACCAGGATGGCTGACCACTGTATCCCCAGGGGAAGACCCTGCTTACCGGGACATCTTTGCCCTAGGAGAGTCTGCTCTAACTAAATATGAAAGAGAGTCCTTAGTGGGGAAAAGAAGTCAGAAAAGAGTGGCAGGAAGCTGAATTTACGTACTCATTGTTTATCTATGAGGTCTGATTTTTTTTATCATCCTCTGACAAAAATCCCTTTTTTTTTTTTTTCCAGATTTTTCACTCTTTTGCATCTTCACTAGAAGAGTACATGGGGAAGTGGTGGCCCTTGCCTGACGGTCCGAGCTTATCTTATTGCTGAAAAATGAATCCTCATTCGTTTTCCTGGATATAGAAAAACCTGTAGCCTGGGAAAGGAAACCAGTATAAAGGACTACATTATGGCCTATTCACTTCAGTGACTAGAACTGACGGTTAAGTTAGAAAGGAGCCGACTAAGGGAGCCCTTCAAACCTGTTAACCTACTTGAAGGTCTAAATTTATTTCCGGTTGGAGACATTTGCCTTGTTTTGTGTCAAATATCAAAATTAAAAACAAAAACAAACAGAATCAAAACAGAACCAAAGCCCAGCTTTTAGCAGAATCATTATTGAAATGAGTAAAAATTTAACTCCTCTCCCCACAGAACTCTCTTAAAAGAAATAATTATGAGCTGTCCTCTAATAAAAATAAATGGGGGTCCATCAACAGAGGAATGGATAAAGAAGATGTGGTACATGTATACAAAAGAATATCACTCAGCCATTAAAAGGAATGAAATAATTCCATTTGCAGCAACATGGATGGGCTCAGAGATGTCACACTGAGTGAGGTAAGTCATACAGAGGAGGGAAAATATCATATGACACCCCTTATATGTGGAATATAAAAAGAGATGATACGAATGAAATTACTTACAAAATATAAACAGACTCACAGACCTAAAGAATAAATTTATGATTGCTGGGGGGAAAAGGGGGGGAGAAATAGTTAGGGAGTTGGGATGGTTATTTTCATCCCTTTCACTGTTCACCCAAAACTATCACAACATTGTTAATCAGCTATACCCCAATACAAAATAAAAAGTTTAAAAATAATAATTAAAACAAGTAGGGCAAATGGATTACAGAACATTCAGTACTGTTTCTTTCAAAGTCTACAACCTTTCAAAATATATATAAAAGAAAAACGTTTCATCTTATTATTCAGTTATTGAGTCAATACATTATCAAGTGTAAAGATATTTGGAGGCACTAATCAAATTTTTACTTTTCATTTAGAGATTTACATATTGTAGCCAACATAATTAAAATAAAATCCACTGCTTTAAAGGTAAAACAAACAAACAAATAAAAACAAGAACACACATATACACATGCACAAACTCCAATTTTTCATCATTCAGTTCAGTTTAGTTGCTTAGTGGTATCCTACTCTTTGCGACCCCATGGACTGCAGCACGCCAGGCTTCCCTGTCCATCATCAACTCCTGGAGTTTGCTCAAACTCACGTCCATTGAGTTGGTGATGCCACCCAACCACCTCATCTGGTTGAGGTTAGGTGGTTGGATGGCATCACCGACTCGATGGACATGAGTCATTTTCATCATTTCATCATACGTCATTTTCATCATTAGCGACATTGTAAATGGAATTAATTAGAAATTTTTTTTTTCTATTAGTGAAAACACTTCCCTTCAACCTAAGTGTTGGATCAACTTGAATGAAATTTTGTTGTGGAAAATCTCATAATGTCATGTTAATGAGATTAACCTGAGATTCTTTTACTATTGAGATTCTTCTATTTTCCAAGTTAATTCAGAGAAAAAGTCAACCAGGACTACGAGAAAATAAGCATACATATTTTTACATTACTTTTCTTTTTCTTAAAAATATACATTGTTTCCTCAAAGACTAGTCATTTCTTTTCAATCTCAAAAAACGGGAGTAAAAAGAAGAGATGGAAAAGGAAGAGGAAAAAAAGGAAACACCCACTCACCTGCTACCGCAACTCTTGCTGTCCGACTCACAATTGACCCAGCGTCCCCTAAAGATGCCTCGCATTGGTAAAGTCCCTCGTCCGGCTTATGGTGCCTGGAGTGAAGTATGTTTTGTATCAACAGAGACCCATTTGGAAGTTGCTGCTTCCGTTCGTCCATTCCCAAGGCGAGGTGGATGCCGTCTTTCTTCCACTTGATGACGGGGACTCCCCGGTCAGACTCCGCGGAGCAGTTCAGGAGGACGTTCCCTCCACGCATAGTGACGGCATCCGAGGGCTCCGACAGGAAGCGCAGGGAGGTGAAAGACTTGATCTGGAAAGCTGGAACGTCAAAGCACAGAGAAATACGTTCACTTCTTCTAAAAGATCTCACGAGGCAAGCCCTGGCCTTCACAAAACTTTTTCCAAATAATCTGGGTCTTTGAAAAACGTGCAAGAAAAAGTGAAACTTAAAAACAAAGGGGGACTTGCTTCTTGATCCAGTGACTAAACCTTCACCTTCCAATGCAGGGGGCGCAAGTTCACTCTCTCTCGGGGAACTAAGATCCCACATGCCTTGCGGCCAAAAAACCGAAACATAAAACAAAAGCAATATTGTAACAAATTCAATAAAGACTTAAAAAAGTAAATAAAAGCAAGGATGTTGTATTAAAGAAGGGGAAAAGTGTCCAACTGAGATAACCACAGCTAAAGAAACTATTGGTCCCAAAAGTAATAATAAGAAAAATTAAGAATTTACAGAAATCTAGGCAAGGCTATCATCACATACCAATCCATACTTGAAAATTTAGAAGAGATCAATAAAATTTCCAAATCAAACTAGGTATCTTAAAGCAGTAATGGTTAGTGGTGGGGCAGCTAAGATTTGAGGATATTTCTATCTCTGCATTCTGATTATACTATTGATTAAATTATCCCCCCAAAATCCATTCAGACATGGTATTCCATTAATAACTACAACAGAAAAATCAACCCCAAACAGGATGGGAAAAATTATTTAGAACAAAGCTCAGGTGAGTTTTAAATAGGTAAAAAATCCCGTTTGCAGAAGCAAAACACAATAAAGCTACCACCTAAAGTCACAAATCCCTGATGTATCTTAACTTGCATCCAAATGTTGCTCCTGAGCCGGGAAGACTAGGTGAATATTATAGTTCGAATTTTTTTTCATAAACATACATGAATATAAGAAGTCAGACGACAGAAGAGAAGATTGTTTAAGAATCTGGAGGTGCTAGAACAAGTATAGTTAGTTTAAGTGCATTCCTTCCAGGGCTGGAAAACAGCACTTGCCAGAATACTTGGTTATTGAATCAAAGACTTGGACGAGGTCTTAGGAGGTCATTGGGGTTGACCCTTGGCTCCAAAAGGTGTATTCCTAAATCACTCAAGTTCAATTACGTTCTATTTCATTTTCAATGATCTCTGGGACTATGGAATCTACAATATCCCTAGGTATCTTGTTTTAATATTGAATCGTCCTTAGAGTCTTAACTAAATTTTCTTGCTTCCATTTAATCTCATTTTGCTCTTGAATCACATTGTGTAACAATGCAGAGAGAACACATCTTTGTAAGAGCTCCTTGTTCTTTTGAGGCAGCATTTAATTTCTTTAAAAACATCACCTCCTCTAAGTTCTGTTTTAGCTTCAATCTCCCCAGGACAATAATCATTAGCTTCCTTAATTTTTCTGTGATGAGAACTATTTTTGTTGTACTTTGTGAAAATGTTTCAGTTTTTCATCATTTAAAAAGCAGGCATCTAAACTGCTTATAATCAATATTCTGATAAAGGACGGACCCATACTAGCACTAATGGGCAGATATATTCTCAGCTTTGAATACTTCATTTACCAGCAAAGATAAAGCTGAACAACTTCTGTTTCTCCATGGTCTTTTCTGCCATGCTCCCACAAACCTATTTTTCCTGAACCTCACAGTCAAAATAAGTCTGTTACTTTACTTATTCTGTCAAAATTTGCCCATCATTCATTGTCATACACTCATTTCATCCAACTAGGTCAGGAACCCAAAGAAAGCAGCTACAAGTTTGCTCACGTTAATATAAATTGTAAGATAACAGTGAGCATTGTGTCAACCACAAATTATAATGGCAAAAATATCCCAAAAGGTACAGCCTGGTCCCCTCACTGTGCAATACAATCGTCCTGCCCTCAGGCTGTTTTAGGGTTACCAACATAATGATCGCTGCCCATTCCTCAAGTGGAAAGCATTAGTATACTGCAAGAGGAGCCCGGACACTTAATCCTTGGTCCTGGCTTTAGTATTTAAAGATGTGTAACTCAAACAAGCCTTTTAGGTCTTCAGAAGCTCAGTTGCTTCTGAAAAATGAGGATGTTGAATTAGATGATCTTCAAAGTCAATATACAGTTTGGAAACTTTCAGAAGTAGGATGGGTCGAAGATATTCATCAAATGAATGCTGTTCTAAACATACTGAAGTGTCAACAGTGAACAGCCAGAGAGAGATACACCAAGGATGAGAAAGTAGAAAGAAGTTGTAATGTCCTTAAATGTCAAGATATTTCACTAGAGTAACACCTGCAATTTCCATACAAGTAGCATTAATAAGGCAGAAATAAATTTAGAATTCAAGACCAGGCAACGATATTAAAAAGCATTTATTGCTTTTTTGTTCTTCCCGGGGCCTATATTTTAAACAACAACCTCATACTGAACACCTTATTTATGTCACAGAACACATAATGAATTTAATACAGCTGTTTATGACAGCATGCTAATGAGCATATGTGCCCATTATCACAAATAAATAATCCACTTCATTTGAAACAAGGAGATTATGACAGTTTGCAGTGCTTGAGTACATAATTTAGGAAAGTTAAATAAAGATTAACTTTTTCTTCAGTACAATTACCCCTTCAGTTGGCTGGCAGTTTGAGCTTTTGCGTTCCTTATGACAATTGCATTTTGAACGTATGAGTCTGGGATAAAGGTGCCCCACTGCTTTAAGCAACTTGTATTAGTTCCTTCATTTTTAAAAAAGATGGACATAGTCCAAGAAATAGAATCTGTTGAGAAATAACAGGTTTGTTTTCAATTATCCTGGTTTCAAAGTTTTAGCCCATGTTAGGCACAAGCTGTCTCCATCTCCTTGCACAGGCTCAATAAATGGCTCACTGATAATTACACTGAATTCAATCTAGGCTACCCTCCTCCCTCTTCTCATAGAATACTAGTTCCTCTCAGGGGGATTTGCCTACCAGTTATCATCACTAAGGGCTTCCCTGGTGGCTCAGATGATAAAGAATTTGCCTGTAATATAGGAGACCCTGGTTCAATCCCTGGGTTGGGAAGATTCCCTGGAGAAAGGAATGGCTACCCTCTCCAGTGTTCTTGTCTGGAGAGTGCCATGAACGGAGGAGCCTGATGGGCTACAGTCTTTGGGGTTGCTAAGAGTAAACATATGACTGAACAATTAACATTTTCACTTTAAACACTCTCATATCTTATGGAATAATTTTATCTGATTGTTTTATCTAGAAATCAATGTGAAATCAACTACATTGATTTAATGCAGGAGAAGAGAAAGAAAAATATTAAAACTGAGGAAAACAAATAAGTGAAATAGCATATGGAACTTGTAGTGCAAAGAGCTGTGGCAGGAATTTGGGCAAAGTTTGATGAGGGTAGGCTTCCCTGGTAGCTCAGCTAGTGAAGAATCTGCCTACAACTCAGGAGACCCCAGTACAATTCCTGGGTCAGGAAGATCCCCTGGAAAAGGGTCAGGTTACCCACTCCAGTATTCCTGGGCTTCCCTGGTGGCTCAGATGGTAAAGAATCCACCCATGATGCGGGAGACCTGGTTCAGTCTCTGGTTTGGGAAGATCCCCCAGAGGACAGCATGCAACCCACTCCAGTATTGCCTGGAGAATCCCCATGGACAGAGGAACCTGGCGGGCAACAGTTCATGGGGTCACAGAGAGTGGAACATGACTGAGCAACCAAGCACAACACAAAGATCCCCTAGGAAATGGGTGAAAGAGATAACTGGAAAGCAAATGCTTTTAAGGAATCAAATGAAAGCTACACACTACAATTTTACAGAAGCTTTTACAGTAGAATAAGAATGGTAAGAATTTCATCCAGAAGAAAGCCAACTAGAGAAGTTTCTTTGCTGTGTTTTGGTTTTCTCTTTAAGATCCCAGTGGTCATTCTACTGAACCATCAAGTAGTAACATTTTCCAGCCCTGCTTCATAAAAGAAGCAATCCTTTGGGCCTGCTGTAAAATTATGTAAGGCAATCATATTTGGAGAGATATACTTGAGAATACCAAAAGTCCATCCACTAAGAAACTTGGACTCCAGAGTCTGATACCAGAGTTTGTGATAAGAATAAATGAGTATCCAGCCCTCCTTCCCTCCAAATTCTATCTTGGGAGGATTCCTAAATCTTCCTTGGCTAGCATTTAGGCCAGAGAAGGCGATGGCACCCCATTCCAGTACTCTTGCCTGGGAAGTCCCATGGATGGAGGAGCCTGGTAGGCTGCAGTCCATGGGGTCGCTAAGAGTCAGACACAACTGAGCAACTTCGCTTTCACTTTTCACTTTCATGCATTGGAGAAAGAAATGGCAACCTACTCCAGTGTTCTTGCCTGGAGAATCCCAGGGATGGCGGATCCTGATGGCCTGCCGTCTATGGGGTCGCACAGAGTCGGACTCGACTGAAGCGACTTAGCAGCAGCAGCAGAAGCAGCATTTAAGCCAAGAGCCATATATGCATCTAACTAACTGGTACTGTTTCTTATCTGTGTCAGTCTGAGAAAAAGTAATAGAGTGTCATATTGTTGTTGGATATTATTCTTTTTCTCCTTCTTCTTCTGAAAGATAATTGATAATAAGCAGATACCAGCACAGCAAAACCTTCAGTGTTTTCCTAATGAAGACATAAAAGAAGGTTCCCTCTTAAGCGGGCTTCTTCCCCTTTGGTTCAGATGGTAAAGAATCTGCCTGCAATGTGGGAGACCTTAGTTCAATCTCTGGGTCAGGAAGATCCCCTGAAGAAGAGCATGGCAACCCATTCCAGTATTCTTGCCTGGAGAATTCCATGGACAGAGAAGCCTGGTGGGCCACAGTCCATGGGATCACAAAGAGTCGGACACGACCAAGCGACTATTGCTTCACAAAGGAGAAAGTGATGTCTATTTGCTTTAGCTTTGTTAAACATAAATAAACGTCAGAGATAACACTGCTAGGGATATTCCAGGCTTATATTAATTGAGTATCTAGAGATAGAAAAGATCCTTAGTGTGTTTTAGAAACTGACCAAAATGATCAAACAAGTAGTAGTAAAAATGTTTCTGTAAGGTTAAGTCCCTCTGTGCTTGCTCTCCTTATCAATTTCTTGTTAATTTCAAAGACCAGTCACAGAGGCACATTAACTTAGAATGGATTTTTAAGGTATGACATTTCATCTACAATATCAAACATTGTTAAGTGTGAAAAATAATTCCCTATGGAGTCAGAAATTTCTTTCCAAGTCCAATGTGTAAGAGCTTCTGGTTAAAGCAATAAGAGCTAAAACTTAAATTTATGACAAATAGTATGGAAGTAAAAAGACACTCCTAAAAAGATTTGAAGATTAGAAAATGTCATATAAATCCCCACAGAACTTGCTATGCATAATTTTATCCTCCAAGTGATGAAAACTTTCACATTGGAATGCGTGGAGGTTCTGTGGATCCCCAAATTCATGTAATCAACCCCCAAATCTTAACATCATTATCTCTTCTTAGAAATAAATTCTACTGCATCTGTTTGCCTTGTGTTAAGATAGATACCTCCATTGAAAGAAATGAAAACTATTCTATGGATAATGGAATATAATCCATTTTCAACTGATCAAACATCACTTACATGTGCAATTGCCACTCTGGTTATCAGCCCCAGTGGAAGCTTATAATACCTATGAGACTGTGTGATGGAAGAGGGGATTTAAAAAAACAAAACAAAACGATGAATTAACAGGCCCCCTAATTAATATGAACATTACTGGTTTAGGATATCAGAATATAAATTCGGACACAGTCGTTCTTAAACTAAGGTCCCCAGACCTGAAAAAGCTCCCCAACCTGGGAACTTGTTACAAAGCGCAATCTGAGTCCACACTCTAGACACACGTGGTCGGTCAGCAACTGCAGGGCAGAGGCTCACAATGTGAGCTTTAGTTAGCCTTCAGGAAATGCTCACATTCACTAAAGCTTGAGAACTGCTTCTCCAAAACTTGCCCTGGCCTGAACTATAGTTGGAGACCTTTGTATTTTTTTTTTTTTTTTTTGACTATCTTGTTGTAATGTTGCATATTTGGAGAATTTCTGCAATATCATCAATGATGAGTAGAGAAATGAAGTTACATGGCTAATCCAGGAAAGCAAATCATTGAATACCATTTCAACGTAGAGAAATGAAGTTACAGGGCTAATCCAGGAAAGCAAATCATTGAATACCATTTCAACACGTATTAATATTTGTTGCATGTTTACCTTTCAAAGGCTGGAATTTAGTAAGGAAAAGGTCAAGAAAGAGGGCTATAGGTAACAACATCTCATCTTCCCTTTATTGTTATCAGGACCCCAAATGGCCATACTCCATTCAGCAAAATAAAAATTATATCACAATCAACTGAAGATTTAGGATGTTCTTTTAGAATATTCTTGGTTGTTCACACATAGAACTGTCAAAAGATTTCTTTTTTGAATCACTGTAATAGCTACAATCATCTTGCAAAAGAAGTTTAGGTAAATAGAGTACTCTTTATCAAATTACATTATTTCATTACATTTTACCTCCACAGTGTAATTATAGCCTTTTAAAATAGTGGAACCTTAAACGCTTGCCTGGTTGACCAGCCCCTCAGTCCAGCTTAGTCTGTAGAAGGTCAAAACCACACTAGCACTCTCTCCACTGCAGCCTGGAGGTATACTTTACATGCTTCATATTAATGCAAAATGTTAAACATTAGCCAGCTCAAGGAGAGAAAGCATATGTCACCAAAGCAACAAAACCAATGACCACTGGGGCTTCTGTGAAGTATCAATGTTGTTTTCCTACTTTGATAAGATACATGGTCAAAATACTTGTCAGAAAATGTGGTCATATATTTAAAAGATTGTGTGCATTCCAACCCTTCCTAGAGACTAGGTTCAAGTCAACTGACTTCAAGTTTGTATTACTAACAAATGGAAATCAGAAACGAATTAGGTTTTATGGAATTTATACAGATGTGAGAGTTGGATCATACAGAAGGCTGAGCACCAAAGAATTGATGCTTTTGAATTGTGGTGTTGGAGAAGACTCTTGAGAGTTCTTTGGACTGTAAGGAGATCAAACCAGTCCACCCTAAAGGAAATCATCCCTGAATATTCATTGGAAGGACTGATGCTGAAGCTGAAGCTCCAAAACTTTGGGCACCTGATGCAAAGAGCCTGCTGCTGCTGCTGCTAAGTCGCTTCAGTCGTATCCGACTCTGTGCGACCCCATAAACGGCAGCCCACCAGGCTCCCCCATCCCTGGGATTCTCCAGGCAAGAACACTGGAGTGGGTTGCCATTTCCTTCTCCAATGCAGGAAAGTGAAAAGTGAAAGTGAAGTCGCTCAGTCGTGTCTGACTCTTAGTGACCCCATGGACTGCAGCCTACAGGCTCCTCCATCCATGGGATTTTCCAGGCAAAAGTACTGGAGTGGGGTGCCATTGCCTTCTCTGGCAAAGAGCCTACTCACTCAAAAAGACCTGATGCTGGGAAAGATTGAGGGCAGGAAGAGAAGGAAGCAGGGTGACAGAGGATGAGATGTTTGGATGGCAACACTGACTCAATGGACATGAGTTTGGGCAAAGTCCAGGAGATAGTGAAGGGCAAGGTAGCTTGGTGTGCTGCAGTCCATGGGGTCACAAAATTTCGACATGATTTAGTGACTGAACAAAATTTCTGAATTTAAATAAGGCACAAGAAGATTCATAGGAAGAAACACAAGTGCATTTTACTATGGGAATTTATTAAGTATCACTAAAATGTAGGAAGCAATGGATTAAAATGAAAAATTTTAAAGGATAGTTCAAGTTTCTCACCCATTAGAGTCTCTAGATTTAGCAAATAAAAATTAAGGATTCAGTTACACTTGAATTTCACGTAAACAACATTTTACTATATACATGTTTCAGGCTTCCCAGGCAGCTCTGTGTGGTTAGTTGCTCAATTGTGTTTGACTTTTTGTGACCCCATGGACTGTAGCCTACCTGGTTCCTCTGTCCATTGAGATTCTCCAGGCAAGAATGCTGGTGTGGGTTGCCATGCCCTCCTCTAGGGATCTTCCCAACCTAGGGATCGAACCGAGATCTCCCGCAATGGGGGCAGATTCCTTATCATCTGAGCCACCAGGGAAGCCCAAGAATACAGGAGTGGCTAGCCTATCCCTTCTCCAGGGACTCTTCCTGACCCAGGAATTGAACCTGGGGCTCCTGCATTGTAGGCGGATTCTTTACCAGCTGAGCTCCCAGGTAGCTCAGTGGTAAAGAATTTACCTGCCGATGCAAGGAGGTTCAGGAGATGCAGGTTCGATCTCTGGATCAGGAAGATCCCCTAAAGGAGGAAATGGCAACCCACTCCAGTATTCTTGCCTGGAGAATCCCATGGACAGAGGAGCCTGGTGGGCTACAGTCCATGAGGTCACAAAGAGTCAGACATGACTGAGCATGCACACACACACACACACACACACGTTTCAGACAACAGATGCTTGAATTAAATTAACTCTGCATAGGACATACTTACAGTAAAACATTATTTGTTATTTGTTCAAATTTCAAACTTAACTGGGCATCCTGTTAATTTTATCCCCCATGAAATTAACTTCCTTGAGGCCATAGCATAAGTGGGGAAATAGTACATGGATTCATACTATCCCTTCTCTGTTCTGACATAGGTGCAGAGAAGAGTGAATTCTTAGAAAGGTACCATGATTGAATCAGAAAAAGTGATTTTAGCATCAGGACACTTGCTGACCTAGTCCAACATCACCAAATATCCACGTAGAAAGGTTGTTGAACTCGATTTGTTCTTAACACAGTGATCCTTCTTTTTTTTCCTTCTTCCCTTTACAAGTCTGGGAGCAAAATTCAGATATATAAATACAGAATGTGAAGTTCAAGAAGCAACTAAGCCGGCAGAAATCTCTTAGTGATCCCACACAGAGGCTCCCCATCAGACATTCTGAGCACATGGCCTCTTCCCTAAAGCGGTGGAGGCTTTGCCAAGAGATCTGAGGGCTTCCACAGGGCAAGGAGTGTGTGCCCCGGGCAACTGACTGAGTGTCCTCTGGCTAAATCTAACGGTAAAGAAAAATGATAAGGGCCAAGTGAGAGTGAAAGAGGAGCTTTCTTAGCCCTTTGCTGCTTCAGGGGCTAAATCTCTAAACCACAGCCTGATTTTTCTGTGTGATACTGGGAAAATTGTAATGGGATTATTTTTCAGCTCAACAGGTAACACTGTCTGACTTCTGGGTTATCATTCTCAAGGCCTCATGCAAAGTGAGCACTAAAAAGAGAAACTTTGATGTGCTGTTTAATCTGCCATGGATTTGAACCTTAATCCCTCTCTCATTTCCGTAAAATGGAAGCTGGTTTTCTTCTCCCTTGTGTTTTTCATCAGTAGGGGGACGCGTTGCTTTTTCAGAATGAGCAACTGTCAACTGGAACACTGAGAAAGGTTATCCAGTGTATTTAGAAAAGGCAGCAGGCAAGGGAACGCAGTGCATGGGAATATCCCTCTCCATCCAGAAGGCAGCGAAAAGTTCACAAGCACTGGAATGCTATGCATTGTTAAGAGACCCATCAATTCCCAGAAACTTAATCAAGTTGCCCGTGTTTACTATACACAAATAAGAACATATAACTATAAAACCAAATATCATAATATGAGCTCCTAACCCTATCTACCTGGTGATAGCCACTATTGAAATTTATATACATTTCCTTGTAAGAAATTATTCATTTTTGATTCATAGCAATCTGCTGTTTCATCTACAGGTCTGTAATAATATAAAAGAGAGAAAGATTATATTCTAGCTTCTCTTCCTCTTCATATAAGGACTCTAATCCCATCATGATGTCCCCATCTTCATGACTCCATCTAATACCAATTACCTCCCATGGGCTCCACTTCTAAATATACACTGGGAGTTAGGGCTTCAGCATATGTATTGGGGGTGGGAGGGAGTGGCAGGGTGTGTGGGGAGGGTGGTCACAGTATTCAATCCATAGCAGATGAAGATTAGGTATCTAGGGGAAGAAATCTGCAGGGAGACAAAGCCAAGAGATCACAGTTCAGTTCAGTCGCTCAGTCACAAACTCTTTGCGACCCCATTAACCACAGCATGCCAGGCCTCCCTGTCCATCACCAACTCCCAGAGTCCACCCAAACCCATGTCCATTAAGTCAGTGATGCCATCCAACCATCTCATCCTCTGTCGTCCCCTTCTCCTCCTGCCCTCAATCTTTCCCAGCATCAGGGTCTTTCCCAATGAGTCAGCTCTTCGTATCAGGTGGCCAAAGTATTGGAGCTTCAGCTTCAACATCAGTCCTTCCAATGAACACCTAGGACTGATCTCCTTTAGGATGGACTGGTTGGATCTCCTTGCAGTCCAGGGAGATGTGTAAAACCTGGTTTACAAGCAAAAGAACTTTGCTTTAACACTGACTAAGATGGAAACCTCATGGAGAGTTTTGGTCAAGAATGTGAAAGGGTCCACTTTATATTATAAAACAGTAGTTTTTAATACAGAATATTCCCACCTCATCCTCTCCATGCCCCCAGCCAGGAGACTGGAGACACTTCTGGTTGTAACAGCTGGGAAGGGTGGTGCTTGGCTGCAGTGGGAAGAGACCAGGAGGGCTGCTACCCAGCCTGCAGTGCACAGAACCACCCTTCACAAGTGAGAAGCATCCCGTCCAAAGCACCGGTAGTGCTGAGGCTGAGATATCTTTTAAAAGACTCATCTTGGTTGCTGTGGTGAGGATAGGGGTCACTGGAAGAAGAGAAACCAGTTGGGAGGCTAGTTCTGCAGTCCACATCAGATGGGGTGACTTGAAAAGAAATGGTCAGATTCAAGACCTGATTTTAAAGGTAGAATCACTGGAGTTGCTGAGGGATTAGGTATGGATTGTTGAAGAGAGAGAAGAGTCCAGGATGACTCCAAGTAGATCAGTAGAGCAATTTGTGTAGTTTATAAGCAAAAAAGGCACGCTGTTGCAAAACAAAGCCCTCAGGACAAGGAGTCAGAAGACCTGAGTACTTTGCCTAACGCTGTCCCTCACAAGCCCCTCTGAGTGTGGGCTACATCCTTGGGAATCAAGGTCCTCAACAATAAGACAAGAACTTGGACCAGATAACCTCTAGGTGTCTTCAGCTCTCATATTATAAAAGTCTATAAGTCAATTTTGCTACTTACAAAAAATCACCCTCAAATTTAGGGGAAATTTGTGTTATACGGAGAGATTTGCTATAATCACACAGTGATCAGTTTAATCACAGACTTATATGAGAGCACAAAGAAGTGCAGTTACTGAAGGTGCCAAGACACCAACAACCCACCTCATTATCCATAAAATAGAGAGACAGTCTAATCTTTCTCTTGAAGATAAAAGACTGCAGAGGTCACTCTGCCAACAAAGCACAGGCTGCTTTATTATGATTCATGAGAAATGAAAGTATTCATCTTGTGGAAACTGCTGTTACAAATCTGAAGGATTAATTCCATAAAGGTCCGAAAGGTCCAGGGAAAGCCTTAAAAATTCAGCAAAGCTCATGGTTGATAGTGTGGTATAAAGTCTAATGCAGGGAGCCATACTGGTAAAGCATTCTGTGTTATAAGTGTCCAGTTTTCTCAACATGAAGGCCGAATAGTGTTTTGTTCTGTTTTGCTTTTTTTAATTAAAATGCTATCATTCTTTTTTGTCAGGATATCAACTGTGTATCTTGTTATCAGCAGAAAGATGATCTTTCCCTGCTTAGTTCATGAAGTACATCAAGAAAGAAAACCCACAATGATAAGAGAAACATCAACATTGGAACAGAGAGTTAGTTAGCTTTAAACTACTCAGGAGGTCAGCCTTTAACAAAGGACCCTCACAAACAATTTGTTTTATTCAAAGGTGATTTAGATTCTATGGGAGATGACTTGCAGAGCACCGATGAAGTCTCTTCAAAGGATCAAAGCCATAATGGGAAGTCTGAACTCTCTCTATATACAACACATGCATGATCCAAGTGAGCTTCAGGGATGAAGAAACTATATAGGTGCCCTTCAACTGAAAGAAACTGAACGATGAAGAAACATATCTGCCTATTTTGCATGGATATATGTCTTGCATGAGTTATTAGTTACAATGGTTGTTATCTCAGACCCAGCAAACTAGCAGGAGGGGGCCAGCCTTGAAGGCATGCTGTGCCCAAACGGTGGCCAAGGAATGGGTGACTCAGCCATATCTACATTTTCAAACACGCATATCTGAATGTCTGGAATATCACTATCGGAAGTAATCTGGAAAGTTTTCAAGGCTGAATCATTTGTCAATTCTTTGCTGGTCAAGTCCTACTACACCAAACACCAAACAAAACAGAGGGCAGAGGTTTCTCTAGGAGCTGTAATCATTACATTAAAAGGGACTCAGTTCACTTGATTTCCAATATGCTGGAATGTCCAATAACATCTTAGAACCAGTTATAAATCTTAAATAATGAACGTTAATTCTCATCAGGTTCTCATTTTATAAAATGTGCAGAGATAGAAAGTCTCATTGAATAGCAGTGACAGTTCCAGCTCTTACAAGTGATAGCTCTTTATTCTGCCTCTTTGTTGCTTAGTCACTCAGTCGTGTTCAGCTGTTTGCTACCCCATGGACTGCAGCATGCCAGACTTCCCTGTCCCTCACCATCTCCTGGAGCTTGCTCAAACTCATATCCATTGAGTCAGTGATGTCATCCAACCATCTTGTCTTCTGTCATTCTCCTCCTGCCTTCTATCTTTCCCAGCATCAGGGTGTTTTCTAATGAGTCAGCTCTTCATATCAGTTGGCCAAAGTATTGGAGTTTCAGCTTCAGCATCAGTCCTTCTAATGGATATGCATGGTTCATTTCCTTCAGTATTGACTGGTTTGATCTCCTTGCAGTCCAAGAAACTCTCAAGAGTCTTCTCCAACACCATAGTTCAAAAGCATCAGTTCTTCCGCTCAGCCTGCTTTATGGTCCAACTCTCACATCCATAGATGACTACTGGAAAAACCGTAGCTTTGACTAAACAGCTTTATTGGCAAAGTAATGTCTCTGCTTTTTAATATGCTATTTAAGTTTGTCATAGCTTTTCTTCCAAGGAGGAAGCAGCTTTTAATTTCATGGCTGCAGTCATCATCTGCAGTGATTTTGGAGCCCCAGAAAAGAAAGTCTGTCACTGTTTCCGTTGTTTTCTCATCTATTTGCAATGAAGTGATGGGACTGGATGCCATGATCTTAGTTTTCTGAACGTTGAGTTTTAAGCCAGCTTTTTCACTCTTCTCTTTTACCTTCATAAAGAGGCTCTTTAGTTTCTCTTTGCTTTCTGCCATAAAGATAGTGTGACTTGCATATTTGAGGTTATTGGTATTTCTCCTATGGCTCTTTTCTTTCTATCACATATCATATTTATGAGAATTTCTAATTATATTGCAGACTCCAGGGAAACAGAAATGAATCATATTTGTCCCTCTGTATCACACAGAGAAAGTGAAAGAGGAGAGTGAAAAAGCTGGCGTAAAACTCAACATTCAAAAAACTAAGATCATGGCATCCAGTCCCATCATTTCATTGCAAATAGATGGGGAAACAATGGAAACAGTGACAGACTTTATTTTTGGGGGGCTCCAAAATCACTGCAGATGATGACTGCAGCCATGAAATTAAAAGACGCTTTCTCCTTGGAAGAAAAGCTATGACAAACATAGACAGCATATTAAAAGCAGAGACGTTACTTTACCAACAAAGGTCAGTATAGTCAAGTTATGGTTTTTCCAGTGGTCATGTTTGGATATGAGAGTTGGACCGTTAAGAAAGCTGAGCACCGAAGAACTGATGCTTTTGAACTGTGGTGTTGGAGAAGACTCTTGAGAGTCCCTTGGACTGCAAGGAGATCAAACCAGTCAATACTGAAGGAAATCAACCCTGAATATTAATTGAAAGGACTGAGGATAAAGCTGAAACTCCAATACTTTGGCCACCTGATGCAAAGAACTGACTCATTAGAAAAGACCCTGATGCTTGGTAAGATAGAAGGCAGAAGGAGGATAATGACAGAGGATGAGATGGTTGGATGGCATCACTGACTTGATGGACATGAATTTGAGCAAGCTCCGGAAGTTGGTGATGGACAGGGAAGCCTGGCATGCTGCAGTCCATGGGGTTGCAAAGAGTCGGACATGACTGAGAGACTGAACTGAACTGATCACACAGCCTTTAGTAGCCCTTACTTATCTCAGAAATAAATACCTGCTGAGTAAACTTACATAGAAACTTACATAGACAAAAACATGACCAATTTAGAACTGCCTATATTAGTGAAAGAAAATCAGAAACAGAGGTAAAAAACAATATGAACCTCATTGTCTTAGTTTGATTGTGAATGATAAAGATTACTCGATATTACTGTCAAAGTATCAATATTCATATTGACCATACTTCCTTGAATAGTCTGAGGAAGTTTTGGTCACCTATTTGTTTTCTGTTAAAGGCCAGATAATAAATATTTTTCAGCTGTCTGGCCAAGAGGCAATACTTAATATATTAATATATATATTTTTATGATGATTTAAAGTTAGGCTGATATACTTTGCTGTACAGAGGAAACTAACACAGCATTGTAAAGCAACCATATGCCAATTAGAAAAATAATAATAATAAAGATATACCGTTAACCAGTTAACCAAAGAGTCAACCACTGAAAAATGTACAAACCATTATTTTAAAAAGAAGCAAAGGGCCAAACCTGGCCCTCCCTCCAGGCTATGGTCTCTGATCCCTGTTCTGAGAAGACGATTCTGCTGACTCACAGTGAAGGGGATGAGGGCTTGGAGCTGCTCCCTTGCGCTAGACTCCCCATCCTCAAAGCTGCATTCCTCTGGATTTACCAGCTACAAAATTTTACTAAGAATATTTGGCCTATAGGCTGTGCACATGGGTAAACTTTCTCATTATAGTCATTCATTCATTCACATGTATCATCACACCTGTAGTAAATGCCTAGGTAGCTCCCCGGCAACCTTGCTCCTTCTAACAGGCCTCTAATTCTGGACCACAGACCAGGAACTCCATCCTCTCTCTCCTGTCCTTCTCCTCACTGCCTCAGGACCCTCCCTGGTCTGACTCAGGCCCCTACTTCCTGCTGTACCTGTTCCAAAGGTTTGTAGACAACAGTGCTCAAGGATTTTATGGAAAACATATTCTTCTAATTGCTGATAGTCCACACAACACGTGCTGTTCTCATACTGTAATTTACTAAAAGGCCTCAGAGAAAAGGAAAACAATCTTGCTAGCTTTTTTCTTCCTACATGAATAAATATTCAAGGTGAAGGGAAAACCCATTTCTTTTGTTTTCTTGTTGCAATTAAGCCAGCACAGTTTAGCCTGGTCTGCTGCAGCAGGAGAGAGGTGTTCATTGGCTTCAAAAAGGTCATACAATTTCAGTTATGCATGATAAACAAATTCTAGAGGCTGACAGTACAGCATGGTGCCCATAGTTAATAATGTTGTATTGTACACTTAAAAATCTGCTAGGAAGGCAGATCTTACCATGTGATTTTCATCACAGAAATATTTTTAAAATAAAGAGGGTGGGAAGAAACTTTTGGAGGTGATGGGTTATAGCATTGATTGTGGTGAGTCTCACAGATTTATACTTATCTCCACCCTCATCAAGTTGTATACATTAAATAAGTATAGATTTTTGCATGACAATCATAGTTCAATAAAGTGATTAAAAACAAAAAAAGATGTGTGGGTAACTCATAGTCCTGAAAAGCTAGCACTTAGAGTATCACCAACAGTGACTTGTGTGTTCCTGAGGCTGTTTAGCCACTTAAAAAACATTCTTTTCATTAAAAAAATATTTTTTTTAATTAGAGAAAGCCTATTGAGTAAAGATTGCCTTTCAGCCTGGGGAACAATCCACTGGGGGCCCTCCCTATGCAAGCAGCAGGAATAGATGGGCTGTTTCCTGGGGAGCAAGGTCTCTGCTCCAGCCACCTGTATCACCTTATCAGATTCAGCCCATGGGTGTCAGTCTTCTGCCCCTATCTCTTCTCCACCTATCAACCAGTGGGATCACATAAAATGAAATTCAGAGCTTGCCATTCCTCTGATTAAATCTTTCTGGGCAGTCCTCTTGCAGGGAGCCCCAGATCCTGAATGTGAACCTGTGACCCACCGTGGATGGTGCACAGCTGGGCTCCTGGCACCCCTTCCCCCTGTGCCATCTCCCTGTCCTTGTTTTGGGAGCACAGAGTCTTAGCCACTGGACCACCAGGGAAGTCCCTGTTTAGCCACTTTTTACCATTCCTGCACGACCTTCTATCCACTTGCTTTCCATAATGGCATTTCCGTAGTGTAATGGTTATCATATTTGCCTCATCCAGTTGCTTTCCATATACTTAGCTTATTCGATCTTTAATAAATTCCTCTTAGATTGTCTCTAATTTTAAAAATATCAGTAAGGATAAAAGCAATGATTTTCTGCATCTCGATTTCAAAAGAGTAAATGCCTTAAATTTATCTAAATAATGAACAGCAGATTTCCTTGAATGATAGAAACTATAATTCCACGGAGAGGTCCAAGTGTTACTATAAAACACTCAGAAGTAAATTTATACACAATTCTCAGATGAAATGCAAAACTGAGAGCAGAAAATGTGCTGAGTTTACTGAACGTGGTCCACAGGCCCCCATCTCAAATGCAGGCTCCCTTATAATTCATCAGCTGGAGACACTTCTTCCCCCACAACCCAAGATCCCAGACAAATGAATCTTACTTCCTTTCTTATTCTGTCCCACTTGCTGGTTCTCACCTAATGCCTTCAGCTCCTTAAACCTCTTATTACCTCAAGATCAGAGCAGCTGGGGACTTAATAGATGTCACCAGAACATAAAGAGAGGGGGTTACTCTTTATTGTATAACATTTTGATTTGTATGATATATACCGGGACTGTAATTTTAAGAACTATAATTAGTATAAATGCTAATCATATTAGTCAAAGCAGTTACTATTTTAATGTAATCAAATAAATAAAATCTCTCTCTCCTTTTCAATTCTTTTTCTCTCCTCTTAAAAAACAGCCAGAAAATATGCCCCTGCTGTTGCATAGCCAGGGGAATAAATAGCACAAACATGAAAAGAACTGATAATGATTAAAGTCAGTTACCTACAGTTCGGTCTACTATCCTTTACAGAGGGTGGCCTGAGGGTTGGGGTTGGGGGTTATTCACCACCTTCAACCATGGGTCAAGGTTGCATTAAGCAAGGGCTGGCATTGCAGTTTACAAACAAACATGTTCTTTTCTTCTGTTTTTTTCCCCCCTATATTTCTAGTAACTTACTTAGAGGTTACAGGGAAGCCTCAGGTGATCCTGTTGGTCAGGGAGAAACTGTTAATTTTATTTTTCAGGTAGGGAAAAAAAGACTCAGAGAGGATCCTCAAGATCACATAGCTCAGAAGAGGAAGACGAGGTCATAGATTTGCTTTAATTCTGGTCTAGGTCTCATTCTGTGTCATCTTTCTTATTATTCTTGTCCTTTATTTTTCTTACACTGTATAAAAAGTAGACTACATAGCCAAGTGGGGTCAACCAGCTCAGATGTGAGAGAGGCAAACACACATGGAATTAGCAAAATATTTGATGGAGGCTGCCCTTTGGCTACTGTAATTCCAGAAAACCCATCAAGCAGGATTTGAGCAATGAAACTTCAAGGTCATGTAAACAGGTAACCTGGGAAGACAGTCAGTCAATGATTCCATGATTCCCAGAATCACTCGGCATAAAGTGGCTTATCAGAAGACAAATTTGTCTCCCAGTCAGCCCTAGAAGGAAGAGCCTATGGTTAACCCAGTGAGGATTGGCAGGAGAGGGTTCTGGGATGGCTTGAGAAGAGCCCACTGGAATGCAGTAGCTGTGTACATCCACCAGCAGAAGACCTGGGTGCCTGTGCACGAACAGGGTGGTGGGGGAGAAAGCATGGAGCAGCAATACCAAAGAGGAAAACCTCTGTCTACCTTTTCTCCCTGGGGTGATTCCTCAATCCCCAAACCAAGATTTATCCCTAGGGGGATAAATGGATGAAGATTTATGGATCTATGAAGAAACAAGGCCTTTGATCGGAATTTATAAATACCAGAGCTCCTAAATTTTGATTAGCCCAGAAAACCTGTTGATCCACCACATATATTAAGACCTGATCTACAACTCTCAAAATCAAGAACCATGCCTACAGCTTTGTTTCAATCCTCTTCTCTGTTTACATTTAGCAGTGATAAAGACGTATTAGATAATAATAAACGCGTTGGGTGGCATTAGTCTCAGGGCAAGAGTGTATCTTCAACATGTTCAATGAGCCAAAGGTGAATAAAGAAAAGAGAGGGAACATTTTGAGCTTCCTTGAATAATCACTTTCCAGGATGTCTACAGTTTGGTTCCCCGGCTGCAGGATTCAACTGGAACCTGTCATTTACGGGCCAGCAGGACCATGCGAAGAGTTGACTCATTGGAAAAGACTCTGATGCTGGGAGGGATTGGGGGCAGGAGGAGAAGGGGACAACAGAGGATGAGATGGCTGGATGGCATCACCAACTCGATGGACATGAGTTTGAGTGAACTCCGGGAGTTGGTAATGGACAGGGAGGCCTGGAGTGCTGCAATTCATGGGGTCACAAAGAGTCGGACATGACTGAGCAACTGAACTGAACTGAACTGAACTGAGGACCTGAAGAAGCTCACATCCAGACTGCAGGTCAAAGGCTTTCATGGAAGGCTACTTGGATAGCATCCCCAAGATAGAAAGTTAGTAATACAGTTGGCGAAGGTTTCAAAAGTAGCTTTAGGTGGGCTGGATATTGAACATCAGAATGTCAATTGTTTTCACCATTAGTGTCTAAAAAAAGTAAACTTTAACAAAAATGTATGCAATACAAGGACAGGCTGATGATGGTAATGTACATTTTGCTCTTGGCTAGTTTCAAGCTAAATTATTGGTGTGATCACTAGGATAATCACATGTTTTTAACATAAATCTGATACTTTTGAGACTGAAAGGGAACTCAATTTATGTCAGGACCACACGTATAAACTAGAATCATTGAAAGCAACCTGGGATGCATGGTCTCCAATCTATCACTGTTTTAAAGATGACACAGATGTTCACACTTGTACTCTTTTTTGGAAACTGTTTATTTTTATCTGATAGTGAGAAGTCGTGTCAGGCACTGGAAGCATTCTGAATTAATTTTATTGAAATATAGTATATACATTTCTATTTCTGCAGTGCATGATATACTGTCACGCTTCTGGATTTTTAAATTCGGATGTAAAGAGAATGATTGCTTCATTCAATCATTAGCATCTAAATGCTGGTTACTCTTTAATGGAAATGTCTCTGGTAGGGATAAAAGGCCAATGTTTATTGGAATACTTCCTGGTCATAACTGGAAAGACATGACTAGGGGTTCATCACAATGGCCTATAGCTGTAAATAAATTGAAACCCAGTGATTAAAAATGCAATGGGTCTTTGTGAAGGGGACTGTGAAACAAAAGCTATCCCACTTCCCTGTCAGTCTGCAAAATGACTGTGAAAAATGACATGTGAATCATGGTAGAAAGGACTGCAACCACTTAGACACTATTAACTCCACTGGCTTTGACCATGAAGAATAACGGCAGAATGACACATGAGAGCTGGGATCATAGGCGAGAACCTTGCTCCATCACATTCAATGACTCACAACTCTATGCCCTTTTGCTTAATAGTGGTGGGTTCAGTGCTTTGACACAGATAAATATGTTCAGGAAACCTTTCCAGTTGGTGCCGACATCAGCAACTAACAGTTTAGCATGGCCACAGCTAAAAGCATGGGGAAATTACAGAAGATCAAGTTGGTATTTTTGGTTGCATTAATTCATCCAGATACATATATATATATATATATATACACATTTTTTTTTTTTTTTTTGAAATTTACATAGTACTAATGGATCTTCATTTGACCACATTGGGACAGTGCACAAATAATTATTAGATGATATAAACACTAATTATAGTTTTGAAGTTCTGCCTTTATAGGAGGGAAGAACAAGGGGATTGATACTTCAACCTACTACATGATTTCATTTTCAACCAGTTGGTGAAATTATTATGATGTTGATTTAAAGGAGGAAAAAAAAAAAAACTGAGGCTAAAGTCTGTAACAAATTAAAATTTGCCCAATGGGTGAGTTTGCATTTGAAGTGATATTTTTGACTCCAAACTCTATTTCACATTTTTTTTTTTTTTGGTATCAGGAGTCTATATGTTTGTTTTGTTTTCTGTCAAGGGCCAGACAGTGAACGTTTTTGGCATGAGGAGCAAACTATTCAACTCTACCACTGTAGCTGGAAAACAGCCACAGACAGTGGGAAGAAGATGGGTGGGGCCACAGATGCCCACCTTGCCCCTTCCTCCCAAGTGGTCAGCAGAAATGAAAGCAAAACAACAACAACAAAGTCCAAGAAAGCAGCAAATTAAATAAATAAGCAGAAGTATGCATCACACTAGTAGTTTAGAATATATGACAATGATGCCTTTTCAGCACCTCCAGTTAATACACTTGGATAGGAAACAATCATGTTTTTCTAGTATTTTCTAAAATTCTCTTTCAAAGTCCTTCCCCATCCTCCACCTCCTTGATATCCAGTGCTTTCCTACTGGCATTAGGGTTGTTTCTCAAAATGCCCTCAGCCCTACCCTTCCTGACTGCATCTTACTTTCTAGAACCTTCTTTTTGCAGCTTCCCATTTTAAAAACTTATTCAAAACAGTATTACCTAGTGGAGAGGAAAATTCAATAATTTTTACCCACCTTAAGGTATCATTGACTGAAATAACTTAATGTGGCAACCTTAAAATCATCTCACTTTAGTAAGTCACTTCAGTCGTGTCCAGCTCTTTGTGACCCTATGGACTATAGCGCACCAGGCTCCTCTGTCCATGGGATTCTCCAGGCAAGAATACTGGAGTGGGTTGCCATTTCCTCCTGCAGGGCATATTCCTAACCCATGTCTCTTAGGTCTCCTGTGTTGGCAGGCAGATTCTTTATCACTAGTGCCACTGGGGAAGCCCTAGTAAAGTCCAGGCTGAGTTAAATTCAGTAACTGTAAGTCTCTATGCTAGATATCGGGAATGGGAATGTTTCTAAAGAAAGCAATGTATATCTAAGACCATAAACATATTCCATTCATTTGTTCAGTCCCTAAGTCATGTCAGACTCTTTGTGACCCCACAGACTATTGCCCACCAGTCTCTTCTGTCCACGGGATTTACCAGGCAAGAATAGCAAGAAGAGAGGAGTGTGTTGCCATTGTCTTCTCCAGGGGATCTTCCCAACCCAGGGATCAAACCCTCATCTCCTGCACTGGCAGGCAGATTCTTTACCACTGACCCTATGGACTGTAGCTCACCAGGCTCCTTTGTCTATGGGATTTTCCAGGCAAGAATACTGGAATGGGTTGCCATTTTTTTTCTCCAGGGGATCTTCCCAACCCAGGGATTGAACCCAGGTCTCCTGCATTGCAGGCAGATTCTTTACCACTGAGCTGTCAGGGGAGCCCATTTAAAAAAAAATTAGGTTATAGTAAATTCGCTCCCAAGAAGCTACCTCAAGAAAATAATTCAATGGAGTTACTGTATACACACACACACACAAAAACAAACCCTCATTGCAGTGTTTGATATGATAGCAAATTCAGCTATATTAAAAGCTATACTAACTGTCTTATAGTAGGGAAATAGATAAGTCAATGACAAAACACAAATATGTTGATATAGTAGGAAACAATCAAAATTATCGGCATGAAGACTAAGAAGAGACACCCAGTAGTACGCAAACCATTGGGACAGACTGTGGATGGTTGACTTGGGATTAAAACCCCTTCTACAACTCAAATAATGCCATAAGATCAACCACTAACTACGAATGAAAGATCTTTATGCTGCATGAAGTTTCATATTTCAGTATGATCCTCGCACATTCTGTATAGGTATAAATGCTTGCATATGTAAAGAAAAAATAATCTGTGACTTTTCTCATCCTAAACCCTTTAACTAGAGAGGGAGATGTGAACTGCTGAAAACCACAGCGTGGGTAAGAACTCTGTCACATGACTGAATATCCTTTTTATCATTGTCAAGGGAACTACCTCTCAATGACATAGACATGCAACAGCTCTTTCTTTATTTGCATTTTTTTCTTTCATTTTGAAGCCTACTCCCTCATTCCTCAGAGGGCAGTTAGCAATGCAATAAATTAATTTGTACTTTGGCGTGAACTCTTTAATCCTGTTTTGTTCTCTCACCTCCCAATCAAACACACACTCTTACATTTGCATGTATTAACATAATGAAACATTAATTACATAGTGTCTAGGATAGAACCAGCAAAGTGCTTCAATCAATCTCAATAACTTCCATCAGGAAGGCGAAAAACGCTGCCCAGCCTTATCAGGACCACATAATAGACACAAACACAGGCTCGGTGCCTGTTGTGGGTGTGATTTATAACCAACTTCTGAAAACAAAAAGCAGAAAATTACAAGGAGACTAATCAATAACAATTATCTTAATGATAGATGGACAAATTTTATTCTTTTGTTGGGCGGTATTGCCTGTCTACTGGTTTGTTTGCAACAGGGGATAAAGATTAAGCAGGCTGCTCTGGAAAACCAATGAGGTCTAAAAATGCCTGATTCCTGGGCTGTGAAGACTTGTTATATTATCTGATTTCCCTCGAGAAAGTGTGAGAGTTTGTCTGAACAAGCGAAGGTGTCTTCCAAAGCCTCTCACACAGCCATTTCCTAACCCTTCTAGACTGTTCTTGGTCCTCCTGGTCTCTCCCCACACATACGTGTTCATCTGCTTTAGACGGTCTGAATACCACCAAGGCTATCCTTTGTGCTTATGGCCAGCGTGTGTTCTGGGTGATTGTTGCTGAGCAGTGAGAGTTTTTAATTATGTAAAAATTCTTACACAAGGGTACTGGGTTTGGAACACAGCATTCACAAACATTTTCAGTATTTTACATACGTGTGAAGAGTTTTTTGTAAATATCAATCATGGTAGCATACGTGTATTTGGGTCTGTAGAAGCCCTGTTCCTGCTGGGTTTTTTTTTCTTAGAACCGTGGAAGATTAATAAGTAAAAAGAAAAAGAGGTAAGCAAAGGGTGCTGTGGCATTCCCCAAAGGCTGCACCTCCACACGGTTTCTCAGTGTCGCAACTACTGACATTTTGAGCTGGATGACTGGATACTTTTTTGCCAAGGGAGCTGACAGGTGTATTGTAGAAAGTTTAGCAGCCCATCTGGTCTCTTTAGAGGCCACTGCCCTTTCCTCATTGGAGAAGGAAATGGCAACCCACTCCAGTATTCTAGCCTGGAGAATCCCAGGGACAGAGGAGCCTAGTGGGCTGCCGTCTGTGGGGTCGCACAGAGTCGGACACGACTGAAGTGACTTAGCAGCAGCAGCAGCAGCCCTTTCCTCTCCCCTTTAGTCATGACAATCAGAAATGTCTTCAGGCCTTACTAATGCTATGGGGAAGGGCAAACTCATCTCCAGTTAAAAACCACTACCCTATCCCTTTCTGTTCAAGAATTACATGCAATATTCATTAAAAAAAAAAAAAAGTTCAGTAAAGATTATAGAAACTTATTTGCTTATGTAAAAACTATACTGTTATTAAATCTTTGAAATAAGTAGACTTTACTCCATTTTAAAGTCAATATTTTGAGGCATTTATAAAACACTGAAAGTGAAGAAACCTAAATTCTATTCCTGATAATCCCACCCTGATGTCACGGCCTTAGGCAATGAATCCTCTTCTTTTTTATTTTTTCTTGTATATATATATATATATATATATATATATATTTTTTTTTTTTTTTACATCACTTTCTTCCTTTGCAAAGTGAAGAGCTTGGACAAAGTGATTTCCTAGTCCATGCCAGGTTGAATATTCTGTGGTTCTACCATTGAAAGAACTGATGGCTGTGGATTAGTTCTTGAGCTAGGACCATCCATGGATCTCTCAAACATCAGTCAACACGCAACTACGAGAGTAGCAATGTGTCTACCTTTAGCAGAGTTCAAAACTGTACTCCCCAAAGAAGAAAAAATGGCATGCGTGCACGTGTGCATGCTAAGTTGCTTCGGTCGTGTCCGACTCTGTGTGACCCTAAGGACTACAGCCAGCCAGGCTCCTCTGTCCATGGGATGCTGCAGGCAAGAGTACTGGAGTGGGTAAACTTGAATATGTAACTTGGCAAAGGTGGGTATGGTTCCTATTCCTGGGTGTGCAAAGAGAAACATCAAGGGAGTGATAATGCCAGAGATAATCAGTTAGGGCTTCGCTTCCTTAAAGACTTGAGCATGAGCACCAACTAAGAGAAAAGGCAAATAACAGCATAACAGATTACTGAATCAAGTCCTAGATACTGCCTACTGTGCTAACACTTTCTCTTTCCTACTATAGTAGTTTTATTCAAGGTAGAAACCAGATTTAGAAAAAGTAAATAAATAGATACATACATGCATACATACAATTATTAAAAATCCAATTTTCCCTGAATTTGATCCTATGGGTGTGAGGTCTCAGAGCATGTGCTTTCTGGTTTGTGATTCTCTGAGCCCATTACTATTTGTAATCGCTTCTCCAAATACACACTATTCACATAGATCCCTGGAGATTCTAGAGACCAATCTGCCCTTTTGAAAACTGCCACATCCTCGTTTGCATGAGAGATGCAACAAGTCAATGAAATCATCCTTCAGGACTCCCAACCCTGTCAACTATTGGCTATTGAAGCTCATCCATCCGTAGGCCTTCATTTTGGCTCTTTCAGAACGGATATGTTAGCTTGTGCATTCCTGCAACTGCTCACATGAGTGCAAAGTAAAATGGCATGACACAGACACGACACTGTAATTCTCAACATCCAGAGACTCGAATGACCTGCCTGCCAATATACCACAGTATGTTCCCATTTACAATGCATTTATCTCAACAAAGAGTTGAGGAAATCATCTTTCATATAGGTTGCACCTGTCTCTTTGTGTTGCCTCTCAACACTCCTAGAAGATGCATCAAGATGCAATGATCCTTATATTTTCCCATATAACAATCTTGGGAAAAGAAAGGCAAACCACCTGGCGTTGAGAAACAGAACACATATGCAACGAAACAATACAGAGAAATCTTTAGCCTGCACACTTGGTGAAATATCATCTAAGTGTCACTACATTTTAGCTGCTTCTGGTAAGACAAAGAACATTATTTTGAAGGCTACAGATACCAAATAATGAATATCAGTAATAGCTACTGAATTTTTTTTCAATAGCTTATGACCACTTCACAGTTACTTTCTATTTTATTAATTAACAAAGAAGGAGAGAGAGGCAGGGCACATAATCATAATTCCATAGGAAAGGCACTTAGATCCCAGGAACCTCATCTTTGTCAACACAGAAACTAGATTGTTTTACAGCAACACACTGAACACTCTCAAAATAAAATCCTTCTAGCCTGAGCCAAGTTCTGACCAGGCTTTAGGGAAAAAAAAATGTTTACCATTAGGTGAATAAACTGCATCACTATAATGAAATGAGACTGTTGGGAAGATAAACAGCTAATTCATTGCAAATGCAAAACCACTCTTTCTCTATAAAATGAAAGCCACAATAAAATTGATGGGCCATGGGTTATTGATACATTGTTTGGGGTTTTCAAAACCCACAGATATTTTAAAAACCATAATCCAAATACAACCAAATCGTAAAGCGTTCAATAACCAGTGTGCACACTTCAGCCCTGCCCTTCCAGCCAGCATGAGCAGCAAAATCCCCCCATTATCCTCTCCCGACCAGCTGTCTTTGGATACACTTCATGGAAAGTCACAGCTTCCAGATCTCATCTTCTTTCAATTTAGTGGATTTGGCCATTTCAACATAAAGAAATTAAAACCTAAAAATAGATAAATAAAAGAATCTGTGGGTCATAAACCCACAAGCTGAGCAGTTTTAATGTTTAAAATCAGCGTTTAATGTCCAACAGCAGGATTAGGTGGTCTTAGGTGAAATGTGGTCCATTTTCTCCTCAGAGATGAACAAAGCAAATAGGAAGAAGAAGGCAATCAGAGTGGCAGGATCCTGCAACTCTGTTATTCATTACACTGCTGGCTACATCTTGGAACTGGCCATCCCATTTCTAAGTCTTTATCCCAATCATTTATGAGCCCAGGGCAGCTACAGACAAGTAAGAGATGCTCCTTTTGACCATATTAAAAACTGTTGGTCAGCTACAGTTATTTTCAAAAGAATGACACTATTTTCACAATCCAATAACAGTAAAAGGCTAGAAGATATCTCAAGATAAAGAAAAGTAATTTTTAATTTACAGAACTTATCACTGTGGATTGCCATTTCTCAGTGCTTTTTCCTGGAATCTGGTGTTGCTGCAACAACACATCTATTACCTCCAATATCATATCTAAGAGATGGTGTCTATCAAAATATATGAATACACTTTTTATCTTGAATTATATGGGAGAGAGTTCTATTTATTAGACTCTTAAAAGACACCAGGGTTTTATTTATTAAGCAAGAGAAATATCAGGTGTGGAGTGTTTCCCAAAGCTCATAGCTTTCTTTCCATAATTATGATTAATAATGATGGTAACACTTATATCAGCTCCCATCATTGCATCATTTTTAATCTGCTACTATGCACTACTATGCTACTATACCTATTATTTATTACCTAGAATACTCCCTGCATTCAACCTATAATTTAGCCACTACCATTATCTCCATTTTATAGATGAGTGGACCGTGGTTCAGAAAGGTTGCAAGACTTGACCACTGTCATTCAGCCAGTAAGGGAAAGAGTCAGCAGTGGAGCTTGAGTCTTCCTGACTCTGGAGACTTTGCTTTTGATCAAAGTATTACATTTGGCCCAATGTCAAGGGAAGGGGTTGGGGAGAAATTGGGAGATTGGAATCAACACATACACACTATTAATACTATAGTAATAATATATCTATCAATAGATAACTAATGAGAACCTGATGCACACACAGGGCACTCTACTTAACGGAATGTGGAGACCTAAAGGGGAAGAAAGTCCAAAAGAGAGGGGTTACATGTGTATGTGCAGCTGATTCAGTTTACAGTAGAGTAGAAATGAACACAGCATTTTAAAGCAATATATTCCAATAAAAATTAACTAAAAAACAACTTTTAAAAAGGATTACATTTGGAGGATGGAAACTTGAATTTCATTGCAAAAAATTAAAATGTAACATAAAACTAATGAAACTGACTATACTTCCAGAAAAATTAGAGAAAGGAGAGATACATACAAATAATACTTCAGAATCCGGGATGTTGGGAGGCTAGAGAAGTGAGGTATATGAAAGAATAAATATGAAATAAGTGATATATAGGGATCAGCAGAGAAGGGATGAGATGATGCTACACACAGTGAAGCTGTCTAAAATGAGGGAATTGTAGTGGAGAGAGATGGGATTCAATATAGAAGTGACCATAATAAGCAAGAATCACTGGATATCAGAAGAAGGAGAATGTGTTAGGTTACAGAGACACACTCAATAGTGGCTAAGGTCACAGACTCTGAAGACAAGCATGAAAACACAATCTCTACCACTAGCAGTTACGTGACATCCGCAAGTCACTTTTTATTTTCTCTTCTATAATTCAATTCTAAAGACCACTCCCCATCTTCTAAAGTGGTTGGGAATTTTTCAAAAAAAATTGTTTAGCGTAGACTTGTAGTAAGTGTTCAACATGGATTGTGATCAACATTGGTCAAAATTTGATGACTCACTCTCACCGTGACCTTGAGCAAGTCGCATTACTTCTCTGTCATTCCATTTATTCATCTTTGAAATGGGAATGATATTAGAAGCTCAACCTGTTCCACTCGATGAAATGAGATAATGTGTATGAAAAGATTCAGAAAGCATAAAAGTGCTATTACAAGATTGTTTAGAAATGGAAACTCAGCCAAGAACATTTGATCTAGACAATGGTGAGACATGTGAGGACTGATCGCTTCTGAGGAAAGGGAGGTTTAAAGCTGAGGAAATGGTATCCATTTCATTTCCAGTTCACATTTCCTTGCTCTGTTGCCCTATCCAGTCTCTTGTTATCTAAATTCAAATCATCTATGTCATTTGACACATTCAGTCCATATTCTTAGTAAAATAAAACCATCCTCTCCCACTATGAGATAATAGGAACAATATATATTGGTCTCCGGCCCTATTCCTGGCACAGAGCTTCTGAACCCTTGTAATTTCTTAACTGATAAGAACACTAGGAGCATCTTTAGTGATAATATTGAATCTCTGATCCTGGTTCCTGAAACAGAGCCCCTAAAACCTTGGCAATTTCCTGGGTGAAAGCAGTGCCTTTTATTCTAATGAAGTGACTCTTGGTGGGCTCCTCAATTCGGGGTGGTCACTGGAAAAGGTTAGCCATAATTCAGTTCAGTTCAGTCGCTCAGTCGTGTCCGACTCTTTGCGACCCCATGAATCGCAGCACACCAGGCCTCCCTGTCCATCACCAATTCCCGGATTTTACCTAAACTCATGTCCATCAAGTCAGTGATGCCATGCAACCATCTCATCCTCTGTCGTCCCCTTGTCCTCCTGCCCCTAATCCCTCCCAGCATCAGGGTCTTTTCCAATGAGTCAACTCTTCGCATGAGGTGGCCAAAGTATTGGAGTTTCAGCTTCAGCATCAGTCCCTCCAATGAACACCCAGGACTGATCTCCTTTAGGATGGACTGGTTGGATTTCCTTGCTGTCCAAGGGACTCTCAAGAGTCTTCTCCAACACCACAGTTCAAAAGTATCAATTCTTCAGCACTCAGCTTTCTTCACAGTCCAACTCTCACATCCATACCTGACTACTGGAAAAACCATAGCCTTGACTAGACAGACCTTTGTTGGCAAAGTAATGCCTCTGATTTTAATATGCTATCTAGGTTAGTCATAACCTTCCTTCCAAGGAGTAAGCATCTTTTAATTTCATGGCTGCAATCACCATCTGCAGTGATTTTGGAGCCCAAATTAGAAGCTTGGAATTTTCAGCCCTACCTCCCATTCTCTAGGGGGAGGAGAAAGGCTAGAAATGGATTTAATGATTGTTCATGGCTACTTCCAAAGACAGAGTTGAGACTTCGAGAGGCAGTGCTGTGCACACGGGGGAATGAGGTGTGTATTGATTACCGAGGAGGCCAGCTTTGCTCATATCATGGCATGGACTGCTTTTCTGAGCCTTGCTTCATCAGGAGCTCTGTCCATGAGTCTAGGGTTTGTTTCCTCCTACAAAAGGTACATGAGCCTCAGGGGAAGTGTGGCCACCCACGGGCAGGTGTTCTTGGGTAATCAATTACAGACTACACAAGGGACGGCTATTGATGAGGCCTGATGGGCAGTTGTCTACAGCGAATGTTTTGAAAGAGAATGGAGAGGATCCTTAGCAACCAGAAACCTCCTCTTAGTTTGTACTTTGCCATTTCTTTCTTTACTGACAAAGACTTTCACTGACCAGCAAGGTGGGGTTTCAACAGCAAACATTCTTGGAAGAGGCAACAGCTCTATTTAGGTTTATATTCTGATTGTTTCCTGAGATCAGCCTTTCATAGCAGGTAAAACTGAAAGAAAGCTGAGATTCCACCCGAGGAGAAAAACTTTATAGAGACGGTCAGATGGAGTTAGGGGTGCTCACCGCGCTGGTCTACCTATCCCGACCCTGTATGTAGCAGCTTTGAGTGACGATAAGAAGACAGCCTCTACTTCAAAAAGACTTTAGGCTACTATGAACAAAGAAAAGACCAGGTTTAATAAGCAGAGAAATGACTGCTGAAGAACAGAAAGTAAATAGGATGCCCTAATCACGTTATTCTCTTGGTAAATCTTAAGAAGAATTCTAGAGGAATTTAAGTTACAATTTCAAGGTGAGGAGAGAGGAAGAATTCTAAGGCTTCCATAGGAAATTTAGGCAAAATTTGTGAAATAATGGAAAAAACAAAAACACCTCTAAGTTCAGGTGAACTAAAACTGGCATTGAGATCAGATTACAAATTGGGTATAAGAGGAAAACCTAGTATTTGGGGGTGCAAGTGATGGGTAGTCACTAGCGATCTGAAACATTCATCATCATCTCTCTTTGCCTCTTCCCAGCCCACTCTTCACAGCTGTGACTCTGAAGATTTTCAGCTCATAGAAGCCACCATCCCCAGGGCTGAGACAGTGCTGACCACGCAGCTTAAAGGACTCAGGCCCATAAGCTGGTGGGTCTGGAATTAGCCATGTTGACATAAAGCAGGAAATTAGGGTGCCTAAGGGTGAAGCTTAGGACCACTCATGTTCTCACTTCTAGAATTTGTCTTGTCTCTGTGACTTGGGCTTCAAGAATCAAGTGATTTTTCTGAACTCAAGAATTCAAGTTGTAGGGACTTCTCAGGGCTCGGTTTCACTGTCCAGAACTCAGACTGCTTTAAATATGGTCTTCCCATCCTTCCTGGGATGGTGATTTGGTTTGAAGGACCGCTAAAGCCATACCCACTCCTTTCTAGGCCTTTCTCCTTTCTGTTCCAGCCTACCCTTGAGGTTCTATAATTCCTTAGTTTTTACCTATTCTCTGACCCACAATAATTATCCACTTATGGTAACAACAGACTTTGTGCTACCCATAACCATATAATCACCAGTAGATCATCTGATTTTTATTTGTGCTGAATTCTGTGTCTAATTCACAATGGCTACATTTTGAATTCTTCAAACAATTATTTATTGACTATAGAAATATTCCATTTGAATTTATTTATTTATTTATTTTTGCTCTAGAAACTAGAGCAAAAAGACAAATATATGTAAAATATGAGATGGCAACAAAATTAGTGGATCAATTCTAGAGCTCCAAACTGGGGGGAAACAAAAGGATTCCTAGAACATTTTATAAAGATAATGGAAGACATTATTGAATCCCAGGGATGGGGGAGCCTGGTGGGCTGCCGTCTACGGGGTCACACAGAGTCGGACACGACTGAGACGACTTAGCAGCAGCAGCAGCAGCAGCATTGAAAAATAATTCAAGAAAATCTTCCAGAACGGAAGGACACACAAAACCAGATTAAATAGGTCTAATATCCACGGTACGACAGATATCCATAACAAGGGCTATCGATCATGAGACTGTAGTAGGTCACTGCAGACAAGGAGAACATCCTGTGCATTTCCAAAAAGAGATAACCAGACCAAGAGACAGAGGAACTAATAGGATCAGTTATCAGAATGCATCAGGTTTTTCAGAAGCAGATGTGGAAGCTGTAAGACAGCAGAGTCATACCTGCAAACTGTGATCGGAATTCGATACTGAGTTTACCTACTAATAACTTGAGCGGGTAGCATAAAGCCATTTTCCGACACACAAAGCTTTAATGCCTCCCTCCTGCACCACCCTCAAATCCTTTCTCAGGAAGCTACTGAGAGTTCGAATCCACCAAAAGGAAAGAATAAAGAAGACAAGGGGAGTTCCCTGGTGGTCCAGTGGCTAAGACTCCACATTTGCAACACATGGGACCCGGGTTCAATCCCTGGTCAGGAAACTGGATCCCACATGCCACAGCTAAGAGTTCACACACTACAGCTAAAGATCCTGCATGCTGCAACTAACGCCCGGTGCGGCCAAATTAATAAATATTTCTAAAAAGACATGAGCCGCAGGACGTCAGTGCTGTCATACAGACGGGAAGAGGAGGAGCTTCCCAGAGTCGTGAAGGGAGACACAGGGTCAGAGTGGTGCCCACTGGCGGGCAGTCAGTCTTTTCTGATTGGAGTAGGTCAGGAGCCTGTGGGAGCAAGCGCCTCAGGAAGAGACAATCCACAGATGTGTCGGAATGACTGGGAGGCGTTTGAGGCTAATAATGAAGAGATGGATACATTAAAAGTAAGGGGAAAAAAAATCATACAAAAGAGAACGATTAACTCCAGGGGGAAAAATTACACTGAAAAACAAAAGGAAGCACAGTATAATCTGCTTCAATCCTGTAGACACTGACCATCCATCCAAACCAAAGTAAGGTATGATTGTATTGGGAGCGTGAGGATGAGAATACGGTATAAAGAGGGTAGAGCTGAAGGGGTATGAAAGAAAATCAACTCTATACTTGTCACAGGAGGAAGTCAGTAGATAATGCTCAAGATGGAAAAATCAAAAAGACATAATGTATGTATGTTACTTGGAGACTTGGAGAAAGTTTCATAAAAATCAGCTGGAGGAATTCAAATGTGGTTACTTCTGGGAAGCAGAGAAGAGTTGAGTTGCAGTGGCAAAGGAATGATGCTTTTATAACAAGTTTGGCAGAACTCTGTGTGTGTGTGTGTGTGTGTGTGTGTGTGTGTGTGTGTGCTCAGTCGTGTCTGACTCAACTCCATGGACTGTAGCCCACCAGGCTCCTCTGTCCATGAGGGTTTCCCAGGCAAGAATACTGGACTGGATTGCCATTTCTTTCTCCAGAGGATCTTCCCAACCCAGGGATCAAACTCTTGTCTCTTACATCTCCTGCACTGGCAGGCAGATTCTTTACCATTGCACCACCAACTCTGTTGCTGCTAAGTCGCTTCAGTCATGTCTGACTCTGTGCGACCCCATAGATGGCAGCCCACGAAGCTTCCCCAGCCCTGGGATTCTCCAGGCAAGAACACTGGAGTGGGTTGCCATTTCCTCCTCCAATGCATGAAAGTGAAAAGTGAAAGTGAAGTCGCTCAGTCGTGTCCGACTCTTAGCGACCCCATGGACTACAGCCCACCAGGCCCTCCGTCCATGGGATTTTCCAGGCAAGAGTACTGGAGTGGGGTGCCATTGCCTTCTCCGACCACCAACTCTAGAGCTCTTTAAATCACATACATGCACAATTCTGATTACAATGAAGGCAAAATGCATTTTACCTAATTCTAAAAAGTTATTTGAGTACTTCTACAGCCAGGAGACCATCATACTTGTAGAAAAATCAGGGGTCAAGGGGCATGAATGAGGAGGCTCTCTGTGACTTTAATAATGGTCACATTTTTCCTTGGTGAAATCAAAGCCTTCCCACCTCGCCTAAGGTCCATGATCTCTTAAAGTCAATAGTCAGTTCACAGATCACAAAGCTTTTCTCTCTCCAGGTAAGAACCATCTGAGCGCAAAAAACTGGCTTTCCACAACTCAGACCTGTTTTCATAAAATGCAGTGCCAAGCTGATAAGGTCAAATCCGACCTGATCTTTTAGACTTGGAACAAACACCACGGGAGCCCTACACTGTCCTGTTAAGCACAGTCAGTTTGCTCATAACAAAGTCATTTTTAGGATTTTGTGAGTTTGACAGGAAAAGAGAAGGAACAGCCCCACAATAAATTATTCACTTGAATGACTTTCCAAATTGAAATCCAAAAGATTGCAAAAGTACAGAGTTGTAAGTACATAGGAAACCATCTGAAATAATTTCAGATCTGAACATTGCCATACGGTCATCCTGTTGATTTTCACGGATGCAGCCTACTCATGTGGATAATACGACGCAGATGGGCCAGTGGTGCTGGGGCCCTCTGCCAAGGCCAGCTCTGCCCCAGCCCACCTCTGGCACCCAGATACTCTGTGAATAATCTGGAAGGATCATGTGTATATTTTTAAGGGGGCTGGAGGAGCTCAAGAATGAACAGAAAAATGTGTACATAACGTTAGCCATCCTTCAGCTATGAGGACTTCCATGGTGAGTTCCATGAGGTTCATCTATAAGGTGACTGTCTGCCAGAAAGATGAACTGATTTGCCATAGTCAGATGCTGGCCTTCTCTCAGCCAGTTACAGAGGAGGAAGAAGCCAGAAGCCAGAGAATCCTGTGGGAGAGACCCAAGCATGTTTAGAGCTCAGAGAGAGCTGTAAAAAGTGAAACGGTCACATCACTTTCATGGTTAGGGGACATCTTTCCTTACACTGTGTGTGTGTGTGGGCTCAGTTGCTTCAGCTGTGTCTGATTCTTTGTGATCCTATGGCCTGTGGCCCACCAGGCTCCTCTGTCCATGGGATTCTCCAGGCAAGAATACTGGATTGGTTTGCCTTGCCATCCTCCAGGGGATCTTCCTGACCCAGGATTGAACTTGCGTCTGCCTGTATCTCCTGTGTGCAGGCAGATTCTTTACCCACTGAGCCACCTGGGAAGCCCTTCCTTACATCTCATTCCATCTTATTTTTCTTCTCTTTTCCCCTGTGGCTTCCTGGTAGGATATGGGGTACCCTGCTGGTTCAGGGACACAATGGGGCACTGCTTCTAGGTCTTAGGGACTCACACTTTTCTAGGAAGGCCTTTGCATCCTGTATGATAGCACTTTCAGAAGCCAATGAGTTAGCATGAGGGTCAAAGCAGGGCATGCCCATCTGCACAAATTCTGGATCTATATTCCAAATTGGAATACAATTCCTAAATTTTAGTAGCAAATGACCAGAGATATAAAATACCCTTTCGCTCATTTTAAATAAGATCCATTTGAAAATTATTTTCATTGCATCATTTTTAAAAATTCTATCTAGATGATGGAGTTATACAAATCTCCATTGGGGAAGAAGAGCCTATTGAGTCAGGATTGCCTTTCAGCCTGGGGAACAATCCACTGGGGGCCCTCCCTATGCAAGCAGCAGGAATAGATGGGCTGTTTCCTGGGGAGCAAGGTCTCTGCTCCAGCCACCTGTATCACCTTATCAGACTCAGCCCATGGGTGTCAGTTTTCTGTCCCTATCTATTCTCCACCTATCAACCAGTGGGATCACATAAAATGAAATGCAGAGCATGCCATTCCTCTGCTTAAATCTTTCTGGGGAGTCCTCTTGCAGGGAGCCCCAAATCCTGAGTGTGAACCTGTGACCCACCGTTAACTGTGGTCCAGGCCCACACCCCCGTCTTCATCCTCTTTAACCATCATGTTTCAACCACAGTGGCTTCCTATCGTCACTCTGAACTCAACACTCTACCTACCAGGAATGATCTCATATTTGTGCCTGGCTAATTCCTATTCCTCATTTTACTTCACCTTAAATATCATTTCCTTGGAGAAAAATGTCATGACAAACCCACAAGGGAAAAGAACAACCTTCCTCCAACATGCTTCCCTATCATGGTAGGTGTTTCAGCTTCCTTAACAATCTGCAGTCATGGATTTGTTTTTGTGTTTGGAAGGCTAAATACTGATCTCCCCCACTGAACCAGAAATGCTATGAGAATGGCTTCTGTTTCCTTACATTTACCTCTCTATAGCCCCAGCAGACTGCCTGGTGTATCTCAGGGGTGTAATAATAATAGGCTGCACAAACAGATCATCTTTCTCTCTGAGCCCCTAGACTTCTTGAACTAACACAAAACAGTCTCTTCACCACTTCCTTTCTATCTACTGCGGGCCTCAGTATGTTTTTAAAGTCGATTTTTTTTTTCCTTTCTCCTCCTGGCAAAGTACCTATAGAGGGTTGAATAGTGCCCCCTGCTTCCTAAAATTTTACAACCTCTTAGAACCTCAAACTGATCTTATTTGGAAATAAGGTCTTTTCAAATGTAATTAAGGATCTCCCAATGAAATCACCCTAGGTATGCCCAACACGTGTTCGGCAGTGTCTGACTCTTTGTGACCCTTTGGACTGTAGCCCGCCAGGCTCTTCTGTCTGTGGGGTTTTTCAGGCAAGAATACTGGAGTAGGTTGCTGCCCTCCTATAAGGGATATTCCCAACCCAGGGATCAAACTCACATCTCCTGCATCGGCAAGCGGATTCCAG
The DNA here is from genome assembly GCF_032452875.1 of Bos javanicus. Classification (NCBI taxonomy): domain Eukaryota; kingdom Metazoa; phylum Chordata; class Mammalia; order Artiodactyla; family Bovidae; genus Bos; species Bos javanicus. The sequence goes on along the minus strand of NC_083891.1, from coordinate 52,135,343 downwards.
CCACTGATTCACCCAGGAAGCCCTGAGTATCCTTATAAAAAGGAGAATACAAAGGAGAAAGGATATAGAAACACTCACACACACACACACACACACACACACACACACAGAGGTCATAGGAAGACAAAAATAGAGATTGGAGAGCTGTAGCCTCAAGCCAAATAATGCTTAACATTGTAGGGATCACCAAAGCTGGCAAAGAGGTAAGGAAAGTTCCTTCCCTACAAGTTTCAGAGGGACAAGGGGCCTTCAGACTTCTGACTTCTATAACCATGAAAGAATAAATCTGTGTCATTTTAAGTCACTCAATTTAGGATCATTTGTTATGGCAGCGTTAGAAAACTAACACAGTGTCCTAAGAGCAATAGCTTTATTCTGCAACCTGTGTGACTTCTTTTCATAAAATTACTGAACAAGAAGCTGACACAGGGATAAGAATTCATATTTGGCCATTATTTACACATCCATAGAGCAGCTCCAGAAATAGAATCAAAGGATTTTAAAGAAGTTATGATAAGTTATTTTGTTCAATCTCCCCCTAACACCAATGCCCTCTGCAGAGCATCCCTTCCAGATGATTCCCTCGTCTCTGTTAAGAAACTGACTCTCCCACAATGTTTCACGGAGGCAGAATCTTTAAGGGAATCTGTCTATGTGTCCTGTAACCCACAGCAGATGTGAGGTTAACACGGATTAGTTGATTGCTGAAGCTTCAATGTGCCTCTATAGCTTCGAAGAAGCAGCTTCAAAAAGTGGCAACACTGTGGTTTAAATGCTGACAAAATCTTGCCCCAGCTTCCTTAAACCTAATTCAATTTTTGCAAGAAAGAAATAATAGAAATATTACTCAGTGACATAATTTTATTCAATTATCTCTGCCCTAATCCCTGCGGCAACTGAAGAATGGAGTCAATTTTCATACTTGTGACCAGCAACCCAGTCAAATTAAATCAAGTCAGCTAAGACTTGGTGAGCACTTTTCTTTGCATAAATATTTTATTGGCATGAAACACGGATTTGGAAGGTATGCCTGTCACAGCATACAACTCAATGGATCCTCATGAGGTGTGGCCCAAACACAGATGAGAACCAGAAACTCACCAGCCTCCCCCAGTTCCCCTCCGGGCCACTTCCAGTCTCTACTACCCTCATGGTAGCCACTCTCATAACCTTCATCTCATTAGACTAGGTGGTGCAAGCTACTATTTTTTGTCATTTTTTTTGTGGTAAATATATGTAACATAAAAGGTATCCTTTTAACCATTTTACAATGTGCAATTCAGGGGCATTAAAATTCTGCCTGTTTTCAAATGTGATCTAAATGGACTCGCACGGGATGTAGTTTTGCGTATGGCCTCTTCCATTTAGCATTTGTTTAAATCATGCTATGTTTCTGAAAAAGACAGTAAATAAATGTCTTGTAGGTATTTTATCCACTGAAAATCAACACCAGTGAAATTCTACAATGGGTGGTTTTATGGGTTAAAAGGCCCCTGGAGACACGTATTATGCTGGTGTCCGTTACACATAAATGTAGTTTGGAGCCTCTCAGATTACTCCCTTGGTGACCACCTGCAATCTATGGGCACAGTGAAACTGCTTGTGGTTTCTGAGCGATAAATGTTAGGATCTGCAGAGACTGCAGGAAGCGCTGTGGCTGATCACTGGACTGGAGGTTACAGAAGCCCATGAGTAGATGGACCTTTCCTTTCTGGAAAAGATACAAGGTGGAAAGGACCTTAATTTTAACCAGAAAGAGGTGAGGAGTGACCCGAGCTTCCAATGCCATAATAATGTCGATTAAAGGAAAGCTATGCTATAAACCTGAATTTCTGATTTATAATGTATGCTGTTTTAAAGGTTTTATGACATACAGTTATAATGACCTCATATAAAACATTTTTACTTAGTTTTATGGGCCTTGTTCTGCTAAATATCACATTCCCTTCTGCACGAAAGTTTGTGGAAGGGTCTTGCTCATCCTGTTTATAGGGTCTAGACAACTCTTGGTGCATCTGCAGAAATGCCCGGGATTTCTGCTCCCAGGGGCCCTCTTGCGGTCGGTTCTCACCAGGGAGAGGATTTATGTATGTGCTCGGCTACTTCTTCAACTGTTGACACAGAGGAACAGGCATTTCACACTGTAGGGGGAGAGAAGTATAATACTCTGCTTCCCGGTCACTTGTGGTCATGTTTAGATTCCCACCTAAGGATCTATTCCCTGCCCTGGCTTTGAAGCCTTAAAATCTGCCTTAAAGAATGACCAGAAAGCATCCAAGTAAAGAACTGTTTTGAGATAGAAAAATGGTCACCTCTGATTGAAATTGTAGACTGCTCAGAGGAAACTAAAGGGAAGTAAAATTCTATGCATGTGTGAAGAAGGGTAAGAGGGAACTGGGGCAGTCTTTATAAGGATCAGGAAATTATAAGGGAGATGGTGATAGTTTTTTCCATGCCAGCCCAATACAAAATCCTATCTTCATGCCTCTTGAAAACTTTTCTCAGGTAAAGCTTTTTCCTAGGAGCCAGGATGCTGCCAGGATGGACAAGGGTAATTGTAGAGGGCTCTTAATCAGGCATCATTCTTATTTATCTTCACCATCTATCACACAAAGGGCCTTGCCAAGCCCAACACCCTGACCTTCCATCATAAGCGACGTGTGAGCCTACAGAGGCTTCAATGAGCAGCTGCCGCCGTCCGATCCCATTATGGCTTCAAGGGTTTCCTTGTTGCCTACGCGCTCGGTACCAGGGAGGTCAGAAGCGCCCCTCTGTCCCTCACTGTCCATCACCGTGTGATGGGTGAGGGAGAGGGCAGCTCAGAGTGAAGGTGGGCACGGAAGCCTGGGGTTCATAGGTATAACTGACTGCCAACATGACAGATGCTTGTTTCATATGCAAAGGAGGAAGAAAAAGAGAAGCCCCCCTGGGGTCCCAGCACTCCAGGGGCAGGCACAGCCTGCGGGCACGGGGCAGGCAAGCCAGGGACTTCCAGGGCCCCTGCGGGGATGGTGGGGGTGTGAATCAGTAAACAGGGAACTGAGAGCAGCTGGGGACCCCAGGCCTGCATCTGCGTCCTAATCCTGAGCAGAGATCAGAGTCACAGAGCTGGAGAGGGCTTTAACACATCTATGTCGTTCCTTCTTTTTTACACGTGGGGAGACAAAGAGCCTGAAGGGTGACATGCTGCAGGTCACATTCCCCTTAGTGTCAGGGCTATAGGGAAAGTGCTAGTTGCTCAGTTGTGCGACACACTTGGCGACCCCGTGGTCAGTAACCCTCCAGGCTCCTCTGTCCATGGGATTCTCCAGGCAAGAATACTGAAGTGGGTTGCTATTCCCTTTTCCAGGGGATCTATCTTTCTGACCCAGGGATCAAACTCAGGTCTCCTGCATTGCAGTCAGATTTTTACTATCTGAATCAGCAGGAAAGTGAAGTGAAAGTGAAAGTAGCTCAGTCCTGTCTGATTCTTTGCGACCCCATGGACTTTACAGCCCATGGAATTCTCCAGGCCAGAATACTGGAGTGGGTAGCCTTTCCCTTCTCCAGGGGATTTTCCGAATCCAGGTATCGAACCCAGGTCTCCTGCATCGCAGGCGGATTCTTTACCAACTGAGCAATTAGGAAAGAGAACCCAATTTGTCTGACTCCTTAACTAGAGCTCCTGGTACTGTATTCATGGCCTCCCAATCTAGAACAGGTCTTTCAAGAACAAATCAGTTCAGAATGTCACTAGGTGACTGGGGTGGGTTGAGTGTGTGGATTACACACTTAGACTTCGTGAGAATGAGCAAGAAAATTCAGTTCAGTTCAGTTCAGTCGCTCAGTCGTGTCCGACTCTTTGCGACCCCATGAATTGCAGCACGACGGGCCTCCCTGTCCAACACCATCTCCCAGAGTTCACTAAAACTCACATCCATCGAGTTGGTGATGCCATCCAGCCATCTCATCCTCTGTCGTCCTCTTCTCCTGCTGCCCCCAAGCGCTCCCAGCATCAGAGCCTTTTCCAATGAGTCAGCTCTTCACATGAGGTAGCCAAAGTATTGGAGTTTCAGCTTCAGCATCAGTCCCTCCAATGAACACCCAGGACTGATCTCCTTCAGGATGCACTGGTTGGATCTCCTTGCAATCAAAGGGACTCTCGGGACTCTTCTCCAACACCACAGTTCAAAAGCATCAATTCTTTGGCGCTCAGCCTTCTTCACACTCCAACTCTCACATCCATACATGACCACTGGAAAAACCACAGCCTTGACTAGACGAACCTTTGTTGGCAAAGTAATGTCTCTGCTTTTGAATATGCTGTCTAGGTTGGACATAACTTTCCTTCCAAGGAGTAAGTGTCTTTTAATTTCATGGCTTCAGTCACCATCTACAGTGATTTTGGAGCCCCAAAAAATAAAGTCTGACACTGTTTCCACTGTTTCCCCATCTATTTCCCATGAAGTGGTGGGGCCGGATGCCATGATCTTCGTTTTCTGAATGTTGAGCTTTAAGCCAACTTTTTCACTCTCCACTTTCACTTTCATCAAGAGGCTTTTGAGTTCCTCTTCACTTTCTGCCATAAGGGTGGTATCATCTGCATATCTGAGGTGATTGATATTTCTCCTGGCAATCTTGATTCCAGCTTGTGCTTCTTCCAGTCCAACGTTTCTCATGATGTACTCTGCATAGAAGTTAAATAAGCAGGGTGACAATATACAGCCTTGACAAACTCCTTTTCCTATTTGGAACCAGTCTATTGTTCCATGTCCAGTTCTAACTGTTGCTTCCTGACCTGCATACAAATTTCTCAAGAGGCAGATTAGGTGGTCTGGTATTCCTATCTCCTGAAGAATTTTCCACAGTTTATTTTGATCTGCACAGTCAAAGGCTTTGGCCTAGTCAATAAAGCAGAAATAGATGTTTTTTCTGGAACTCTCTGGCTTTTTCCATGATCCAGCGGATGTTGGCAATTTGATCTCTGGTTCCTCTGCCTTTTCTAAAACTAGCTTGAACATCAGGAAGTTCACGGTTCACATATTACAGAAGCCTGGCTTGGAGAATTTTGAGCACTACTTTACTAGCGTATGAGATGAGTGCAATTGTGCGGTAGTTTGAACATTCTTTGGCAATGCCTTTCTTTGGGATTGGAATGAAAACTGACCTTTTCCAGTCCTGTGGCCACTGCTGAGTTTTCCAAATTTGCTGGCATATTGAGTGCAGCACTTTCATAGCATCATTTTTTCAGGATTTGGAATAGCTCAACTGGAATTCCATCACCTCCACTAGCTTTGTTCGTAGTGATGCTTTCTAAGGCCCACTTGACTTCACATTCCAGGATGTCTGGCTCTAGGTCAGTGATCATACCATCGTGATTATCTGGGTCGTGAAGATCTTTTTTGTACAGTTCTTCTGTGTATTCTTGCCATCTCTTCTTAATATCTTCTGCTTCTGTTAGGTCCATACCATTTCTGTCCTTTATCAAGCCCATCTTTGCATGAAATGTTCCCTTGGTATCTCTAATTTTCTTGAAGAGATCTCTAGTCTTTCCCATTCTGTTGTTTTTCTCTACTTTGCACTGATTGCTGAGGAAGGCTTTCTTATCTCTTCTTGCTATTCTTTGGAACTCTGCATTGAGATGCTGATTCTTTCCTTTTCTCCTTTGCTTTTCGCTTCTCTTCTTTTCACAGCTATTTGTAAGGCCTCCGCAGACAGCCATTTTGCTTTTTTGCATTTCTTTTTCATGGGGGTGGTCTTGATCCCTGTCTCCTGTCCAGTGTCATGAACCTCATTCCATAGTTCATCAGGCACTCTATCTATCAGATCTAGGCCCTTAAATCTATTTCTCACTTCCACTGTATAATCATAAGGGACGTGATTTAGGTCATACCTGAATGGTCTAGTGGTTTTCCCTACTTTCTTCAATTTCAGTCTGAATTTGGCAATAAGGAGTTCATGATCTGAGCCACAGTCAGTCGTGTCCAACTCTGTGTGACCCCATAGACGGCAGCCCACCAGGCTCCCCCGTCCCTGGGATTCTCCAGGCAAGAACACTGGAGTGGGTTGCCATTTCCTTCTCCAATGCATGAAAGTGAATTCGCTCAGTTGTATCCAACTCTTATTAACCCCATGGACTGCAGCCTACCAGGCTCCTCCATCCAGGGATTTTCCAGGCAAGAGTACTGGAGTGGGGTCCCATTGCAATCACCATTAAGCATAGCCAATATATCGACCTATGGCTATTCAAGTGTACGACGGTTGTTTTAATTAGGAGTAGAGAACCACAGCCCCACTCCAGTACTTTTGCCTGGAAAATCCCATGGACAGAGGAGGCTGGTAGGCTGCAGTCCATGGGGTCGCTAGAGTCAGACACGACTGAGCAACTTCACTTTCACTTTTCGCTTTCATGCATTGGAGAAGGAAATGGCAACCTACTCCAGTGTTCTTGCTTGGAGAATCCCAGGGACGGGGAAGCCTGGTGGGCTGCCGTCTATGGGGTTGCACAGAGTCGGACACGACTGATGCAACTTAGCAGCAGCAGCAGCAGCAGCAGAGAACCACAGGGACTTTCAGGGGTTCTATAAAGTGAGACTTCATGCAGGGTTACCCTATGACAGCAGGAAGTTACCCTCCTGGTGATGATTTGTAATATTTATTCACATGATCAAATGCCCTAACAAAATGAAAAACTGGATACTTTTATCCTAAAAATAATCCTTATTCTTAAGAAACAGGAAATTGAAGCTGAATGAAGAAAGGGTTCACTGTCATGCTTTCCCTTCCAATCTCCACCCCTCCCCCTGAAAAGCAATCATGAAAGAGAAAGAGATGGGAGAAAAATGGGTGATGGGAAATGGAATTATCAGTACACATAGTGTCAACTTGGAAGGAAGCCTTAATTAACATGCAAGCACTGAATCCTTTTAATGGAATAACCAGAACCTAATAAACAGTCAGTAATGCAATATTAGAATTAGAGATGAGTGTACCTACAAATAATTAGGATTCAAATGGATGTGATTCTTATCCAAATTATCAGAGAGTCTTAACTGGATCACTCACCCTCCAGATAGCATCATTCCATCCCCCAATATACCACAGCCCTCCCAGTTCAGTACACAATGCTCTTCCATTTCTAAACCTTAAAAACAAAAACAAAACGAAACCCCTGCATAACATCTCAGAAATGTTACAGAGCTAATTCTAAAAACTTACTGCCCCAAACCAAGTGCTCTCATCTCATGTTTGCTTGCTCCCTTTCTTGCTTTGTCTGTTTAGCTGGGTTTTATATCAGTAGGAGCATAAAGCTCGCAAAAATTTTCAAAGAATAATGCAATGCAATCCAAGCATCCCAAAGGTGTATTTTATAGGAAATATTGTCATGGTTCCTAAAGGGTATGGATGCCACCTTCCTGTGGCCCCTGAGGTCAGACAGAGATTTTCTCTGCCTTTCTGGAAGAGTATCCTCTGTATTGCCACCTGGTAAATAGGCTGAGTGGAGAAGGCAATGGCACCCCACTCCAGTACTCTTGTCTGGAAAACCCTATGGACTGAGGAGCCTGGTAGGCTGCAGTCCATGGGGTCGTTAAGTCGGACACGACTGAGCAACTTCACTTTCACTTTTCACTTTCATGCATTGGAGAAGGCAATGGCAACCCACTCCAGTGTTCTTGCCTGGAGAATCCCAGGGACGGGGGAGCCTGGTGGGCTGCCGTCTATGGGGTCGCACAGGCTCGGACACGACTGAAGTGACTTAGCAGCAGCAAATAGGCTGAGAATAACCACCCATTTCTCGTGTAAGTCCATGGCATGGATTATACATGACCCATACAAAGTCCTTTTTAGTACTCTGCCAGGAACACAGCAGAGGTTCAGAGGTAATCTTTATAGAGACAAAAAGTCCCCAGATAATGGTTTATGGTCTTAAAAAAGAGACCAGGCCGTTAAAACCTCCCAAGGTCTGCTCCCTTGCATTTAGGGTTTTCATCTTCTTTTCTGCATGAGCCTGTAATGCTGGCCTGCCCGAGCAGAGCCTGTGTTTTGATTATGCACAGCTGGCCAGTAGGAACCAAGTGCCTCCTGGTATTGCACTTAGCCCTCTGCCACCTGTAATTACAGGCTTAACACTTCCATTCTGATGATAATGAAGACGGCAGTAACAGCACCACTGGTAAGGGCTAAGACAGGACAAACAACCTGAAATGCAAAACTTGCCCAAGTAGAGGCCACCTCTCCCTCGTTCTGGGCTCAACACAATAAAAATGATCATCTCAATGGAAGAGGCAATTAAACACTTCCCTGCAGGAAGCTGAAACTAAAAGATTCTTCAAATGGGGGCGGGGGAGGGGAGGTGCTGCTCTAGGGAGTATTTCATGTCTCCTTCACGCTGCAGACTCCGCTTCAAAATATTAACAGGCCATTAAGCACCCAAGATCCTACGAGGGTCCCAAGTGACCAGAGTGTCTTAAAGCTTTGACCTTCTTGCTAGGTTTTTTGTTCTCTCTCTTCTGCTCTCTCTTCCTTGAAGAACTAGAAAGTTTAGTCTTGAACAGGTCACTGGTTTCCATGTTTTATTTGAACTCTGTGGCTCTTTGGTACAAGCGCTCCATCTGTTTGGTAAGACCAGCAGGCTGAGTCCATGGAAGCAGAAGTTAACACTGTCCTTTTTTTTTTTGCCCCGGCCTAATTTGTGATGGTGTCTGAATAGGATCAATTAGAGACAAGGCACGTGAGGAACGACCTGAGCCAGAGAAGCTGAAAGAATGGGGCATCCACTTCCCCACGTCCCTGGGCACTCTCCATCGACAGAGCTTTCAGAAATGTCCCGGCTAGGCACTAAAGTGGTTTTGTGTCCCAAATGGCCTCTCTCTCAAATTAGGAAAATTAATTCAAAAGACAAAATGATAGTGAGCTCCGCTTCTGTCTGAGGACAATATAAGGAGTGAGAGTCAGGAAGCCTCAAGAACAGCAAAGGAAACACATTTCAGTGCATGACAAGGCAGGGCAGTGACACCTCGGTGAGCTCTCAGGAAAGAGGCAACAGGTCCCAGGAGTACCCTGTGGGACTCCTGTGCACCAAAGCCTTTCTCTGTCCCCCTTCCTAAGTCTGAAAGTGAAAGTGAAGTCGCTCAGTCCTGTCCGACTCTTTGCAAGCCCATGGAATGTAGCCTACCAGGCTCCTCTGTCCATGGAACTTCCCAGGCAAGAGTACTGGAGCGGGTTGCCATTTCTTTCTCCAGGGGATCTTTCCGACCCAGGGATCGAACCCAGGTCTCCCACATTGCAGGCAGTTCACCATCTGAGCCACCTGGGAAGCCCAAGTCTGGAAGGGCAGGTACAAACAGTTGCTAATCAGGAAAGGGAGGGGATGTGGGGACAAGGGAGGCAGGGTCAGAAAGCAACAGTGCAGACCTGAGGCAGGGCTCTGTATCCCCTCAAGGGATGCACACAAGATCTCTGAGTTCTTTTGTAGAAATAATTTAGTTCAGTTCAGTCACTCCTGTCCGGCTCTTTCCAACCCCATGGAATGCAGCACACCAGGCCTCCCTGTACACCACCAACTCCCAGAGTTTACTCAAACTCTTGTCCATTGAGTTGGTGATGCCATCCAACCATCTCTTCCTCTGTTGTCCCCTTCTCCTCCTGCCTTCAATCTTTCCCAGCATCAGGGTCTTTTCCAATGAGTCAGTTCTTTGCATCAGATGGCCAAAGTATTGGAGTTTCAGCTTCAACATCAGTCCTTCCAATGAATATTCAGGACTGATTTCCTTTAGGATGGACTGGTTGGATCTCCTTGCTGTCCAAGGGACTCTCAAGAGTCTTCTCCAACACCACAGTTCGAAACTATCAATTCTTCAGCACTCAGCTTTCTTTATGATCCAACTCTCACATCCATACATGACTACTGGAAAAACCATAGCTTTGACTAGACGAAACTTTGTTGGCAAAGTAATGTCTCTGCTTTTTAATAAGCTGTCTAACTTGGTCATAACTTTTCTTCCAAGGAGCAAGCATCTTTTAATTTCATGGCTGCAGTCACTGTCTGCAGTGATTTTGGAGCCCCTAAAATGAATGCTGTCACTGTTTCCACTGTTTCCCCATCTATTTGCCATGAAGTGATGGGACCAGATGCCATGATCTTAGTTTTCTGAATGTTGAATTTTAAGCCAATTTTTCACTCTCCTCTTTCACTTTCATTCTAGTTTTTCTTAGTTTTCTGCCATTAGGGTGGTGTCATCTGCATATCTGATGTCATTGGTATTTCTCCCAGCAATCTTGATTCCAGCTTGTGTACAGTACACAGCTTCATCCAGTCCAATATTTCTCATGATGTACTCTGCATATAAGTTAAATAAGCAGGGTGACAGTATATAGCCTTGACGAACTCCTTTTCCATTTTGGAGTACAACAACACAGTCTGTTGTTCCATGTACCATTCTAACTGTTGGTTCTTATGATAAAGGTTGAACAGGTAATGCATGCCATATAAATAGTGATGACATCATAGTATTTTCAAATCAGTTGCTCATGATTGTAAAGAAAAGAACAATAAACTCATAAGAAAATTATACTTCTATAACAGTATCCTTACCAACAGGACTATGTTTTAAGATAAGTAGGTAGGAAAGTACTTTTTTGATTTGGTGGTTTTAATTATCCTTCTAGATGTGTACAAGACTTATGGATACAACAAATTTGAATATGTAGAATATCCTTGTCCTGTCCCAAACCAGGCAATGAAAAAAGAGGGGTGAGTGCAATGCATGCTATGCCATTGCCACAAGGGTCCCCGGAGACAATCTTTTCCCTACCTGTCTTCTGGGTCAGAAGGACACAACGAGAATGAGGCGGGACAGTGACACCTCCACTGTCTCCTAAATAAAGGCAGAAAACTCAAAGGTTCTGGATCCTTAGAGCCATTCCCCTTCCGTCCCCAACATCTACATCTGCAGTCAACTCAAATTCTGAGAATATGCCAACAGCTTTGATGGATCAAAAGCCATTCAACTTGAAAGACTATAGGTCAAAGCCTATGACAGGCTGGTAACAAATTATTTCATCTATCATTCAACCAACATTCATGGAAGATACAATAAATAAACAAGGACCTACTGTACAGCTCAGGGAAGTATAGTTAATATCTTGTAATAACCTATAATGAGAAAGAACCTGAAAAAGAGACATTTGTGTTCACGTTCCTTACAGTGTGAAGAGGGCTAACAGCCAGTAATAAGTAAACAGGATTATAGCATAGCAATAGCAGCTGTGTTACACAAATTAATGTAAAGTCCCAGTACGCAACGACAGGTACAACGGTGGGGCGTGTCTGCTTTAGGTAGGATGGTTTTCTGTCTGGCACACCATCAAGTTTTTGTGCTCACTGGCAGAATCAAGTTATTCAGTTGGATTCCAAAGATGATTTCTTAATCAATTATATAAATTCTCCCTGACAGCAGCTTCTTTCCTCTGTAAGCCTTTATTCCGAATCAACATACACTCATACCTCCTTTTGCCCCAGATGTAAATATCAGGAGTAGAACAGGGAAGGTACATCTGGGAATACAATGAAATTACACCTAAGGGTTGTTGGTTAAATCAAAGTAGCCTCTCTATTCCACATAGTCAAAGAAATATTGCTTACTGTAGAAAATATGAAAAATACAATGAAGTATCAAGAAGAAAATTAAAATCATAATCTCATCCACCAGAAGGATGGCAATTAACATTTTGGTATGTTCCCTGCATGTTTTGGTGAATCAATTTCTCTTTCTTTCTCTCTCTCTCTTTCTCACTGCTGCTGCTGCTGCTGCTAAGTCGTTTCAGTCCTGTCCGACTCTGTGCAGCCCCATAGATGGCAGCCCACCAGGCTCCCCCATCCCTGGGATTCTCCAGGCAAGAACACTGGAGTGGGTTGCCATTTCCTTCTCCCTCTTTCTCACATACACACACAAACACACAAAGTTCAAGTACACATTCTGGGTTTTATCTTACATTTTCTCTCCTTAACATTACACCATAAGTATATATTCTTAGGTACAACAAAATTTGTTGAAGACACTTTAATAGCTGCACAATATTCTGTCTTATGTTTATACGAGAGTTTAATCAGCCATTTCCATATAAATGGCAACGTAGACTCTTTCCAATTTTTCACTGTTAAGAATGCAGCTGCAATCAGCATTTTTCTATATATTTTTGTCCACACCTCTAATTACTTCTTTAAAATAGATTCCAAGGAGAAATACTGGATCAAGAAAGAGGGTAACAAACATTATTAACACCTTTGCTAAAATTGATGAATTGACTTTCAGAAAAAACCTGGGCAGTATACAATCTTATCAACAGCTTCTGAGAATGTTTAACCACATTCCCAAGGGCACAATTGCATAAAATAAAAAATGATAGATAAAAAATTCTATCTTGCTGCTATTAAACATTTTATTAATTTGTTTATTCACTGAATTGAAAAGGCTTTTCTCTATATATTATTCATTCATACGATTTCATTTCTGTGAATAGGCAAATTCACATAATTTGTCCATTTTCCTAATTTATTGGGATCTTTTTTATAAAATTCATTTATAACAATTTAGCTGGATAAGGAGTCTTCCAGTTACTTAATGGAACATATTTGACTAAGTGATTTCAAAATTACTATAGCATGCATTCTGCAAAACATCTGGTGTTGGGAAATCCAAAAAAGGTAGGTTATCTTCACCACTGGAATTAAATACGAGGAAATGGAAGTGGCTTTGTGCCCTGGTACAAAGAGAAGTCACAGGCAAGTCAATTTTCTCCCTGAGCTAGGAGACCTCGCTACTGACTGGCACTGGCCTCTTGGCCTGTTTTGCTTTTTAGGTTCAGAGCTGAACCCCTGTAGCATGCTCTTGATTTTTCTTCTTGGCACACTCTGGTTCCTAATCCAGTCTAATTTCTTACATTACTTTTTAAAAGTTTTTTAACTAGAGGGTGATTTGTGAGTCAAATATCAGTTTTTCTGAACAATGAAGAACAGGCTATATTAGAATATAACCTTGGAATTGAACAGAGTTCAAATAATATTTGTAATTTAGTATATTTTAGAAGGACCGGGGATATAGGACTTTGGAGTAGTTGTTTAAACTGTATGAGGATGAGTTTTCTCAGCTGTAAAATTATCCGTATTTTGCAATCCAAGGGCCTCCTCCCAGTTTAACAACAAAGTGTCTTGTGGGTTTTGCTGTTGGAAGGTAGGGCTGGATAGAGATAGGATAGAACAGATCACCAGAAACAGGCTGGACACACACTGAATTTTACTTTCATGTGCCTTTTCAGCACGTGAATTCCTAAGAGTATGATAACACGACAGTGGACAAGGAGACGGTTTTCAGTACGAGGCTAGCTAGTTTTTGATTTTGCCAGAAAGGGCTCCCAGGCCATGTTTCTTGGCCTGTTTAAACCAGGATCCTTTTCCTCCAGCTCAACTGGGGGCTTGACTCCTTTGTGCATTTGTTGCAACATGCTATTTTTCTAAAAACTCCAAGTCAAATTTGCTTTATCATCTATACTCTTCTTCTCTCTTACTTTTCTAATTTATCTTTAGAAAATCGCTGACTGGGTCTCAGAGGAGCCAGGGAACAAATTATTGACCTTCTAAAGATGAACTACCTACAGACTCAGAATCAGGGATCCTGGCTGTGGCCGTGGGAGGCGACTGCTGATGGCTGAGAAACCTTCAGAGCAGCTGGTTGCAGAATCTTTTTGTTGACATCTTCAACTGCCTTGCTTAGTATCTATGCAAAAAAGCTTTGGCATCTTTAGACTCTCACTTCTGTTATTGGATGTGATCTTGTCTACCAAGGATAGGGTTGTTGCTGTTGTTTAGTTGCTAAGTTGTGTCTGACTCTTCAGGACTCCATAGACTATAGCCTGCCAGGCTCCTCTGTCTATGGGACTCTCCAGGTAAGAATACTGGAGTGGGTTGCCATTTACTTCTTCAGGGGGTCTTCCCAACCCAGGGATTGAACTCATGGCTCCAGCTTGGCCAGCGGATTCTTTACCACTGAACCACTGGGGAAACTGGATATTAATTGCTTTACAGTGTTGTGTTAGCTTCTGCTATAGAACAACATGAATCAGCTATATTCAGTCCTTGAGTCTGCCTCCCGCCCCCTTCCTCCCACCCCCTAGGTCATCACAGAGCAGTGAGCTGAGCCCCTGTGCTCAGCAACTCCCTAATCACTATCTATTCCACACATGGTAGTCTGTGTATGTCAGTGCTACTTTGCTCTCCAGATGCTGGTGTTTATTTACTGTTGGAGGGTATTAGTCTCAGCCCCTTAAGGGCAATGATAATCATTTTTCATCTCTCCCTCCCCAGTATGTATCACAGGACCTGGTTTGGTGGTGGGTGGAGAATGGGTGAGTAAACAAACAAATATATATTATTGCAAAAGCACAAAGCATTTGGGTGCAATGCTCAAAGGAAGCCGGCACCATTCTGAACTGTTCTTGGTAACAAATATTTTGCTTTGAGGTAAAGATTAGAGCGCAGGAGAAAAGGAATGAAGAGTTCAGAAACAGCCTTCCAGAAACTTATAATGTCAAAGGAAACAATGTTCCCAAAGAGCTATCAAGAAATAAGAGTAACCCAATTATACTTGCAAAATATCTCACAAAATCCTAAAATATTACCGTCAGTCATAGGTTTTCATAAGAAATATAATCCTTAAACCTTGATCTGTATTTTCCCTAAGGAAAACTAGAGGATAATCATGAATCCGAGGTTGTTTTCTAAGGATTTAAAAGCAAGATTTAGAAGCCTCTGCACACACTGGGTTACAGGGCCCAGATTTTCATTCCTAGAGTTCAAACTTCTGATGTGTTTTTTTCAAGCATTCGTGGAATTATTCCTACTTTGGGGTTTTATCAAGGTCATTTAGATGTCACCCTCACTTTATGATCCCTGCACACTTCTGAGTAACACAGGTATGTTAGGCGCTAAGAGTAGGATGGATTTCCACCATGGCCTGATCCAGCTGTATTTGTAATGTTTACCATCCTAAGATTTAGCAGTCCGCGAGGAGGGCATCCTTCCTATCTACAGGTTACTCGGTTGCCCTAGGCTCTTTGCTACCAATATACATTGGAACATAAAGTCCTTTTAGTCTAGGATGGAAAGAAACCTAAACTTGGAAACCTAGACATCAAATCCTATGATACATTTGTAATAAGTTAATTATTAATTCATTTATTATTCAACAGCAGTTTTGAGTACCATGTAAATGTCTGGCCATGGTCTAATAAGCAGGATGCTCAACTGAGTGACCTGTGTATCAACAGTGTGATAAACATCAGACCAACGTCTGTGTTTTCTTACCACCAGTCTAGTGCCCTTTCCACTATGAGAAACTGTGCTTTCTTCAGATTTTTTTTTCTATTTTAGACTAATTGTCTATTTAAGAGAGAAATATTCAACAGAAACTTCATTCCACCTGTATGAAGACTATGACATGAATGAAATAGATTCTTGTATCTCATGGTGGAAAAAAAAGGGTCCTAGCAAGCAATTTCAAACACACAGTATTTTTCCTCCTCCTACTATCAGCTTTCTTTCAAATATGGAGTCCCAAGACCATATTTAGGAAACATCAGAATTCCTAACACCCCTCTAGCCCTTTCCTTCACTTTCCAAAAAATCCATTTTGGGGTGTGTGTGTGCTCAGTCATGTCTGACTCTTTGTCAGCCCACCAGGTTCCTCTGCCTGTGGAATGTTCCGGGCAAGAATCCTGGAGTGGATTGCTATTTCCTATTCCGGGGGATCTTCCCAATCCAGGGCTCAAACCTGTGTCTCTTACATCTCCTGCATTGCCACATAGGCTCTTTACCACTAGCCCTGTTTGCTGTCACTTTAAGGAACCAATCTGAAAAGCAGGCATTTTCAGGGATGGAAATTTATGTTAGGATAGCCATCTTCATCTGAGCAACTGATAATTTTCCAGTCTTATTCCTAAGAGGGGAGTAGATATAAAATACACTCAGAAAGTAATGAGACAAGTATTTACATATAGTGCCAGAAAACCAGCCTTGTTACCTTAGACTTTGCATGGCCTAATTCCTTAAGGGGATCCTAAGAGATGATGCCAGAGACACAGCTGTGGACACAATGCTCAGGATAATTTCACCACCTGGGAACCAAGTGCCCCAAAGCTTCATATTAAGATGCATGAAGGGTAGCAGAGACATGATTAGTCATAAATCAGGGCCAGCATATAAATGGCCAGGCTTCAGCATATCCTCCAGCTCAAAGAAACGACATGAGGCAGGCTAAGGGGAAAAGATTGGAAACAAATCCCATAAGTCTTCTACACCAGTAGATACAATGGTTGAAAAGGCATCAGTAAAACCAAGAAGCCATGTCCATGAGGGCACTCTGAATCCACAGAATAAGAAAGAATTTAAGTGTGTGACAAAGGGAAGATGAAGGCCGGCCTAATTAATACCACTGGACTCAATGGCTGATAGCTCGTGCGTTGTGTGTATACCAAGTGGTCATGCCCTTTATTTCCAACGTGAGATTCGGCATCACAGTGCTTCCAACAGGCTTGGGCTCTTGAAAAAAAGATTTGAATCACCATCTTCATTTATAAAATGTGAACTTTCAGGAGATGAGGATAACATCTCTCATAAATGTTAAACATAATTAGAAACAGTCTCTATATAATTTTCTTTAAAAAAATTACTATGTGTAGAAAATTACCATGACTGCTTTTGAAAGCCTCGGATATTTATTTATTAAGGCAGGACCCCAATTTGCAAATAAACAAATTATCAGCAGTCATCATTTTTTTAAACAAATGGGCTACCCTGTTATAAGAGTTCAGAACACATAATAAACTAAGTCATATAAAAATATTTTCCTTCAATGTTAGATGATAAATTATTGCATTTGAATTTCATCATGTACAAGGGTTGAAAGTTTTATATGTACATTGACATAGACTAGAAATGGTAACACATAACATTTACAAAGCTCTTTCATACCTGTGAACTACTTTAGATCTATCTTTATAGAATCATAGAATGTTAGCCTCATAAGGGAACCCTTAAAAGATAAGAAACCTAAATAATGACATACAACTACTTCCCAGGTGGCTCAGTGGTAAAGAATCCACCTGCCAGTGCAGGAGACATGAATTCGATCCCTGGGGTGGGAAAATCCCCTAGAGAAGGACATGGCAACCACTCCAGTAATCTTGCCTGGGGAATCCCATGGACAGAGGAGCCTGGTGGGCTACAGTCCATGGGGTCACAAAGAATCAGACACCACTGAGGGACTGACATACACTTAGTCTTAAACCCAGTACAAGAGTATCGATCAACTTTGCCATGTAGCTCCTTGACGTAAGTTTATGCTGGAAAGTAGTAAAGGGTACTGTTGCCTGGAGAATCCCATGGACTGAGGAGCCTGGAAGGCTGCAGTCCATGGGGTCGCTAAGTCGGACACAACTGAGTGACTTCACTTTCACTTTTTACTTTCATGCATTGGAGAAGGAAATGGCAACCCACTCCAGTGTTCTTGCCTGGAGAATCCCAGGGACGGGGAGCCTGGTGGGCTGCCGTCTATGGGGTCGCACAGAGTCGGACATGACTAAAGTGACTTAGCAGCAGCAGCAGCAGGAAAGGGTAGCCCTTGGATCCAGTCAGATACCTGGACCCTGCTGGTAACCTTCCATCTCTTTCCACAATCTAAGCATGAGAAGGTCAGAGAAACGTTTATTGGTTTAATCTATTACCTGTCTAGATTTCTCCCATTTGATTTCATTTCCTTTTAGTTTTAAGATAAGTCATGTCATCTGAGTCCATTTTCTAAAGAGTAGTCTCTGTAATAATTTTGATGTAACATAATGACCTGACATGAAACAAACAAAAAAAAAAGACTTGAGACCATGAGACAAAGCAGTATGAAAATAAGATGATGAAACCCGTAAAATCTAACCCACAATTCCAGACACAATCCTATCAGCTTCCCTTTGGCCCCTTGTTATGTACTTCTGTCTGTTGCTCAAACCTGCCTTTGCCTTGATTAAGTTCTGTAGAATTTTAAAAAGAAGGAAGAGTTTTAAAAAGTACTATTTTTACATGCAAATAAAAATGTATGGTCAACACTGTCATATTTCATTAGGAAGTCTGTAAAATGAAATCGGTGAAGAGAATATCAGATTTGACAATTGGAAGATCATTAACATTTCCTAGAATAGAATCGGCAAGGTGACAGAGATACCCAATTATAGTGGATAAAGAAGGGTAGGTTGTTCTAAGAAGGAAATAAGAGATTGGAAATGAGGTAGTAAATAAAGGAGAGGCTGGGGCCAAGAGATATTTTTGTTTTGTTGTGAAGTGACAGTGGCATGTAAAGTCTGTGGGGAAGAATCCCAAAGAAATCAAGATATTAGTAATTCAAAAAAATTAAGAAAAATTTGAATAACTGATGGAATATTGCATAAAAAGGAGAAGGGCACAGGGACAGAAATTCTGAATGAGAAAAATGAAAATCTGATTCTACAATGCTGGCGAAAAGGGAGTGAAGGTGGGGGATGATATATAGAAGGGTTGATACTTGGAGATGGGTAGATGCAAACCTCAGTTTCCACTACAAAATAGGGTAGACAGCTCTTTTAAAAGTTAATACAAGCTGTTTACAAAAATGCGACCTGAAAATGGTCAATGTAATGAGAACACCCGGTCCAGTGTTAAGGATGCCCAGAAAAGATAGAGACCATAGATTTGCAGAAGCAAAAATTCAGATTAAACAGATGAATGTCTCTGGAAGGTAGGGTATAGACCCCCAGAAAGCAGGTGGTGGGTTTGACTGAAAGATGCAGTGTGAATGTTCCCATAAGGCCAAAGGAGCAAGAATTTTAGGATGGGAGAAAAAAGGAATAAAGTGGGCCCTATCAGGTGCCATCTGGGTAGAAAGGAAATATAGAAAATTTTTCATAAAAATAGAGGGATTCCGGTGCTTAGAAATAACAAGATAAATAACAGAAGTATGAGAGGATAAGACAACATGTTTAAGAAGTAAAGGAGGTGTTATTAATAATTGTGTCATGATAACAAGCATAATAGGGCTAATCCAGTTATGGTTTAGTTCAATACATAAAGTTAAATATATGGTACCTGTGTATTTGGAATATACAAAACCAGACTCAAGGGTGTACAGAAGATGGTCACTGGACTTACAGAGATCAAGGTACTTGATTGATCTTGAGGCTGGTCCATGATGAAAGGAAGAGTTGAGATAAGAATGCGCGTGCACTGTGCTGCAAATGCTCTGTGGACTTAGGAGAGGGCTGAGGTGGTTGGCGAACACCTACAAATAAGGTTGGGATGTATTTGACAGCATGGCAGGAATATCAAAGAAAGCGCGAGGGACGGAGCTGGAAAAGTGCAGACTGGGAAGCGATTATAAAGATCCCCAACTAACAAGGATTATACAATAATTCTGTGCCTTGTGGTAGCTGGAAACTAGGAGTTTAGAAAGGGCACAGTTTCATCATATATACATTGAGAAATATAAAAGGCACCAGTCTCAGAACATTTTGAGGATCAGACTCTCTTTTCTAAAACAGGTAACCTGGTATGAAGGGGAGAATATGCTTATCACACATACACTTCATACCACCAGGGTTTATTGCAGAGTCTAAGTTTTTATTATAGCATCTAATGGGTAGGAAGGAAGAAAGCTCTGACAGCTTAAGTGTGCATTTTGTATGCTGATAGTTGTCCCATTGGGCTCACAGGAAAAGAAGTTTCAAGCTATGGTCTTTTAGCACAGTTCATGAGAATACAATCATTGTCCTAGTTGTTACTACTATACTCTTTCAGAATAGGTAACATTTCAAGTATGAAGGCTACTGTAGCTGTGATATCAATAAGAAGCACTGCTGCTGCTGCTGCTAAGTCCCTTCAGTCGTGTCCGACTCTGTGCGACCCCATAGATGGCAGCCCACCAGGCTCCCCCGTCCCTGGGATTCTCCAGGCAAGAACGCTGGAGTGGGTTGCCATTTCCTTCTCCAATGCGTGAAAGTGACGAGTGAAAGTGAAGTCGCTCAGAAGCACTGCTGCTGCTGCTGCTAAGTCGCTTCAGTCGTGTCCGACTCTGTGCGACTCCAAAGATGGCAGCCTACCAGGCTCCGCCATCCCTGGGATTATCCAGGCAAGAACACTGGAGTGAGTAGACCTTGTTAAATTAAAAAAAAAAAAATCTAACTATATTAACACAGTCAAGGTGAAAACACTCAGAAGAATTTTTTAATACGATATAGGTGTACCTGATTGCATTGAAAAATGGATTTCTGCCATCAATTATTAGATTAGTCCTTATCAGAAGTCACCATGTGTTGCTTAACTAGAAAATCTCACAAAACAATATTAGTCATTGATCAGAGGCTATCATGGATACAACTCACCACGGCCAATGAAATTCACCATGACAATACCTGTGCTCTGCAGAGCTTTGTTCAGGTTTCATTACCTACTCCCACTGGAGCAATATGGAATTGTGCACTTGTGACGCTGGCCAATCAATACCATGTGCTACTCTGGGTAATAACGTCTGTACTTCAAGCCACAGAGCTGCCATCACAACAATTACTCTCTGCCCTGGCAATTCCTCAAGAGCTATCCATTGTCAAAACCTGTGAGCCTTTGGAACCTGACGCTGATAGTTGGCACAGGAAGAACTCATCTACATTTTAAGACCCCAAATATATTTCTGGGTAATTATACAGAAGTGACTCAACAACTGTTCATTGACTATGAGTGGAAAGTGATGTGTGGGATAGAGAGAATTAACTTTATAGTCTTGCTCAGGGAAAAATTATACCTATAAAACTATATTAAAAAGCCCATATCTATGAGACAAGCTTTGTATGTAATAGAAAAAATGTGGCAGATGTTCATGAGGAGGGGCCTGGGGCAGGGGCGACTGCAGGCAGAAATAAAGAAGGTAAGACTTATTTAAACTAGATGTGGGACAATGGGATTTCAGTTAGAAATCATGGAGGGAAGAACAATGTGTGTGTGTGTGTGTGTGTGTGTGTGTGTGTGTGACAGAGAGAGAGAGATCTACCAAGCAGTAACTTATAAAATGTTCACTGTATTTCATGATGTGGCTTTTTTTTTCCCCCACATAAACAGATTACTCCAAGGCTTGAAATTATAGACTCATCATTCAAAAGGAAGACTAAAAATACATTGCTCTACTCTCAATTTATACATGAGGCAACTCAAGACTCATGGATTTATCTAGAGTGATACAGACACTTCAGTGAACAGAATTAACACCATTCTGTGAATAAACTAAAACCCACTGAATTGTACAAGTTAAGTGGGCGAATTGCAGGGGGAGTTGTGAATTATATCTCAATAAAGCTGTTTTTAACAAAGGACAGAATTAGGGATATGGGACAAGAGTCTCTGTCAACTGACTGCCAAATCAGAGAATAAAAAAATAATAAGTAACACCCTAATAATAATAATCAAACCCTAATAATAACCCTTTATTTTGGGGGGCTCCAAAATCACTGAAGATGGTGATTGCAGCCATGAAATTAAAAGACGCTTATTCCTTGGAAGGAAAGTTATGACCAACCTAGACAGCATATTAAAAAGCAGAGACATTACTTTGCCAGTAAAGGTCCATCTAGTCAAGGCTATGGTTTTTCCAGTAGTCAGGTATGGATGTGAGAGTTGGACTGTGAAGAAAGCTGAGCGCTGAAGAATTGATGCTTTTGAACTATGGTGTTGGAAAAGACTCTTGAGAGTCCCCTGGACTGCAAGGAGATCCAACCAGTCCATCCTAAAGGAGATCAGTCCAGGATGTTCATTGGAAGGACTGATGTTGAAGCTGACACTCCAATACTTTGGCCACCTGATGCAAAGAACCAACTCATTTGAAAACACCCTGATGCGGGGAAAGATTGAAGGCAGGAGGAGAAGGGGACGACAGAGGATGAGATGGTTAGATGGTATCACCGACTCAACGGACATGGGTTTGGGTAAACTCCAGGAGTTGGTGATGGACAGGGAGGCCTGGTGTGCTGCAGTCCATGGGGTTGTAAAGAGTTGGACACGACTGAGCGACTGAACTGAACTGAACTGAATAACCCTTATGAGATCGTCCATATAGCTCAAATGGTAAGGAATCTGCCTATAACACAGGAGACCTAGGTTCGGTCCCTGGGTTGGGAAGATCCTCTAGAGAAGGGAATGGTGACCCACTCCAGTATTCTTGTCTGGAGAATCCCATGGACAGAGGAGCCTGGCAGACTGCAGTCTGTGGGATCACAAAGAGTTGGATATGATTAACTGACTAACACGGCACTACTAATAACCCTTATACTAATAGAATGCCAGGTAGCAAAAGTTCAAAACATATAAACTTTACTACTGCATCAAACTTCAGAATGCCCATCTTTCTTATCCCTCAGATACTATCAAATGCAACTATCTTTGCCATGCATGTTGAGTCTGATAACAAAGTTTGGGAAATTCACCAATTAAAAAGCTACTTTTTATTTGTAATTTCCTCTGAACCCCTGACATTTTGATTAGCAAATTCACAAATGATCAAAGACACCTGAAGATAAAATAACAATGATTTCATAATTCTTCCTCCCAAAAGCACTTGGACAAGTATACTGGCACCACCCTGCTGCCATCAATGCTGCTACCCCAGTCAAATCTAGGGCGGCGGGGAGTCAGACACCGTCTCCTCGGCTGGCTCAGAGAAAATGACTGAACAGATGCCCTCAGTTCCACAGCAATTTCCATGGCCACGCAGGATTTCCAAATATGATCCCAGCATGCAACCACCCCTAACCCGATTCCCTCACAGTTGGCTGAGGGGCAGGGACTTGGAGGATGCTTCAGGTCAACTTGTGGTCTAAGAGCAGCGAGGTTCACAGCTGTTCAGTGAGTTTGTAAATATCACACTCCGCCCTCCTCACCAAATTTTGAAACCGACATCTCCAGATTCTATATAATCATGGAAGATTTTCCTGACAAGTATGCTGTAATTCTGTGAATTTGTTTTCCCTTTAAAGTGTTTTTTTTTTTTCTCTTTTTTACCCTTGGGAAAAAAGAGTAAACACATTCACTCAGTTATTTATTTATGCATTTATCCAAGGACATATCCAATAGCACATGATTCGGTCCCATCCTAAGGATACTCACATCACTTTATTTCCTAAACCCTGGAAGGGTCCCTTAAGACCTTAATCTTTCCTGTAGTTGAAAATCTGTATTTTCAAGAACCACAAGTTACACAGCAGAATAAAAGTGAGCCAGAGTTGCCAACAAGGTTGGAAAAAATAACCAACTCTGTAGACCATAATCTGATAATCAAGATACCCACAGTGTTGTGCTCCTCATTAAATCAGATAAAAAAAAAATAGAGAGGGAAATCTCACCAGTTCATCCTCCCTAAAAGCAATTAGGTACTATTTCTCACAATAGGTCATCTCTGATGCAGATATATTCTTTAATGAAGCAGAAAAATTAATATTTTTCTCCAAAGTTAAAGGATGAAAGAGAATCACAGTAAGCAATTTCCTAGGAGCTCAACATCACTGGATCAAGTACAAATGCTGGGTCTTTTTGAACACAGAGCATTTCAGATTGTTCAAAAGCTGACTGCTATAACTAGGCAGAAGGAATCGTTTGGTTGGTTTTAGAGAGTAAAACATGCACTCATTCCCTAAAATAGGTGTTTTTCCAATGTATATTTGGCTTTGGGATTTGAAGGAAGCTTACTAAAATTCCATCTTAAGAAAAAACTGTCTTGTATTTTATGGAAACCTCACACACATAGTAAGGCTACAGTAAAGTCCTTGATGGCTTGTTGCTGCTCAGGGATGACGTATTATACCTCTCAGCTGTATTATATCTCATATATAATGTATTATATATATTATATCTCCTTGCTCTTAATTTCTAATGGCTTTATTACTTCCTAAAGGATTTCCATTGAATTGAGGGAATCACTTCATGGTAGCAGCAGTGGCAGTACACAAGACACCCGATTCAAACTATGCTCCTAAATTGATTTTTCCCTTTATTTAAAAACTAGATCCCCTTTCAAAGCTGAGTATGGTAGATGACCTTATTGTAAGAGTGTGAATTCAAATTAAACACAAAGCCAAGAGCAGATGATACCCTTTAATGATGATGAAGAGAAACACAGAGAAATGTAAGAAGGTGTCTGTTATATCCAAAATAGATTCTCAATCATACTTCCAAGAATGTCTTCCAGAAGGTTTAACCAGCTGTTCCTCAATGGAACCTCTTGGATCAACGATTAGATTTCATATTCAATTTTTATGTTTAGTAGTATGGCATTTGCAAATTCTCTATTTAACAATACACTTGCTCCTAAAACCTTTTAAACTCTGTACTGAAAACCCTTTTTCTGAGCACTGAATGCATGGACCAGTGGTAGCATGAAGGCATATTTGGAGGAAAATTTTAAATAGAAGAAATTTTTAATGGAATTTCTTGATAAATACACACATTAAGAATGTTTGCATGTATGATTTAAAATGACTATATCTTCAAAGAGTGAAGCATCCTTACAATTACATGTCTATTTCTAATAAAGAGCATAATGTGGGATCATGCAGGACTCAGAAGGATTTCTATTCTACTATTTATCTGTTAATCTAAACACATCCACTGCCCAGATTAGTTAATAAATATGATCTATTTCTCTTCCTTCACTTCTCTTCTTCAACCAAAAACTAGGATATCAGGTAGTAACCCAAGCTTTACAGGACGTGTGGAGCAGAGTGATAGAGCTAAATGGATTTCATAATAGCTAATCCCAAAGCCTGAGACCAAAGGCACAACAGAAAGACCTGATCAATCCTGTTCTGTCTCCAGAATAAAATATCATCTGAACCTCAGTGTCCTGAAGTTACCCGTACACTTAGATCCAGCACTCTGCAAACACTGAGAATTCTGTGCCTGGCAGGGCTTCAGGGCCCAAGTCTATTCTCCTTCTAGAGGGAAGAAGACACAAAAAAATAGCCAGAGTTAATCAGAAGCACACATACATATTCTAAGAGGGTAAAGTGAGGAAAAGTCTGCTGCAATGGAAAGAATGACTCAAAGCTTCATGAATGCCAGGGTGTTTGACCTGGGTGTTGAGATAAAAGTGGTATTTGGGAGATAAAATCAGGCGCACGGATAGCATCTTGTTACTGGGGGCTGCAAATAAAGGCCACATTAGCGTGAGATAGATTGCATGGGACTGCCAGGGCCCACAGATGTTGACTTCATGGGC
Source organism: Bos javanicus (assembly GCF_032452875.1). NCBI lineage: Eukaryota > Metazoa > Chordata > Mammalia > Artiodactyla > Bovidae > Bos > Bos javanicus. The sequence goes on along the minus strand of NC_083891.1, from coordinate 52,110,036 downwards.
TCACTGAATCAGAATACCTGGGAAGCTGGTGGAAAACATTTAGATTCTATATTTTTCTAGCTCTGTAAGTGTGAGGCAGGGTCAGGAATTTGCTGCACAGACATGTCAGGGGTTAGCACATGTGGACAGAGAATGAGATAAGTAACACTGAAGACGCAGTTTGCACCAGCTCAGAAAGGGTGTTGGAAGTGCAAGGAGTTTGGGTTTTACTCTGCAGATGGAATAGAGTTTTTATATATGTACATATATATATGTATATATACATACACAGTTATTTATTTGGCTGTGCTGGGTCTTGGTTGCGGCACGCGAGATCTCTAGTTGTGACATGTGAACCCTTAGTTGTGGCATGCGCGATCTAATTCCCCAGCCAGGGATGGAACCTGGGTCCCCTGTGCTGTGAATGTGGAGTCTTAAGACTAGACCACCAAGGACGTCCCAGGAATAAGGATTCTTGGTTACTCTAAAGACCCTTACTATCAGGAACATTGAATTGCCCATTTGTGAACTTAGGGATAAAACTTCTGAGTAAAAGATGAGAGATACAAAGCCATGTGCCCACACACACACCCACACACCTCCATACACAGACACACATAACCAGAAAGTTTACAACGTTAGCAATAATAGTTATATGACTATTTCAATTGCAATGGTTTTCCTCTTATATGACAATGTAGAGTTGATCCAGAGGGAGGTATGGGATGAGTTATCCACCTAGAGGTTGAAGGACTCTAAAGGCCTCTCATCTCTATCACTGACTTGGACAAATTAAACTTATTGGTGCCTCGGTTTCCTCCCAGGTGAGAAAACGATAAAAAAGAAAAGGCTGGTAAGTATCAAACAGATAGCAAGAATCACAAGAAAAAAGTAAGTAGGAGGCTTCCAAATATTAGTATGGAGTCTGTAAAACCCCATATTATACGGAAAGGCATATTCAGCTAAGTGTTTCCAGGGGATATGTTCTGACTCCTGAGTTTTAGGGAGATAATCCCATTGTCAATCCCTTTTCATTATTTTTTTATTATTATTAAAATGTGTAAATGGGGCCAGAGCTTTCCTGGGACTCATTGCTCTAAGAGAAGCCCAGGTCCCAGCGGCGACTAGCAGCTAATCCCTCCCCTCCCACAGCCACAAAGATGAGAGCAGATGCACAGAGGAAAGAATCAGCAGCTTATCACAGAAAATCTAATTTACAGTAAAAGAAGAACATGCGCCAACATAAAGCCTCAGCTGGAGAAGAATCTTTCTCAAAAACCTATTTAAGACCTATCCTCATATGTTGAAAATATTTACAAGTTACCAGTCTTTCATTGAGGTCCCCATGAAGTGCTGGCTGTCTGCACGACCATGCTTTGCCCTGCCACTGGGGTCTCCCCAAGAGAAGAGCCGTCAGTCCCTGGCACGGTGCTGATTTATGATCATAACCATCAATCGTGTGCTACTAACTACCGCTTCAAACCCATTTCCCCACATCATTTAGGTTCATAGGAGTAAACATTAAATTTATCCTCTTGGTATCATTTAGGGTTTTTTTTTTTTTTCTCTCCTGTCCCCAAAGTCATGAACAGCTGGATTCTGTTCTTTGGCCCTCTCTACCATCTGACATGAACAGACTACTGTCATTTAATAGTTGATGAGGATCAGGAGGCCAGAAAAGTCCAAACATGATCCACCTAAATAAGAATTAAATAGCACACTGCAGTCTGGGAATTGAATTTGCTCAATTCATTCTCATAAAGCAATGCAAAGTAGCTATTTTTAACCCTCATTTTACAACTGAAGAAATCAAGGCCCAGAGAGGTTAAGTAATTTGCTTAAGATGTCAGAGTTAATTTGTGGCAGTGTCAGAACTGTGACAGGTGATGTCTGAAAGAAGAGGAGGCAAGGAAGAGACCTGCAAAAGTCATTCCTTTCAACCTGCCTAGTCCAACTTCGCAGCTGACCTCCAAGAGTCTATGTGGTTTTCTCTCACATGAGATCTGATTTTCCAAGCTCCTCAACGCAGGGAGATAACCCTTGATTCCCCAGCAGGTGTCACTGTGGTGTATGCATGAGCATCCTTTACTCAACCCAGAAATTGCACTCTCTACCCTTGGTACATAGAGCTAGTGGAAGTAGGTTATTTGAAAAGTAGATATTTTCCGATCTAATTCCTAGGTTTGTAGGCAAAGAAATCTGAGCACAGAAACATGACTTGTCCAGGATCACGTGCCTATGGACACTCAAGACTCGAAGATGAAGCCCCTGAGATCCATGGTTCAGGACCATTCTTTAATCAGCTCTGCCTTGACACTGCAGTTCTAACTGATGTTTAAGGTTCTTTATCTCCAACAACACCTTCCACAATTCTCTACCTTTTTGAGCGTGGGAAGAAAACATATAGAAGGAAGCATTAAAAATATATTGTTTTGGGGACTTCCCTGGCAGTGCAGTGGATAAGAATCTGCCTGCCATTGCAGGAGTCACAGGTTTGATCCCTGATCTGGGAAGATTCCACATCCATGGAGCAACCAAGCGACTACTCAGCCTGCATGCTGCAACTACTCAAGCCTGTATACCAAGAGCCTGTGCTCTGCAACAACAGAATCCACGCAAGTGAGAAGCCCCTGACCTGCAACAAAGGATAGTTCCCACTCTCTGCAACTACAGAAAGCCTCACAAAGCAATGAAGACCCAGTGTGGCCCAAATAAATAAAATAGAAAGTGAAGAAGAAATGTCTACCATAGGGTAGCAATGAGCTTGGCCAGACAGTGAAAACCTGAAAAAAGAGGGCAGAGTGGGTTAAACTGGGTCTCCCCCAAGTGATACGTTCAAATCCTAATCTGCAGACCGGGGAATATAAACTTACTTGAAATGGGCCTTTTCCCCCATTTCCCTCCAGTGTAGTAAGCTGGACGTAATCAAGTTATGATAAGGTCACACTGGATCAGGGCAGGCCCTGAACTGAATGACTGATGTCCTCATATCAAGCGGAGGGGAGGCACAGAGAGGAGAGAAGGCTCTGTGACTGGATGCGGAGACTGGATCATGCAGCCACAAGCCAAAAAATGCCAGAGTGCTGGGAGCCACCGGACTGGAAGAGAGTCAAGAAAGGGTTCTTCCCACCCTCTTATACTGTTGGCGGGAATGCAAACTGGTGCAGCCCCTCTGAAAAAGAATATGGAGGTTCCCCAAAAGGCCAAAAATAGAGTGGCCATATGATTCAGCAATCCTGGGCATATATCTGGAGAAAAAGAAGGTTTGAAAGGATACATGCCCCTCAGTGTTCATTACAGTACTATTCACAATAGCCTAGACATAGAAACAACCTAAACAGCCACTAATAGATGAATGGATAAAGAAGATGTAGTGTGTATGTATATATGTGTATATATGCAAAATTGGAATATTACCCAGCAGTAAAAAAGAATGAAATAATGCCATTTACAGTAAGATGGATGGACCTAGGGCTTATCATACTAAGTCAGACAGAGAAGACAGATACCATGATATCACTTATATGTGGAATCGAAAATATGAAACGAATCAGCATATCTACAAAACAAAAATGGACTCACAGATGTGATGCACCTAGAGTCTGTCACACAGAGTAAAGTAAGTCAAGAAGAGACAAATATCACATACTAATTCATACATATGGAATCTAGAAACACAGCACAGATGAACCTATTCCTAGGGCAGGGCTAGAGGGCTGGAGACGCAGATGTGGAGGATGAACACGTGGACACAGGGCAGGGAAGGGGAGGGCGGGCGAGTTAAGACAGTAGCACTGAGATACGCACACTACGCTGTGTGAAAGAGACCACAAGAGGGAAGCTGCTTAGAGCACAGGGGCTCGGCTCAGCGCTCTGTGGCGACCCAGAGGGGTGGGGTTGGGGCTGGGAGGGAGGTCCAAGAGAAAGGGGATATATGTGTACATATAGCCAATTCACTTTGCTGTACACAGAATCCGACGTAACATTCTAAAGCAACTACACCCAATAAAGATCAGACTCACACAAAATAGGCTGCGGTTGTCGAGAAGGAGATGTGGGTTAAGGGAGGGTAGGAACGGGAGCTGGAATTAGCAAAGGCCAACTATTATATACAGGATGGAGAGGCAGCAACCTTCTGCTGTATAGCACACAGAATCATATTCAAAGCTCTGTTGACAAATCACAATGGAAAAGCATATAGATATTTTTACTTCCCCTTTAACCCACTGGTTGTTCAGAAGTGTGCTGCTTAGTTTCTAGGCAACTGTAGATTTTCAAACTTTCCTCTTGTTGATTTCTAGTATTGTATCATTGTGCTCAGAAAAGATAGTTAGTGTAGTCTCAGTCTTCTTAAACTTTCTGAGACCTGTTTTCTGTCTATCCAATTATCTATCCTGGTGTATATTCTTTGCACTCTTGGGAAGAATGTGCATTCTGCTGCTGTTGAATGGAATTTTTTTCAATGTTTGTTAATTCCATTTGTTCTTGAGTATAATTCTATTCCATTGTTTCCTTGCTGATTTTCTATCTGAAGGATCTATTCATTGCTGACAGCGGAAGTCCCCTGTTATTAATATGGGCTTCTCTGGTGGCTCATTGGTAAATAATCTGCCTGCCAAGCAGGAGGTGTGAATTGGATCCCTGGGTTGGGAAGATCCCCATAGAGAAGGAAATGGCTATCCACTCTAGTATGCTTGTCTGGGAAATTCCATGGACAGAGGAGCCGGGCCAGCTACAGTCCATGGGGTTGCAAAGAGTCAGACATAACTTAGTGATGGGGCACAGACATATGTATAAAGATACATACATATATGTGTGTGTGTGTATAACTGAGTCACTTTGCCGTACTGAAGAAATTAATACAATATTGTAAATGAACTATACATCAATAAAATTAAAAGAAAAAAGAAAGGGTTCTTCCCAAGAGATTTCAGAGGGAATGCCTTTACTTCACATCCTTAATTTAGAAAATTGTGAGAAAATAAATTTGTGTTTTAAAGCCACTCAGTTTGCTATGTATTTTGTTAAGAGCAGCCCTAGGAAACTAATACAGAGTTAGGGAAGTACATTTCTGTTGGGGGATAAGTGACTCTTGGCCAGGGGACTGATCTCCCTGGCAGGGTGATCTCTAAAGAGGAAAAAATGCCTCCATCTCCCCATCCCACCCACGGAATGTCTCAAAAGTTTATCTAGTCAACTCTCTTCATCCTGAGACCATGGGCATCATGAAGTTTTCTTTTTGTTTGGGCTTTTTGCTTTGTTTCATTTTACTATCATGGGGCTTCCGCTGAAGGCCTGTCTACAGGGAAGGAAGGTACACGTTGGGCCAACACAACATTCTGAGGTGCATCAGTGACATTTCTCATCACAGCAACACATCTGTATACTTCGCTGATACAAGTATTCCCTTGAGAGACGGATCCGCTGATGCGCTAAGTCAGGTTTGCAAGCTCCCAAAGCCGAGCACCTAACTTCTGACACTGGTAAGTGTCACCTTCCTGAGAAGCTTCTTGGGAGAAAACCACTGGGTTTTCTGCTTAGCGCACCATTTGCACCATACATCTTTCTTCTTTGAAACTTCTACAGAAGTGATTTCACTTCCTTCTGGCCCCTTCACCATCATTTTCTAGTTAATTGAGGTTATTTCATTATATACTTTCCACCTGTTTTCCAAAACACTAAGCTCCATCTTGGCCACTTATTGCCTGATTGGCCTTGGACATGACAATGAGTCCCTCAGAACTGTGGCTTCCCTACTGATAAAATGGGCAGACTAAGATCATTATTCTTTTAGTCTGCTCTGCCTGTCTTACTCAGTTCATGTTGGAGTCAAGTAAATCATTATGTGGAAATAGCGTTAAAGTTTAAAAAAGAAGTACTTTAGTGTTACTACTATAATCATTAATTTGATTTTTCAGCCACTCCGTTTCTTCAATTTTATCAATCTTATAACAAAGCAGAACCTTTGATGCAAGACACCCTTAACATCTCCACATGTTTATAGCATGTTCATCCATCAAAACTCAACTTGAATGTTACCTCTGCCATGAACATTTTACTCAATCCTCAGTCCTCTTCCTACTGTTTCATACAATAGGTGTTTGTATATGTGTTCTTCTCCAAACTCAACCATTAAATCCTTAAGGGCAGGAACCAAGTTTTTTCTTTATATCATCGGGGAACTCGATGCCTTTCACATGCGTCCTCAGACACGCTGACTGACTTAAAGCAATAAACATTTATTATCTCACAGTTTATGCGACTCAGGAATCTGAGCAGGGTTTAGCCCAGTGTTTCTGGTTCAAGGTCTCTCCTGAGGCTGCGGTCGAGGTGTCAGTCAGGGCTACACTCAACTGAAGGCTTATTGGCCTGGAAGATGTGCTTCTAAGCTTCTTCTCATGGCTGTTGGCAGGAAGCCTCAGTTCCTGGCCATTCAGGGTCTCTTCACAGGGCAGCCCCCAACATGTCAGCTGGAGTGACTCTCTCCCCGAGAGACGCCATATTGCTTTTACGATCTCATCTCCAAGTCACACACGATCATCCTGCTTTCTTCTATTCGTCAGAAGTGAATTAGAAAACCCAGCTCACACACAACAGGGGAGAATTATATGAGTGTGAATAGCAGGGGACAAGGATTACCGGGGACCACTGTGGAGGCTGGCTACCACAATGACTGAAGGGATGGATATGTCATGTTTACCTTTAATTTACTTCCCACTTAAGGCTTTGTATTTTCTTCCAGTCAACACAGACTTGACTTCACTTTTGTTGAAGTGTGCTCAGGAGTGCAAAGGCAAAGCAATATTTAACCTTTATTTAATTCAGAAAAGATGATTTATAACAAAGAAGTCTGACGCTAAATGAAAGTGACTTTTGCATTATCTAATCAATGTTTATTCTCAACCCACTTCCCTATTAAATATATATATATATATATATATATATGTCAGTGACTGAATGAACTTTTAATCAAAATTAACAGAATCTTTTTAGCAAATGATACCAATAAAATTAGTAAGTATGTGCTAACTGAAATTAATTATTTAAAAAACTATTTTCTAATTTATATTTTCCATTTTCTACTAAATCAGATGGAGACTCTCTTCCTTCTTTTCACAATGAAGAGCCACACTATATTTGTTAAGCCCTTACAACATGCTCAGTCAACACTGCTGCTTGAGATAGAAGGTAAGGAAGATACACAAGGTCCCTAGGCTTACCCAGTTTATAAGAGAACAAACACACACACTACAAGAATTCTCTGGAATCTAATACATCAATTTATGCAACCTCTTTCATTACTCACCAACATAAATGTTTATATTCATCATACCTATGAATTTATTCTGGAGAAGGCAATGGCACCCCACTCTAATACTCTTGCCTGGAAAATCCCATGGACGGAGGAGCCTGGTAGGCTGCAGTCCATGGGGTCGTGAAGAGTTGGACACGACTGAGCGACTTCACTTTCAGTTTTCACTTTCATACATGGGAGAAGGAAATGGCAACCCACTCCAGTGTTCTTGCCTGGAGAATCCCAGGGACGGGGAAGCCTGGTGGGCTGCCGTCTATGGGGTCGCACAGAGTCAGACACGACTGAAGCGACTTAGCAGCAGCAGCAGCAGCATGAATTTATTCATGTTTCTCAATTTACTCAGAGTTCCTCTACATTTTTTGTAGGCTACCCAAAGTGGAGTGTCTTTCATGAAATTTTCCATACTTCTTGTTCAATAAATTTTTTGTGCTTTAATAACCTTCTGCTTTGAATCTCCACAGCAAATGAAAAGTTAATTATGAGCTATCTTACTTTTTTTCTCCTCCAAATTGCTTCATGTGATTTAGTCATATTGCCCAACAGATGGCAATTTCTTTGAAGTTCAAGCTCCTCCCCAATCCTTAGAAGGTATTCAATAAATGCTTGCCAATTGACGGCTAATAAAGATAAAGTGTTTGCTTTAGTGTCCTTGGCCAAAACTCTGTGTGTTTGAATCTAGACTAATATGACTAGTTTCTGAATTAATATTCTAGGTGCCTAAGGCTGAGCCTAATTTGAATTAAAATTTACATAAATTATTTCAATCAAAATAAATGCACAATGCCTTAATATTTTCTGAGTTTAGGATTTATTGGAGAGGTTAATAAGTTACTGTTCCTTAGTGTGGAAGCTTAGCAATTGGAATGTTAAATATTTCATATTTTTAAATAACTATACAAAAAGAGATACTATTATTTGCAGCATTCTGCAAATAATACAATAGTTGAAGCAGCTTGAGGTCTTGGAAAGAATTTTGGTGTTAGACTCACACAGATCTGGGTCAGTCAAATTTTAACTTTATTGTCTGGTGAATTGCAACCACTTTAAGATATCATGTTCTCCTCCATACAATGAAGTTATTACTATTTGCTTTGCAGAGCTTTTGGGTAGGTGGCAATGAAGTGACTAAGTCACCTGCCCAGGGTCTCAGTAGCACTTACTGTGCCTACCTCACTTCTCCTCACTCTTTCAATAAATATTTCTTTAAGAAACACTGGAGCTATATACACCTGAGAGGAAAAGCTATTAATCACCCAACATACTAAAACCAACAACAAAAAAATCACTGATCAGTTTCAAAAACATTAAACACCAACCCCATGGCTAACCACATCTGACAATGTACTCAAGGAAACGGTGGGCCACGAGACCCCTGGTTTCATCACAGTTTGGTGGACTATGAAACTGCCTTGGGTCAAAAATGTTTACACAGCAGAAAAACTGAGATAAAGAATGGGTGGTCAAAAAGAAACAAAGTGTTGTAAACTCCATGCACTGTTCTCTGAGCTCTTAGCTTGCTACATTTCTTTGAGTGCAGCAATCCATTCTTACTCTGAACTGTCAGGCTTTCCTTTAAGGGTCTCATGTTTCAAAACTGGACCTCTGTCCTCTATCCATGGGACCTGTAGACTCCTGATTTCTAAAGGCATTTAGGTTTTAGGTTTCACTACCAATTCTCATGGAACACCTTAGTATCAATATTTGGCTCTGAGTTTTAGAACTCTTTTGTTTGTATTTTTCATTCTGTTTTTTTAACAGTCCATAGTATTGAGAAATAAGTCTTAGAATACATTTCTTAGTTGTATATGTTCCCTACTTTTATTTGCAAAAAGTCACATGTTTTAAAAATATTTAGCTAATATCTTCACAGAAACCTTTTTGTCACTTGAGCAAATAAGAGACCAAATTGAAGTCTTTTTTTAGAATCAATGTTTAAAATAGGTTTGAGCAACAGATTCATTTAAAGAGTAAATGTTGCTGGAGGTAAGGTGTGGATCTCAGTCTAGATTAATTGCAGTCTAGAGCTAAGAAGCAGAGAAGGCGATGGCACCCCACTCCAGTACTCTTGCCTGGCAAATCCCATGGATGAAGGAGCCTGGTAGGCTGCAGTCCATGGGGTCGCAAAGAGTCGGACACGACTGAGCGACTTCACTTTCACTTTTCACTTTCATGCATTGGAGAAGGAAATGGCAACCCACTTCAGTGTTCTTGCCTGGAGAATCCCAGGGACGGGGGAGCCTGGTGGGCTGCTGTCTATGGGGTCGCACAGAGTTGGACATGACTGAAGCGACTTAGCAGCAGCAGCAGCAGCAGCAGAGCTAAGAAGAGTGAAAAAAGATGGTCAAGATGATGAGTAGAACCACAACAGAAATGAACCTTGGAAGAAAATTTCACAGAGAGGGTCAATGATCCATGTTCTAAGTGTAAAAAGAATGGGATCAAGTTAGATTCTACAGATTAGTCCAAGCTCTCATTTTCTCATTGAGAAATTCTCGAGAAGAGAGAAGAAGCAAAAGGTTGGCAAAAATATGATCCAGGAAAGCTGTGAGGAGGATTAGTGCTAGGACTTCAGCCCCTGGATCGTGACTGACCTATCTTCTACCCTTTTAAGTCCACCTCAAATAGACTCATGACATTCTTAGAGTGATGTGAAAAGTTGTTCGTGGATTATGCTGAACTTGTTTGCCATACATAAGAAAATCTTGCATGGTTGAGAGGAAATATGAAAAGTTGCCCTGTGGTGAGAATATTCTGATCTAGGGAGGCTCTAGATCTTATGAACTATGACTAGACTATCCTCTAGACTCTGAAGTAGTAATCTGGTGTTTCTCGGTTTTAGACACTGTTTTTGGAAGTGTGGGCTAAAGAAGCAGAGCTAACATGACCTTCATCTTGAACATCTCATTGGGTTATCCAAACACCGTCAGCTCTTTCTCCCATTCTTTAGTAAGAAAATAGAATTGAACAGTGCCCCCAAACAGGAAAACACATTTTTTTTTAAAGCTTAAACTCAATGTGTTATAAGGAGTTACATAAAGTTCTGTTGGAACAGAGGCCAATGTAAAAGAGATTCTGGTAAAGAATGTGAAAATCCCCTATTATGTTGCAGCCCAAGTAGCCACAATGAGAGGGAGCAAGTTGGCTAAACAATCTAACAGGAGTGACCGCAGCCTGACCAGGAGGAAAAGTACCAATGGAAGTATGTTCTAAAGGAAGTCAGAGTGCTCCAGGAAGCTCCAGGAATGCAATGCCCGAGGTGTGATGAGCAGGTAAGTCAAGAGACACTGGCGGTGCTGAGAGCACAGACGCCCGGGTGTGGGTCACAGCGGACTTATCTTGCAGTTAAGGCGAGATTTTCTCCAGCATTGATGCTGTTACAGGCACTCTTAAGCCTTGAGGAGAAGGCCTAGATTGTGTCTACTCTCATATCAGCAATTTTCTAATATAATTAGTTATACTAGAATATAGAGCTTCTTTGTGCTTTTAGTAGTTATCCAAGTACATCTCTAACTTTCTCAGAAATGAGGAAGGCTTCATAAAGGTTAAGAGCAGGGACCTTTTTCAATTTACCTTTTAATGCTTCCCACCTTGTGGGAATGTGTTATGAAAACATCACTCAAATGATAAATGTTTAAGAAATTAAGATCAGAGAAAGGAACAGAGGGAGGTGGGCGAGTGAAGGAGACAAATCCTACCACCCCAGTAGTTCCCAGGCTTCTCTTTAGACTAGCCAATGGTTCTCTTGGAAGGGAAACATCACTCGAGTCAGTTACTTTTCCAACGTATCTAGTCTATATACCATTCACTTTTCCCCCATGAGCCTAGTACTTCGTTTATTCATCCACTTATTTATCAAATATCTGTTAGGCTCGTTCTGTGTGCCAGGCACATCATTATACTCTAGCCGTAAGTAATAAGCATGAGAAATTGGGTCCTTGTTCTCTTGGAACGTACATTCTAATGGAAAAAGAAAAAAAAATCAATCAATTAACCAACCAACCAGAAAAATATCAAGGCCCTGCAGAAAATAACATTAGGTGGGATGATAGAAGGTGACTCAGAATGACGGAAGGCCTTTGTCAAGGATACGGTAGAAGGCACTCCAAACAGTGGAGACAGAGAGTGCAAAGGCCCCAAGACAAGGAGAACTTTGAAGTGTCCACAAAAGCATATGGCTGTTGAGTATATTAGACTGGGGAGAGTGGGACAGACTGTACCGAGCTTTGGCAATCTGTGTGACTGTCACCCCACACACCACAATCCACAACATACACTTACGGAGATACTGTCCTTTAAACAAATTATCAGTAAATCAAATCAATAGGTCAGTGTAAAATTATGAATTATAAATACTTGCTGCAGGCCAAAAACAGGTATGGTATTTATCTAGACAGAGAGATTTTTTTTTTTTTAAGTAAAAGAAAGGCAAAGGAAGGATTAAGAGATTGGGGTTAGCAGATGCCAACTATTATATATACATTGATAAACAACAAGGTCCTCCTATATAGCACAGAAAACTGTATTCAATATCTTGTGATAAACAATAATGGAAAAGAAAAATATATATGTATACACATATATATACACACACACACAAATACTGTATATATAACTGAGTCACTTTTCTGCATAGCAGAAATTAAACATAGCATTGAAAGCCAACTATATATCAATAAAATGTTAAAGACAGGTAAAGTAAAAAATTTAAGCATGGGATAATAGAAAAGCTAGTATCTTACAGTCACCTCCATCTCTCATTATTTAATTCTTAGAAGATATGGACATGTTCAATTCTGTTGTATCCAAACACACAGAATTGTCTTAATTGAATTAAATTGAATAGCAAGTATTATCTGTCTTCAGAACACAGTACAGTTGCATCTATATACTACATTAAAAAAAGAGGAATTATAAGCATACATCTACCTACTAGTACTTGGAGGAATAGGCAAATACCGAATGATAACATTCATTAGATAGAATGTTAGATAGAACAAGATAGAACAGTAGCTTCCCAAGTTAGAAAAGTAGGTTTGAAATTTTTGAAAAAAATGTTCCCTTTACCTTAAAAACATAATACTGCTGCTGAGGATCTAGAAGTCAGAGACTATACACAGTGAGCCCTTAGATTGATCTCTTTTAATTCAGAAAGAAAAGAGAGGAATCCGCTACCACCACTGCCGTTTATCATAGCTGCTGCTGCTAAGTCACTTCAGTCGTGTCCGACTCTGTGTGACCCCACAGACGGCAGCCCACCAGGCTCCCCCGTCCCTGGGATTCTCCAGGCAAGAATACTGGAGTGGGTTGCCATTTCCTTCTCCAATGCATGAAAGTGAAAAGTAAAAACATAATAAATTGATGCAAATGGTTATTTTATTCTTTTTATGATTGAGTCATATTCCATTGTACAAATATGCCACACTTAATAAGCCAGAGAAAAACAAATATCATATGACATTGCTCATATGTAGAATCAAAAAAGAAAAAGAAATGAAATTATATACAAAATAAAAATATGCCCACAGACATAGAAAACAAACATATGGTTACCAAAGGGGAATGGTGGGGAAGGAATAAATTAGTAATTTGGGGTTAATAGACGCATGCCTGTGTGATAAGTGGCTTCAGTCCTGTCCAACTCTTGGTGACCCCATGGATTGTAGCCCACCAGGCTCCTCTGTCCAAGGCATTCTCCAGGGAAGAACACTGGAGCGGGTTGCCTTGCCCTCCTCCATGGGATATTCCCCCAGATATTGAACCTGAGTCTCCACCAGCTTCTGAGTTCTTTACCACTGAGCCACCAGGGAAGCCCGGGATTAATATACAAACAAATAGATAAAAATAAAAAGCAAGAACCTTCCATATAGCACATATTTTGAGTATAAAAGACTCAATATTTGATGAGGACCTATGAGGAAAAGAATCTGAAAAAAGTAGATATATATGTATACATAACTGAATCGTGTTTCTGTGCATCTAAGCCTAACACAACCTTAGAGGAAATCAACTCTACTTCAATTAAAATAGCATAATAATTTCACTTAGATATGATTCGTGTCGTTAGTAGTTTAAGCAGATGCTCCACCTGCACACTCGAAGGCTTTTCTCAAAGTTCTCGTTTTTAGTTTGTTCCTGGATATTCTAAGTGCTGTGGAAACAAGGAAAACAGCAAACCCCACTTAGCCTGCCTCATGCCTTCACCCCAGCTTCAGCTGGCACCAGCCAGATGGGGGAGTTTGCCCAGTTGCTACAAGGGAGAGTAGGAACAGTCGCCTTGACTGATGTTATGTGAAATGTCACAGACTTTTGAATTTGATCTTGGCAAGGCACGATGGCAACGCTCCATATCCAAAGACTGTAGAGAGCTGTACAATCACCACACAAAGGGACTGATGTGTTGCTTACTGAATTCAGGCAGTGATTACATATAATTGTATCATTACCATCATTACCTAGAGTGAGATTAATGGAAGCAACTATTCAGAAAAACAAGAAAGAAATTAGCTTTGAAGGAGCAGAATGAAAGATTTTAATTGTGAGAAGAATTCAGTCACATTTCAAAATTACTGGTTGTGATTCCATCAGACTCACAACCCCCCATCTTCTTCACTGCTTCGATTCATGCGCTTCATTTCATTTGTCCACTCAATAACTAGCAAAGGTCAGATATCTACCGAAAACAACCTCACCTCAAAGCTGACAAATCAACCTGTCCAAAATGTTTATTTTAATAAATGGTCAGAGGAATTTACAGCATTTACTGGCAGAGCCAATAAATGAAGTGTTTTCTTTGTTTGTTTTGTGTGTGTGTGCCATTCGATGCACGATACTGGATGCTTGGGGCTGGTGCACTGGGATGACCCAGAGGGATGGTACGGGGAGGGAGGAGGGAGGAGGGTTTAGGATGGGGAACATGTGTATACCTGTCGCGGATTCATGTTGATATATGGCAAAACCAATACAATATTGTAAAGTTAAAAAAAAAAAACATAAAATCAACACATCAGTGGCAAAACCCCCTTTGGAAGCAAAATAACATGGTACGGAGGTGAACTATATGCATGTTTTACTTTAAGTTGGAAATTAGCAATTCTTAGCAACTAAGATACCAGTCCAATTTTATTCAAATGCATTCATATAATTTGCATATAAAAATTCTATTGGTTGTTTTTTTCACCAGGGCTGTGTGAATTTTTTTCAACCTTAGATACACATATGAAAGACTCTTCTTAGTCCCTGACTCAGTATAGAGAAATGTTCTTGATCTATGGGTTCTGCAAAGGGACTGTAGTGGAATTCTTGCCCAGAAGGGCCTTGACATCTAGGGATACACTTTCCTCCCCTACCTGTCACTGTGGTTCTTTAGAGAGTCTCAAAAGAATCTCTTGGAGGGGTTACAAACTATTTCAGAATACTTAGCTCTATATCTAAATGTAGGTTTGAACTTAGGCTATGGTTTAGAAATTGTTGCAATACAGATATTTTCTTAGTTGAGTTAGATCAATATTTCACTGATATTAAGTCATATACATATGGGTTTTCCTGGTGGCTCACTGGTAAAGCATCTGTCTGCAATGCAAGAAACCATCTACAATAGTTTGATCCCTGGGTCGGAAAGATCCCCTGGAGGAGGAAGTGGCAACCCATTCCAGTATTCTTGCCTGGGAAATCCCTTGGACAGAGGAGTCTGGCAGGTTTTATAACCCATGGTGGGTCACAAGAATTGGACACAATGTAACAAGTAAACACCACCACCACCCACATGCATATACTATCTAAACTGCAACATAAATAGTTTAATACAGTGTGTTTCTTTGTAACAGCTTCTGTACTCACCCTGCAAACTGCAGAGAATAGAAAGCTGCATATTCCTTCAGTCTGGAAGAACAGTTATTTATAGCATTCAATCTATCTGCTGCAGTATCACAACTGCTTACCCCTTACATGATATAGCACTTTACATATTTCAAATATTTATTTTATATGTGTTTTTACAAAAGCTTAAAAGGTAGAAAACCCAGGAATCATGACTTTCTTTGATAGAAAAACTATAAAATATAACAGCGGCTTAAGGTGAAACAGACAAAACTTGAAATTATTTTTTTTTCTTCCCAGTTAAGAACACTTTTTAAAAACAGCATTAGGAGCATGTGTAATTAAGAACCACTTCCAATGATGAAACAGCCATATTCAGCCACGTTCCCTACACCAACATGGTCTGATCTATCACCGTCTCCTTCTAGGTAACTGCTGTAATTCTCTTCTGGATTCCAGGCTTCTACTGTTCCCTGTTCTCATCTTTTTTTGTACCCTACAGCCAGGTCAGAAAACGAAGATCATGGCATCCGGTCCCACCACTTCATGGGAAATAGATGGGGAAACAGTGGAAACAGTGTCAGACTTTATTTTTCTGGGCTCCAAAATCACTACAGATGGTGACTGCAGCCATGAAATGAAAAGACGCTTACTCCTTTGGAAGGAAAGTTATGACCAACCTAGATAGCATATTCAAAAGCAGAGACATTACTTTGCCAACAAAGGTCCATCTAGTCAAGGCTATGATTTTTCCTGTGGTCATGTATGGATATGAAAGTTGGACTGTGAAGAAGGCTGAGCGCCGAAGAATTGATGCTTTTGAACCGTGGTGTTGGAGAGGACTCTTGAGAGACCCTTGGACTGCAAGGAGATCCAACCAGTCCATTCTGAAGGAGATCAGCCCTGGGATTTCTTTGGAAGGAATGATGCTAGAGCTGAAACTCCAGTCCTTTGGCCACCTCATGCGAAGAGTTGACTCATTGGAAAAGACTCGGATGCTGGGAGGGATTGGGGGCAGGTGGAGAAGGGGACAACAGAGGATGAGATGGCTGGATGGCATCACTGACTCGATGGACGTGAGTCTGAGTGAACTCCGGGAGTTGGTGATGGACAGGGAGGCCTGGCGTGCTGCGATTCATGGGATCGCAAAGAGTCGGATACGACTGAGTGACTGATCTGATCTGATCTGACAGCCAGGTTGATCCTTTCAGGGAGGTGTTCTTATTATGCAACCTCTCTGGTTTAAAACCTTCAGTGACTCAGTACCTCCTCTGAGGAAGAAAGCCTAAAATCCTTAACAGGGCCAAACTCAGATCTCTATTCAAAGGTCATCTCATCCCCCCAGCCACTCTATAAACCAGGGACTCTTCTGCTCAGTTTCTTTTCATCCCCCTCCCCTGCTTTAGTTTTCTTCATAACACTTACCACCTGACATAGTCTCTACTTAAGGGTTTAACTGTCAATTATTTGTCTTCTCAGGGATTCATCAGTTTTGCTCATTTCTGTATCTCAGAATAGCACCTCATAGCAGATGCTGTTTTGTTTTTTTTTTTTTTCAGCTGAAAAACGAAGTGCATACATTCCACCTTAATCCATTTGGGCTGCTATAATCAGTGGCTCAGCAGTAAAGAATCTGCCTGCAATGCAGGATACTCAGGAGATGTGGGCTCAGTGCAGGTAGGGAAGGCATGCCCCCTGAAGGTGGGCATGGCAACCCACTCCAGTATTCTTGCTTGGAAAATTCCATGGGCAAAGGAGCCTGGTGGGCTGTAGTCCATGGAGTCACAAAGAGTCCAACATGATTGAAGTGACTGAGCACAAGCAAGAACAAAATGCTGCAGACTGGCTGCCTTGCAAAAAGAAATATAATTTTTACAGTTCTGGAGGTTGGAAATCTGAAATCAGAGTTCCAACACAGTCTTAAGTTTTGCTAAGAAGATTCTTCCAGGTTTCAGACTATGGGCATTCTGTGTCCTCACATGGTCAAAGTGAACTAGGGAGTTCTAGACCTGGGGTAGGAGGGGGGTCTCCTTAATAAGGGCACTAACACCATTCGTGAGGGCTCCACCATCATGACCTAAGTACCTCCCAATACCTTACTTCATAATGGCATCATACTGAGCATTAGGGTTTTGACATATGAATTTGGGGGACGCAAACGTTCAGACCACAGCAATTCCCTGCAATGCCCTGCATGTTCCAGCTCCTGCTTTCCTTTCCAGTCTCAACCCTCACAGGATTTCCTCTCGCTCTTGGTTCTCCAGGCCCACAACCTTCTTTCATGTTCCCTGAATATACAAGGATTCCTCCCATCCCATTGTCTTGTTCCTGAGCCTGGAAAGCATTTGCCTCCAAACCCTTTAAACTCATGCCTGTTTCTCCCAGTGAATGCTCTGTTTCCTCACAGCAGAATTGTTGGCTGTTGTTGTTCTGCTCACTTTTGCATCACCAGTAACTGGTCTATAGAGTGAATGTCAGTTTGATAGGACGTTCCTATTTATTTATGTTCTAAATAGGTAATGTGCTCCCTTATTGAATTAAAATCCAACAATGTTTCATTCTCATTGATGGGCTCATATTTGGAAGTGCCTGGGTGAGTAAATTGGTTAAAGTTAGGCAGTCCATAAACTGCCACAAATGGAAACCCCATTAGCAAATTGCCCTGTCTGTGCTGATAGCAGCGACAAGTTTGGGGTGCGTTTCACAGAGTTAAATGCTTTTAGTGCAAATTGAGTTACCAGTTTCTCAAAGCCTCTAGCATATGCCATTAATTAAAACATTAATTCACCCTCTGGATTTAAGTGAGATAAAATTAGGCTTGAAATAATAGAAATGCCATAATAACAGCATTTTCATCCAAGAGGAAGGTTGCTTCTTCTAAACTGTGAAAGTTATGTTTACCTGTTAGAAGCCACAAAAAAAGGGGCACTAACCCCTACGTTCTGGTGTGAATTTAACACTGTCTCCTCAACTTGTCCTCACATTGTTGAACAAGCAGGTTGAAAAAAAAAGAAAACTTGAATGTAATTCAGCCCAGTGTATTCACTGTGGGCGCATCTTGACGGTCCCCATTCTGAGTCAGAACTAGTAATGAGTCCTCAATATTCCATATATGCTGACAAAGATGACCAGGCAGAAAGGCTCCCTGCTTCAGGAAAGCAGCAAAGCACAGTTTCTCCCCTCTCCTTAGAAACAAAGAAACAATTTTCTACTTCTGAAACACTTATGCCTAATGTTATGACTATTGAGAATAAAGGATCTCACTAGTATCAATCAAATAGATGAATATTGAAATATTTTTGTGTTTGCAACTGACACACCATCTCCCTGACTGGCAAAATTGGAATCTGAAAATAGCTGATATATAGAAAGTAAGCTCTCAGGATTCAGGTAGGAAAGGCTGATGAGAAGAGTAGAATAATGGAAAGAAAATGTCTTTAGGATCAAACTGACCTGGGATTGACATTTACTTTGGCCACTTGGTTACTGTGAGCTGGAGAAATACCATTTAACTGCCTAGACATCAGTATACCTCTTTCTAAAATGGGGTGAACAGAATGCCTAAGTCTTTTGTTGTAGTAGAAATTAAATGTGATTAACATAAGCTAAAGGGATAATATGAAATCTTATATAAAGTAAGTCCTTAATAAACATAAATCCCTATTCCCACTCCCCATTGTAATGTATTCATAGACTCAAGGAGAATTCCAGGCACTGTAATTAGGTCAATGTAATTGCCAACATCTGCTGGATCATGGAAAAAGCAAGAGAGTTCCAGAAAAACATCTATTTCTGCTTTATTGACTATACCAAAGCCTTTGACTGTGTGGATCACAATAAACTGTAGAAAATTCTGAAAGAGATGGTAATACTAGACCACCTGACCTGCCTCTTGAGAAACTGTATGCAGGTCAGGAAGCAACAGTTAGAACTGGACATGGAACAACAGACTGGTTCCAAATAGGAAAAGGAGTATGTCAAGGCTGTATATTGTCACCCTGCTTATTTAACTTCTATGCAGAGTACAGCATGAGAAATGCTGTGCTGGAAGAAGCACAAGCTGGAATCAAGATTGCCGGGAGAAATATCAATCACCTCAGATATGCAGATGACACCACCCTTATGGCAGAAAGTGAAGAGGAACTAAAAAGCCTCTTGATGAAAGTGAAAGAGGAGAGTGAGAAAGTTGGCTTAAAGCTCAACATTCAGAAAACTAAGATCATGGCATCTGGTCCCATCACTTCATGGGAAATAGATGGGGAAACAGTGAAAACAGTGTCAGACTTTATTTTTCCGGGCTCCAAAATCACTGCAGATGGTGACTGCAGCCATGAAATTAAAAGACGCTTACTCCTTGGAAGGAAAATTATGACCAAGCTTCCCTGGGGGCTCAGACGGTAAAGCGTCTGCCTGCAATGCAGGAGACCTGGGTTCAATCCCTGGGTCGGGAAGATCCCCTGGAGAAGGAAATGGCAACCCACTCCAGCATTCTTGCCTGGAAAATCCCATGGATGGTAGGCTACAGTCCATGGGGTCGCAAAGAGTCGGACACGACTGAGCGACTTCACTTCACTTCAGATAGCATATTAAAAATCAGAGACGTTACTTTGCCAACAAAGGTCCGTCTAGTCAAGGCTATGATTTTTCCAGTGGTCATGTATGGATGTGAGAGTTGGACTGTGAAGAAAGCTGAGCATTGAAAAATTGATGCTTTAAACTGTGGTGTTGAAGAAGCCTCTTGAGAGTCCCTTGGACTGCAAGGAGATCCAACCAGTCCATTCTAAAGGAGATCAGTCCTGGGTGTTCATTGGAAGGACTGATGCTAAAGCTGAAACTCCAATACTGTGGCCACCTCATGCGATGAGTTGACTCATTGGAAAAGACCCTGATGCTGGGAGGGATTGGGGGCAGGAGGAGAAGTTGACGACAGAGGATGAGATGGCTGGATGGCATCACTGACTCGATGAACATGAGTTTGAGTGAACTCCAGGAGTTGGTGATGGACAGGGAGGCCTGGTGTGCTGCGATTCATGGGGTCGCAAAGAGTCGGACATGGCTGAGCGACTGAACTGAACTGAAGAACTAACTAGTGACTTTTTTCCCCCTGTATTTTAACTGTTCAGATAATTCATCTACAAGTGCTTTTCTTTAGCGCCTTCCCTGGTGGTCCAGTGGTTAAGAATCCACCTTGCAATGCAGGGGATGTGGGTTCGATCCCTGGTCAGGGAACTAAGATCCCACATGCCACTGAACCAACTAAGCCCACACACCATGGCCAGAGAGTCTATGAGCCACAGCTAAGACTGGATGAAGTCAAATAAATAAACATTTTAAAAAAGTGCTTCTCTTCATGTTACATATACTAGGCAAAAGGCTAAAGCTACAGAATGTTTCTGATAGATTTAGATTTATAATAGAATATATTTAGTAGATGTAGGAAGGGCAGTATAAACACATTTTTTCTTTCTTTTAGGAATATCAACAACATGGAATAGGAGGTTGGCCAACATACTCTGAAAGGAGGGAAGGTGGCTAACTAAACGGCATGATTTGCAAGTCCATTCACGCCTTCATTCAACATTTAGTAAGTTCTTGCTGTGTGCAAGGCATTGTACTCTTTCAGAGGGATATTATGAATGCAACTGCTATATCCCTTCCTTGACGAACTAAAAGTCTAATGATATGAAAGGTAGCAATGTCTGTTAAAGTATTACACAATACTGTTCAAATATAGACTTAAAACTGAGATAAGTCCTCTGAAGGAAAGGAGCTAAAAGAATATACGATGAAGGATGTTCATTTGGATAGAGTCGTCCAGGAAGGCTTCCCTATACAAGAGTGATTTGCATTGGTGGGTAAGTGAGAGTTACCTGGGAAACCCAAGAAAAGACCTGCCTTCTCTCCCTGGGAAACTCTTCATTTTGAAGCCACTTGATTCCCACAGGCCTCATTGGTTGCTTCCTCCTCTGTCTTCCCAAAACACTCCTTCTGCTCTACTTCAAGACCCACAATGTTAACTATCTGTGTATATTTCTCTTCCAATGTATCACAAGGCCAGGACGGTAACTCATTTTCTGTAATACCAAGACTCCTTATCTTAGCATGTAGTGGTCACTCAGGAAATGTTTCAAGGATGATCCACACCTCTCTGACCTGGTCATGATGCTTAACACTTGCATGTACCCCATGCAAGTGTTTTAATTAACAGTTATGGTTATGAGGAGTAATTTTTTTTTATACAAGTGGAATTCTGAGCAATTTTGTTAATTATTCCTGTTTACCCAAGATTTAAGCATTAAAAAAAATCTGTTAGAATGCAAGATATCAGAAATTAACACCTCAGAGTTCAAGTAGCTGATAAGATGAACTTTAATAACCCTGGAAAAGCCAAAGGAATTAGGATCCTGGATAACCAAGCTTCGATTCAGGGGAAATAAACCCAACATGTTGTCTTATGGAAGTAACCAAGCAAGACTTATGGATTCTTTACAGCTGTGATTAAACTGAAACAGCCAGGAAGTTCCATAAGGCTAAGTGGTATTTTGTCATGCAATAATAATTCTGTTTGGTTCAGCAAAAGTGCAGGAAAACACAGAAAACTTCTCTCCTGTGGAGGTTTCTGCTTTTCTGCTAGATCAGAAATACCCACTATGGGCCCTGCTTCCTGGTAGCATTCTGTTACTTAGCAACCAACATGTCTAGGCATTACAAGCAAAAGGGCTATATGAATATACATTCTTACTCTTTTTTTTTTTTTTCCAACAACAGATAGGAGAAAATACAGTTGGGAACAGCTATAAATCATCAACAACAACAAAAAAAGATAACTTCTAAAAGTTTGCTTGAGAATGAGCACACTATCAAATATGTAACACTGATTTGCATGAAATTTAAATATTCCCCTCAATATTTGCAGGAGGGTATATTTTCTGCATTCTTGAGTCTCTTTTAATATCCAAAACTCAAAATGAAACACAATAATGGTAAAATTAGGATGATAATTATAATTATAAACTCCTTCATATCACCACTCAATAAATGTTTTTGGTAGCGGGTTTCCTTTGGTTTTATGTTCATAAATAACACTGATTTATTATAAATTGCTATGCCCTGTGGGAAGAATAATATTTCAGAGCTTCATTCCTTATAGACTGTCAAACGTTTCAACTGACCTTATACTCCTGGGTCAAAATGTCTTTTTCAATTAAGAGTTGAGAAGAAGTAGAGGATGCGGTAAAGCAGGTAACAGCAAAAACTGAAGTATGGAAGTAAGGTTGTTTGTGCGGGAAATGGAGAGGAATAAGTGACTCCAACACCAGCTGGCAGATTTAACAAAAGAATCATTCATGAAAGAATGGGCCAAAAGGATGGTGGCGCAGGGGGGTGCAATAAAAGAAGAGGAAAGGAATAACATGTGAGTGCCATGGGATGGAAATAAAAAAAAGGGATAATGAAGGCAGTGAGCAGAATTGGTTTCCTAGTGGAAAGGTTAATTAAATCTCTCATGGCATGAAATTCTTAAAGAACTCCTTTCCTGACTATGTGTGCATATATTCGTGTATGTTCTTTGTAAACACACAGAGATGATAATGATTTTCTTCTAACATCCTTTCATGCTAAAACTTGAGCATAATTTTTAAAAGGACAACAGTTTATCATTTTAAGGCTTCTTATATGTTGAGTTGGAAGAAATTTAACACTGTTGACCTGAAAAAAAATCTTAAGGAGTCAGAGTTTGTTCTCTGTTCATTGCTCCGCTTTATGTTCTCCAAAATTTAAAACCAACAACAGAAAGGCAAAACCAATAACTCTATTAAAATAGATGGCAAAATGAATCAACTCTTATAAACAACAGAAGGGACAAAAGGGACCCCCCAAGGCTTGGGGCTTCGCTACTACTCCGAAGACCAGGAGGCTGGTTTCTAAGCTAAAGCAATGATTACAGATCATCCCAGGAGGACGCCAGCCAATAAGATGGCAGCAGTGCCGTTTGATTTCTGCCTTTTGTGTGTTTCTTAGCGTTAATCTTGCCGTGCTGTCACACAGACTCCAGCAGCCTGGGGCAGGCTGGGGGCTTGGGGAAGGAGGTGGAGTTTCTGATGTCAGTGTAAAGGGCAAAGGCTGATCAGTATCGTCAAGAGCTCACAGTCCATCCAAGGCATGGCGAGCTGTCTGCAACACTGTTACCCTTTTAGGCCCATCTGTGTAGTCCATACACACTTACATGGGAAGACATTGTGTGCAGTAAATACCTTCTTTTTGTTTGTTCTATATTTAGCTCTAGCTTTGACTTTAAAAAGCATTTGATTTATTTGTTTTCAGAATCTCAGAGTATGCTGACTACTGAAATAATTGCAGTGGATCAGGCTACAAGTTGTAGGGGGAGAAGTATGAATATACCTGCTCCACAAGAAGCCAGCCTTCCTAGACCCTCCTGTGCTTAAATAGAATCCTTTCATGTGGAAAATCAAAAACAACAGAGTGAAGCAGTTTCCTGAGGAAGGCATTTTTTTTTTTCTTTTCCAATTTGTCAGAAAGCAAATGAGAGAGGAGAATGTGTCCGCGATGTTTCATTCTGCCCTCAATATCTTATGAGAAGTTTCCAATGGTTTTATCACCAAAGAAAGCATTTTCCCTTCTTTAATAGTGAGAAGTAACTTTGGAAATGAGCAGGGTGAAGGTTTTTCTAAGTTGAACCACAATAAATTGATGATGATGGTTTATAATAATACCAATAAAAATAGGACGATCACAGAACCAAGGATGGCAGAACAACATAACACCTCCTTCAATAACTGCTATTGTTATATGGCTTATGAACATTTTTCCATATACTTTGAGCCTTATCACAGGCTCAAAATCAAGACATTTTAGCATTTGCCTTCATTTTGTCATCTTATGTAATGTAGGCATACTTCTTTTCGCATAATTATAGGGCAAGGATAGTTTTGGCATTAATGATTAGCTCTAGTGAAAGTAAAAATGGGCAATACATGTGATTAAAGTATTCTTTCAAAGGCAGAAATTTAAAACCATGGTGTTAAGGGAATTAAAGCCCATCCATAAATTAAATGCATTATGTTATGTCTAGCATAGAATGTTGGCTGAATTTATTTGCTGTTGAATTTCACTGATTCTCAGATCTCTTTGGGCTACATTAAAAAACTATTAGAGGATATATTATGCTCACGTTTCTGTAGTAAGTACTTGGAAAAAAACAAAGATATTAAAAATGCTTTCTCTGTCCTCGAGGCATATACTACAATCTAGTTAGGAAGATAAATTTTATAACCCTAAAATGTCTTCAATTCAAGGCAAAAAAAATCAACCACTAGGAAAAGATCACTGAGTAACACAGGTCAGGTTCTACATGCTAAGCTATGGGAATGAAGGCCCAATAACTCTGAAAAGCAAAGAAAAAGAGAGAGGAAGGAAGGGAAAGAAAGAATGAAGGGATGGAGTGAGAGAAAGAAAGGAAGAAAAAACAAATCAGCTACCACTGGATCTACCTTTAGACTTGAGACAGAAACATGGCTGTTCCTACCTTGCTCTGTCTGTGGACACCGACCCCAGAACCAAGACATGTCATAAAAAGATTTGTCTTCAGTTATCTGTAAAATGGACTGAAAAAATCCCATAAATCCATCTCCTAGGAGTGAAGTCTGGCTTATAAAACTTTCTCAGATATGAGACAGACGTTTTGGACACTAATCACTTACATACATATATTGATTAGCAGAGGATATCATTTTACATACTATGACATAAAGCATTTATTTGTCTGATTTACTGTTACTATCAAATAGCAGTTACCCTAAAAATAGTGGCAGACACCATTTATTAAGCACTTACTATATGATGCATGCCTTACTGGGTACTTCATCTGTCTCTGTTTAACTCAGTTTAACCTCAAAACTCTATGAGATACTTATGGGGTTTCCCTGCTGACTCAGGTGGTAAATCTTCCTGCAATGCGGGAGATGTGGGTTCAATCCCTGGCTTGGAAAGATCCCCTGGAGAAGGGAATGGCAACCCATTCTAGTATTCTTGCTTGGAGAATTCCATGGACAGAGGAGCCTGGCAGGCTACAGTCCATGGGGTCACAAAGAGTTGGACACGACTGAGAGACCAACACTTACACTTCATTTTCAAAGCTACTACCTACCACTTGCAGACAGACTCAGGGACCTCAATGCTTATAAGTGATAGGGTCAGGATTTGAAGCCATTTCTGCCGCTGCCTATGATGGTTCCCTAAGTAGGTTAACCGAGGTAGGGTTTGATCCCCACATAGGTTAAGCACCAACCTAACTACCTCTGCTAACCATTTCATTCTTGGATCTAGTTAGACTTATGTATCCAGCTTGTTCTGTTAAACAATAAGAGTTGATAAAGGAAAAAAATATGTGCATTAAAAATAAAGAATACATCAAAGGACTTCTAAAGGTGACTAATCTGTAAAAGCCATTGAATGTCCTCATTGTATAGATAATTAAACTAAGGTCAGGAAAGGTCAATCACTGGCCGAAGGTTATCCACCCATATTGTCAAAACTAGACACAGAACCCAGGCTGACTGATTCCTATCCCATCCCTTTTTTACTTCTTCAGTAATGTAAGGTAGTAAAATGCTAAGGAAAGAATAAGTTTACAGAATTTGATAAGTATCTACAAGGTTAAACCAAAAGCTCTACGTAAATCTTTCTTTTCTATGTAAATCTTTGTTACTAAAATTCTAACAGGTGAGTTAGATTTCCTGCTTTAGCAAATGAAACAGTAGCATATTATGCTACAATGGAGTTAGTACTAAAACAGGGTTAAATTGGGTTCTACTTGCAAATTTAACTAGGTACTTGCTGTGCAAATGCTAGACTGTTGCATGAAGGCTTTCCAGTGAATCACGCCATTGGGTTTCCACTTCTTGCCTGGTGCCTCTAATACCAAGTCTGGACGTGGTCATGTGATTTGCTTTGGTCAGTGGTACACCAGCAAGTGGGACACGGCAAGGTTTACACACTGGGGACAGCGACAGTGGCAATGTGAAAGGCCACTGGCAAGGCGTGCCTATGCAGTCCAGCCACTGCTGTTACAGGATGCCTGGGCAGTCCAGTCACTGCTGTTACAGAATGCCTGGGCAGACCAGTCATAGCTGTTACAGGATGCCTGGGCAGTCCAGCCACTGCTGTTACAGGATGCCTGGGCAGTCCAGCCGCTGCTGTTACAGGATGCCTGGGCAGTCCAGCCACAGCTGTTACAGGATGCCTGGGCAGTCCAGCCACTGCTGTTACAGGATGCCTGGGCAGTCCAGCCACTGCTGTTACAGGATGCCTGGGCAGTCCAGCCATAGCTGTTACAGGATGCCTGGGCAGTCCAGCCGCTGCTGTTACAGGATGCCTGGGCAGTCCAGCCACAGCTGTTACAGGATGCCTGGGCAGTCCAGCCACTGCTGTTACAGGATGCCTGGGCAGTCCAGCCACTGCTGTTACAGGATGCCTGGGCAGTCCAGCCACTGCTGTTACAGGATGCCTGGGCAGTCCAGCCACTGCTGTTACAGGATGCCTGGGCAGTCCAGCCACTGCTGTTACAGGATGCCTGGGCAGTCCAGCCATAGCTGTTACAGAATGCCAGGGCAGTCCAGCTACTGCTGTTACAGATGAGCTCAGTCCTTGGCCATAGTACCCAGAACCTAATGGAGGCACTATCAGCTTTGAAGATTAACAGATGAGGTAAAAGGGTTTGCCCTATCCTACTCTACCCACTTTCAAGAAACAATGTGTCTTCTTCCATGTCTCAAGTCTTCAGCGAAAGATTACCCATGAGACTCAAACCTAGGCATACCTATTCCCATTCTCTACTTTCTCCCTCATCAAGCTGTATATCCCAGGTTTCAAAAAGACCCCTTATCTCACTCATTCTTTGATGATGAGCCAGACTTAGTGACTCACTTCCTCAAAATAGAGAAACACAAGAGAAAATGAGAAATTTAATAGAGAAAAACTTAGCAAATACTACCGTACCCAAGTGATGAAGGCTAACATCACCAGTGCAAGGCATGGAGACAAATATGCCTCCGGATACAAAGTTACAGGAAGGACATTTCACGGCTGTGGGATCTTCCTCAGAAAACATAACATCAGTCTAAACATGAGCTAAACACCAGACAATCCCAAACTATAGGGCACTCTACAAAAATACCTGACTAGTACTCCTCAAAAGTATAAGGTAATGGGAAAAAAAAACCAAAACAGAAAAGACTTAAAGATTATTACTGACTAGACAAGACTAAGGCAACATTACAACTAGATAACTAAACTAGTTATCTAGTCTAAACTAAACTAGTCTAGCACGCTAGACTCAATTTTTACAGAAAGTGGATATTAATAAAAAAAACTGGTGAAATCCAAATGAAGTGTTGACTTTAGTTTAAAAATGCAAAGGACAGTTATCATGTAACAACTATCACTACATCCTTTCAACCCACAAATGAAATTTAAAAATAAAAGACACCATCCACTTAGAGGACAGGAGCATTGGTCTTCTTAAAACTGGGTGAAAAAGTAAAAATGGTAAGCATAAGAAGGAAGGAAGGGGAGGGAGATAAAATGATTTTGTGCTCATATTATCTTGTTTGGTATTTCCCTCTGTAACTATTTCCAATAAAAAGTGGAGTAGATGAAGCAAAGGTAGTTACTAGATAGTTGAAATATTTAAAGAGTTAGATTCTAGGTAATTGAGAGTTTACCTATTGACATCTTACAGTAACTAACCTATAAACTACAATGTATATACACATATATCACTCTTAATACAAATATTTAAAATAAATATCTAAAAATACTATTATTGAATATTCTTAGGTCATTTCGAGCAACTCACATACCTTTTAATATGAGTATTTTTTCCTAATTTGATGTCATCCCAAAACATAAGAATGATTAAAGTATTACTCTTTTCATATTTTGCACAGAGATAATTGTTGGGTTGTGGACACTATTCATACTGGTTTATCTTAACCAACTTGTGATGACAACATAGTCTGGGATGCAGATGGGGATAATCTATAAACTTGCAGGGCTGACATGAATAAAAACCTACACTTTGACAAAAGTGCATCTGGCTCTTTAAATATTCATGAAAATAATGATATAAGGCCTCTGCTCTGTGGGGGTGTTTACTTTCTTTTCAAAAGTTTAGTTCTGCAAATGTGAGGGTAAAAAGGTTGGCATATGATATTGAATAATGCTATTGTGATGGGGGAAAATGGTTTTGATTAAGAACGACATCATCTGTACCTTTTGATTTTTTTTGAGGCATGTCGGAAAGAGAGCAAGAAGAGCCACTTGGTAAATAACACAAAACAGAACTAAGAATACGAGGGAGCAGAGACAAATAACCAGGAAGGATGTGCTAATTCTAAACGTGTCTCTTCCGTAACTGGTCACACTTTTAGTCATACAACAAGGGCTATTCCCTTCTAAGGAATGATCAGCTTCCAGTATTAGAAATGCTGATTGATTTGCAAAATCAACATCCTGGGTTCCCAAGAACTCACGATTGAGGCTTAAGCCATCTGTTTGGCTGGAACCCCAACTTTGAATTTAAGGATGATTATCTTAGGTCTCCCAGCAGGGGTCACTAAACTAATGATAAATATAAGCTCTGATATACTATGTAATCACTGTTTCCATTGAGAGCATAAAGAAAGGAAAAACAAAACAAAACAATGTCAAAGACCCTGATAGGTAACCTCTGGATGAAAACACAAAATGTTTTTCTTAGCCAAAGTGACAGCATTTAACTTAGAAAGTTAAGATATAATAGTTACACTTTAGTGTAATGTTTACTGAGAGGGCAGGTGACTATAGCCTAGTAGCTTTGAAAATCACATACATGTAGGTTCAATGTACTATTCAAATGTTATAAATATATATAGGAAAAAGACCTAATTATGGACAATTAATGATTTTCCAACACTGATTTTGCTTAATCTCCATCCTTATATACATTGAACATAATAGAGGCAGCATTAAGATACATTCTGATTTCACTGAGGAGCGGCCACCCTTCACCTGAAGACAGGCCATCAGGCACCTCATTCTGGTGCTCCATCCCCATTCTTGCCATACTCCCTGGCCCTGGAATAATTTGGGGCTTTGAACGGGTTACAATGATATCAGCAAGAGTGGAGAGCTGAAAGCTTTTACTTGAAAAGTACAATTCATTTCTTTGAAATCAGCCCTAAACCAGTTTATAAAATTTAAAAGATGGCAATAGACAAAAGGGGTTGTGTCATCGTGCCACCTACAAATGCAAGGTCTTCACCAGAGCCTGTATCCCATCACCTCAGCTGTTATTTTCTCAAAGAGGCTCTTCCTGACCTCCAGACCTCGACAGCAGCCACATCACTCTTCATTCCCTTAGCATACTTTAGTTTTCATCAAGGCACTTCCAACACCTACGTTATTTTCTTGGTTTATCTGCTACGTGTTCTCCACTGTGCATTCTCTCCTGCTAGAGTGATAAGGCCATTGACGTGGGGGATTTATCTGTTCGATGTTCTAATGAAAGTCCAGCATCCAGAACCCTGCCTAGAGACCTGGATGGACCTAGAGGCTGTCAAAGAGAGCAAAGTAAGTCAGAAAGAAGAAAACAGATATTGTACATTAATGCATATATGAGGAATCCAGAAAAATGGTACAGAGGAAGCTGTTTGCAAAGCAGAAATAGAG
Organism: Bos javanicus; assembly: GCF_032452875.1. NCBI lineage: Eukaryota > Metazoa > Chordata > Mammalia > Artiodactyla > Bovidae > Bos > Bos javanicus. The sequence continues at coordinate 52,080,200 of NC_083891.1, read as the reverse complement.
ACACAGGTAGAGAACAAACGTATGGACACCAAGGGGGGAAAAGGGGGTGAGAAGAATTGGGAGACTGGGACTGACATATACACACAATTGATACTGTGTATAAAACAGATAACTAATGAGAACCACTGAATAGCACGGGGAACGCTACTCAACGCTCTGTGGTAACCTAAACGGGAAGGAAATCCCCCAAATAGGGGATATAAGTAAACATACAGCTGATTCAGTTTGCTGTATAGCACAAACCAATACAACATTATAAAGCAACAATACTCCAGTAAAAATTAATTAAAAAGAACCCTGCCTAGTACAGCATGGACTCAATATAAATATTTCCAAATAAAGGAGTGAATAAACAGACCAATCAACATATGCACCATGTATTACCCAATTTGGAGGGTGGCAAAAGAGACATGAGACACAGATCATGACCACAAGACCCTCATATCTAGCTGAAGACACAAGAGTTGAGCACAAAGTGATTTTTCGTAGCCCTTATTCCAACTAAACTGACTTATGACAAAAAGGCAAACTGCTCGTCACTTATAGAAACATAAGCCTTCAGCAGGAACATCCAGTGAATGGATCAGATATTGAAAATACTAGTTTTGATCAAATCTTTCATTATTTGAGACGTTCACAAAAGAAAAAGCCGTACTCTGTTCCACGGCCAAAGACAGAATCCAAGGCTGAGGAGCTCACTATTCTAAACTCACATGGAATTTCTTAGAGTCTGATATTCTTATTACATTTTGATATTTATTCTTTCATCTCTAAATTCATAACACAGACACAGCACATCAGACACTTTCAAGATGAGAGATCATTTGTGAACTAACAGCACATAATTAAATTTTTCTCTTTAGTTATCTAAATTTTCCTTTAGTTATCACAAAAACCTAGATGTGAAAATGCCCCCTTTTTGTTCTGCTTCCTGCCTGAGAATCATAGTTTTAAAACCTGAAATCTTTTCATTTTTCTATTCTCTCCAACTTCAAATTAAGCATCGGATCCTGCTTTCTTTTGAATATAATTGAAAATGAAAATAAAGTTTGGGGTGGTGGAGGCTACTCCGCTGAAAATTTCAAACACATGAGATTAGATGAAACCATCAAGAATCGTACCTGATTTCCATGCTCTACACAACTTCTGCTCCAACAATAAATATTTAATTAATGCAAATATTTCTGCTTGACGTCCCAGAAAGTTGGCAACCTTATACCTCCCTCTTGCTTTGAAAGACTTATTCTTTTTTTTTTTTTTTTTTCATTCTGCTCAGGAAAGAAAAATAGTGGGGAAAACCAAGGGGTTAAAAGACACCCCTTAATGAATGTGTTTAATAGCTGACATGTCTTCTTTCTTTTTGTTCGATTAAACTGGCACCTACTCAGCATGGCATTGTTCACTTTGAAGTGGGACTTCATTGTTCTACCAGCCTCCATCAAGGCCTCCTGACAGATGACCTATCAAACGCTTCCTCCTTTGTCTTCCAACCTCTTTACCACCCCTAATTTCTTTTTTCTTTTCTTCTCTCTTTTTTTATTAAAGGCACAATCTGCTCACCCTCTGGCTCTTCCTCCTTCAGGGGTAGCAGTTGGTAAGCCTGGGCCCCCCCAAAGCCAGGGGCTGTTATGCAGAACGTGTCTGGGTCCCAATTACCCGAGGAGAAGTAGTGCATAAATTAGGAGATAGTGTTTCTAAAGCTGTCAAGGATAAATTGTTCTTATTTCCTGAAACTGTCATAGGAAAGAAGGGTGATTCTGAGATGAGTTCTGACACCCCTGTTGCTCCTGGAAGACAAAGAGGCCCTAAAGTCTCCTGCCAGGTCTGGGCCAGGAATAGGCTTATGACAGACTCAACTTCTCACCGAGCTCAGAAGGCAAGCTTCAATTCACATTAGATAAGACAGTCAGTTCAGTTCAGTTCAGTCACTCAGTCGTGTCCGACTCTTTGCGACCCCATGAATCGCAGCATGCCAGGCCTCCCTGTCCATCACCAACTCCCAGAGTTCACCCAGACTCACGTCCATTGAGTCAGTGATGCCATCCAGCCATCTCATCCTTTGTCGTCCCCTTCTCCTTCTGCCCCCAATCCCTCCCAGCATCAGAGTCTTTTCCAGTGAGTCAACTCTTCGCATGAGGTGGCCAAAGTACTGGAGTTTCAGCTCTAGCATCATTCCTTCCAAAGAAATCCCAGGGCTGATCTCCTTGCAGTTCAAGGGACTCTCAAGAATCTTCTCCAACACCACAGTTCAAAAGCATCAATTCTTCGGCGCTCAGCCTTCTTTACAGTCCAACTCTCACATCCATACATGACCACAGGAAAAACCATAGCCTTGACTAGACGAATTTTGTTGGCAAAGTAATGTCTCTGCTTTTGAATATGTTATCTAGGTTGGTCATAACTTTCCTTCCAAGGAGTAAGTGTCTTTTAATTTCATGGCTGCAGTCACCATCTGTAGTGATTATGGAGCCCAAAAAAATAAAGTCTGACACTGTTTCCACTGTTTCCCCATCTATTTCCCATGAAGTGATGGCACCAGATCTATTGATAATACAAGGCTGCTCAGGCAGCTCAGTGGTAAAGAATATTCCTGCCAAACAGGAGATGCAGGAGATGTGGGTTTGATCCGCGGGTCGGGAAGTTCCCCTAGAGGAGGAAATGGGAACCCACTCCAGTATTCTTGCCTGGGAAATCCCATGGACAGAGGAGCCTGATGGGCCTCAGTCCATGTGGTCGCAAAGACAACAACAAATTGATAAGGTAACTATTCCACTAGTCATGTGGATTATGTACGCTGAGGCTGCATGGATGATGCAGAGGCAGTTGCCTTGGGCAGGGCCGGGAACTCTCCTAAGGGGTGAGAATCGGGACAAACCAACCCCCACACCCCTCAACGTGACCCGTAGTCCTGGGGAGGCTGCTAGGGTGGAGTGACTAAAAGTGGACTTCTTTGGATTTTCCTGAACACAAGCCTTCAGAAGTCTACCTTCAGTGAGAAGAGATCACCCCTCTATCCGCATTCTCTACCTCCCTCCATCCCTCTCTCTTCCCCTCTCCCTACACTTTGACACATAGACTGCACTTTCTAGCATGGCTGACCCTGTGCATGCTCAGCTGCGCCCAACTCTCTGTGACCCCATGGACTGTAGGCCCCCAGGCTCCTCTGTCCATGGGATTTCCCAGGCAAGAATACTGGACTGGGTTCCCATTTCCTTCTTCAGAGGTTCTTCCCACCCGGGGATCAAACCTGCATCTCCAGCATCTTCTGCATTGACAGGTAGATTCTTTACCATAGAACCTTCTGGGAAGCCCATGCATGGTCAACACCATTTATATAGAATTCAATTACTTATTAGATGACCAACAACACAACCAACCAATACACAAATATCTGAGATACAACTTAAAAAATTCTCCATCAAAATGATTATGTATTTGCTTTAAAAAAATAAACTGGGTATAGTTTTATGTTGTATTAGTTTCTGCTATACAATGAAGGGAATCAGCCATATATATATATATATATATATATATATATATATATATATATATATCTCCCCTCCTTTTCAGATCTCCCTCCCACCCACCCCCATCCCACCCATCTAGGTCATCACAGAGCACCAAGCTGAGCCCCCTGTGCTATACAACAGCTTCCCACTGGCTATTGTACATGCAGTGGGTATATATATAAATAAATCCCAATCTCCTTTGTGTCCACAAGTCCACTCTGCATATTTGTGTCTCTATCCCTGCCCTATGAATAGGTTCATCTGTACCATTTTTCTAGATTCCACAGGTACACATCAATACACAGTATTTGTTTTTCTCTTTCTGACTTACTTAACTCCATATGAACAGACTCTAAGTCTACCCACATCTCTACAAACGATATTATTTTCCTTTACATGTTAACTCTTCAAATTATAGACACAGATCATGCTGAAAACGAACTTCTACAGGACATATCCCCTCCAAAGATGGTGGAAGTGACACGCCATGACTTATGACTGATGAGACACTATTTTCTTTTTCCAAATTTTGTGAAATTTCGTTAAAATAAAATGAGTTGAACAGGGCAAAGCTGCTGTGAACACTGTATAGTATTTGTATAGTCAAGAATAAAATTTACATTTAAATTGTACTACACATTTGATTGGCAGAAACACAAGTCATACATATTTTTCCTTTCTGCAGCATTTCTACTTAAATGACTGCTTCTCTGCTTTGCTGTCCTCCAAATGGATGTAAATATGAAAGCCTTAAAAGAGTAAACTCCAGTGCCTCTGTTTGTTTAACCAAAACTGAACATCAATCATTGCATTTAGTATCAGATCTGATAAGTACTAGTCACATACTGGAAAAGCAAAATCTACTGTGAGTCTCTATGACTGCTTTCTCTTCCATTTATATAGAAGCTCCACCTTGCTTTCAATCAAGTTAGAGAACTGGATATAAGTGAAGTATATAAATACTTTCTAACTAATGGTGTATTAATCTAAGTAAATATCTGAAGAACAAGGCATATGATTTAATGCTGGACTTCTTTGGTAATTCAGGCATCCTAAATAAATGTCAGTTTCATAGCCGAGAAAGGAATGGCTCTCTCCCAAAAGAAACAAGAAATGCTTGTTTGGCTCATGTTGATTTACATAAGAAATTAGGCTTTTGACTTCCTTATATTTGGTTGATTAAACTTAAAGTTTGCAGCCAGAGATGATTACCAAAATATCACCTAAGCATAAGTGACAGCAGCCCTACACTTGATATTACTGCATCACTGAAAATATGCAGCCATTGTTTTTCAATAGATGGTATAAATCAGGCCCCGATTATCCAAACACTAAGAACTCAGTAACTTCTGGATGACATCCAAGCTCCTCAAGCACATCTGCTCTACACACCAGCAAAAATGTACAGCAACGAGTGCAGCACAATTCAACATAACAATTTAAATATTTCATATAATTAATGATACGTAATTAAACTTAACGTAATTACATTTGGGTTGTCTGAGGTAACTATTTTACAATTAGTGTTTCATCAACAAATAGCTTTTCCAAGGCACAGCACAGCTCTTCCTACGGTAGCAATCCATACTCGGAGGTGTCCCTGTTAGAGTAAATAACTGGAAGTAAATAAACCCACATATTCCAGCCCATCAAGTCCCCAGCTTTCGATTATGTCAGAAGCAAGAGAGCCTTGTGGACCGAAACCACAACAACCTACTTGTTCATGGCTTCGCCTTCAGCTTGCTGGAGGCTGGAAAAGGACAAGAAAGTCTCACCACGAGATGGGCTTTCTTACAACTTTACAAGCACAGTCAATTACCAAGAGACCCATAAAGAGAAGACGCAACATTCTACACATCTCAACAGGGCCAATAAAACTGTATACTGACATGTCTTACTTCCTTAGGTCAAGAATTTAATGAGGAGATGGTGGGGGAGAAATATCTGAGAAGCTGTTCTGCCTTCATTGACGGAGGAAAGACATTTACCCAGTATTTAGACGGCTCTGTACCTGTGTGCAGTCATTCTATGCCCTTGTTTCAATTAAATTAAGGGCTGCATCATATAACCACAATAATAGCAAAGAGATTTTACAGTTAGGATTTTTGCTTTGAAACATTTGGACCACTGAACTGGTTTATGGAGCAGATATATGACCTTAAAATATATAGCCTCTCCCCAGATTTGCTCAATTCAGAACTGTAGCAAAGAGGCTTTCTCTCTTACATGGAGGGCTCAAGCCCGTAGCTGTCTAGACAAGTCTCTCCAGACTGATTTTCGAGGCCCATTGCACCTTTGGAAGGAATCCAGGTTTCTCTTCCACCCTCTCCTTCCTCTCAAAATAATTCTCTGGCTTGACCATGCCCAAGATTAAGTTTCCTTTCTGTCTTTCCTTTAAGAATTTTTATTAACAGCAAAGCATGACAGGTTCACAGTAAATGTCAAATTAGTCTTCCAGGCCATAATGATAAAGCAACAGTCCCCTGACACAGCCCTACTCAAATAAAAGTTATAGCTTTCAGGGGTGACCACACTCAACTCTTATTGATCTTTCTGTTATTCTAAATAATCTTCTTATTAAAGTAGGAAAGTTAAGAAATAAGAAAATATCCACTTTTTGGCTTCCGAAATGTTGTCCTCGCCTATATATGCTGTTCTTTGCTGCCCTTGAGGGTCATCCAATCTGTGTACCCCATTCCATCACATTAGCATGAGGGAGCAGAGAGCTATACTTGGGTGTTTCGTTCACAATGTTTCTAGAAGCCCTTAGAAATCAGTGGAGGGAATATCAGTGGAGGGTAATCCTGCAAGCATGGCCATGGCCAGGAGGCATAATTATTCCAGAAGGGTTGAAACAGTAAGGAAGGGCTAGGGAGGAAAGGTATGGGTTTCCAGCTAGAGACGTCTTCATTCTGATGGGGAAGGGGAGTCCAGAGCAGCTTGACTCTTGTGTGTCAAAAGGTCTGTGAAAATACTGTTTTCTTGATGGTCAAAAGAAAGATTTGCCCCCTTACTGTGAGCAAAGGCCAAGCTACACAAACACAGACCTGAAATTTGATGGTGATGAAAGACCTATATGGAACACTGAAAATTTTCTCCTTTAATAGGCAATTAGACTGCCACAATGGCTGCACCACCTGGACCCAAGGAGGACCCTCAGACCTGTTTCAGTCTCTTTTAGTTTGACTCCAAGGTACTGAGAACCTAAACCAGAGGGATGCAGTCTCATGGGTGGTTTGAGAGTCAGTGTCAGTTAGGGAGGAAGATGTGAAGTGGTGTTTCAGCTTCGAACTTGAATTGATAACCATGAGGTCCCTTCATGGGCTTCCCAGGTGGCTCAGTGGTAAAGAACCTACCTGCCAGTGCAGGAGCCTCGAGAGACGCAGGTTCCATCCTTGGGTTGGGAAGTTCCCCTGGAGTAGGAAATGGCAACCCACTCCAGTATTCTTGCCCAGAAAATTTCATGGACAGAGGATTCTGGTGGGCTACGTTCCATGGAGTCGCAAAAAATTGGCCATGACTGAGTGACTGAACACATAACACACACAGGTCCCTTCCTGGAGTCTCTCTTTCACAGCATTTTGTTTCAGAAAAAAGGAAAAGAGGGAGAAGGAGAGAATGCACACAAAAGCAGTAGATTTAGGGAATCCCCTTTGTTGCCAGGCCAATAGAGACTAACTCAGCAAGAGGAGGAAGGGATGGACAAATAAATTGATGAGACCTTCTTTCAATTCTACTTTCAACACAAGCTTCCTCATATGTTTACTAATCAAAGAAACGTGTGGTGTGAGGCAGGAGAAAGAATACTGAAGTGAGATTCTAGAGACCTGGGTCCCAGTTCCTCTCTGCCCTTGCCTGGCTAGCCAAGACTTAGAAGCCAAGAACTGCTGGATCATTCTCAGGTTCTAATCTAACCTGAAAGGGCAAATCATTTCATCTTTCTGTTCAGTGCTCTAATCTGTAAAATGGGAATAAGCTACAAAATACCCAATAAATTGTACATATGACTTTTATCACCTGTACATCCATCTTCCTTAGTATGTAGTATGCATCTATAATCCACACTTACGCTGGTTGTGATCGAGGTGTCTTTTGCAAGGCTTGGAGTGTCCCTTGTTTTATTTTTTTAACTATACTTTAACTTAAAACTTTATTCTAAAATGATAAACGTTGGGCTCAATGGTTCCAAAGAATCTGTGGGGCATTAGTGAAAGCATAAGTAAAACATAATTGGGAAGCTAAATTATTAAATGCATTCCGAAGCTCGGGGAGTCTGCACATGATCAACAGGGCTCTTGTTTCGGCCTGGTTCATTTGGTGCCTGACTACATGAGTTCTTATCAGGATGACTGTTTAGATTAAAATTTTAAGTAGCTGAAGTTAGTGAAGCATTGCATAAACACAAGTAAAAAGTTGTACTTTAGCGAATGCAAGTGAGCTTTGTCATCACTGGGCAAAGAGATTCAGTTCAGTCTCTGGATGGAATACGGTACAGATTTGATCCAGGAAAGTTAATCAGGAGCTTCTTCCAGGCAAAAACATTTTGAAATTAGTTGGTCCCATTTCTTTATGCAGAGTCTTGGGGGATACCCACTCCAGTGTTCTTGCCTGGAGAATCCCATGGACGGAGCAGCCTGGTAGGCTGCAGTCCATGGGGTCGCATAGAGTTGGACATGACTGAAGCGACTTAGTAGCAGCAGCAGGGGGATAATATGATGGTATTTTGGATTACTATTCACTCTACATGTGAGAGGTTTATTTCTAAACCTTGAACATCAATTCATTCATTTGTAGCTACTTCGTGGACACACCTAGCATGTCACTATGGTCTAAATATTCTACCGAGTCTAATTTGTTCCTGTTCTCACCTTCTTGCCCAGGTGGTAGAAAAATGTGTGTACATCTCTCCTGGAAAATGGCAAAATTCTGTAACATTTACAAAGAGTGGATTATCACCACAGGCTAAACATCATTTCATGGACCTTTCCTTTAGTTTTTAGATTATTATCAAACACTCTTTCATTGTGCAAGCAGACACATGCCTAATTCAGAAGGCTGAGTGATGAATTATACTGAATAACAATATTTACTGATACAACCTTAGTACGGATCAAAGGTATCCAGTAAAACAATTTGTAGCATAGTCACTTTCAAGTCTATAAACCTCACATGGGTGGTCAGATGGCAATAGAAATAGCCTCTGAAGCAATAATTAGCCTTGTCCAGAATAGATGATCTAGGTAACCTTTTTTTTTTCACCTTTTCCATTTCCAATTACTATACAGAAAAAGCCTTGTAAAAATAAAACAAAACTCTGCTACAGCTACATCCCTTTGAATGGAGTCCACTTACTGAAGGGGTGAGAGATGACCGTTTAACCTCATCATGCTTCTCAGATTAATTAGGATTCAGGATGTTGTAATCACGACAGTGTAGAGAACTAGAAGGTGAGGAGAGGATCGCTTTCAAGTTCTGGGTCGCTGACACGAACTGAAAGCGTTTAGCCTCTGGGTGTGATCATTTGCGCTTTGAATCAGGGATGGTGGATGGGGTCCAGAATATGCTCAGGGTTATTTAGACAAAGACTCTGAGGTAAAGATGGAAAGCGTTTGTCAAGAGTTTTATCCATTCAAAAGCAGAAGCCCATGGCTTTTCGTGAACTAGAGCCCTTTCGAGAATTCCTCGTGACTTGATTGAAGACACTGAGAAGAAACCTCGCCTCCTTCCGTGCCTTTGAGAGAGGAAGTACAGCTGGCTGGAAAAACAGTAATGGTGCCTGCACTGAATTAACACTCCCGCTTCACCCGTACATTTGTTTCGTGACACCAAAAATACTCGGCTTTATTTTCCATGTAATAGAGAACTCAAAATGAAGCTAATTACATCCTGAACATGAGAAACACCAGGAGGTAAGTAGGTGCCCCTTCTTATAATACGACTGAGACAGAGAGTATATCCGTCTCTTAATGCGGTAAGAACGAAAGCCAGAACCACCTCCAGTCAAAGAGAACCAAAAGTGTTGGATTATGGAACAGTAACACCAGAAGTGAGATGAAGAATCAGCTCTTTCATCATTTTCCACGGCAAAAGTTATGGCCAGAGAGGTGAAGTGATATGCAAGTGATCACAGCTAGTACAATCCAGCTTACCAAGCAAAATATTTATGAGCCTGGAAAAATGCTTTTAACTAAGGAAAGGAAAACACGACAGTCTAACGAGGAGGTGGTTGGTACCCCATACAGGAATAGACCCCATACAGAAACAGGGAATTGCAATGCAGTGTCTCTAGCCAAGATGGTTTTAGGACATGCACCTCTTGCTTTATCAGTGGCATTTACATCTAATCAGCTGTCCTGGGCACCTGGACCACCCTGGTGGCTCAGTGGTAAAGAATCCACCTACCAATGAAGGAGACACAGGTTTGTACCCTGGGTTGGGGAGATCCCCTGGAGAAGGAAATGGCAATCCACTCCAAGAATCCAAGTGTTCTTGCCTGGGAAATTCCATGGACAGAGGAGCCTGGTGGGCTGCAGTCCATGGGGTCACAAAAGATTCAGACACGACTAAGCAACTGAACAACAATGACAAGCTGTCTCAAACACATTGAAACTTGGCCCTCAATGCATCCAATCTATCAGAAGCAAGACAGGAAGTCAAAGAAAACTTAAACATCACTTCTGGCACATTGCAGGTACCCAAGAGAAACACTGGAGCCCCACTGGTTAAAATAAAGTCCCAATCATTAATAAAAAATAGATATCATCAGCAGTGAGGAAACCTTGACCCCTTGCCTAGCAGGCTGTCAGAACATTCTTTCCAGTTCAGAATTCTAGGAAAGGCTTCCAGCTAACAGGGAAATGTAGCCACTGCTACATGGAGAAGGCCAACAGCATAATTTCCAAGAGCAATCCTCAGACCAAAAGAAGCCAGGAGGAGCAGGGATGCAGCCAATTGGAGGATGCTCACAGCCTGGGAAACTGCACTTGTCACTCGCTTCTCACACACACCATGGGGGACATCAGAGCGAGTGGCACAGGGAATCGAGCGCTGCGCTCAGAGAACAGCTTGGGTTTTGTCTCAGCATGGATCAATCTGGTTGTGCAGTGCCAGGCCTCTCACTTGATTTCCTCACATTGCAGGTTCCCCGTCAGCACAGAGCAGCACATAAAACAAAAACAAACTCGGACGTGACCACATTTCACCTTCTATAAATATGATAGGCGTGGAACAAAGGGTTTTCAAATATCTCCCCAGAGGAAAGTCACAATATGACATATGAGATCCGAAGGGGATATTTCTGACCCACATTGTGTGGAGACGAGCACTTTGATTTCTTTTTTTCTACTAGAAAATCATTTACCCACAAGGATCGAGGATGGAGTTGGACTTAGAATGTCACTCTCTAGCACAATCTGCTTGGGAAATACTTGGGGTAAATGATGATGCTTATAACTAAGAACAGGAGGAAAGGAAAAGACAAAGAAAAAAATAACAGACCATATGTGTATCAAAGCCAAGGCCCTGGCCTAATGTATGTGATGTTTTTATCAAGTGAAAGTGAAAGTTGCTCAGTTATGTCTGACTCTTTGTGACTCCATGGACTGTAGCCCACCAGATCCTCTGTGCATGGAATTCTCCAGGCAAGAAAACTGGAGTGGGTTGCCATTCCCTTCTCCAGGAGATCTTCCCAACCCAGAGATTGTATCTGGATCTCCCACATTGCGGGCAGACTCTTTACCATCTGAGCCACCAGGGAAGGTCTTAACAAGGAGATTCTACTGAGCCTGTGCCTGGAGCCCAAGATCGTGGTTAGTCTTGCTGTTGGCCCAAGTGAGAGTGTGGCCCTGGAAACCACCTCCGCATCTCTTTTCATGGCCGTGGAAGTGTTTTATTTGTCTGACAAAGGACAGAGGAAGACTCAAGACTCAAGAGCAGGGCTTTCTGTGGGGACAACATAGGAGGCCAGAAATACAGAAGGGACTTTCGACAGCCAGATCTTTGGGGGACTCAGGGACGGCAGTGAGAAAGCCATCATATCTTCTCTGATTATTAGTCTTATAAAGTGAGGAACGTGCACAGTGAGCATCACGGCAAGAAATGGAGAGATGCCGCCCTCCCATGGCCCAAGGATGTCCAAGAGGAAGCTGGGCCACAGTAACACAAGGGGCATTGTTTCTGAAGGTCTATGTGGTCCCTCTTGGGGAGCAACAAAAATCAATCCTAATTCTTCAGTTTTATAGGTGGGAGTGGCCTGTTCTCAGAAACACAACTATTTCAGATACAGAAAAGGAAACAAGATAGAGAAGATAAAAGGAATTTTGCCCTGAGCCATTAGTCTCCAGCCCATAGGTACGGCCGTGTCACACCTGCGTTACATGAGTACACAGCACTACGATAGGGCAGCATTGCTTGGAACGTTCAAATGCAAAGATGACTTTTTGAGACAGGCTGCAAAAGTCTCATGGCTCTTGAAGCAGAGCTTACATCCGAATATAATTTAAGTAAATGGGAGGGAAGAATGAGAAATTTCCAATCCGTCACCCCCACAAAGAAAGAGATACATCTGAAAGAAAATTAGATGCACAGAACTATCTATCAAAGTGGAGGGTGCATATTGGATAGACTTGGGAGATGAAATTGCATGGTCAGAATAATACAATACATACACAGAAAATAGAACTATACATCAGAATATATAATATTGCTCGCAACGGCATGCCTTCATCCTGTGCTGTGCTTAGTGACTCAGTCATGTCTGACTGCGACCTCATGGACTGAGCCCGCCAGGCTCCTCTGTCCATGGGGATTCTCCAGGCAAGAAAACTGGAGTGGTTTGCAATGCCATACTCCAGGGGATCTTCCCAACCCAGGGATCAAACCCAGGTCTCCAGCATTGCAGGTGGATTATTCACCATCTGAGCCACCAGGGAAGCCCAAGAATCCTGGAGTGGATAGCTTATTCTTTCTCCAGGAGATATTCCTGAACCAGGAATCGAAACGGGGTCTCCTGTATTGCAGGCGGATTCTTTACCAGCTGAGCAGCCAGGAAAGCCTGCCTTCATCCTATCTGCACAGTTGGGTATCTGATGCACTGTTCTCTACATAAATCCCGAGTAATACCTCTGTACACATGGGTGGAGATAGAACATGCGGGAGGTGGTTAGTCACTAAGTTGTGTCTGACTCTTGCAACCCCTTCTACTTTCCAAGTGGAAAATTTCAGATACCAAAGTGGGGGAAAAAACATTCACCCACAGGTATCACGCCAAGACAACCCAAGATCAGAATTCAGGTCACCCGCCTGCAATCAGTTATTGCAACCTGCGTACGTACCAGTGAAAGTACTCATTTCAAATGACTACAGTGAAAAACTGTGTGGCTTAATATCAACTTAATAATTAACTTTATGGCCTTATGCAAGTATTCTGGTAATTAGTTGCATTAAATTCAGACATTAAACTTTACTATGCCCATGCATAACATACACTATATAATGCATAATGAATGCAATGCAATAGGTATAGTGTAAAACAGCACATAATAGATACATATATATATATATATATATATATATATATATATATGCCTTTCATGAATTTGTGCTCACTCAGTAATGTCTGACTATTTGCAGCCACATGGACTATAGTCTGCCAGGCTCTACTGCCAATGGAATTTTCCAGGCAAGAATACTAGAGTGGGTGCCATTTCTTCCTCCAGGGCATCTTACTTACTTAAGGATTGAACCAGGTCCCCTGCATCTCCTGCACCGGCAGGCAGGTTTTGTACCGCTGTACCACTTGGGAAGCCATATATTATATATGTATAGTATATACATATTATATATGTATAGTATATACATATTATATATGTATAGTATATACATATTATATATGTATAGTATATACATATTATATATGTATAGTATATACATATTATATATGTATAGTATATACATATTATATATGTATAGTATATACATATTATATATGTATAGTATATACATATTATATATGTATAGTATATACATATTATATATGTATAGTATATACATATTATATATGTATAGTATATACATATTATATATGTATAGTATATACATATTATATATGTATAGTATATACATATTATATATGTATAGTATATACATATTATATATGTATAGTATATACATATTATATATGGGAAAGTGTATTTAGGACCTTAAAAAATCTACTTATGTAAAATAATTGGAAATACAGTTTATTAATATTGGGATTTAAGGTACTATATTAAATACATATTTGAAACTTCCTGAAGAAATTTTGGCTTTGTTTGTTTGCAAAGAACTACTTTATTTTCCTCTAAGATAGATTTTAGATAACCTTATCCCGCTGTCAGTGGAGAAAAAAAGATCATGGCTTATGTTTGTAATACAAGTACCTATGCTTTCTGAAAAATTATTCCTTAATTAACCTACACATAAAACATACATTTTATGGGCTATTTTTACCACTGCCTTTAAAATGGACATTTTCCTATTTTGAAGATTTTTCAACTGTAGGCAAAGTAAAACAATACCCTTCCTTCTATGGCTCAGAGAAGACACTGAATTAAGCTGCAAAATCTATGTCCATTTGTCTGAGGTCAGGGGAAAAAGGCCTTAATATTTTTTGTTTCAAAGATTCCACTCAGACCCCACCAAGCTCAATTATTAATTTGTCAAAGCATTAAATTAGATATGTTTTACCTCCTCTTAAGATGACCTGATTCAATGTTTTCCTATGACAAGTAGATTTAACAGGCCCCTTGTGTCCCATTGCAACCAAGCAAAACTGTGTTCATCATCAACAATTTTGTGAATGAACTTTAATTTACTGTCTGGGTCTATGTTCTTCCTCGCTCCTCTTTATAAATATATATCAGTTCAGTTCAGTCCCTCAGTCATGTCTGACTCTTTGCAACCCCATGAATCGCAGCACGCCAGGCCTCACCTGTCCATAACCAACCCCTGGAGTTCACTCAAACTCACGTGCATCAAGTCGGTAATGCCATCCAGCCATCTCATCCTCTGTCGTCCCCTTCTCCTCCTGCCCCCAATCCCTCCCAGCATCAGAGTCTTTTCCAATGAGTCAACTCTTCCAATGAGGTGGCCAAAGTATTGGAGTTTCAGCTTCAGCATCAGTCCCTCCAAAGAACACCCAGGACTGATCTCCTTTAGGATGGACTGGTTGGATCTCCTTGCAGTCCAAGGGACTCTCAAGAGTCTTCTCCAACACCACAGTTCAAAAGCATCAATTCTTCAACGCTCAGCTTTCTTCACAGTCCAACTCTCACATCCATACATGACCACAGGAAAAACCATAGCCTTGACTAGATGGACCTTTGTTGGCAAAGTAATGTCTCTGCTTTTGAATATGCTATCTAGTTTGGTCATAACTTTCCTTCCAAGGAGTAAGCGTCTTTTAATTTCATGGCTGCAATCACCATCTGCAGTGATTTTGGAGCCCCCAAAATAAAGTCTGACACTGTTTCCACTGTTTCCCCATCTATTTGCCATGAAGTGATGGGACCGGATGCCATGATCTTCGTTTTCTGAATGTTGAGCTTTAAGCCAACTTTTTCACTCTCCTCTTTCACTTTCATCAAGAGGGTCTTTAGTTCCTCCTCACTTTCTGCCATAAGGGTGGTGTCATCTGCATATCTGAGGTGGTTGATATTTCTCCCGGCAATCTTGATTCCAGCTTCTGCTTCTTCCAGTCCAGCGTTTCTCATGGTGTACTCTGCATAGAAATTAAATAAGCAGGGTGACAATATGCAGCCTTGATGTACTCTTTTTCCTATTTGGAACCAGTCTGTTGTTCCATGTCCAGTTCTAACTGTTGCTTCCTGACCTGCATATAGGTTTCTCAAGAGGCAGGTCAGGTGGTCTGGTATTCCCATCTCTTTCAGAATTTCGCACAGTTTATTGTGATCCACACAGTCAAAGGCTTTGGCATAGTCAATAAAGCAGAAATAGATGTTTTTCTGGAACTCTCTTGCTTTTCCCATGATCCAGTGGATGTTGGCAATTTGATCTCTGGTTCCTCTGCCTTTTCTAAAACCAGCTTGAACATCTGGAAGTTCACGGTTCACATATTGCTGAAGCCTGGCTTGGAGAATTTTGAGCATTACCTTACTAGCGTGTGAGATGAGTGCAATTGTGCAGTAGTTTGAGCATTCTTTGGCATTGCCTTTCTTTGGGATTGGAATGAAAACTGACCTTTTCCAGTCCTATGGCCACTGCTGAGTTTTCCAAATTTGTTGGCATATTGAGTGTAGCACTTTCACAGCATCATCTTTCAGGATTTGGAATAGCTCAACTGGAATTCCATCACCTCCACTAGCTTTGTTCATAGTGACGCTTTCTAAGGCCCACTTGACTTCACATTCCAGGATGTCTGGCTCTAGGTCAGTGATCACACCATCGTGATTATCTGGGTTGTGAAGATCTTTTTGTACAGTTCTTCTGTGTATTCTTACCATCTCTTCTTAATATCTTCTGCTTCTGTTAGGTCCATACCATTTCTGTCCTTCATCGAGCCCATCTTTGCATGAAATGTCCCCTTGGTATCTCTAATGTTCTTGAAGAGATCTCTAGTCTTTCCCATTCTGTTGTTTTTCTCTATTTCTTTGCATTGATCACTGAGGAAGGCTTTCTTATCTCTCCTTGCTATTCTTTGGAACTCTCCATTCAGATGCTTGTATCTTTCCTTTTCTCCTTTGCTTTTCACTTCTCTTCTTTTCACAGCTATTTGTAAGGTCTCCTCTGACAGCATTTTGCTTTTTTGCATTTCTTTTTCATGGGGATGGTCTTGATCCCTGTCTCCAGTACAATGTCACGAACCTCCATCCATAGTTCATCACGCACTGTGTCTATCAGATCTAGTCCCTTAAATCTATTTCTCACTTCCACTGTATAATCATAAGGGATTTGATTTAGGTCATACCTGAATGGTCTAGTGGTTTTCCCTACTTTCTTCAATTTCAGTCTGAATTTGGCAATAAGAAGTTCATGATCTGAGCCACTGTCAGCTCCTGGCCTTGTTTTTGCTGACTGTATAGAGTTTCTCCATCTTTGGCTGCAAAAGAATAATCAATCTGATTTTGGTGTTGACCATCTGTTGATGTCCATGTGTAGAGTCTTCTCTTGTGTTGTTGGAAGAAGGTGTTTGCTATGACCAGTGCGTTCTCTTGGCAAAACTCTATTAGGCTTTGCCCTGCTTCATTCTGTACTCCAAGGCCAAATTTGCCTGTTACTCCAGGTGTTTCTTGACTTCCTACTTTTGCATTCCAGTCCCCTATAATGAAAAGGACATCTTTTTCGGGTGTTCGTTCTAGCAGGTCTGATAGGTCTTCATAGATCCGTTCAGCTTCTTCAGCATTACTGGTTGGGGCATAGGCTTGGATTACCATGATATTGAATGGTTTGCCTTGGAAACGAACAGAGTTCATTCTGTCGTTTTTGAGATTGCATCCAAGTACTGCATTTCGGACTCTTTTGTTGACCATGATGGCTACTCAATTTCTTCTCAGGTATTCCTGTCCACAGTAGTAGATATATGGTCAACTGAGTTAAATTCACCCATTCCAGTCCATTTTAGTTTGCTGATTCCTAGCATGTCAACGTTCACTCTTGCCATCTCTTGTTTGACCACTTCCAATTTGCCTTGATTCATGGACCTGACATTCCAGGTTCCTATGCAATATTGCTCTTTACAGCATCAGACCTTGCTTCTATCACCAGTCACATCCACAGCTGGGTATTGTTTTTGTTTTGGCTCCATTCCTTCATTCTTTCTAGAGTTATTTCTCCGCTGAACTCCAGTAGCATATTGGGCACCTACTGACCTGGGGGGTTCCTCTTTCAGTATCCTATCATTTTGCCTTTTCATACTGTTCATGGGGTTCTCAAGGGAAAAATTGCCATTCCCTTCTCCAGGGGGAGAAAAGAATATATATATATGTATATATATACATATATATATATATGTGTGTGTATACATATGTAATATGTATATGTATATGTAATATATGTATATGCATATGTAATATATATATATGTGTGTGTGTATATATATATATAAATATAAATCTGAGTGGTTGTTTAAGACAAAGGTGATTAAAGTGTTAATGTGAAAAGGTGCAGATTCAACAATCCAATGTGGTACATTTGCCTTTAGGCACACTTCAGTTCCATAACTTAGCAGGGACAAATTTATTTTTGTAGTAATGCATGGAGAATTTAAGGCTGGGTGTTTATATTTATAGCAGCTGCAGAAAACAATAAAAGCAATTGAGTGAAGCAGGTGGAATACACTCTCCTTTGATGGAAGAACAATCCTCAGTCTTGAAGCAGCATGAAGCATTTTCAAGTTATTACAGAATCTTTTATGCCTGGAGTATAAAGCCTGGGGTCTCTTGCAATTCCAGTTTTCAAATCTGACCTTAGAAGAGGAGGCATGTAAGTGCTCTAATGTGTACCGTCCCAATGTATAGGCTGAACTCACTCCCAGGCTCCCAGAATGTAACTGCGTTTAGAGATTAAGTCTTTGAACAGGCATTAAGTTAAAATAGGTGGCTGGAACTGTCCCTCATTCAATGTGGTGTCTGTGTAAGACAAAATGTGAGCACAGAGCAACACCAGGGATGTGTGTACACAGAGAAAAGATCTTGGGAGGCACTGCAAGAGACTTCCGTATTCAAAGACAAGAAACCATGCCTGCCGGCACCTTCATCTTAGACACCTGGCCTCCAGAACCAGGAGAACTTAGTGGATGGTGGTTTCAACCATTCAGTCTCTAGTATTTTGCTATGGAGGTCCTAGCAAACCAGGATGGGGCATAAAGTGATTCCTCACTGCTCATTCCGGCACTGCCATTATCTTAGTTCATGGTGTTGGTTTTGTATTGACTCTAATCCTCAGTAAACTATGTACTTACATTAGGTACTCCCCTTCCCCACCTTGTATTGCTTCATTTTTGCTCTTGTGATTAAGTATTTTCTGCCTGACCAGACTGTCTACAACTCCAGGTCACTATGTCTATCATGGGCTTCAGTAGCAAAAATCAACATGTACTGCTATACTGACAATATGAGGGTCAAACTGATACTAAATTCAAAGTTTACACACAAAAGTGTTCCTTTTGCCTCAGATAAAATGAAGGGATTATTCCGCAACAGAAGTCCAAAACAAGTAAGCTAGGAAAAGCTGTGGCCTCAATGTAGCCTTTAAAGGATGTTTAAAGACAGCTTAGATTTTATCATCTAAAAAAGAAAGGGTGCAAATGCCTGAAGCTATAAACCTTAAAAGATGGTTTAAGATGTAAGAAATTAAAAATGAGCTGTTCTACATGGTCTCCCATGCAATAAACAGGGCAAAGGTACCTGGATAAACATCTCTAGCCTTAGGCTGAGAGGCATGAAGTCAAAATTAGCACCTATTACATTCCAATAATATTGAAGGGGAGGACTTGGAACAACTGGAGGATGGGAAAGAAATTAAACAAGCATATGATCACAAAAGCAAACCGTTAACCTGTATTTGGTTTGCTCCAAACACTGCTTGGAAAACTCCTACTCATCCTTCAACTCCCTAGATCTTAGGTCCTCTCCTATGTAAAACCTTTTCAAACACCCAGGAAGTCCTCTGTACATACTTCAAATGTAGCATTTATCAGATTATATAGTAACTGTTGCTCTGTTCAATTAAAATTAAAACATTAACTTAAGATATACTGATGTATATTACTAAGAAAGATAATTCAGTGGTACAATTCTTTCCTGTCACATAGAATTTCAGTTTATACTTAGTGAAATAGCCCTTTTAAACTTGTTTAAATAAAAATTCTTTATGGCATGTTACTCTGGTCATACACAGAAAAATAAAATTACTAGCAAATTTTGAGTAAATAATTCCCATAACTTCTTTTTACTCAGAGTTTGAGTTCTTAATCTCTTTTCGAATCAGAGTTGTAGATATTTTTTATTTTTCTCATACAACTGTACACTCTGAGCCATGGGGAAGATATGTGATACCTATTTCTAAAATCAGTGCTTCCCTGTTTTGTCTGGAATTATCCTCCAAACCTCTGGAGTTGGTCTGTAAAGTTGTGTGCCCTTGCACAGACTATAATTATGTCACAATTTCCACTTGCCTAATAATGACTGTAATATTCAAAGATGGTGAAATAAAAAGAATGTGTGCCTTAGAAACAACTAAATATAATAATGACATTCTCTTGATTTTTCACTATCTTTCTGTTTTATTATACTGTGGCCTCAGAACAAAGGGAGAAAGTTCTGGATACTCATGTATCCCAGTCCCCATGGAAACTTGGCCTGTGCTTTCATAATTAGTGCCTAATTTTCTGAAAGAACATGAAACAAATTTAAAAGGACTGTTGTTCAGCCGCTAAATGATCTCCAAATCTGTGTGACCACGTGCACCGCAGCCAGGCTTCCTATCTCCCAGAGTTTGCTCAGACTCATGCCCACTGAGTCGGTGATGCCATCCAACCATCTCATCCTCCGTCACCCCCTTCTCCTCCTGCCTTCAATCCTTCCCAGCATCAGGGGCTTTTCCAATGAGTCGACTCTTTGCATCAGGTGCCCAAAGTATTGCCCCTTCAGCTTGAGCACTGGCCCTGCCACAGACCAGGGGGTGGGGATGGTTTCAAGATGATTGAAATGCATTACATTTATTGGGCACTTTATTTCTATTATTAGTACAGCAGCTCCACCTCAGGTCATCAGGCATTAGATCCAGGAGGTTGAAGAGCCCTGCCTTTGAGAGCCGTTTCCCTGATTTCCTCTTTACAAAGACTTGTCCGTTCCTCTCACTTCAGCTCTCCCAATCCTAAGCAAACGAATTCCTCTCTTTTCCATCTTTCTACCTCAAATGACAGTTGTAGCACGTGTGCATATATCTCATTATTACTGATCTTTCAAGTCAATGACTGAGTCAACTTCGTCTTTGCATTTCCCACCACCCAAGGGCTAAAGCCAGCAGGCACTCTGAGCACTGTTGAATGCTGTTCAAATGAATAAACCAGTGGATTTGCTTCATCCTTTAGGGAATGGTTAAAATCAAAATGTATTACATGACACGATGCAATGCTATACAATAGCTAAAAGGAATAAATAGACTTCAAACACTTAATGTTATACATGTAAAATGTGTGGGTAGTAGTTGCCTGGGGCCCAGGGAGGGACAAGTCTGAAGGTGGTTATCCTCCACAAGGATTTTTGCTTTTTCTCTTTCTTTTCATTTTAAAAATAAATAATACTAAAAGCAACTATATTTGGCAAAACTAATACAATTATGTAAAGTTTAAAAATAATATAAAATTTAAATAAATAAATAAGTAAAAGCAACTTGCTTGTTAATTCAGCATGGTAGGAGCATAGGTGTTTGTTAGATTATTCTTTATGCTTCCTGTAGCATTTTAAAATTTAAAATAAAGACACATTTTTCAACTTTTGAATGCATAGGAGATCTTTTCTATTTAATTAACTGGATATGAAGGAAAAGCTTCATTGTGACATTCTATTATTCAATGGTTTCAAGTCTAGCATCATCATATATGTGTATGTGTATTGATTATCTTTGATTAGACTTTCAGCCACATGCAATTCTGTCTCTATAGCCTCAGCGCCTAGATCTTTGGCCACAACCTAGGCTCTCAAATACTGTTGAATAAATGAAACAGCATACTGACCATTCTGTGTACCCATCAACCTTTTAAAGATATTATCTCATCAACTTAGTTCTTGGAATTAATCTTTAGTGAAATTCCTCCACTTACTTTGAACAGTAAATCAACGAATGCACTCCAGAAATTACACGCAGGTTTGTTGGAGTGGAAACGTGCAGTTTTCTGCATAGAGAAGGGGAAGCAGTAAAAAGGATGCTGGGAAATGGTAATGGTGAAAGGCATCAGAGGATGTCGATAGTGGCTGGAACAAAGGGACAAAACAAAGGGACACAGGAAGGAAACAGAGAGAGAGCTGGGTGGCGATGATGACCTGGTTTATTATTACCATGACAATATAACAATAACTCTAGACCCCGGACTGCCACGTATTGGGTATTTTCTAAGAGCCAAGAACTATGATGGACTCTTTACATATGGTAACTTATGTTTAGTTTTCAAGTTAGTATCCCAATATTGTACACATGCATAAAACTCAGATGGTTCTCTTACTAAAGATTATAGAGACAGTGCCCTGGAAGAGGGCATGGCAATCCACTCCAGTATTCTCCTCTGGAGAATCCCATGGATAGAGGAGTCTGGTGGGCTACCATCCATGGGGTCAGAAAGAGTCAGACACGACTGAGCAGCTAAGCACGGCACACAGAGATAATGGCAGAAAGAGCATCAAACCATGATCTGTTGTAGTCCAGAGTGCCAGTTCTTGGTCACTATATAACTGCTGCATTTAATTGCCTTTTCTTTCTCCTCCCTGATCATCACGAACATCTCCACGATGGCTTACTCCATCAGTTTTATTGGATTCGCCAGGCCAAATTTATAGGGCTAAAGACTTATAGGGGCAGTGGAGCCTTATTAATCAGTACTCTCCTCATGTGACGTATGACCAGACACCCATTTGCATTAAGCTGTCCACCCACACCAGCTACTATTTTCCAGAAACTACGTAAAGCATGCAGTTCCTTGGAGAGTGATTCACTCTTACAAGTACCTAAGGGGGTTTTCTCACTACCAGGGAAGGAGTAAGGCAGGGAAGGGCTTCCTACCCTAGATTCAAAACCCAACCTGGTGATCCTGCACTTCCTTGGGGATGCCATTAAAAGTTAATTCTCCCACCCCACCCCATTGTTTCCCAAGCTATGATCCAAATTTCAACATTGCTAGAAATGATCAATACAGAGACAAAAGTATAATTTTTCAAGGAGATGGAATGGAATCTCCCGGACCATTTATACCTATCAGTTGAAAAATATCTATCTTGGCAACTTCAAGCATTGGTAAAAGTCAGTTGGTTTATCCCTCCCACCCCAGGGCCTCTGCTCTGTCATTAATGTCTTATTCATCAGATTCTGTAAAACAAACAAACAAACAACAACAACAGGAAAAAAAACAAAAAACAGAAGCAATGAAAAGAAGCTTTAAAAAAAGAAAGGCAAGGCAAGGAAAGGAAGGGTTGAAAAGAAGAAAGAGCATAAAAAAGAGTAGAGAAGAAGAAAAACAGGAAGGAAGGCCTTCATGAATTCCTTCCTGTTGACAAAGTTTCTACAATGAGAATCTTTTGTGGGATGAATTAACAACATCCTTCATTTAGTACAGAAGGATGCTGGAAGAAAGCAAGCTTGGTTGGAAACAAACACCAACTACATCAGTTTGTTCTCTCTATAGCTTCTCATTTGTTTTGTTTCCATTAAAAAGGCATATCCAGTACATGAAACACTTGGGAAATATACATAATCAAGAGTTTCAGAAAAAGGATAATGCTTCAATAACAATGACCCAATAGCACCCTCCTTTCCAGGATGCTGAGACTTAGACTAGCAAAACTGCGTGTCCACAGTCATTCAATTCCAAGGTGTTTAATTTTTACTGTAGAGTCAGAATTAATCTTCACAGAATTTTTTCTCTTAAAGTGTCCTTATTTTTGTCGCTAAGTTTGTTAATTTCCAAGTGTACCCACTCTCTCTTCCCTCGTCCCCTTTCCTTCAACTTGAGTAAAAGCCAAAAATTCACATCAGAGGATAGTCTCAAGTGTAGGTGTAGGAAGAGACAGCTGGGTCAACCAGATTTCAGCACAGCCACTTACAATTTTAAGACCTGGTGTTCCACTTCCCTGGTATGTGTACACAGTGGTACACATCCAGAATCACAAAGCTCATTGGCATTAAATTCTACAGGAGGATGTCACTTACAGTCACTACACTTAGCTGTATGATACTGGGCAACTTGTTTCATCTAAGTGAGCCTCAGGGTTCTCACCTAATAAACGGCAGAAAAAAAGTTTTGAGAGCTGCTTTTAGAAAAAGGTCACTCAAGTCAAGGGTGTGCTGGTAAACGCTTAACAACTGTTTCTCTGGGTGGGTCGGGGAAGGCCCCGATTTGCAGTGTTTACCTATTTCTGTGGTGTAAACAGTTCACCAACTCTGTTTTCAAACTACAGACACTATGCCATTGAATACTGCAAGAGAAAAGATACAGTGAGCTGACCGGAGAACATTCCAGCACACCGATGACTCCGTCTATCTATAGATAATGGCACAGACTTTACATATTTCACCTAAGCTGAAGCTTTTCTCTTCTCTCTGCATATCTCTTTCCTTCTCATAATTCAAAACTCAGCCTCACATCCACTTCTTCCATCAGCATTTCCAAGATCATTTACATCAAAATCAATTCTCTCATCATCTCTCTGATGGCCCAGCATATAAAGAATCCACCTGCAATTAAGGAGACACAGGTTTGATGTCTGGGTCGGGAAGATCCCCTGAAGGAAATGGCAACCCACTCCAGTATTCTTGCCTGAAAAATCCCATGTACAGAGGAGCCTGGTGGGCTACAATCTAAAGGGTCACAAAGAGTCGGACGCAACTGAATGACTGAGCACACACATAGCACATCTCATTTCTACTCATGATTCACGACTCAGCCTTACAGCCACCTCTTCCATCAGCATTTCCAAGATTATTCACATCTGAATCAATTCTTTCATTATCATATCTCTAGTTAACTCTTTCTCTATTTTTCCTATATTTATTAGTTGTGGACAAGTCTATCTTTTCTGTTTCCCCTCTCCTAGCACATATCATAGTCTCCACGCTGATAGTGCATAGCAAAATCCCCTTAACATAGTAGGGGTTTGATTAGTGTCCATTGAATAAATAAGTAACTAAACTACTGAGTTGGATTAAAAGTTTGTTCTGGTTTTTCCACAAGATCTTAAAAACCTGATCAAACATTTTTGGCCAACCCAGTACTTTGAGAAAGCATGACAAAGTCTCATCAAGAAGCATTTTTCCCCCAAAGGACTGAAAACTCTTTGAAGACAGGACAGTGTTTAATTTCTCTTTAAACTCTTTATTTGAAGAATTTAAATAAAGAATCTGGTACTTCATTTGTGCCAGATGAAAGTTTTAGAACTAGAGTGAACTGAACCAGAGCAATGGAATTTCCAAAGTGGCTGATGCAGGTGTTACTCATAGAATCGGGGCAGGAGGGGCCCCATTGGCACCAGGTTCCAACTGACCTCTAGGATTTCAGTGCACTGTGCTTCTTCTGCCTCAGAGCTGTCTATGAAACCTGGATTTGCCACAGGGTGTCACATCGGCAACACTAGTGAGCCGTAGTTATCACTAGATGGCAAGACAGGACCACCGAAAGAGGTGCGAGAGGCACCCAGGCTCCCAGCAGGGAAGCCAAACACGGGGGAACGAAGGACAGCATCCTTCTTCAGCGCTGTAGCTGTGAACAGAAGTAATCAGGCTGCCAGCTGGAAAGGCAGAGGGTACCTGACACACACATGAAATGTTAGACTGGATGCAAAATGCTGAAAAGGTGAGTGGAAGGTACAAGCCCAGAAGAACTAGGACCAGGGCTTGACATTCCCAAGAGGCAGACAGGTAAAATGGAAAACCGTGTCTGGTCTTTTCATGGATGACATGCTCTCAGCAGCCTGTCACATTCAGGAGAGCGAGTCAGAATTGGGAGTTGCTATTTTTGACCATATATGGAATTACATTTTTTAGAAATGAGTACATGTAAAATGCAGAAATTACACTGATACTTTCTTAGAAACTTCAAAAAGCACTTCAGGATGATTACAAAGCTCATTTATGATTACGCATTAGGGATAAAACAGTGCATGCCAATTTACTCTGTGCCCAGTTAGAGCACAGGCTCTGAGACGTGAATGGCTTGGCCAAGGCCCCGCAAGCTAGTACCTGGCAGATCAAACACAGAATGACGCCAAATCTCCTGCACCTTTTGGCTACGTCATCATGTAAGCTAAAGCAAAACCAGGACTCTACAATAATGCTTTAGCTTTGTCTTGTGTAGGGCTTCTCTGGTGGCTCAGACAGTAAAGAATCCGCCTGCAATGCAGGGGACCCACTTCCAATCCCTGGGTTGGGAAGATCCCTTGGAGAAAGGAATGGATACCCACTCCAGTCTTCTTGCCTGGAGAATCCCATGGACAGAGGAGTCTGGCGGGTTATAGTCCATGGGGTCACAAAGAGCCAGACACGACTGAGCGATTAACACTTTTATCTTACGTGGCTTACAAAAATCTGAAAGGGATTCCACTTAATGGCAAGACTTAGCTTCCAAAGGTACATACTTTGAGGAATAACACTGAAGTAGACAGAGAAGTTCTCGGAATTGACCTTAAACAGGAAGGTCTATTATAGTCAAGCCCCACACATTTAAAATAGTATTGGTATTTCAGCTAAGGATCCAAAAATGATGGACAGAGGTAAATTTTCCTGGTTGGAGCTCACTCTCTGTTAGAACCTCACTGAACACTCGGATCTGCCTGCTCTTGATCTGGCAGACTACCTGGTAGGTGGATGCTTAGGGTAGAAATCAAGAATGAAAAGATGACAACGAATGGCGCTTATTCTTTATGAGGTCTGTGATGTACCTGGGGTTTTCTTTTCACCTTGTTTGAAATAGGACCGGGGGAAAATGTTATCCCTCATGGACAACCTTTTATTTTACCCCATGACTTTCCCATTTCTTTTGCTTCTATGTGTGCTGTTATTTTTTTAAACTTTCAAATCCAGTAATGATCACCACAGGCCATTTTTGAGAGATAATTTTAAAACTTTATAGGACTCTTCTGATTTCCTAAAGGGAATCAACCCTAAATATTCATTGGAAGTACTAGTGCTGAAGCTGAAGCTCCAGTACTCTGGCCACCTGATGCAAAGAGCTGACTCACTAGGAAAAATGCTGATCCGGGGAAAGACTGAAGGCAATAGGAGGAGGGGGTGGCAGAGGTTGAGATGGTTGGATGGCATCACTGACTCAATGAACATGAATCTGAACAAACTCCAGGAGATAGTGAAAGAAAGAGGAAACTGGAATGCTGGAGTCTATGGGGTCTCAAAGAGTTGGACATGACTTAGTGACTGAATAACAACACCTCTTCTGGGCATAATACAAATAAAGCACAAGCCAAAGATGGCTGTGAAAGCAAGAACAGCTAGTAGTTATGAGTGGCAGAATACAATTTAATGAGCCTAGAACATCCCACAGCCATTCTAGGCTCAGAGTGGTGATTTCATTCACAGAAATCTAGGCTATTTGCACTATCCTGTTTTAGGGGCTGCAAGATACTTGGGTTTAAAGAACACTGCCTTTTACCACACTGCTGCTGCTGCTGCTGCTAAGTCGCTTCAGTCATGTCCGACTCTGTGCGACCCCATAGACAGCAGCCCACCAGGCTCCCCCGTCCCTGGGATTCTCCAGGCAAGAACACTGGAGTGGGTTGCCATTACCACACTAGGGCTCATCTAAATCTAAATCAAAATCTTACCAACCCAGATGTCATTCGTACACACTCGAAAGCAAAACTCAGACACAGTATCTCAAGAAAAGTCCATGTAAGTACAAAATCAATGGATAAATCATACTTTTATAAAAATAAACAACAATAATACCAACCCAGGTCTCATCTGTACACATCCAAAAGCAAACCTCAGACAAAATGCCTCAAGAAAACTCAATATAATGCAAAAATCAATGGATAAATCATCTTTTTATACAAATAAACGAGAACAACAACAAGTACTTCCTTTTGCTTTTCATCTAAATAGAAGCTAAAATGATATTCAAATGAGACATACTTCCTTCGCAAATCTTCCATATATTGGGTCAATGCTAATAAGTATGGTTTTTGGACCAGTCTGTCAAGCAATGCTCTCAACCAAATTCTACTATTATTTATCCTAATTTTCAGTGGAAATGGATACTTAACCAGTTCACAGCCTTTTGCTGTGCTCACAAGCCCAGAGAATTGATACTGATTCAGCACAAGGACATCCAGACATGCTCAAGTGCTCAGCTAGGTACCCAACATTTCCCCTTAGCAAAGCCTGAATGGATATAAACTATGATCCCAGTATATTCTCCAGCAAATACCTTCCTGGAAAACACATGTTATACTATTCCTTGTGATTTATTTCCTGTCCTCTCCCCTCTTCTTTGACATGCTCAAAAAATCATATACTTTTAGAGAAAAAAAATCAAGTGTAACATTTTTTTCCCCCACTATAAACCTCCTCTGCATTATTCTCCCTGTTTTAGTGCAAGAAAGATACTTGATCCTTGTCAGGACCAACACGAGAGAGGCGTGGGCCATCCCCAGAGATGCAAGGGGGAAGCGCCCAACCTGTTGGAGAGGAGAACCCTCTTCTTCTGCCCTCACGTCTTGTTTTTTCACCTTCCTCTTGGTGGGAGAGAGGGTAGGTAGGCAATTACCAAAGGCTCCGATTCATGTTCAACTTTGCAAGGAGAGAAAAAGGATTGGGGTCAAGGTCATGGCCTGGTCTTCCTACTTCTTATTTCTTCTATCTCCGAACCATTCTTCAACTACTAAGGAGTGGACGTCTCTTCTTTGGAGGACTGGGGTCTGGGGACTATCATTACCTGGCGATTAGGATTTTAGAAATTACACTTTCAGGAAGAAAAGGAAGATCTTAGCACAAACATCATGTAGGTCGGTTTTAATGAGTGTTGCCAAGAAAGAGGAATTACCTCAAACTCCAAAATTTCATAAGTTCTTCTACCCTGCTTCTCTCACCCTTTGAGAATAAAAATCCAGGGAAAATGTTAAGTGAGGTATTTTCTGACTCCAAAATCAAAAAAGTTTCCTTGAGAAGGTCAGCTATTAAGCCTCCCAGGGCACCGGTGGTAACTGGGTCAACAGCTTGAAAATTTGGCAGGCAGGAAATCTTCCCGTCTGAATCTTCTCAGCCCAGGCGTTTCTTCTCAAATTATAACCCAACAGTGAGGCTGTGTCAAATGCTCTAGAGACATTGATTTTTCCCCCTTTTAAGAGGCTTTCCGTCCACTCATAAAACATCTCGCTTTTCTCTTTACAAGGAAGTTTCCTTCAGCTGTTTATAGGACACATTCATTTGAGGGGTTTAGATAGGTAGCCGTTTCCAATTTCAGACTGAGTAATTTCAACTCTCTTCTCCTCAAAGAAATACAGCTTGAAGAAAGTACACTCTCAAGAACTTTATTAAAATTCAGGATTTTTTTTTTCTCAAGTACAAAAATTGAGAAAAAAAAAACCAAGCAAGACGTATTTGTGAGGTGCCATACTTGTACTTGAGCCTCCCAGGCGGTGTCTTGGTAAAGAAACTGTTTGCCAACGCAGGAGATGAAAGAGATTCAGGTTCCATCTCTGGGCAGGAACATCCACTGGAGTAGGAAATGGCAACCCACTCCAGTATTCTTGCTTGGAAAATTCCATGGACAGAGGAGCCTGGCGCACTCTACGGGATCGCAAAGAATCGGACGTGAAGGCGCACACACACAGATTTGTACCTAGGATATTACTTTGATTTCTGAGGAAAGCAGCGCATGACAGCAATGGGCTTTGCCCAGAGGGAGTTTCAATCTAGTTAAGAATTAGCACATGGAACATGAGAGCAGCAAGGTCAAGGTCTCATTGACTTTTATTCTTTTTTGTAGTCAGAATGGAATATGAATCAGGAGGAGACATCTATGTGGAAATAGGGAAGAAAACATTGCACTGGCTACATGAAAGAGTAGTTACCCTTATAAATGTATTGCCTCTACTTAAAAAGAATCAACTTATCTTCTAATGTTAATCTCCTAGTAATTTTATACTATATCATAGAGTGGGTATATTCAATTTGTCCATCTATTTTACCATAATGCCTTTGGGTTTGTATTTTGAGACAGTACATCGAGCATCTTTTCAGTGACTCACTTCCTAGCACAGTGCTGTGTTGGGAGATGATTGTTCATATTTTTTAATAGTAGTGGAAAACTGCCCTCTATCAAAGGGCTGTTTTGAACCTATGGAGAGTTTTACTTGCAGAGGTTTTTGAGCTTCTTGGAGAGAGGTGTTATCTGAATCAAAACTTGTGAAAAGAATAGCTGTAACATTTTCCTACAGTGAGAAACTATTGTGTTGTAAAACAGTTTCTAAAGGGAAGAGTGTTCTAGACATTATTTGCTAAATTTAGGGGAACAAGACAAATCAAATTGCAAGGAATCACTGAAATAATACAATCTCCAAAAGGGTAGAGAAGATAATGTATTAATAATTTTCATGGCCCCAATGTTATAAGAATAGTAAGAGTAATGTCAAGAGACATTTAATAGAGCTCAATCCTACACTTTACTATAGAATCGAATTACTGGAGTAGCTTCCAATTGAGATAGATAATTGTGCCATGCTGTATTATGTTCCCATTCTAAGGGTAGAGCAAAAAAAAACAGTCATACAAGTTTCAAAGGCTTAATGTCCCCAGCTCTGTAGTGAAGAATGGAAAGAGAAGTGAGAAATCATCCTTTAGCAGATCAGGATGTCAAAGGAACAAGACAGGAAGAAATGAAATAAATTTTCCACGTCTCCACCATTAAATTATGCTGTTAAATAAAACTAATCCTTCACTATAATTTAATCTATAATAATGATTATCATTACAGTGCTGAAAATGAACATTCAGCCTTCAAAGAAACATCAAAGTAATTCAGGTTTTTAAGATTTTTTTCATGTTTGCTATGTATTTTTGAGTTATTTTTTTCCATACACATGCTAATATTTCTTTCTGAAATTCAAATGATAATAGCTGAGTCCCATTTCCCCACCATAGGATGTATGTAACTTTCTATGAATATTAATATTTTTTCAAATACTTTTTTAAACCAGAGTCATTAATATGATAATACTTTGGTAATGAATTTACAAAAATTCCATACAAATACTACATGTGCTAATACAATGAAATACTGTGGAAATAATATGCATAATGCATTAGGCTTTGTTACAGATGCCTGCCAAAAATAGTGTTTGGCAAACAGTAGCTTGCTTGAAAAATGCCTAACCGATTAAAATTTATTGCTGCTGATAGACCCAGGGCAAACACGCAATGATCTTTGCTATTCATGCCCTGGCAGACACATCAGTTCACTGACTGCTCAGATTATCTCTGAAAGCTTCTGGACATCACAAAAATTAAGGAAGACGCTTAATGAGATGTTTAATGCTGGGGAGAGTGACTCCTCTGAACAAAGGAATCCCCCATGTACTGCAGTTTCATCTCCATGGATGCCACTCCTAGCAAAGGGTCCCAGCTCCATCCAGCAGCTATGGGCAGGGCTGATCTGTGTGCCTTCTGTGTTCAGTCTCCCTTGTCACAGATAGTTGCTTTTGAAAGAAGGAAGCTGTGCTAGCATTAAAGCATTCTCTTCTCTCCACCGTATTCCCAGTTTGACGTCACCTAATGCCTTATTGGTTTGTGATTGCACTTTCCAACAGACATGGAATTCCTAGTGCTGTGAGTTACAGGGTGGGAAGAGGTGAGTCAGGGGCTATTCCATTTGCTGGAGGCATGTGGGGAAAGAGCTGAGCTCTGGGGCGGAGCTTTCCAAACACAGGAATGGCTATCTTTTTTAGAAACTATAATTTGACAGCGAAACCACTGACTATTGTTGCCAGTGAACCAAGATTCATTCGATGGCTAAAAGATGACAAGTCTGTCAGTTTTCTGAGATCTTTAGCATTCTTGGGGTCTTTGAATTCATTTAATTTAGCTCCATCACTTTATAGATGGGCAAATGATGGTGCAGAAAGGGGAGCTGATAGACCGACTGAGGGGACATAGCTAATAAGCAGCAAAGATGACAATTCCTTATTCCTTGCCCAGGTCCTATGGTGTTGGCTTTACTGAAGAAGAAAAAGGAAAAAAAGATGTGGCATCTCAGGTGCCAGCCCTCCTCCTCCTGCCCATGGGTACTGGTTATTCCTTCAAAGGACTGGAGGAGAAAAGCTTCTGGATGGAGGATAAACAGAATGAATGGATGCTACTGATGAATCCCACATGGGATAAGCTCTCAAATATGTGTTAACTGCTTAGTTCCGAAAGAGTTCCTGAAAAGTGAAATTGAAATTCATCTCAGTTAAAATTTAGAAATGGGAAAGGGCAACAGAGACCTTTATGTTTAGCAGGAATAAAAGGAGAATTGCAATCAATCAGATACTTTTAGAAAAGTAAACAAGTTAGTAAAGAAGATTAGCCAATCTATAAAAATAAGCAGAAAACAGTTATAAGGATCATTAACAGAAGAGAACAAACAGGAGTGTGAAACCAAGGGCATGCTCACCATCAAAATGCAGATATTTAAGCTCTGAGAAGGCAGGGCGTGATGTATTCACTAAGAAGGATAACAGAAGGAGGGGGTAGCCAATAATGAAATGACTGATGAGTTCAATTTTAGTTTACTTTAAATTAACTGAAAACTACCTGAGTGGAAAAGGAACTTCAACTTTAAAGCAGTAGATGTTGAGCTGCTCTCTATATAGCAAAATAGGGAAATGCTGGCAGTGGCTATATTGACCGTCCAGCCTCAGTCAGGTTCTGTCTTTTTGTCCTGCGCACGTCAATTTTCAATAAAATATCCAGGAGCCTGTGCAGTTATAAAACTTTACGTTTGTTCATTCAACACATTTGTTGATGGCTTACTCTGTGCGACCTCCTGCTAACTGATGAGGTAGTGCAACAAGCAGAAATGGATGCAGTCTCTGTTTTCTTGGAGTTTAGAATGTAGTTGGGGAAGTAGGGAGGGATTATGACAGTACAATCCTGACAAATGTATACTTAAGCAATTGAGTAATTTGTTCTGAGAGGAACACAGGTCTCTGACAAGGTATGATCAAGACCAGCAGTAGAGCCTGTAATTTGGGGAAGACTCGTTAGAAAGATGGAGAAGGAAATGGCAACCCACTCCAATGTTCTTGCCTGGAGAATCCCAGGGATGGTGGAGCCTGGTAGGCTGCCGTCTATGGGGTCGCACAGAGTCGGACACGACTGAAGCGACTTAGCAGTAGCAGCATTAGAAGGAATGGAAAAGGCAATGGCAACCCACTCCAGTGTTCTTGCCTGGAGAATCCCATGGACAGAGGAGCCTGATAGGCTGCAGTCCATGGGGTCGCTAGGAGCTGGATACGACTAAGTGACTTCCCTTTCACTTTTCACTTTCATGCATTGGAGAAGGAAATGGCAACACTCCAGTGTTCTTGCCTGGAGAATCCCAGGGACGGGGGAGCCTGGTGGGCTGCCATCTCTGGGGCCGCACAGAGTCAGACATGACTGAAGCGACTTAGCAGCAGCAGCATTAGAAGGAAAGATGCTGATGATGTTGACATGGGAAAGATGGCTGGGAGCCACAAGGTGGAGCTGGCATGGGAGATTCCTCTAGGGAAAACATGCAAAGGACTTGGATTGGAGTAAATGACTCCCTTAAGGTGGACGGGGCCTGATGGGGGATGTTTCCTCCATTTTAATGCCACTGTTGCAAGATTCAGCTTTCTAAGAAGAGATGATTGAGGACAATTTGAGGAGCATCTCAAATGCACTTGACCTCGCCGAGTCCTCCATTTGGTCAATCAATATAGTCAGACATTTTCCCAATTGAGGTGAAAGATCAGCAAATTTCAAAGCATAAACCAACTTACACTGAGTTGAAAAACAAGTCACCCAACCTGTCCTTCAGACAAATGGTGACAAAATTAGTAAAATTCAGCCCAAGCCTGGAAGCCACAGCGCAGGCAGGCCTGGGAAGACTTCCTGTTCTGAGAAAATTGGCCAGACAGCATTAGGAAAAAGGCTAGGCCCACAATAAGGTGAGCATTTTTCCCACGTAAGACTCCTTCAGTTACTAAGGCTGGGACACAAAAGAACAATATCCTATTCAAGTGGGAGCTGAGAAGGAGCAACTGGCTGTGCCAGGTGATGTCTTTCCTGGAAACGATCCATTTTCCAGACCTCTTATTCAAATAACCAATTTTATTTCTATTCTTTGTGCATCTACCCCCTAAGCTTCTTATTTTTTACTTTCTTTCTCTACTAGTCAAGCCTTTGGCTATCCCGTTGGCATGGGGAATGTTTAATATAAATACAATTAAATAGCAACTACACATTAGCAATAGTAAATGACAGAAAACAGGGCCCCAACTGTATTTATTTTTAAAGCATTGTATTCAAGCAAATATAATTCTCTCTCTCTCTATCCTCAAGCCAAAGTTTTTGTAGAAAAACACGCTTTCAAAGAGGTGCAGGAGGTTAATGGCTTAAGATGCCTGATAGATGTCAGGAGAAGGAGCCCTTGGGGTGAGGGTCTCTTCCCCAGAGCGAAGCTCGAAGAAGGATCAATTGAAAATGAAGAGCTAGAAATAGCATACTAAGAGCACATGATCCAAACATGCAAAAGTTTCTAGAGTTCAGGCACATCTTGCAGGTATGTGTTTCTAGAATACTAGTCAGAAGGAACACTTCACAGGTCACTTGGAACATGAAGTAAATGGCCTTCTTAAAGTCATGGATGGGTGATTTTCCACGTACATATTAGTCAGCTCACATGAGTCAGAGAATACTGTGTGAGCATCACTTCCTGTAATGTCATCATCTTCTGGTCCAAGTCTGAACCTCTTATAGCTTCTTTCTAGAGATACTCTAAGAATTAACTAAGCAGGGAGAATAGGAACTGTCCTCAGAAATTCATATTAAAATCTGACCTCTCCCCACAACAAAGTTCTGCCCAGAAGCCAGTAAACATCACCTCTGCTTTGTCTTCCTGGTGGCCTGCAATGCAGGAGACCTGGGTTCGATCCCTGGGTCAGGAAGATCCCCTGGAGAAGGGAATGGCTACCCACTCTAGTTTCCTTGCCTGGAGAATTCCATGGACAGAAGAGCCTGGCAGGCTACAGTCCATGGGGCTACTCCATAAGAGTCAGACACAGCTGAGCGACTACCATGTTTATTTCAGTTAAGCAGCCC
Organism: Bos javanicus; assembly: GCF_032452875.1. NCBI lineage: Eukaryota > Metazoa > Chordata > Mammalia > Artiodactyla > Bovidae > Bos > Bos javanicus. The sequence continues at coordinate 52,045,653 of NC_083891.1, read as the reverse complement.
TAAATTTCATTCATTCTCTGGCATGATGACAATTACTATGTATATTACATTACAATAGAATGGAAAAGACTAGAGATCTCTTCAAGAAAATGAGAGACACCAAGGAATCATTTCATGCAAAGATGGGCACATTAAAGAACAGAAATGGTATGGACCTATAGAAGCAGAAGATATTAAGAAGAGGTGGCAAGAATACACAGAAGAACTGTACAAAACAGGTCTTCATGACCCAGATAACCATGATGGTGTGATCACTCACCTACTGCCAGACATCCTGGAATGCAAAGTCAAGTGGGCCTTAGGAAGCATCACTACAAACAAAGCTAGTGGAGGTGATGAATACCAGTTGAGCTATTTTAAATCCTAAATGATGATGCTGTGAAAGTGCTACACTCAACATGCCAGAAAATTTGGAAAATTCAGCAGTGGCCACAGGACTGGAAAAGGTCAGTTTGCATTCCAGTCTCAAAGAAAGGCAACATCAAAGAATGTTCAAATTAATGCACAATTGCACTCATCTCACATGCTAGCAAAGTAATGCTCAAAATTCTCCAAGCCAGGCTTCAACAGTACATGAACCGTGAACTTCCAGATGTTCAAGCTGGTTTTAGAAAAGGCAGAGGAACAAGAGATCAAATTAGCAAGATCTGTTGGATCATCAAAAAAAGCAAGAGAGTTCCAGAAAAATATTTACTTCTGCTTTATTGACTATGCCAAAGACTTTGACTGTGTGGATTGCAACAAACTTTAGAAAATTCTTTTTTTTTAATTTTTTATTTTTTTTATTTTTTATTTTTAAATTTTATTTTATTTTTAAACTTTACATAATTGTATTAGTTTTGCCAAATATCAAAATGAATCCGCCACAGGTATACCTGTGTTCCCCATCCTAAACCCTCCTCCCTCCTCCCTCCCCATACCATCCCTCTGGGTCGTCCCAGTGCACTAGCCCCAAGCATCCAGTATCGTGCATCGAACCTGGACTGGCAACTCATTTCTTACATGATATTTTACATGTTTCAATGTCATTCTCCCAAATCTTCCCACCCTCTCCCTCTCCCACTTAAAGAGATGGGAATACCAGACATCTGACCTGCCTCCTGAGAAATCTGTATGCAAGTCAAGAAGCAACAGTTAGAACTGGACATGAAACAACAGACTGGTTCCAAATCGGGACAGGGGTACATCAAGGCTTTATTTTGTCACCCTGCTTATTTAACTTCTATGCAGAGTACATCACGTGAAATGTCAGGCTGGATAAATCACAAGCTGGAATCATGACTGCCAGGAGAAATACCAATAATCTCAGATATGCAGATGACACCACCCTTACAGCAGAAAGTGAACTAAAGAGCCTCTTGATGAAAGTGAAAGAGGAGAGTGAAAAAATTGGCTTAAAACTCAACATTCAGAAAACGAAGATCATGGCATCCAGTCCCATCACTTCATGGCAAATAGATGGGGAAACAGTGACAGACACCATTTTCTTGGGCTCCAAAATCACTGCAGATGGTAACTGCAGCCATGAAATTAAAAGATGCTTGCTCCTTGGAAGGAAAGCTATGACCAACCTAGACAGCATATTAAAAAGCAGAGACATTACTTTGCCAACAAAGGTCCATCTTTTCAAAGCTATAGTTTTTCCAGTAGTCATGTATGGATGTGAGAGTTGGACTATAAAGAAAGCTGAACACTGAAGAATTGATGCTTTTGAACTGTGGTATTGGAGAAGACTCTTAAGGGTCCCTTGGACTGCAAGGAGATCAAACCGGTCAATTCTAAAGGAAATCATTTCTGAATACTCATTGGAAGGACTGATGCTGAATCTGAGACTCTAATGCTTAGGACACCTGATTTGAAGAAATGGGTCACTGGAAAAGATACTGATCCTGGGAAAGATTGAAAGCAGGAGGAGAAGGGGATGACAGAGGATGAGATGGTTGGATGGCATCACAAACTCAATGGACATGAGTTTGAGCAAGCTCCGGGAGTTGGTTATGGACTGGCATGCTACAGTCCATGGGGTCACAAAGAGTCAGACACAACTGTGCGACTGAACTGAACTGATGTTCCTTACTATATGCCAGACACTACATTTCATAACTGTATAGTTTTAATGAATCAGTCGCGTCCAATTCTTTGCAACCCCATGGACTGTAGCCCACCAGGCTCCTCTGTCCATGGGATTTCCCAGGCAAGAATCTTGGAGTGGTTTGCCATTCCCTTCTCCAGGGGATCTTCCAGACCCAGGGACTGAACCCAGGTCTTCTGCATTGCAGGCAGATTCTTTACTGTCTGAGCCTATTAAACTTCATATCAACCCTATTGTTATTCTCATTTACACCGAGGAAGTTGAGATTTAGTAAAATAAAGTCAGTTGCCTGAGACTGCATAGGCGCAGTCTGGAATCTAAGAGGAAATACTGAGTTTTTGCCTCATAACACTTCATACCTATCTTAGAATTATTCTAATTCTAAGGAATTTGATCCCCAGAACCCATAGCCTTTCCCTACCTTGGTGTATTAACCTCTTGAAGAAGTGACCTCTGGACTGCCCACTCATTCACTCTATGTCTCTCTTTGATTATAACTGGACAGGTTTCTACAAACATGTTTGAATAAGTATGTTTTTATTTCTATACATGTTTTAATTACATATTAAACATGTCGCTCTTAGTCGTTAATTTTTGAAATACTTTATCTGCGGTCTCTTCATTTGTGACGTTTCATCATTTGTGAGTCTCCTCCACCAAGTAACTGGTTACTGGGCTCTAACTGGCCTAGACCTTTTTACGGCCATATTTCCTTAGGAATTTAGGGACAGCTTTTTCAACTAACAATGACAGCAGCAAAATCTACAAGATCAAGAGCAATGTCTGAAGCTTACATGGCAAAGCCTACAGATTCAACAGTAGCTGAGTAGCTGTTTTTTCTTCCCCCTTTTAATGAAGAAGCTACAACAAATAAAACATTTCTACCACTGCTAAGGACAAGCTAAAAGAAATCACTGAGCATCACACAGATGGGCCAGTTTGCAAACTGTGTGTCACTGTCCTATGAAACCTCTGAAAAGTCCAGTTAACACAAATTTCTTCCAGTTCTTGAAAAGACAGAATTCTTTGGCTCCTGGCAGGCAAGCTTTCTCCTAGATCTGTTCTTTCTCATAGTACTATCACTGTGACTGCACTGATTTAAATATATTTGTTCAGTGACACAGCTGAAAACAAATGGCTTCAGAGAGTGAAGGGAAACCTTACCCAGTGTTTGGGACGTCAGCTATCGCCAACGCACTGGCACTGGTGCCCAAGAGACGGCCACACCCCACTCTCACCGATGCCCACTCTAGGCCAATGTCAACCTCAGCCACAGCTGCAGGGACACAACGCCACGCAGCGACACAGAATCTGGAACAAAGGGGCTTCCGCTCAGACCGCCTCTACCGAAGAAAGGCCAGTTTCCACGACTAACACGGTTGTTTCGCTCCTTATTTTGCTTCTTGTAAAACCGCCAGGCCTCTCTCTTCTTCTGTTGGCCTCTGATCTCCCAGGATTCTGAAGCTTCCTTTTGGTAAATCAGGGCAAGTGGGGAGAGGGTGGGGATCATTTGGAAAAAAGACACAGTCACCAACTGCAATTGACCCAGAAGCCCACGTTATTAAAAAAAAGTCTGAGGTTCTGAATGACTATACGAGGGGGTCACTACAGATGAAGGCAAGTTCATCATAGGCACATCTTGGTAGCCAGATGCCTAGTTTACTGAGAAATAAATAAATAATATATATATTACATTATATATAGAGAGAAAGAGAGCACAAGTGAGTGAGTACAAGCAAGCAATATGGCCAGTAAGGCAATGACATATTTAAAAGAACACTTTGCTTACAATGTAACAGACATTGGGTAGTGGTCCCCTGGCCCATGACTGGTTTGCATAATCTTTTCCTAATAATGATCATAACTACATTTGGAATCTCATCTTAAAAGAAAGTTTCCAAGTATTTTAAATGTTTTATAAGCACAAGGGAAAGATCTCTGAAGATCCTGCTCTTTGGGAAAAAGGGAATTCTCCAAGGTCACCCTAACTGCAATGCTCTAATTTTAGGAAGGAGACAGAGCAAAAGACAAGATGCGAACCTTCCCTACATTTGAGACAATCTCAAATGTGAAGACAGAGACCAAGAGTCGGAAAGGTTAAAGGCAAGTACCTTGTTTTAATCGGGAAGTTCCATAAGCACCAAACACCTTAAGAGGCAAAGACATCAGATTATGCAGCACACCAAAGTTTTCTGAAGGAAAAGGAGAGGGTCAGAGGGAACAATGAACAGATGGGACGCCAGGGAGGCTGCTGAAATCCACAGGAAAGCAGGGAGTGAGTGACCCGGGGAAGCTGAGTATTGTTGGTGAGGGAATCGTGTGGAGGAGTGACCTCGAATGCATGGCAGGTGCACAATCAAACTTCAGCTCTGAGCCCAGAGAAGAATAATTGTGTATGAAGACCACTTTCTCTTCACTCCAAGGAAAGAGTCACTTTTCCTTCCTGTTTCTCAAGAATTAGTGAATTTTTTTTTTTTCCTTTACGGAAATAAGGAGGTTGTTCTCTGCAGGGCTAAACTGAGAAGCTCAAGCAAATAGTGCTGCTGACCTTATACAATAAAATAAGTGTGATACCTTCCCCACTGTATACGTGACATATTATAAACCCACTGTGCTCCTGTTATAGTTTAGAAACCTGAGACTCAAGGAGAATCAGTAAATCCTTTTGATTGTCAGTGACTTGAAGGCTTTATTTTCTTGGGCTCCAAAATCACTGCAGAGGATGAGTGTGGCCATTAAAATTAAAAGACTCCTTGGAAGAAAAGCTATGACCAACCTAGACTGCATATTAAAAAGCAGAGACATTACTTTACCAACAAAGGTCCATATACTCAAAAGTATGGTTTTTCCAGTAGTCATGTATGGATGTGAGAGTTGGACCATAAAGAAAGCTGAGCACTGAAGAACTGATTCTTTTGAACCATAGTGTTGGAGAAGATTCTTGAGAGTCCCTTGGCCTGCAAGGAGATCCAACCAGTCCATCCTAAAGGAAATCAGCCCTGAATATTCATTGGAAGGACTATTGCTGAATATGCCAATACTTTGGCCACCTGATGAGAAGAACTGACTCATTTGAAAAGACTCTGATGCTGGGAAAGATTGAGGGCAGCAAGAGAAAGGGACGACAGAGGATGAGATGGTTGGATGGCATTACCAACTCAATGGACATGAGTTTGAGTAAACGCCGGGAGTTGGTGATGGACAGGGAGGCCTGGCGTGCTGCAGTCCATGGGGTTGCAAAGAGTTGGACATGACTGAGTGACTGAACTGAACTGACTTGAAGGCAGTGCTGACTTCGTGTGTATCCCCAGGTCCCTGGCACTGAACAGGCATCTTATTTATTTATTCCTGATGTTAACACAGCCCCCGCATCATTTCAGGCACCCTTCTGTGCGATCAAAACACAGCAGTAACCAAAACAGACCACGTCCTTACACATTCATGGACTTTAATTCTGGAGGAAGGAGATGGGCAATAGTTAAACAAAACCACAAAGCCTTTTACCCCTCCTCCCAAAAGGCTGGTTGTCCATGCTACCAAAATCCTGATATCAAGGATGGTACAAGGAAGGAAATTTACAGGTGAGAATATATACCAAAACCCTGAATATGAAGAAGTCAATCAAGGGCTACGAGATCCATTACAGTTTTTTATAGATGACCCTAGCTGCAAGGAAAAAAGTGGGAGTGGCATGGGTGGGCTGAAAAGAGAAGCAGAGAGACCAACTGACATGACTATTGTAATACTGCAAGAGAAAGGTTATCGTGAAAGGTCTGTGAAGGGCATTGTGTGGTAAAGAATACTTGGGGCTCTGCTGCTCTACTTAAGCTAACAAAGTCCGGGACGACAAAGTCCGAGAAGATCTCACTGAAGAGGTAAGATTTACAATGGGAACTTAAACTAGGGAAAGCACGTGAAAAGCTGTCCCCACAAGACAAAGACCGTGAACTGTAAGACAACTTGGCTTGTCTAAGGAGAAGAAAAGAGGCCAGGGTAAGAGGGATGAACTAAAAAATAAATGGTTAATATTTGTTCGGAGCTGCAAGCTGGGTGTCACATTCTCTAAGGCCTTGTGTGTTCGTGTCTGCTCTTTGCGACCCCCGTGGACTGTAATCCACCTGATTCCTCTGTCCTTGGGATTTTCCAGGCAAGGATACTGGAGTCAGTTGCCATTTCCTACTCCAGGGGATTGTCCCGACCGAGGGATCAAACCCTCATTTCTTGCGTTTCTGGCATTGGCGGCAGATTCCTTACTACTACCACCATCTGAAAGCCCTCTAGGGCCTTGTAGGTCTAGGAAAAGAGTTTAACATTCAGATGCAGTGGAGAGGGACTGAAAAGTTTTAAGAGGGTGATAATCTGATTTGGCTTTATATAGATGACCCTAGTTGCAAGGAGAAAAGCTTGGGAGTTGCACGGGTGGGGTGAAAAGAGCAGCAGAGAGACCAACTGACATGACTATTGTAATATTGCATGAGAAAGATGAAAAGCTTGGACCAGAAAAGTTGGCACAAAAATGGAGAAAGTTGACAGATTGGAGATTTATTGTGGAGATGGATCTGGGAGGATCTGCTTATGAATTGAATATGGGGTAGACAGAAGTCAAGAGAGAAACAAAGTTTTTTGGCTTTCTAACTGTGCGACACCTGGAGAATGAATGGTATCATAGAAATGAAGAACCATGTTCCAGACAGAACTTGGGGTGTTGGTAAAGCATCCAGGTGGAGACGTCAATCAGGCAGTAGGGTAAGCTCAGGTCTATGGGGAAGAGAGTGAGGTTGGAGGGAAATACCTTTATTGTCATCAGCTTCTAAGTGACATTTAACATCATGATGTTGATTACCATGAAAGAGAGAGTATGTGTCCTGAGAAAAGAGAGCTCAGAGCAAGCCGTGTTTATAGCAAACACTTGCGTGCCAGGCATAGGGAAAAGACTCAGCAAAGCCTGCAGAAGAGGAACTGCCCAAGGAATGAGAGACAACAGGGAACCAGTAAAGAAAGTTTTCCAAGGAGAATGTGCGCCTGTTTTCAAAGATGCTGGGATGTGAGGCAGGAAGTGGGGATGAGAGCTGACATCAGATTTCGCACGTTGAGGTCACTGATGGCCTGAGAAGAGCTGCTTGGATAGAAGATGGAGGTGAAAGTCTGCCTGGAGGAGCTGAGAGTCCACAGGAAACGAGGAAATGCAGAAGGTATGAAGACAGCATCTCTCAACGTGCTCTGCTATGAACAGCAGCTTGTACTGAGGAAATGTCTGAAGCAGGGTGTGGAATCAAGAGGTTGCTGGCTTGTTTGTTTATGTTAAGATGGAAGACACCAAAGCATGTTAGATACTGTTGTAGCAGAGAGAGAAGTCGGGGTTCCCAGGTGACTCAGTGGTAGAGAATGTACCTGCCAATGCAGGAGCTGCAGGTTTGATTCCTGGGTCAGGGAGATCCCCTGGAAACGGCAACCCACTCCAGTATTCTTGCCTGGGAAATTCCATGGACAGAGGAGCTTGACAGAGGGTCACAGCCCATGGGGTTGCAAAGAGTCAGACACAGTTAAGCACGCATGGTCGATTAGAGAGAGAAATGAACAAAATGGAAAAGAGGAGTAGGACTTAAAGGAGTGAAGTCAATGGAGGCAAGAGGGTTTAGGATTGGAGTTTGCAAGCTGTAAACCCACTCTGACTCGTAGCAGGGAACACACTCCATTGTTGTAAAAGGAAAGGCAGAGAGTATGGGAAGCATACAGAGATGATTCTCCATGGTTCCAAGGAACTGAATGGATGAACAAGTGAGTTTATCTGCTTCTTTTCCACAACCTGAGTAATTAAGAATATTTTCAAATTTCACATCATTCATGCACTTCAGAGTTCTCCATTCTGTGAGCTCACACAATACTCTTTGCCTAAACCAATTGTCACTGTCCATGCATATCTGTGAGAAAAAGAAACTCACCATCTGAATCCTAAGATATTTTTTCCCATAACTAAACTTTCACAACCCTCAGTATACAACTGACGCAGGCTGCCCAGGTGACACAGTGGTATGGAATTCTGCCTGCCGACGCAGGAGACTCAAGAGACACGAGTTTGATCCCTAGACTGGGAACATCCCCTGGAGAAGGAAATGGCAACCCGCTTGCCGGGAAGACTCTATGGACAGAGGGGTCTGGCTGGGCGACAGTCCGTGGGGTCATAAAGAGGTGGGTATGACTGAGCACACAGCACAGCAGTCAGGACCACGAACCGAAGGTACTGAGTTTCCCCATTCTAATCTAGGTCACAAGAAAAGACACCATTTTACTCACACTCTCACTTAAGATGGGTGCAAAAACATGTGCAAGATGGGTGCAGAAATGAAGAGAAGAATTCATTTACATTTGGATATTTCTATTAAAACTAATTTATATATGGAATTTTAATTACAGGATGCAAGTCTGTGATTAATTTAATTCTGTTTCAATTTACGAGGATGCACTTGGTTAATGGAGCACCTCTGCAAAAGGGCTTTATTGAGGGATCTCATCTCTGTGATTTACTGTCTGCATATACGTGACGTTCCTTTCATTACATAAGAAATTATTATTTGTCCTTGAAGTTGAATCCATTACAAGGGTGAGGAGATGATGCCAGTGCTATCATGTAACCTACTATTTTTGAGAGAAGTAGCAGATTGAGAAGAAAACTTGTTTAGCTTTCTGGTCATAAACCTCTTTCCCAGTGTATTCAATACACACATGTGCATTGCTGATTAATGCTCAAATCCTGGCTGACATTATGATAAGCTTTAAAGCAAGCCTACCTTGGAGAGAGGGAAAGAGCAAGCACTGCCTTTTCTTACAGAAAAGCTTTCTTGAACTGAAGGTTTGAGGCAAAGGAAAGGAAGACGAGGCAAAAAACTGAAAGCAGAAGACCTGAATATAGCAAAAGAAAACAGAGCATAAGGGGAGAATACTACCTAAGGAAGTATCCTTGAATAACCTTGTTTAGGAAACTGGGGCGAATAAGCCCGTCTATGTAATCCCGTTATGAACTGTTAGCTTAAGGCTTAGTCAAAGAGAAACTGTGTAATGAGATTAAACCCGTAAGAAAACATGCTTGTCTGCTGCTTGTTGGGAGAACAAAACAAAGAAAGCAATAAATGAACAATTACAATCCCTTGCTTCCCCTCCCCCACTTCAGAAGCAAAACAATTAGGAAGGAAGATCTCCTGATAAAGCAAATGCCAAACCCCAGTTTTCTTCCCAGCTGCACTAGAGAAAAGAATGCGTCTGCTTGCATTATTCACTTCCTAATGTTGTTCTTTTTATTATGATGAAAGAATGATGCGATTTTTAAAGGGAAACGCAAATTCTGCCTAGCATTCCCTTTTTGTAGGTGTTCCCTCTCCTGGTATCTAAGAAGATACCTGGTGAAAATATTCTACTTCCCTTTGGTATTTCCTCCCCTCCTCCAAGTCTAACAGCATCCCTCAAAGTTTTGCATTTTCCTTTTTTTTAGCTGCAAATACTTGACTCCACCATTACACCCATGCGTGTGCTCAGTCATGTCAACTCTTGGTGGCCCCATAGACTGTAGTCTGCCAGCCTCCTCTTCCAAGGAAATTTCCAGGCAAGAATACTAGAGTGGGTTACCATTTCCTACCCCAGGGGATCTTCCCGACGCAGGGGTCAAATATGCTGCTTTTAATACCTCTTTCATTGACAGGCAGATTTTAAACTACTGACCACCTGGGAAGCCATGGTGGTGGTTAAATAGCTAAGTCCTGTCTAACTCTTGTGACACCATGGACTGTAGCCCACCAGGCTCCTCTGGCCATGGGACTTCCTAGGTAAGAAGAGTGGAGTGGGTTGCCATAGGCAATAAATGAATACATGGTGGGTGGGGTGGTGTCTGTGCGCCAAAACCTTATCTACAAAAACAAATGACCACCCTTGGGGCTGTCATTTGCAGACTCCTGGGTTAGATGATAAGAGAAGTAGAAACAAGGTTTGAGACACCTTAGATGAAATTGGGGTCCCTACAGCTGATTCCTGAATTTATTTATTTTTAATTATACATGTCCTTCATGGATTTAAAACATGGATCTGTCACTAAGGATACTGGAATACATGAGGAAGGTGAGAGTAATTTGTGAAAAAGTATTTCTGCTCTGATCACTTTTTCTCACTTAAAATCAAAGGTGTGGTGGCAGAGGAAGTGCATACAAAAGGAGCAGTGATGGAAAGAGAGAAAAGGCTTCTAGTCCTCCACATGGGCCAGCTCCAAGTGCCAGCCAGAGAAATAGATGCATTCACGGAGAACACTCTTTCTCATAAGTGGACCTAGATCAGTAGCATGAGAATCATCTGGGATCTTGTTAGAAATGCAAATTCCCAGGGCCTACCCAGTCCAGTTGAAAAACTGGGGTGGGACCTAGAAATCTGTATTTTATAAAGCTCTGTAATGATCCTGATACATTACACCAGTTTAGAGTAAGTTACTATTCTAGAGTGCATTCCATTCCTCTCAGTTGCTGAGTTATTTATGTTCAAATGGAAAACTCTGATCAAGAACTTATACATTCCTGTGTAGGAGAAAAAGAGGGAGAATAAGAAGAATAATTCAAAAAAGGTGGTAGAAAGCAAACTGACAGGTATTATGCAGAATCCTTGATTACGTCTTCTTGGTTCTGCAGGACACACACTCCATTCCACACGTGCCTAGCTTCCGACCTCTTCTTGCTGCCTGATCTACTTTTAATTTCTTTCTTCTATGAGTGCACGCTCATGCGATACAAATATGTCTTCATTATTAACCAAGAATAATAGATTTTAGAAAGTAAACCCATACAAAATAAAGTATGTTTTGTTGGGTTAAAAATCAACAAACTTGGAATGGGGTGTTGCTCTGGATGAGCTATTTTTACGAAGGCCAATAACTCTGGATACGTAACGCAAAGCATGAGTATCTCTTCAAAAGAAAGCTGTGAGAAAGCCTTGGGAATCATAATTATCAGCACCAAGACAACTCTGGTCCAAAGCAAGGGACCTGTTAACATTCAAGTTCACACTTAGAATGGTGTCCAGATGCGAATAAGTTGCCGTGGGTCCCTAGAGCACTAATAAACAGAAGTTCGCGTGTAACTGCAGAGGTCCTTTCTCCCTCCGAGCCGATCAGATGGTTGGTATGATTTCTTTCATGCTGAAATGCACTTTCCTTCACAGTAATGCCACTGCTCTGCCAGTGGCTAGAAGCAGTGGCATCTGGCTTTCTGAAGCTCAGAAAGCATATCGGAGTGAGACTGTAAGCTTCGGGCAGAATGGACGGAGGCACAGTGAGTCAGGGAAGAAGGGAGGGGAGAATGGAAGGACTTCCCCACTTAATTTTCATCTAATGAGCCCTCCTGAGACCCAAACTCTGCCACAGCCTCCCTCCATCTGCAGACTTCAGAAGAGGAGGCCTAATCCCCTTTTAAACTAAAGTCTGTTACCAGCGCAGTCATGCCAGCTGCGTGTATTAAGGAACTCACAGTATGGTATGATAACATCCATTTCTACAGGACAATCCTCTTGGAGGGAAACTGATTAATTCCATTGGATTGTCAGCGTTTGGACCCCCGGGAAGTGTCTCGAAATGTATTCACCAAAGTTAAACAACAACAAAAAGCAGTGGTAGTGAATGTCAACATTGTGAGAAAGTGGCTCCAGCAGCCACAGGCCATGCTCCACAGATCCCAGCCATAGACAGCAGTCCTGAAGGCTGGCAATGGTCCTGATCCGAGTGACCATTCCTCCACGCCTTCACTCAGCCTTCTTCTGACCACCATGTGGATGCAAGAACCAAGAGAGGAAAAATTACAATTCTGGGGCAAGTCATCTTTGTTAGAAAACTTTACTTTGAAGTTTAAAAGAAGCAGTTGGCCTTCAGCATAAATGCAGAGGCCAATGTAAATTCATGACTATCTAATTCTTGATGAGAACATTTTCCACGCAGTGCCTTACTACAGTGAATGATGGCTCACTTTGTACATAGTAAGGCCATATAAGACACCTATATTTTCCCCAAATTATCTGCTTAGGATGGAGGGAAAACAGCAAAAAAAAAAAAAAAAGAGGGGCCAGAAAAACTTTAATAGAACTCTGATTTATCCCACTGAAAGAGGAGCTTGGCATATACAGCCTATAGGGTCACAAAACTGTTGGACATGACTTAGCAACTAAATAATGGTATTCTAACATAAAATTCTGGACTTCCCTGGTGGTGCAGTAGTAAAGAATCTGCCTACCAATGCAGGAGATGTGTTTTTAATCCCCAGGGCAGGAAGATTCCCTTGGAGAAGGAAATGGCTACCCCTTCCAGTATTCTTTCCTGGGAAATCCCATGGACAGAGAAACCTGGTGGGCTACAGTCCACGGGGTGGCAAAGAGTCAGATGTGACTTAGTGACTAAACAACAGATCAACAACATGCAACTTAAGTTTACTATAGTTAAAGTGTAATTCAAAATGTTCAAATAAAGAAAAGCAAAATGAAGATAAAGCCAAACCACTTTGGGAACAAAAATTCTGAGAGGCAAATTCTCTTCACTGAAAACTTGCACTGATTATATTCTTTATATAGATTTAGGCAGAGATTTAGCGAAATAGCAATCTTACTACTGAACCTCTTGAAGATGGGCTAAACTTAGTTGTCGAGGCATCACCATCACTGCAGAGTTACTGAGCCAGCATCTCAGGGTCCTGAATTATGAGCTATATCTGCAGCAATACCAAGAATTTCAAGGAGTCACACTCCCCACTTACTGTAGCTTCCTTCTCCCCTCTACCAAGTAACAGAGAGTAGGACTTAGAAGCTCTGCTCATAATGAGCCGACTTCACTTCAGAGATCAGAAGAGTAAATGCTTGATAGGGGAAGAAACTTACCCACAAGGAGACATGAGCCAGGAGTGAACTCGGTCTCCAAATCCAGGGCTTTCCTTCCCCAAAGGGCACTAGCTGAGGAGCTGGGAGACAGTTCTCCACCGTAGCCATTTAACTGACGGGTGAATCCGAAAACCGACGGGGGTCTCTGTTTCCTCATTTATGTGGAGGTGGGGCAGGGGTAGCCATTTAACTGACGGGTGAACCCGAAAACCGACGGGGGTCTCTGTTTCCTCATTTATGTGGAGGTGGGGCAGGGGCAGCCATTTAACTGACGGGTGAACCCGAAAACCGACGGGGGTCTCTGTTTCCTCATTTATGTGGAGGTGGGGCAGGGGCACTCCTTGACCCTTAATGTCACCTTTACTTTTCTAGTGAGACGCACCATTTAACCCACGCATTCCACTGAGGGGCACTCTTATCCTTCCAGTACGGTCGATGAGAGTTTTGATAATCAAGTCCAAAGCATAAACTTATGACTGGAGTCGAGGCTGGTTCTCACTGAGGGTCAGGTGCTTTTTCAAAGATAAAGGTTTCCAGTGAAAAGGGTGTGACTGGACTCCATGGAGAAAATGGACCCATGTGCCATTCTGGCTTTCAGGACACAAATTCCTTCTTCTTCCTAAAGGTTGGAATTTATAGAAGAGTAGATCAGGGAAGTCTGAATATGACACAAAATCTTTTGATTCTGATTTTTGAAAAGGTATCTGATAATGTCTTATTTTATAGTTTAATCTTGATAAAACAAAAATACTGTTTATAATTTCTGGATTTATAATAAATTGAACAAATGCACTCCCTGTAAAGAATATCGGTTAATGTGATCAACCATACACAAAGGAAAATGCTTAAATCACCATGGGCTCCAAGTGCTACAGCTGAAAGGAAAACAACAACAAGAGAAAAATCCAGAAAGAGATGTCTAGCAGAGTAGCACAGAACTCTATCCTTGATTTTATTAAATATTTTTATAAAGAACATGGTCAAATTGGTAAATGTCAAAGGAAAAAAAAATTGAATGATCTCTAGCATTTCTAGCGTGGGATGTTTTGGGAATCTATCCCAAACAAAACTGTCAAACATATTTATACAAAACAAAACCATCAAGAACATATGTCATTAGATTAAAACAATGGACAAAAAAGGTGAAATGTAATAGAGATAAATGTAAAAAGAATGAAAAAAAATCAATGGGATAAATATAACCAAGAGAATCTTGTCTTGACAGCATTTGAGGTAACATTATCTAGGGAATTGCTAACCGAAAGTTCTGTCTGAATTAAAAGTCTGAAAGGCCTTCTGAAAAGAAGTTAAAGCAATAGCTGGTATGAGTGAAAAAAAGATGTCAGAACACAGCTGGAGAAGTATGCCATTATCGAGCATTGAGCCTTATTTGGAACCTGAGAGATCAAAGATTGTTTCAAGAAAGGCGACCAGACCAGCATACCTAGAATAACAAAGTTATATTGTTTGAGAAATGGCTGAAGCAAACTGTGGTGTTTCCTTTGCAAAGATGACCCAGTAAGTGAATAAATGAGGATCTTGGGGGATGATTATTAAATTTATTTTTACATATCCAAACAAGAGCTTGGGACCAATGAGTTGAAGTTAGAGGGGGATAGTTTTTGGTTAAATATAACAAAGATGTGCTGTAAATTAGAGTCTGAAACCATGGAAGGGGTTACACAAAGCAAAGAGTTTATTCTGCGTGACTTCATGCATAATCATGAAGGTTGTGACTATGATTTTCAACATTTAAAAAAAAATTTTGGTTTATTTGACAGAAGGTTGGACTTGGTGGTTTGTTAAGTTTCTTCCCTTCCAGTTTCTATGATTCTATGGATATTTTTTCTAATATAAATAATGATAGCAATGATGGGGCATTTTCTTCTAATAGGAATTAGGTCAGTGATGATACTTTCTTACAATTGCCCTGTAAAAGCAAGCCCACTACTTTAATGAGTATGGGTCTCTCATGTAAAACATCTGTGCAATTTTATATTTAATTATTGAAATAATTTTCCTGTAATTCTTTACCCAATAATCTGTGTGGATTGACTACCATAAAATTAATGTTCACACATTGGGTATTTTGTCAAACCTTTGAGTCAGGCCCTAGGCTATCTATATACTGATCTAATGAATAAGAGGTTTCTTGATCTGACAGTCAGCTTTTCAAAACCAAGTCCATTAAATCAGAGGATCAGAAACTACCTCAAATAGTAAGTAAAATAGCTTCCTTTCATGCTTCACGGACAAACTGTAGCATTACTTATGTTTGTTATTTTTTTTTAAATCTTTTTACCATTTAGGAAAAATGACTTGTATTTCTTAGGAGATTTTTTTTTTTTTATCAGAACATCTCTAGAAAACAAAGGCAAGACAATAAAAAATAATAAGCAACCAACTCCCCCCATTTCCAAACTGGATCAGAAAAAAAGAAGTTTATAAAAAGTGGTCTCCAAAATACGTAGGGGAAAGTGAATTCACCTGGGAAATAAGAAACTCAAAAGACAGTTGAGAGTGAAAAAATTCTTATTGAGTCTCTTTTCCTCAAATGGATTTTCAATGTTGTTCAGAAACTATTTTCTTTTAACTTTTCATTTTGTATTGAAGTACAGCCAGTTCACAATGCTGTGATAGTTTCTGGTGGACAGCATGATGACTCAGCCATATGCATACCTGTATCCATTCTCCCCCAGGCTCTCCTCCCATCCAAGCTGCCACATAACAGCGAGCAGAGTTCCCTGCGCTTTATAGTAGGTCCTTGTTAGTTATCCATTTTAAATATAGTAGTGCGTACAAGTCGATCTCAAACACCCTAACTATCCCTTCCCCCATTCTTCCTCTTTGGTAACCATAAATTCATTCTCTAAGTCTGTTTAGAAGTTTTCATGTTTAACCTCTGATTCCCTAATCAACTCCCCCCCCTCACCCATGTCCCATTCCTCATGACTGCTGTTCTAAACATGTACTGTCTTATTATCTCATTCATGCATTCAGGATGCTCAGCTCCCACTTTCTAGAGATATCATCTCAGTTAATGAGAAAATGAGAACTACTAAGAGTTTACTCTTCTTTTTTTACACAAATTTACTGTTTCTTTTTTTTTTTTTGGTGGGGGGAGGGGTGGTGATGGTCCCTCTTAATACCTTCTCTCTGACTCTTGTCTCTTCTCCAAGCCAGAGTGCACCCTCCCGCCAGACTTACCTTCCTAAAGGCATGACTGTGACCATGACACCCACCTAGATTAATTCTGTTCAGACCAACCCATTGCCTACAGTAAAAGCCATTATTAGCCCAGCCTGGTATTTAGGGCCCTTAATGTAATCTCTGATCAATTTACTTTTCTGCTCTCTTTTACAAATCACCCTGAGGCATCTAATTATGCAGCACGCGTCTCACCTCAAAAAGTTAAGTCAAGTGTTCTCTTGCTCCCATGTTCGGCATCATACCCACCTCCCAATATCCTCACCACCAAACAACTGACATCTAGGAACTTTTTCATTATTTTTAACTTCCCAAATACTTTCCTCCTGTTCAAAGGCAAGTAACATTTTTTCTCCCATTGCCCCAGCGTTTATCAGTTTGTATTTGGAAATAGATGGATATGTGTTTTATAACCTCTACTAAATTATAAACTTGAGAGCTATGCTGTTTCCTGAATGTTCCATAGTATCTGGTTCTAATAGATATGGAGTGCTTGTTTGGGGGTCCTTGGGATGGCTATCATTTCTTTTTCCCTTCCTAATGCAAATGCTGGGCTTCCCTGTGGCTCAGTGGTAAAGAATCTGCCTGCAATGTAGAAGCTGGAGATTCAATCCCTGGGTCGGGAGGATCCCCTGGAGGAGGGCATGGCAACCCACTTCAGCAGTCTTGCCTGGAGAATGCCACGGACTGAGGAGCCTGGAGGGCTACAGTCCATAGCGTCTCAAAGAGTCAAACACAACTGAAGCAACTTAGCTCACAACAATGCAAATGTCACTGTTTTATCAAATGGGCCAAACCCAATAAGGTGACACTTAAGAGAGTCTTTATTTTTCTCTAAACTCTGCCTTCTAACCTCTGTCATATCTTCCTCAATTTCTCCTTGATGACACTTCTATCATACATGGCTGCCTGGTCACTTTCAATTATAAAAACAATCTCATTTAGGTAAACAACTCTGATTCATTTCCAGGTATTAAAATATGACAGGCTGGTCTAAATCACACTGAGACCTTACACCCAGCCTGTACTCTCAAGGTCATAAAACACAAGGAAAGAATGAAAACCTGTCATTGACTAGTGGAGATGGGAAGATGGGACAACTAAATGAGATGTGGTCTGACAGCTTGAATTCTAAAGAGAAAGAGGAAAACCTGGTGAAATCTATTAGTAAATAAACTCTGGAATTTTGTTTTTAGGAGGGAACCAATGTCAGTTTCTCAGTTTTGAAAAGTATATATGAGATATATAGATACAGGCATAGGCATCTATTTTTGCATGTATCTACACAGATAATCAATCTACATAATTTTTTAAAATTAAAATAATGAGATCTTACTTCTGGTCTAAACTTTTGCCCACTCCATGCCCATCTCCTGCTTTGACCACTTTTGCTACCTTTCATTAATGTTTGCACACTCCTAGCAGGATCTCCTTTATAATTTAGAGAAACTCATCTTTCTTCCAACTTGCTTGATAATTAAAGAAAGCCCCATTCACTTTCCTGTTACATACAGGAAATTGGCATGTACTGCAGTTAGGGATCCTCAGTGAAGACAGACTTTCTGATGGACACTAAGTAACAAACTTAATATGATCCTAGGCTGTTCCAAAAAACTAAGACACCAGCACAGGGATATTAAAATCTGAATACATACTGGTTTGAGATTAGTTCTGCCTAAACTCAGGGAACAGATTAACAGCTTCTTAAGTGTTGCATTATTTCCATATGTACTTTGTAAAAATCATTTTCAAAAGTAAACATTCCCATTACTCTGAATCTTGAAAAGAGAACTACAAGTGTGTTTAAATGGCAGAGGAGCTTAAGACCTCAAAGGATGTGATTCAAGGGCAGGACTGAAGGAGAGAGTTACATAAATCTGTCAGTAACTGACATAAGTCCATCAGATCCTAAAGATCCTCCACAGAATGTCAGTGGTTCCAGGTTACACTTCATTCAGAAGCACCTTTCCAAAGCTTTGGAGCTAGCTTGTATCTCTTGGAAATGATACTTTGACTAGGAATTAATATTTTCCAATACAGCTATTGTTTCAGTGATTTGCAGCTATTGACTTTTAAGAGAAATGTGATCACATAGAAAGAACTCTGACATTTCCATGACATTTTCTGCTTAAAGGGTAGGGGGAAAAGATTTTCCTTTCTTTCTTTTTAATTCAATGCTGAGTTAGAGATGAAGCAACGAAAGAGAGGTAGAACCTTTTACCCACAAATAGTATTCTCTTAGCTGCCACTGTGGATGACAGCCCTCAATGTTCATTTCAGAGCTACTGTTTTCTCAAACTCTTATGTTCCCCTGATACCTTCAGCAGAGGATACATTATAGAGACACTTATGTCATCATGCTGTTGATATTTAAGACTTTTCAGACATAACATGCTTTATATTCAATAGTTTTATTTACCATGGGATTGTCTTCCTGGTCTTGTTTTCATTACTGACAGGTAAAATGTTGGCCAAGTTTCCTTTTTGACTTTTTTTTTCTTTTTTAATCCTGATACATTTAAAGAAAAAAAAAGTGACACACAACTTCAGGTTCTGTAAGGAAGGCAAAGTATGGAATGCAAAGGTACTATCCTTAAGGGAAATGTCAAAATGCATATCTTAGACAAATCACTGGTGTAGCTGTCAGCCTTCGGAAGTCACCTCTCTCTATTTTTAGGTGTGATTGAAAAGGCTAGTTTACTAGGTGTCCCTTTCTTTACTCTCAGAACAGTGGAGATGGTGATAGATGTCACTCAGGTTTCTTCTTCAGAAATCTTTGGGGAATGCCATCCCTCTGTTTTGGAAGATATACCCAGAGTTCTGATTAAAGGCTACACATTGACTAGGTCACCTTCCAAAAAGATCTGCAATGTCAGTAACTCTTCTTCTAGCATGGTCTGTCCTCCTGACCAATTGAGACTCATTATTTTATTTTTGATGATGACATTAAGGAATATTTCTTAAACATATAGGGAATTTATTTCACAAACAGGAACTCTGGCGGTCAGTGACAACAGCAAGGGTTGCTAAGATTTTACAATCTGATCACAAAAGGCTGGCAGCCAAGCCAGGGAAGCCAACTTGGAAAGTGTGGGTAATGGATAATCTATTCTGGAACAGTCTGGAATCCATCTGCTCTGAGCTTAACCTCTTGGCACAAACACCAATACATGTTCCAGCATTTCCGTGTTAATTAGGATGATGATTCCATGTGATCCGGATGCAACGTGAAGATGAAGTTGGCTTCCCGGTGTTGGATATAAAAGTCACCAGTGGAGGAGGCAACGTGTGTCCCTCCGTTTGCTCTGAGATGATACTAAAGTCCATCTTCCACCTGAATGTTATCATATAGGTCTGTGATTTAATGAAAGAAATTTGTGGTTCTTTGGGGGAACAGCAAAGAGAAAATGAAGGTGTCCAAGTGATCCAGGCAGAAACATGTAAGCCCAGCTCTCAGGCTGCTTGGTTTCCAGTTTGCTGTCTAGATACAAACCCTAGAAGTATGCTTTACAAGGGTCATCATATGTTTCTAAATGAAACAATTTCCTAACCATAAACAGAACAACTTCCCTCATACAGAGCATAATTTAGTTGGGATCATCATTATCAATCATTACAAAATAATTTGAAAAGCATGTAAAAAAAAGCATTCCTGTTAGTGATATCTCCTAGGGGAGGCTTCCTAGCGATATGATGGCCAACACCAAATCCAACTTGTGTGTAAGACTGGAAGTAGAGAGGATAGAAGAACAGCTTTTTACCACTCAGTATGCTTGACACAGGAACCCACTTGCTTCCTACTCTTTGTAAATGCAGGAATACCAATAGAATGAAGGACAAGCATAAAGAATGTGATGGGAAACACCCTAAACTGTAGACTATGCTATATGCAGAACGATTTTTAATTTCTCTTCAACAGAAGTGGGTAACCATTGACTCATTGACCACTCCAGCTGGGTTGCAAGAGATTGCATAAAGCAAAATATTTAAGCTGATGACACAGGATTAAGAGGTGCCTTTTCCAAAGGAGAGAAAAGTTCTCAAACTCACTTAATGGAGTGATGGGCACGCAGTGCAAAAGTATTATCACTGTCATGGCTCTAAAACCAAGATAAACGTGGTTCATTCAAGAAATGAAATAGTATCAGTGTGTCAAAAATCAAAGAGCACAAGAAATCAAGAGATAAGAAGAGCCTGGTAAGGGAGGCAGCAGAGCTCATGAAGAGCCTTTTAAGCCAAGCTGAAGAATTTAGACTTTAACTTAAAAGTCATTAAACTTTAGTGAAGCGTTTTAAGGAGAATGGCATAGCCAGATATTTATTAATTCAAAAAATGAAAACCACTCTGTTCATGTGAGGACAATGAATTGTAGAGTAGACAACAGTGGGACATGTGCTGAAAACAAATGAAGATGAGAAATATATTTAGGAGCTAAAATGACTGGAAATTCATAAATAATTTGGCAATTTGGAGGATGGGAGATGAGAAAGATGGAGGAAGCAAGGAAGATCCCCAGCTTCCAGAATGCAGTTGAATGCAGGCTGGCACCATCTGACCCAGGGTAAAACACTAGAGCAAGAAGGGTGTAGAGTGAAGAGGAGTGAAGATTTTTACCAGATTAACTCTGAGATGTCTGAAGAGAAATGAATACGTGTATAGACATAGCAGTCTGGAATGAAAGTCTGAGGAATCACAGAAATTTGAGTCATGGGCATACAGAAGTATGGCTGAAAGCCCTAAATAAGAGTAAAATTTTAGAAGGAAGAAGCATATAATGTTTATTACAAATTCCAAAGCCTCCTTTTTCTGTTTTCTCTTCTACTGTCTAACACATTATCCACTTAACTCTGAAGTTATTTTTCCTAAAGATCACATATATGATCATTTATACTCTTTGTATTTCCCTACTATCACACATTTTGAAGTACGCTAATAATGGCTACCATTTTTGAGCCTCTATTACTCCATCAGTTCAGTTCAGTTCAGTTCAGTCGCTCAGTTGTGTCTGACTCTCCGCAACCCCATGAATTGCAGCACGCCAGGCCTCCCTGTCCATCACCGACTCCCGGAGTTCACCCAAACTCATGTCCATCGAGTCGGTGATGCCATCCAGCCATCTCATCCTCTGTCGTCCCCTTCTCCTCCTGCCCCCAATCCCTCCCAGCATCAGAGTCTTTTCCAATGAGTCAACTCTTCGCATGAGGTGGCCAAAGTACTGGAGTTTCAGCTTCAGCATCATTCCTTCCAAAGAACACCCAGGACTGATCTCCTTTAGAATGGACTGGTTGGATCTCCTTGCAGTCCAAGGGACTCTCAAGAGTCCTCTCCAACACCACAGTTCAAAAGCATCAATTCTTCGGTGCTCAGCTTTCTTCACAGTCCGACTCTCATATCCATACATGACTACTGGAAAAACCATAGCCTTGACTAGACCCAGCATGTTATATAATTTAGCTTTAATTACTATACCGATTTCCAAGGTAGACATCACTATCCCTATTTTATCAATGAGAAATTAAGGTTTAAAGAGTTTACTTAACTGTCCTAGAGTCCCACACTGTTAGACCTAGAACTCAGATCTAGGCCTGAATAACTGAAACATTTATCATCTTGGCACTATATCATGCTGCTGTTATCCATAATTCTTCATTAAAAAAAAAAAAAAACTAACAGAAGACATCCAAAATAAGACTAATAAAAGAGGGTTTATTTGAAAGTTTTGGAAAAGGGCAATCTGTAGATTTCAGCCAGTCGGGATATGTTACTCACCAGTACAAGGGCTTCCCTGGTACCCTAGTTGGTAAAAATCTGGCTGCAATGCAGGAGACTGCCTGCAATGCAGGAGTCTAGTTCAATCCTTGAGTCAGGAAGATCTGGAAAAGGAAATGGCAATCCACTCCAATATTCTTGATTGGGAAATCCCATGGACAGAGGAGCCTGGTGGGCTACAGTCCATGGGGTTCTAAGAGTCGGACACGACTTAATGACTAAACCACCACCACCACTGTATGTTCAGACACATGCTTTGTATCAACAGGTGACTGAAGAATTAGCCAACATATGAATGAAGGGGTCGGCCTGTTCTTAGAGAACTGAAAAGCATATGTGACAGTCTATAAGTAATTAGGTGTTTAACTATAATTTGTGCCCATCAATATGGGGCCCCAAGCTTGAGACCACACAGCAGAGCAGGAGGTGAGCAGGTGAGTGAAGATTCATCATATTTATAGGCGCTCCCCACTGCTCGCAGTACTGCTTGAGCTCTAACTCCTGTCAGATTCTGCATTATGGCAAGTTGTATAGTTATTTCATTATATTTCACAATGTAATAACAATAGAAATAAAGTGTACAATAAAGCTACTGTGCTTGAATCATCCAGGGAACAACTCCCCCCGTCCATAGAAAAATTGGAAAAACCTTCCATGAAATGTGTCCCAGTTGCCAAAATGGTTGGGGAGCATTGGGCTGCTGCTGCTGCTAAGTCGCTTCAGTTGTGTCCGACTCTGTGCGACCCCATAAATGGCCTCCTTTCAGGCTCCCCCGTCCCTGGGATTCTCCAGGCAAGAACACTGGAATGGGTTGCCATTTCCTTCTCCAATGCATGAAAGTGAAAAGTGAAAGTGAAGTCGCTCAGTCGTGTCCAACTCTTAGCGACCCCATGGACTGCAGCCTACCAGGCTCCTCCGCCCATGGGATTTACCAGGCAAGAGTACTGGAGTGGGGTCCCATTGCCTTCTCCAAACATTGGGCTAGAGAATGCCTATTAAGACTTCAAAGAGGTATGGTCTTGAAGACCTCCTAGGCATTATTCAGGGAAAGATGGCAGGGAGGGAATTCTTTTCCCACTGCGAAGGAAGAGGAACGGATCAGTCTGGGAGAGGCATAGTATGAGCTGAAAACAGGAAAAGTTAACAGTGGCTGATACTAAAAGTGGTTGTCCAGAGGGAATCACTGGACACTTTGGAGTCCAATAAATAAAAGTGAGAATTAAAACAATTATACCCTAGATTAAACATACATGCAAGATTTTATTGATTTTCATTCTAATCACTTTAGCAACAGACGTTCTTAAAATTGCTCAAGAGCACACAAACCAGACCAAATGAGCATGAGGAAGAAAGCCAACTATTTGACAGTGTAAATTAGGTCAGCAAATTGCAGCCTGTAGGCAAAAATCGAGTCCACTGCCTGTTTTTGTACAACCCATGAGCTAAGAATGGTTTTCGCATTTTTAAATGGTTGGAACAAACTCAAAAGAAGATTATGCAACATGTAAAAATATACGTGAAATCTAAATTTGTGGGCTCAAAAATAAGATTTTATTGAAACACAGCCACATCTATTCCTTTGCGTATTTTCTGGCTGCTTTCTTGCTACAGCGGCCCTTTTGAGTAGTTGTCACCAAGACTACACGGCCCACAAAACCTAAAATATTTACTATCTGACCCTTTGAAAGAAAGGTTGCCAATTTCTAGTACAGAAAGTTCCCTGCTAATCAGGAGCTACTGCGATTGTTGATATGCATATTTCTGCATGGAAAGAAGCACTTCTATCTTTGGATTCAGTAGGCCTGGTATCTAGTTCTTTGAGTAAAATAAAGAATTTAAGCTTAATATCTCAATAACTTTCAGACCTATAATTCTATGATGAGTCTTACCCAGTGTATACTGTTTCCGCACAGAAATACATGGTATTTAACAGTAAATAATCACTTGTGAATACTTATTTTAAGGAACAGTACATTTACCTATTTTGCTTTTTTAATGCAAAAATTCCTTTAAAACCAGGACCACGAGATTGTTACTTTCACTTTATACAATGATAATACCACGAGAACACCATGGACCTCATTCTTGTTTTATGAATCTCATTCTTATAACAGATCTCAGTCATTTAAGTCATCTATATATTCTAGCATGTGTCTCCTTTTTTCTTTTTCTAAATCAAAATTCAGAACATACAATTTGACAAAGATTTTTTCAGATCCCCTTCCATATATTAGAAGTAATCAGAACTTCATGGCATATAATACACTGGAAAAATATAGAACAAAGTTGTTTTGAGGGGAACAATAGGGAAGAATGCTTAAAATTTAAATGTCCAAAAAACTATAGCATCAGTGAAAGTGGGTCCTTGTGGGCATTAGGTACAGACCTGTGATCCTGTTAACACCAGGCTTCATCCAGTGGAGCTACCTGGCCCACTCACAATTCAACACTGCATCCAGATCCGGGAAGCTTAATCAATGTTAATTACAAATGGAGTGAATGGTTCGTTAATGCCACCCAGAAAAAACAGGCACTGCACTGAAATACTCATTGGAAGGACTGACTGATGCTGAAGTTGAAGCTCCAATACTCTGTTCACCTGATGCAAAGAGCTGACTCATTGGAAAATACCCTGATGCTGGGAAAGAGTAAAGACAGGAGAAGGGGATGACAGAGGAGGAGATGGTTGGATGGCATCACTGACTCCATGGACATGAGTTTGAGCAAGCCCCAGGACATAATGATGAACAGGAAAGCCTGGCATACTGCAGTCCATGGGGTCACAAAGAGTTGGACACGACTTAATAACTGAACAACAGCACTGAAATAAGGTCAAGGCTCTACTCCAGTCTCAGTCTGACATTCCTCCAAAGCCATAAATACAGACAGAATTATTAACACAGGTAAATTTCCCTCTTGGCTAAATCCTATTCATTTTCTTTGCCTTTAACCCTCTGATCTGAAGTTCCTATTTCTAAGAAACTTGTTTCTGAATTCTCCCATATGACAAATTGCATTCCCTGGGTTTGTACCCCTGAAATAGAGGTGAAGCATATTAAACATGAATCAAATATTCCTTTCTGTCAAGAGACAGAAAAACACACCTTTGTATTTATTTACATTTGCAAGTAATATGTCTCAATCTGTGCATGCCTGGATTCATTTTTTATTGAAATTTGTTGCACTGGCTCCAAGTCTGACATGCTTCGAACACTCGCTGGGACTCATGAGCTTTGCTAGACTCTCAGGAATCCATGTCCCAAGAATACAGGATACCACTGGGTGCTGGCAGGATTTGACATAAAGAAGTAGTGTGAGTCGTAAATGCATTTCAAGGCAGATGAGGACACAAAGCAGAATTTGACTTTTTTCATATATGACTCTGCAAGTTTTAGAAACTCCCTCCTCCTCAGGCAAATTTAAGAATTTATGCTTACCTATGATGCTTCATGGGAGAAGGCAATGGCATCCCACTCCAGTACTCTTGTCTGGAAAATCCCATGGACTGAGGAGCCTGGTGGGCTGCAGTACATGGGGTCGCTAAGAGTCGGACATGACTGAGCGACTTCACTTTGACTTTTCACTTTCATGCATTGGAGAAGGAAATGAAACTCACTCCAGTGTTCTTGCCTGGAGAATCCCAGGGACGGGGGAGCCTAGTGGGCTGCCGTCTATGGGGTCGCACAGAGTCAGACACGACTGAAGCGACTTAGTAGTAGTAGCATGATGCTTCGTAAGTGTAGAGTTTAAGAGCAAAAGTAGCTGCTTTCTAGAAATGGCAGAGTCTGCATCTTTCGTCTTACAGAATTCAAACTCCTTCCTTTGGTATTTGACACCTTCCAGTGACAGGTTCCTAACTACGTCTACCCAAACTCTATTTACCCAGTAGCAATACCAGTTGCCGATAAGTTAACCTCCAATGACTTCTTTCATAACTTGTCTTCACTCATATAGCTTCCTCTGCCTAGAAGTCTCCTACTCTTCTCTTTAGATAGCTATGTCTTTCTCCTTATGATTCAATTTTGGGATCATTCTCTCCAGGAAGCCTCTCTATTCTCACCGGAAAGGTTAAGTTCTCTGCAATTTCATCTCCCTCTCTGCTTTGATCTCTTGATAGGAATATTTTGTTTATATACATATGTTCCATTCTGACTACAAAATCCAAAAGAGGTCTGTGTTGCACTGATCCCCAAATCCCCTATGTTTGCGCATACAAGATGCTCATTAATATTTGTGAGATGAAGCTCCCACAACTGATAGCAGACTATTAAAAAGCAGCCCTCCTGATTTACTGAAGAGGAAGGTAAGCAGTATGATACAGATCAAAACGCAGAGAGGCAGTGAGGGGGCAGGTGGGAGGAGAAGAAAGGGGATGTTTATGAAACTGCATATCAGAAAAGTCACTTTTCTACAAAGACGTTTTCCCTGAAATATCGGGAAAAATAGCCTTCAAAATAGGGTCTGGAGGCTCCAAACAGGCTTCTCAATGGAGCATGTCTCAATCATTCCTGTATTTACTTTACAAGACACACTGCTTGCCTCGTGCTAATATATCACCAGCCTTTGCCAATGCATATTCAATTTCAAGGCTCAGCCTAACTTGTATCTTCCCCTAAACCTCCCTTTCATTTCTATGATACCCAGAAATCTAATCTTTTTGTTTGATTCCAATGTTTTCTGCATAATTTTTGCACATTATTTCACACTGACTTGCTATCCAGTTATTTTAGTGTGCAAGGACTTTCTCAACTAGGGGCTTCCCTGATAGCTCAGTTGGTAAAGAATCCGCCTGCAATGCAGGAGACCCCAGTTCGATTCCTAGGTCAGGAAGATCCTCTGAAGAAGGGACAGGCTACCCACTCCAGTATTCTGGCCTGGAGAATTCCATGGACTGCATAGTCCGTGGGGTCACAAAGCACTGGACATGACTGAGCAACTTTCACTTTCACTCTCACTCTCTCAGCTATAATCTTATAAACTTAAGGAAATAGATGGGTGTTTTCATACTTTGTATTCTCTGTGATACAAGCCAAAATGTGGGATACATGTAACTGACTTCATTAAAATTAAAGAAACAAACAAACAAAATCTAAGGAAGATGAGATGTGAGTCACTTGCTTCAGAGAAGACTTTGAAAGGGACATCTCCATGCCCTAAAGATTTGTGTCATGTCCTAAAGTCTGATTCAGATTTGAGCTACAAACCTCTGGCTGAAAAGACAGTGAGGGTTTTACTACCAAAGAATAAAGCTATATGCTTATTTTAAGACTGCTCATTACCTCCTTGCTTTGCCTAATTAGACTCTGGAGAGCCAGTCTTTAGTGGTACCCGGATGTTGTTGAGCTCCCTTGATGGCATCCTGGGCACAAGGAACACACCTTCACCTCTTCAGTTAGGTGCCAGGTTACAAGTTCTGACCAGCGGGCCCTGAGCAGAGGTGATGGATGCCACTTCCACTTCAAAGTGGCACCTCTTTCTCTGGCACGGTGGCATGGAATTCCTATGTGGAGACGGAAGCATCATGCAGTCCTGGGGCCTCTATCAGCATGAATCTTGAGCAAAGCTCCTGCTCATTCAACTTAGACATATTGTTTTTGCTGTGTTTAGCTACTAAAATTATTTTGCCTTTCCATAATGTTAGAACTTCTAGATGTACAAACCAGGCTTAGAAAAGGCAGAAGAACCAGAGATCAAATTGCCAACATTTGTTGTATCACAGAAGGACTGAATATTTACTGGAAGGTCTGATGCTAAAGCTAAAGCTCCAAACTTTGGCCACCTGATGTGAAGAGCTGACTCATTGGAAAAGACCCTGATGCTGGGAAAGACTGAAGGCAAAAGGAGAAGAAGGCAGCAGAGAATGAAATGATTAGATAGCATCACTGACTCAAAGGACACAAATTTGAGCAAACTCTGGGAGACCGTGGGCTTCCCTAGTGGCTCAGATGGTAAAGAATCCACCTGCAATGCAGGTAACCTGGGTTCAATCCCTGGGTCTGGAAGATCCTCTGGAGGAGGGTATAGCAACCTAATCCACTATTCTTACCTGGAGAATCCCCATGGACAGAAGAGCCTGGGGGGCTACAGTCCATTGGTTTGCAAAGAACTGGACACAGCAGAGCCCAGCACTGGGAGACAGTGAAGGATTGGGAAGCCTGGCATGCTGCAGTCCATGAGGTCCAAAGAGTAAGACAACCACTTAATTTCTGAGCAACAAGTAAGATTTCAGTGTTTGTTACCGTAGTATAACTTGCAGTATGACAAATACAGCAAAAATTGCTTTTAGTGCTTCAAAAAGCTTGAAAATTTACAGATCCTTTCAAAGGTCCAGTCCTTCCTTCATTACCTGGAAGTTTCAAAAGGGGTTAGAAAGGAAGGAAATCAAAACAAGTTTTATCACAGCCTGGCCAAAATTTGCTTTTCAAGCATTTCCACTGACCTCAGTTAACCCAGTATGCTTACTTAATATGCTGGTCCTCATACCATACTTCCATAATGTGTTCCAAAATTACCATGGTAGGATAAAAAGATTCCAGTATAAAGAGACAAACTAGATATGGTCTCTCTTAAAAATCTATATCAGATACAAAGCATCTCAATTCTCCATTTGAATTCTACCCTCCATAAAGACCAAATTAAAATCTTAAGTCCTCTATGAATCCCTCCTTAATTGAAACCTAGTTAATAGTGATCTTTATCTGCTGTGAAATATCTTGGCATCCATCAAATATACATACATGCATCTTGTATGTGCTTCTCCTCAACTAGATCATCCATCTTTGAAGATAATACTATGTATGTGCCTTTTTTTTTTCCTCATAGGGTAGCAAGTAATAACTATTGTTTCACATTGTCTCCTTTGTGCCAGACACTATATTTGGTCTTTAAATGCATCATTCTTCATATCCTTACATAATTCATTATTATTTTTTTTTAATGGACTAGACAACTGGATCTGAGAGTTTAAGCAATTTACTCCATGTCTCATAGGGAGTAAATGGTAGAACTATGTGGTAATGATTGCTTTGTGCTCACCAAAATGCAATTGCTCTTCCTCTAGAGCACACAGCTGGACTATGTTTTCCAGCATTCTTCCACTTCCTTCAAGTGGCAATTTCTCAAGGTTCTGGAAAATATATCATAGATTACTTATAGACTGAGCTCATCAACCTATCCACAATATGCCGTTTCCCTCTGTCATTCCACTGGATACGACAGCTTGAAAAGTTCTGTGTTGAAGTGGCAGGGTCTTTCAGAGTCTGCAGACACCACTAAATGCATTCAGTGACTACATGGAAGAGACCCCACCTCGTCCATGGCCCAGTGCAGTTTACACGATCAGAATATGCACTCCTATTGTGTTGTCACTATCTCCTGGGGGTTTTTATTTGCTACAACATTTGGCCTATACTCAGTAATACAGGCCAGGATTACAACTTTGATCTGTAATGATATGAGTTCCATTCTCTATCTAGTATTTAAATAAGAACACAAGTATATTGCTGAATGCTACTCTTCATAGATAATTATAAATCTGCCACACTCTGTGTTTCTTATTTCATACTGAGCAGGACTTCTGACTAGACTATATAGAGTTCTACAGGTCTTTCTTTTTTTTTTTTTTTTTGGTTTTTATTTTTTTTTTTTTTTATTATTACAATTTTATTTTATTTTTAAACTTTACATAATTGTATTAGTTTTGCCAAATATCAAAATGAATCCGCCACAGGTATACATGTGTTCCCCATCCCGAACCCTCCTCCCTCCTCCCTCCCCATACCATCCCTCTGGGCCGTCCCAGTGCACCAGCCCCAAGCATCAAGCATCATGCATCGAACCTGGACTGGCGTGGTACATATACAGGTCTTTCTTATATGCAGAGTACATCAGGCAAAATGCCGGGCTGGACAAAACACAAGCTGAATCAAGATTGCCGGGAGAAATAACAATAACCTCAGATATGCAAATGACACCACCCTTATGGCAGAAAGTGAAGAGGAACTAAAGAGCCTCTTGATGAAAGTGAAAGAGGACAGTGAAAAACCTGATTTAAAACTCAACATTCAAAAAACTAGGATCATGGCAGCGGGTCCCATCACTTCATGGCAAATAGATGGGGAAACAATGGAAACAGTGACAGACTTCATTTTCTTGGGTTCCAAAATCATTGCAGATGGTGACTGCAGCCATGAAATTAAAAGGCACTCTTTAGAAGAAAAGCTATGACCAAACTAGACAGCCTATTAAAAAGCAGACTTACTTTGCCGACAAAGGCCCATATAGTCAAAGCTATGCTTTTTCCAATAGTCATATATGAATGTGAGAGTTGGACCGTAAAGAAAGTTGAGCACCAGAGAATTGATGTTTTCAAATTGTGGTGTTGAAGAAGACTCTTGAGAGACCCTTGAACTTCATGGAGATCAAACTAGTCAATCCTAAAGGAAATCAGCCCTGAATATTCATTGGAAGGACTATTGCTGAAGCCGAAGCTCCAATACTTTGGAAACCTGATGCAAAGAACTGACTCATTGGAAAAGGCCCCGATGCTGGGAAAGATTGAAGGCAGAAGGAGCAGGGGATGACAGAGGATGAGATGGTTGGATGGTATCACCAACTCAATATACATGAGTTTGAGCAAGATTCAGGAGTTGGTGATGGACAGGGAAGCCTGGTGTGCTGCAGTCCATGGGGTCACAAAGAGTTGGATATGACTGAGTGACTGAACTGAATTGAAAGGTCTCCTATAGTGCCACAACTTTTTTTCTGCTGCTTGCTGTAGCAGTAAGATCTGAAGAAATGGCAATCCTAGTGACTGTAGAAGCAGTCAGGAAACCCTAACAAATTGAATGCAATAGCTTATTAGTGGTAATTGCTGTCTCTTTCCTGGTTTAGTTGTACCACCTTAAAAGCAATGTCATGTAATAATAAGAGAATCACTTGTACTGCCTGTTGCAAAATTGTCACTAAGACTTTTTTCTTTTGGAATATTAGAAATACTATATTAAGAACAGTGTTTTTCTTCCATCCTAGCGTTTAATTATTTAAATGTTTTCACATGCATTTTCATGTTTGTGTTCTCAAACAAACCTGATAAAGTAAATTTTATTATTTTTCTTCATTTTGCAGATAAGGGGCTGTGTCTCAGAGATGCTACACCATAAGTCAATAACCATGATATAGCTATTAAATAGGAGATTGACAACTTAAAGTCCATTTTTTAACTCTAGAACCTCAGCTGTGTATAATAAACCACACAACCTAAAAACAGATAGTGTGTATTAAATATATGTCAAGAAACATTAAGTGCTCACTTTAGACTAAATCTTTTGAGGCAGACAAAACAGGAAACAGTAACGTCTGCTCTTGAAAAGTATATAACACAATTGAAGAGAAAGTTTACACTAGGGGTCCCCAAGTCCCGGTTCACAGACGAGTACCAGTCCCTGGTCTGTGAGCAGCTGGGCCACACAGCAGGAGGTGAGTGGTGGGTGAGCAAGCAAAACTTCCCCTGTATTTATAGCCATCCCTCTTCACTTGCATTACCCTCTGAGCTCCACTTCCTAGCAGATCAACGGGGGCATAATAAATGCAATGTGCTTGAATCATCCTGAAACCATCCCCCTGAAACCATCTGTGAGAAAGACTGTCTTCCATGAAACTGGTCCCTAGTGTCAAAAAGGCTGGAGACCACTGATTTACACATGGTCATGTAGACCACGTATATGTCGAATAGGATTGCAAAAAATGTAACAAAGCAAAGCAAGAGCAGAGTAATAAAATGAGTGATGATGCTGAGTGGCTACTCAATCCATGCCCTTTATTTTTGCCTCCCACTATAGAAGCAGGGCTTCCCTGGTGGCTCAGACAGTAAAGAATCTGCCTGCAGTGTGAGAGACCAAGGTTCTATCTCTTAGTTGGGAAGATCCCCTGGAGAATGAACTGGCAACCCACTCTAGTATTCTTGCCTGCAAAGTTCCATGGACAGAGGAGCCTGACAGGCTACAGTCCATGGGTCTGCAAAGAGTCAGACATGACTCAGCATCTGATTGACTGAGCAGGCAGACACATAGGAGCAGGAGAGCCAGTCTTCCCTTTCCAGTTTCCCTTGCAGCTAGATATGGTCAGATGATATGTGAATGATGTGTGATTCTGGTCAATGAGATCAAATGGAAATCTAGGGAGAGGGATTTCTGGTAAAATCTTCTCCTTCCTGATACAAAGGGCCAAACAAAGACGGCCCAACCCTCATCCATTCTCTGTTCTTTGGACTCTGAGCTCAGAAATAATGGGAAGCTGCCCCTGTCACTTTTCAAACATGAGAGACAGGCCATTGCTGAAATAATTACAGGATCTTCATTCCTCCTGACTTCTTCCTGAGTGGGAAAAAATAAGCACTTATTGGTTAAGCTGTTGCTGTCTGTAACAGCCGAATAAAACAGGAACTGGTACCCATAAAAGCTATCAGATATTCAGCTCATCCCTCTTCTGTGAGGAGATTACTGACTAGCTGATCATTTGAGATGGGACCAGCCGGTTGGGATAATGAAGTTGATGATGAGGGAGACACTTGGTTGAGTTGATAAGATGAAACAAGTTTACTGAAATCCTCAAATGCCAGGGTCAGGTTTTTAGTTCTTAAACAGCAGAGTTACACAAAGAAAATACATTTAAAAAGGAATCTAGCAGTGGTGAGTGAGAAGGACTGCTGAGCTAGTTAAGAACTTTTCTACTTATTTTGGAGGCCATCATTTTTATCTTTTAGATAGAATATAAATTATGGTCAAAGATGAAAGTTCAGAAGAAAATACAGTTATGAATTTCTTAGTAAACATACACAAAATCAAAGTTTAAAATGAAGAATAGGGCAAGTTGAGTAAATTACATAAAGAAAAGCTGATGTCCTTTTCTGTAAGATACTTTAGTGAAAGTTGACTTCTATCTTTTTAAAGTTGACTCTTCACTGAATTGAAAAAAAGTATTTTATATGCCCAAATATTTGTGGTATTGCTCCCTGCTGTTCTTTTTTCTCTCTTTATTTAACCTCATATATTTTTTGAAGTTTGTTTTTGTGATGTATGCCATTTTTTCAATCAATTTATGATTCGGGTTAAGAGAACATATGCAGTCTGTGTGTGTATCTGTGTATTAACTTCACTATATGTTCAGGTTTTCTCATTGGTGGCT
Source organism: Bos javanicus (assembly GCF_032452875.1). Taxonomy (NCBI): domain Eukaryota; kingdom Metazoa; phylum Chordata; class Mammalia; order Artiodactyla; family Bovidae; genus Bos; species Bos javanicus. The sequence continues at coordinate 52,012,511 of NC_083891.1, read as the reverse complement.
GTGACAAAATAACATGAAAAACCAACTTTTTAAACTATCTTTTGCTTTTTTTTTTTTTTGTCTATGGTTTTTAAGAAATCTATAAAATTCTCCCATCTCATTAGTTTTTCTGTCCTCCTTTTCTTTACTAGTTTTTCCAAATGCTATGTCTAGAGACAATTAGAGCTGGGAGGGACTTAGAGAGTGCATACCCTGCTGCTTGACCCAGTGACTAAGAAAGCAGAGCCCCATAGCTGGATAAAAGAGTGGCCGAAGGCCCTAATTCTAGTCAGGAGAGCTGGGACTAGAACTACTACATCATAGAAGTTCCTTCCAAACATTACCAATGCTTTAGTTTACCTTCAGTTGTTTTATTTTAAATATGGTTGTTTTAGTCTCCCTGGTTCAATCGCTGGGTCAGGAAGATCCCCTGGAGAAGGAAATGGCAATCCACTCCAGTACTCTTGCCTAGAAAATCCCATGGACGGAGGAGCCTGGTAGGCGACAGTCCATGGGGTTGCAAAGAGTGGGACACGACTAAGCGACTTCACTTTCATTTTGTTCTAGTCTCCATCACTGGAGGTTCTGATTAAGCAGGTCTAGAGTTGGTTCCAAAAAATGCACCTTAAAGGTCCCCCCCCTCCCCCCGCATTATTGTAAAGCAGTGATGTGCAGGCTACATGCTGAAAAGAACTGAATTTTGACTCCTCTAAAAACATCCCTTAGGTTATCTCTCCCTGTCAACAAAAATGTTTGACTTTTTGGTAACTACTGATCAAAAGGTAAGAAAAACCTGTCTATCCTGTAAAATACATATATGTCAGCAATATTTCCAGCTTTAGATAATATTTTAAGTTAACTTTGACAACAAGCCACACCCCTTAATTATGCAAAGCAATGCTTAACATACAAATGTAAGGCATGTGGAAGGGAGGTACTCTCTGTCAGGTACTGACAGTCAAAATAAACCAAATCAAGATAAATAGCAGATAAAAAATTAGTCACTTGTGATAAATCTTGTCTGTTAGAGCCTCCTTAATTGCAAAAATGTTATACCTTTTCATATGTTTACACTGGATTTCCTTAGAGCATTAATATGAAAAGGTAATACATTTATGAAAATACATTATTTTAATAAAGACAAATACTTAAAGAGCTGCACTGAGTGTATCACACACACAATTGATATAATTTAGGTTATTCTTGGCAGGCAGAATGTGTATATTGTACCAGATGTCTCTGATTTCCTTATGGCAGTGACTCAAATTGTCAGCATAATATTGAAGGGGAAAAATGATCGTTCAAAGGAAAGACATTGTACAATTGAACCTTATTTTCACCGTCAAAAACTTATACTTTGTTGTTATGGGGAAGCAGACCCTGACATTTGGGAAAATTAATAATAATTAGGGATATGGTAGAAGATCTTGTGTGATTAAAAAATAAGCTACAGAGAAAGACACATTTGCAAAAATGTCCAATATGCTGAATAAGCTAAGGCTTTCTATGTTATCTACCACACCTACAAAAGCATTTGGTAACTGGCAAAACTTTAAGCAAATTTTCACATATTCAAGTTAACTTGAATTAGACCCTTCTTTAGGGTGAGAAATATGAGAATATTTTAAGAATGAAATAGGTATTGGGTAGGTTCACATGTGTATACTACATATGCAAAGATGTAAAATTTCCTCATCTCTAATTTCCTTGCAAATTGCAATGATGAGTTTTATCCAAGTAAGTGAAATTCACCAAGAGTAAGTGTGCACTGCATAGGAAAAGTGGTAAAGTCATTACTTAATTAGAAGAGAAGCTATAGTGTGGAAGTTACAAAGAAACATGTTAATTGGGTATTTCAGGACTTAAGTATTTATCTGACTGTGGAATATATGAATTTTAGAGTTAATTTTGCATATGATGTAAGCAAACTAAGAACCAGAACAATATATACAAACTATGATAATGCAGAAGTGCAACACATCTATGAACACAAGAATGTACCCCACAGAAATCCTACCAACCTTTAAAATAAAAATTGATAATATAAAGGAGCAGTTTATGTAAACGTCCATGGTGTTTTAAGCGATCATTAATACTAACTGAAAACCTCATTAACTCACCAACACTTCAGAGAAGAAAATGTCACATACCTGTGGCATTTAAGTGTTAGTCACTCAGTCATGTCCAACTCTTTACAACCCCACGGACTGTAGCCTGCCAGACTCCTCTGTCCACAGAATTCTCCGGCAAGGATCATGGAGGTGGCAGCCATTCCCATCTCTGGGAGATCTTTCCAACCCAAAGATTGAACCTGGGTCTCCTGTATTGCAGGTAGGCTCTTTACTGTCTGAGTAACCAGGGAAACCCAGCAAATGTAAAGATATCCCATTACTGTCATACATGCAGAGGTGTAAGATTCCATAAACACAAAACATAACTTCATCTCTGAAATACAGTAGTATACGTCAGTCTGGTTTTAGAAGAATGCCTGTACATTTTCCAAGTTTTCTTTTCAGAAAAAGGCAAGCGACACCTTCTTTCCAACAGCTGATGCTTGAAACTTAGCATTTCCATGGTGTTAAACCAGACATATAAATGCATTCCCTATGATTACCTAGAATGGAGGGGCACATTGAAGAAGGGTTCTGCAAAAATCTGATCAACTTTTAAGTGGTTGCACTCTCACAGCAAACCAAATAGAAATAAAATAATGACCAGTTAGATTATAAAATGAAGTAGTAAGCCTGCAAGCACTTCTGATGAAAAATTTGTCCCTACTCTGAAACAACTTCAAAATTAAGAGGTCATCTATTCTACTCATGTTTTCCATTTCTTGTGATAGGAGGCACATGAGGTAAAAATAAACCAGTAAGTAGTTGGTTAACATTACCTCAGCCTAACAAATGCACACCATGTAGAGCTAACTAAATAAACCAAACATAACCAGTCACTGGAGAAACTTTGATTCAAAAGTAAGCTTTGGGCCGAAGATACTAAAACTTTCAATCTGCTAAATATATACTTGTTTCCTGAAGCTATAGGCCTTGACATTATTTCTCTCACTATTAAAAAAAAGAACACAATACATTTAGATATTGACTGAAGTCTATATTTTCCATTTCAAAACTGGAAAATTCAGAACTGCCATTTCTAAGTTTACAGTGTCACCATGACAAGTTTTAAAAGTGATGGTGCTGAGGAATGATGCTGGTAACACTGGTTTTCTTTTGAGAGCATATACAATGAAACCAAATGGCTCTGAGATGTCTCCTGGTCTTTTTCCTACAAAAATTCTAAAATTTTAAATTTAAAAACAACTAGAAGGCAATGGCACCCCACTCCAGTACTCCTGCCTGGAAAATCCCAGGGACGGAGGAGCCTGGAAGGCTGCAGTCCGTGGGGTCGCTGAGGGTCGGACACGACTGAGCGACTTCACTTTCTTTCACTTTCATGGCACAATCATTACTTTCTGGAGTCTTACAACAACTTCTATCTTTTGAAGACGCGAAGAACAAGTCAAATGGGAACTACAATAACATATACAGAACCTTCTCCAAAAAAGAGTTTACACAAAATATAAATATACCAGATGTTAAAATTTGGTAGAAATATGCAGCTTTCCCAAAGTAGCAGAAAGTACTGCATATGTAAGTTTTGTGGCAGTCCCTGGAAATATCCCCTAGGTAAAACTTAACATAGAAATAAAAACCAACCATACATTTTCAATCAGTAATTTTTAGAAAGAAAAAAAAAAAAAAGACACACGCTAATATACTTGAAGTTGGCAGTATATACAAAACTATTTTCTTAGCCTTCGGGTTGAAAGGCCAAATTACTGAAATAAAAATACATAGAGAAAACATAACAGCCTATTAACTTCAGAATGTTGGTGGGGGGAAGCCCATAGTTTTTAGAAAGGTACACACAATTTAAATTAGAATGGGAAATGGGCTTTGAACCCTATAAACAGTGTTTCCCAAGAAAATAAGTTTCCAAAGTGCAAAATCACAGCTTAAGAAGTCCTGTTTTTACCTTAGCAAACAAACAACATTCTAGAACAAATCCAACTAAACAAAAAATTAAAAGGAAAGAAAAAGTCAAGTGACAAACTTCTTCATTTTGTCACTAGAGGCCTCAGAACTAAAAGTCAAGATACAAGAGAAAAACTGAATAAATGTAGATGATTGGCAGTCAGAGAGAGCAAACTAACAAGAGCTTAGATGTTTACAATGGCAGCTAAGCAAGAAAATCTAGAAACACTTCTCCTCTGGAAAAAGGAGGCTGTATACTACAAAGTTAGGTCAAATTTTTAGATATATAAATGTCAGAAATGTATATCAAGATGATGGCAAATTAAATGATGATCCCACCTGTGTGAGTTGGGGCCCAGGGTAGGCCACCCCAAAATGTGCCTCAATGGCATATGGCTTATTTTGAATTAAAGTTACTTAAGAAATATTCAATGCTGGAGGAACACACTGACCCTCAGTTCTGTATTCCTGAAAGCAGAAGATGAATCTCCCACTTGAACTCCTGGTATCGGAGGTTGAGAGTCACCCTTACTGCCAAAGATGAAAGTGGGTACCAAGAAGCTTATAGAAACAAACTTTGTGTCCTCTTTAATTTACTACCCAAGCCCAGATTCTGCTTAGATTCTTTCCTAATTGGGCAACCAAAACCGAAGTGTCTCTCTCCTGTCAATTTTCTTACAGATGTACTGTTCATCTAAACAGTATAAAAGCTGCTTGTTTGGTCCATCTATTTCTAAGAGACCTCCACGTGCATGAATTAAGATGTGTTTTTTTTTCAGTTATTAAGTGGCTTTGTGTCCAGCCACAGAAATTTAAGAAGGATAGAGGGTGACATTTCCTCTTCTTCAACAGAGGATAAGAGATTTATGTAGGCATGTAAATATGCATTCAATAATATATAGAATGTAATAGGTTGTTTCTTTTAAAAGTTACTAAATTAATACAGGTAGGTAAGATTTCCCTCCTCAGAAAACACAACTTAGTCAAATAACTCTACCAACTTATCATGACATATCTGAGCTTCCTTTTTGAAATTAATTATGCCGAAGTTTATGGACTACATGAAAAACTTTCTCTTTCTGAAAGTATTATGCCACCTTAATTTTAACCAAAATAGGACCTCTTGTTTCATAATCTTGGCACTGCATAACTTTTGGTTATATTCCCAAATCATTGTATCCACTAGAGGAAGGAATTTTTAACACTGAAGTTCAAAGAATGTATACAAGGTAAAGAAAAACTAAAAAGCCAGCCAAGCAGTTTAAAAAAAAAAAAAAAACCATAACCAACAATGAATAAGTTTTTTATGGAGGAATTACAAAGCTTTATTGAAAGTGAACAAATAAGATCCAAAGAATTAAGTAATATATGTGACAGTCATCGATGAGAAGACAACATTGTAAAGATGTTTACTATCTCCAAATCAACCTGTTAATTCAAAACAACTCAGGCATTAAAAAGAATACATTTGAATCAGTTCTAATGAGGTGGATGAAACTGGAGCCTATTATACAGAGTGAAGTAAGCCAGAAAGAAAAACACCAATACAGTATACTAACGCATATATATGGAATTTAGAAAGATGCTAACAATAACCCTGTGTACGAGACAGCAAAAGAGACACTGATGTATAGAACAGTCTTATGGACTCTGTGGGAGAGGGAGAGGGTGGGAAGATTTGGGAGAAAGGCATTGAAACATGTATAATATCATGTATGAAACGAGTTGCCAGTCCAGGTTCGATATACGATACTGGATGCTTGGGGCTGGTGCACTGGGACGACCCAGAGGGATGGTATGGGGAGGGAGTAGGGAGGAGGGTTCAGGATGGGGAACATAGGTATACCTGTGGCAGATTCATTTTGATATTTGGCAAAACTAATACAATTTTTAAAGTTTAAAAATAAAATAAAATTTAAAATTAAAAAAAATAAAATAAAATACAATGAGTTTTTAGTGGCAACAAAATGAGGTACTTCTAAAATGTATATACAAATAAAATGGTTAAAAAGTCAAAAACATTTTTTGGGGGGGAAGTTTGGGCTACTTGTTCTCCTCAAATATCAAGAAACTACAATGATTTAGAGACCATAGTAGCAGCAAAATGATATGACAGAAGCAGAAGAATTATCTAGAAGCAGAGTCACATGTACACACAAATCTGGCAGAGGACAGAAGTACAGCTCTGAAACAGTGGGGAAAATACAGCCTTTTCAATAAACAGAACTGGTAAAATTGGTTATCAGTGTAAGGGAAAAAAAAAACAACCCAGCAAATTAGATTCCAATTTCACCCCATGCTCAAAACTCTATTCTAGGTGAAATTCTAAATGTGAAATTCTGAGACTTCAGGGAAACAAATGAATTCTGTGTGTGTGTGTGTGTGTGTGTATGTTCAGTTGCTTCAATCGTGTCTGACTCTTGGCAACCCCTTGGACTGTAGCGTGCCAGGCTCCTCTGTCCATGGGATTCTCCAGGCAAGAATACTGCACTGGGTTGCCATGATTTCCTCCAGAGAATCTTCCTGACTCAGGGATCGAACCCAAGTCACATGTCTCCTGCAATGCAGCTGGATTCTTTACCACTAGTGCCACCTAGGAAAGCCCAAATGAACTATAAGAAAATAATTTAATGGCTGTATATATATATATATATATATATATATATATATATATAAAGACTGTCATTAACAAAAGAAAAAATAAAAGCAAAAATCATTTTTAAAAAAAGGGTGATAAATATAACTCTACTAAATTATTCAAAAACTAGGTTTTAAGTACTATAAAAAGAGAATAGGACGATGACCAGAGAAAATAGGAGGAACGAGAGCCATTATTTAGGACAGGGGCAGCCATGTACAACGCAAAGGCCAAGTGTAATTGCTGCCAGTTCTCATGCGGCCTGTGGAGCTCAGATGTTGTTTGTATTTTTAAATATTTGAAAAAAATCAAAAGGGAAATAGCGTTTCTTGACACGTGAAAATTTGTGAAATTCAAATGTAGATTATTGGAATCGAGCCACACTTCTTCACTTCCACATTGTCTGTTGTGGTTTTCATGTTCCAACAGCAGAGTTGAACAGTTATGATAGAGTCCATATGGACACAAAGCTCAAAATGTTTCCTGGCTGGCCCTTCCGTGAAAAAGTTTACAGATCTGTGGCTCAGAAAGCACTGCACTGAGGGGGTATGTGCACCACTCACAACACCCTATGGTCACTACCATTCCTAACACACTCACACTAGTCCAGGGGGCCCCAACCTTTTTGGCACTGGAGACTGGTTTCGTGGCAAACAATCTTCCCATGGACCAAGGGTGGGAGGATCACTGCAGGGTGATGCGAGTGCATTACGTTTATTGTGGCTTTATTTTTATTATTATTACATCAGCTCCACCTCAGATCATCAGGCATTAGATCCCAGACGCTGGGGACCCCTGCTCTAGTCTTTCTTTCAACGTACCAAGCGCACTGCCATGCAAGTGACCCATCCAAACAGAAAATTCACAGTCAAATTTGCAGTCAAATATGAATTTCCATATTCAAATGGTCACACTTACTATGCATCCTAGAACAGAGTCTGAGCCCCACGACACACACAGGAGTCCCAAGGCTGGCACCTCAGGCTTATTGTTGGCCACTGCTCATTGCCTAGCACCCACTCTATGCTTCATGTTATCAGCTGTTTATAGTATTTCATTCATAGCTTATGTCTGAGCCTCCATGCATTCCTGAGCCTCCACACAATGTGTAGACTCCATCTGCAGGGAATTCCTTCCCCATCATATTGCCCACCAAACTCGTCCCTTTTTCAAGACCCAGCCGGTACCTTATCACCATCAGGAAGCCCCCCTGGGTGCTTGAGTGGAACCATTCTCACCTTCTCGATGCTTTCTTTGTCCCCTTGTGTGCATCTTATTTATACTTGGCCTCAGCATTCAGCACAATGTCCAGCACATATAGTAAAGAGCAAAACTAAGTACACCCAAATGAAATGTTATTGATTTTGCATTTCCGCCCCCAAATTTACAGCTGTAAGTAGGCTCAGAGAAATTAAATGTCTTGCTTAAGGGCCATACAAACTAATGGAAGTGACTGAGCTGGCGTCTGAGCCCAGTTTTTACTAAATCCAACATTTTCACAGACTCCAAAATGTGCATGTTTCCCAGTGTCATGTTGCCTAATGTGTAGCTAACAAGGTTGCTCAGGTACAGATGTGAAAAGCCAGGGGATGAAACATTATAAAAAAATAACGGGGAGGAGGAGTTGGGCAGATGAACAGAAAGACACGCAAGTGGCCTAGTGCAATTAGAAATCAGACAAGTTCAGGAACTCTGGAATGTCTTCATTGCTCCCCAACCTGGCAAAGATGCCCTCACAATCATGAAACAGATAAGAGGATATCAAGAAGACTCTAGAGCATCCTGCTCAATGTCGCACTTTAAAGCATGAATGATAATAGCCTTTGGGTTCCTGCAAGCTATTTCCATTTGCTGCCAACACAGAGAGAAGAAGAGGGTATATTGGTTCCACAGTTCCTGTTTTGATCTTCTCCCTCCTAAAGATTTTGGTATTTCACCAGCTAATCTTTTTAACACCCTAAGCCAAGGGTTTGGTCTCTAATAATTCCTTTGCTTCCTCTTTAATTTTAGACCGATTTTGGCAGCTAAAAGGAAGGCTGAACAGGAAAAAAAATGAAGTACCTAATTGGTGTGACCACATATTTTCTACTTTGTGAAGAGCAGGAGATGTAATATTGACCTATCACCACCGGTTGACAGTGAAATGTCAAGACAGGGTTGCAACAATATTCTCTGTAATGAAGCGATGCTGAATACCAAGTCAAGCAGGCTAGTGGAAATCAAGTGAGAATGAAAAAGTATAAACACTTCTGATTAGCAGCCGATGGCACCAGCTGGAGCAGACAGAGTAACACAAAAGGGTCAGCTACCACGCTGACAGTTTAGCAAGGCAACCACGTTAACAGCAAGATGAAACTTCATTTGCTCACAATTTCATAGGCTGTTTCAAAGACAGCCTCCTGCAAATTGACTTTAGGAGATGGAATTGCATTGAGCTTGAGTATTCTGGCAACAATAGAAAGAATTTCTCCAAGTCCTACTTGGTGCTTGTGGAGATTCAAACTCAAAGGGAGAGCAAAAGGTAAAACAAGAAAAAAAATCACAAAAGCTCTATGAAAAAGAATACCCACTTTTAAAAATTAGTGGCTGGGTGTACTTGGTTAAATGTTCGTTTAATATCTGAGTAAGGAAAGTGGTGCTCAGGAGAGAACAAATATGGAGACTCCTGAATATCTCATAGCATTCAGATTTAAGTAGGGAAAGAGTGTTGACTTGAGCTCAAAAAGTAGCTATGAAAGACGATTTTAGTGCTAGCTGATAAAAATTTAGGATTTCAACCCTACATGTGTATAGAGTCACCACATTGGCAGTGTAGAACAGTTGAAAGTGTATCAGGAAATGTTCTCATGCTGATATTGTGAGTAGAACCAGCTAGCTCTATTCTCTGTCTCTCCATAGGTCATTTATTATTTCAGGCTTCAGTTTTCCAACTGCAAAAAGAAGTTGCAAGTGTCTATCAGAATCACCTAGTTCAGTTCAGTTCAGTCGCTCAGTAGTGTCCGACTCTTTGTGACCCCATGAACTGCAACATAGCAGGCCTCCCTGTTCATCACCAACTCCTGGAGTTTACTCAAACTCATGTCCAGTTGAGTCAGTGATGCCATCCAACCATCTTATCCTCTGTCATCCCCTTCTCTTCCTGTCCTCAATCTTTCCCAGGATCAGGGTCTTTTCCAATGAGTCAGTTCTTCGAATCACATGGAAAAAGTATTGGAGTTTCAGCTTCAGCATCAGTCCTTTCAATGAATATCCAAGACTGATTTCCTTTAGGATGGACTGGTTGGATCTCCTTGCAGTCCAAGGGACTCTCAGGACTCTTCTCCAACACTACAGTTCAGAAGCATCAATTCTTCAGTGCTCAGCCTTCTTTATAGTCCAACTCTCACATCCGTATGTGACTAATGGAAAAACCATAGCTTTGACTAGACAAACCTTTGTTGGCAAAGCAATGTCTCTGCTTTTGAATATGTTCTCTAGGTTGGTCATAGCTTTTCTTCCAAGGAGCAAGTGTCTTTTAATTTCATGGCTGCAGTCACCATCTGCAGTGATTTTGGAGCTCAAAAAAATAAAGTCTGTCACTGTTTCCATTGTTTCTCCATCTATTTGCCATGAAGTGATGGGACCAGATGCCATGATCTTAGTTTTTTGAATGCTGAAATTTAAGCCAACTTTTTCACTCTCTACTTTCACTTTCATCAAGAGGCTCTTTAGTTCTTTGCTTTCTGCCATAAGGGTGGTGTCATCAAGGGAACATTTCATGCAAAGATGGGCACAGTAAAGGACAGAAATGGTATGGACCTAACAGAAGCAGAAAATAATAAGAAGAGGTGGCAAGATTACATAGAACTATACCAAAAAAAAAAAAAAAATGACCCAGATAAGCATGATGGTATGATCACTCACCTAGAGCCAGTCATCCTGGAATGTGAAGTCAAGTGGGCCTGAGGAATCATCACTACAAACAAAGCTACTGGACGTGATGGAATTCCCGTTGAGCTATTTCAAATCCTAAAAGATGATGTTGTGAAAGTGCTGCACTCAATACGCCAGAAAATTTGAAAAACTCAACAGCGACCACAGGACTGCAAAAGATCAGTTTTCATTCCAATCCCAAAGAAAGGCAATGTCAAAGCATGCTCAAACTACCACACAATTGCACTCTTCTCACTAGTAATGCTCAAAATTCTCCAAGCCAGACTTCAACAGTATGTGAACTGTGAACTTCCAGTTAGTTGGTCAAGCTGGATTTAGAAAAGGCAGAGGAACCAGAGATCAAAGTGCCAACATCTGCTGAATGATCAAAAAAGCACGAGAGTTCCAGAAAAACATCTACTTCTGCCTTATTGACTACACCAAAGCCCTTGACTGTGTGGATCACAACAAACTGTGGAAAATTCTGAAAGAGATGGGAATGCCAAACCACCTGACCTGCCTCCTGAGAAATCTGTATGCAGGTCAGGAAGCAACAGTTAGAAATGGACATGGAACAAGAGATTGGTTCCAAATTGGGAAAGGAGTACGTCAAGGCTGTATATTGTCACCCTCCTTATGTAACTTATATGCAGAGTACATCATGAGAAACGCTGGGGTAGATGAAGCACACGCTGGAATCAAGATTGCCAGAGAAATATCAATAACCTGAGAACCACCTAGGGAACTCATTAAAACACAGATTGTCTGGTCTGATTCCCTGAAGTTCTTAATTTAGTAGATCTGGGTTTGGACAATAAAACCTGCATTTTTAGCAAGCTGCTAGTGATACCCATGCAGTTGGTCTGGGAATCAGATTTGGATAATTACTGGATTAAATAATTCCTAAGGTCTCTCACATTCAATGTGCTCCAAGAATACTGTTGAACTCACTAGTGAAGTGATGGAATTTAAATCATCATTTGAAATGGCAACACACATATTGGATTACTTGAGCACATTACATTTGAAATGTATTCCCTGGGTGAGTGTGTCTGTGATCCAGTAGCAGAATGTAAGTTCTATCACTTAGAAATTCTTATTGGTAGAAGGTTGTCTAGGAAAGAAGGTCATTATTAGGTGAACACTATTAAAAAAAAAAATAGCGTGAATGAGAGACCGTTAGTTTCTAGATCTCTTCCCAAAAGAAAGTAAGTGCTGAGTAATCCAAATTGAAGCCAATAGTTATAAAACATACACCATCCCATAAAGCTCTAGTCTGTACAGGTTATGACCTTTCAAAAGTGCCTGAATATGGATCAAAATGCTGGTATTAAATCTGTCACCTTTAAAAGAAGTATCCAAAAGAAGAAAGAAAAGGAAAGGGATTTCTTGAATGAGATTTCTTATGGCTGAACTTTGGAATTCAGAAGCTCTGATCCTGCAACTACCACTTGGGCCCATCCTTACTTGGTCTCACTAACAGATTTACATGTATGTGAAAGTCAGTGTTTTCAGAGATCTACCCCAGAAATCTATACCTTAACAAGGGAGTGAATTGAAAATGATCTCATATCAATTGAGACAGAATCAATAAAATGTGATTGTAAGTAGCTATAATGCAATTACTGTTAAAAAAAAAAAAAAACAAAAACAGAAAAACACCAACAGGTAATGTTGTTTAGTCACTAGGTCATGTCCTACTCTTTTGTGACCCCCATGGACTGTAGGCCACCAGGCTCCTCTGTCCATGATTTTCTAGGCAAAATACTGGAGTGGATTGCCATTTCTTTCTCCAGGGGATCTTCTCAACCCAGGGATTGAACCTACGTCTCCAGCATTGGCAGGCAGGTTCTCTGTCACTGAGTCACCAGGGAATGATGGGAGAATCAAGTGGGGACTTTTATTTTGAGGAGGCTGAATTTCCAAGTGAAGGGTTACTCTGAGGTATTAGATGGACAGTGGGCGTGTTTCGGAATGTATGTATGATTTTGGGCAAAGGAGAAGCACATTTCTTAGAACAGCAGGAATAACAAATGTATCTATATAATGAGGCAGTTCAGTTAGGAAAAGGAAATGTAATACCTGAAATAGAAAAGATAATTTGGTCTGGGAATTTTAACATATATTTTAGGGATCTAATTAGGATCAAGGTGTGATTCACCTAAACCCAAGACAAAGCTGGAGCACCCACTGACTAAATGACTTTATTTCCAGGGACCATCAGAACTTTCATGAGCTTATTCAACTAAGAACAAAGCAGGATTCCCAAATTCAGTTTGGTTATGGGAGGTCTTGGCCTTCTTTAGAGATGGATTAAAAAAGTCCCAGAAATACATGATTCTCTTTTAAGCAAAGACTAGTTTGTCTGTAACATGTGAACTATGTATCTTCACATTTTTGTACTTTAATTTGTTCTGAGCTGACCTGGTGGTCCAGTGGTTAAGTCTGCCTTGCAATGCAGGAGACACGGGTTCAATCCCTGGTCCTGGACCATCCCACATGCCTCTGGGCAACAAAGCCCATGACCCACAACTACTGAGCCCATGTGCGGGAATCCTGAATCCTGTGTACCTAGAGCCTATGCTCTGGAACAAGAGAGGCCAGCACATCACAACTAGAGAGGAGCCTCCACTCTCCACAGCTAGAGAAAGTCCATGCACAGCAATGGAGACCTAGTACCGCCAAAAAGGAATAAATACATATTAAAAGAAATGTGCTCCTGCTTCCGGGGATGCCTGGATGTGACACAGGAGACACTGGCAGGTCGATGCAGCAAAGAAACGGAAGGAGGGAAGTGGTGCGCAGTGCTAAGTCGCTTCTGCTGTTTCCTTTGTGCCCTACAGGCTGTAGCCCTCCGGGCTCCTCTGTCCAGGGGATGCTCCAGGCAAGAATACTGGAGTGGGTAGCCAGGCCTACCAGCGGGTTTTCCCAAGCCAGGGATGGAACCCATGTCTCTTCTGTCTCCTGCACTGGCAGGCGAGTTCTTTACTACTAGCGCCACCTGCGAAGTCAGGGGAAGTGGTGTATCCCCAGCTAAAGTCTTTAGAATAGAAGATACCCTCTTCTTCGAGCTTTCAGATAAGATGCTCTTATACACCTCAAACAAGAAGCTCTCAAACAAGCAGAAGACCTAGAAATCTGCCTGCAGCACTGTGGGGTGAGAAAGAATAAAGCCAGATAAGAAGGTGGCAGAATCAGGAAAGGGGCAGGGAGGCCTCAGATCCCATCTAGCAGGCAGTGTACAGGTAAGGTCAGCAAGGGAAGTCACCAAGATATATCCAGACTGAGGGGGAAAGATGTCAAGAGTCCACATCCAGGGGAGGGCGTGGGGTTCCTGGCTTAGAAAAACCAACTAAAGTAACAGGAGTCAAGACTGAGTCAAGAGCAGCTTAAAGTGGGGACCTGATTACCTCTACTGACAGAGTCATTCTCTTTCTGAACCATTTTAATTAAAAAAAAATTTTCCCCCTTTCTCTCTCTCCCAACCCCAAAACATTTCTAAACTATTTTAAAAATAGTTATCTAGGTTGTAACTCTGTGATTTAATAAAATGTTAGAGTTAGGTAGAGGCAAATTTTATAATAAAAGCAAGGACAGGTAGTTACTTGCATTCTTTTTATATTATTTTTTATAATTATGGTGAATACCCATTTAGAGCATTTATATTAAATCTAGAAAGGACAGTAATCGTAGATCACACTAAGAATAAACTAAATCTGAAAAAAAATATAAAAATGTTTCAGTGAGCTAAATGTATGTGATGATTTTAGGCTTTTGTTCATGTCTAAATTTTGTTTCCACTGCTGTTTTAAGAAGCTAGGAAATATTGCTCTGCTGTATACCTGAAACTATCACAACATTGTTAGCCAACCATACCCTAATATAAAGCAAGGTTTAAAAATTGCAACAATTTGGAATTTCACATGCCCTCCCCCAAAAAGTGGGGGAACAGTACTCCTAAAAAAAAAGGAAAAATACTAGCTGTTTTTTAAACTATACAGAGGATATAAAGGGCTTCCCTGGTGGCTCAGACGGCAAAAGAATCCACCTGCAATATGGGAAACCTGGGTTCAATCCCTGGGTTGGGAAGATCCCCTGGAGGAGGGCATGGCAACCTACTCCAGTATTCTTGCCTAGAGAATCCCCATGGACAGAGGAGGCTTGTGGGCTAACAGTTCATGGGGTCACAAAGAGTCGGACATGACTGGGCGACTAAGCACAGCATAGCACAGAGGATATAAATAATATGACCAATGTTAACCTGCTTAATTAAATTCATCTATTCGTCACGTGAACAATTTTTAAAGAACCACCTACAAGTATGTCAGCTCTTGATCTAATGCCATCCACAAGGCAAGGAAACTTATACCTGATACTCATCCAGGGAGTCTTCTTTCTTAGAGTTTTCCTAAAACTATATGCAGGTCAGGAAGCAACAGTTAGAACTGGACATGGAACAACAGACTGGTTCCAAATAGGAAAAGGAGTACGTCAAGGCTGTATATTGTCACCCTGCTTATTTAACTTATATGCAGAGTACACCATGAGAAACGCTGGGCTGGAAGAAGCACAAGCTGGAATCAAGATTGCCGGAAGAAATATCAATCACCTCAGATATGCAGATGACACCACCCTTATGGCAGACAGTGAAGAGGAACTAAAACACCTCTTGATGAAAGTGAAAGTGGAGAGTGAAAAAGTTGGCTTAAAACTCAACATTCAGAAAACGAAGATCATGGTATCTGGTCCCATCACTTCATGGCAGATAGATGAGGAAACAGTGGAAACTGTCAGACTTTATTTTTGGGGGGCTCCAAAATCACTGCAGATGGTGATTGCAGCCATGAAATTAAAAGATGCTTACTCATTGGAAGGACAGTTATGACCAACCTAGATAGCATATTCAAAAGCAGAGACATTACTTTGCCAACAAAGGTCCATCTAGTCAAGGCTATGGTTTTTCCAGTGGTCATGTATGGAGGTGAGAGTTGGATGGTGAAGAAAGCTGAGTGCTGAAGAATTGATGCTTTTGAACTGTGGTATTGGAGAAGACTCTTGAGAGTCCCTTGGACTGCAAGGAGATCCAACCAGTCCATTCTGAAGGAGATCAGTCCTGGCTGTTCATTGGATGGACTGATGCTGAAGCTGAAACTCCAATACTTTGGCCACCTCATGCGAAGAATTGTCTCATTGGAAAAGACCTTGATTCTGGGAAAGATTGAGGGCAGGAGGAGAAGGGGACGATAGAGGATGAGATGGCTGGATGGAATCACCGACTTGATGGACATGAGTTTGAGTGAACTCCAGGAGTTGGTGATGGACAGAGAGGCCTGGCATGCTGTGATTCATGGGGTCGCAAAGAGTCAGACACGACTGAGCCACTGAACTGAACTGAAAACTATGATGATTTAGTGTAACTTACTTTTCTTTAGAGAGGCCAACTCCTTCGTGAAAAAAACTAAGAAATGGCCATTTGAGATTTCCCTCTAGCCAAGTGCTTACCCCCTATATTGTCCAAGAAAATATATGACATATGTAGCCTGATCTGACCTCTGACACTGAAATATATGACCTTGGAGATTTTCTCTGACATCCCAAGAACTTTCATATGCACTGGAGTATACACTGCACTAGGGCAGGAGTTTCTGTGTGTTCATATATCTCTGGCATCTCAATCAAGATGGAAGAGTAAATTAGTGCCTTACTATCTACTGGCCAATGGATTCAACCAGAGAGGGGTGATTTTGCCTCTCGGGGGACACTGGACAATGTCTGGACATAGGCTTAACTATCGAAATGGATAAGGGTTGGTCACCCTAGTGGGTAGAGGTCTGAAAGTGCCATTCCCAGCCCCCACATAACAAAAAATTATCCAGCCTCAAATATCAATAGTGTGGGGGTTGGGTTGAGAAACTCCAACATAGATGGTTGAACTTTTTTTTATTAAGACTAATGCATTAATAATGGCAACCCACTCCAGTATTCTTGCCTGGAGAATCCCATGGATGGAGAAGCATAGTGGGCTACAGTCCCTGGGGTCACAAAGAGTTGGACACGACTAAGCGACTTCACTTTCACTTTAATGCATTAATATCTGATTATATGTGTACATGTTCATTTTTAATTATAAAGAAATGTTACTCATGGTTTTAAAAATGTAAAGCAAAAGATGAAAGTGTTAGCAACTAATAGATAACAGATAAAACTATACATTTCCAGTTTAAAAGGCAGTTTCTTGGTAAAAGACTTCAATCCAAAATCTTGACTTTAATGATCTGGGTTCTGGGCACCAGTGGAAACCTCCTGCTGAAGGAGTGTGGGGGAGAGGAGGGTGTAGGCTGTGCCATGGGAACAATCGATTTGTTTACTTCACAAATTCTGACTTGGGCCTTTTCAGACTCTGGCTGAACACTGGTTTCTGAAAAGCTCAATAAGTGGTAAAGTGGATATCTGAGAAGAAGCTCAATCAACTTCTGAGCTTCAGTAATGTTTTGGATAAGACGCTAGAGGGAATGAAAAAAAGTATTTTCCACAAGATAATTAAACTACATAAGGCAGAGTTGTAGAACTAGCCACAAACCTGTGATAGAATAAGCCTCTGAGGATTTTGGTGAAGGGGTAAACCAAGATATGATAATACTTTCCTTAATCTGAATAGATACATCCTTGACGGTACAGATAAAATTGTCCTTTAAAATGGTATTAAGTGATTCAGACAATAGCCAAACATGTGAAGACTCTGCCTTCTCATTTCCATGTCCTTATTTCTATGAAGGAGCCCAACGGTGAGGATTTGCCTCTAGTTCCTTTGAATGTTCTGCTCAAGTCATTGACAAAGTCAATGTTTCTGCAAATTGGCTGGGAGGAGGGGTTACTGGGGTGAGTTTTTATGCTATAGATTCTGCTAGGAAACTCATTGCTGGCATCTGATTTCTGTCACACAAATTCCCGAACAGCTCACCTAGTTATAAACATTTCTGTATTTTTTGAGCTAATTTAGCCAAGAAACCTAAAGAAAAGAAGAGAAAACAACCAAATAATTATATTAAATGAAACTGTAAGACTTCTGAAAAAGACCTCCTACTTTTCTTTGGAACAAGCTCCTTCCTCAGTGCCCCAGAGAACTATCGATCTGGTTATTTTTAGTGATTATTGTTTTGATTCCAGATACAAATTGAAAAGAGTAGTAAGAAAAGGGAAAATTTGTGGCTCAGTTCTTGTCCTATCTCAAACATGTTCCTTTTGTCACTACAGATTAAAATAATGATAAAGGTGAAAATGCATAAATAGAAGACTAAAGAATGTTTGCTTTTAAACTTCAGTTCAGTTCAGTTCAGTTCAGGCACTCAGTCATGTCCGACTCTTTGCAACCCAATGAATCCCAGCACGCCAGGCCTCCCTCTCCATCACCAACTCCTGGGGTTCACTCAAACTCTCGTCCATCGAGTCGGTGATGCCATCCAGCCATCTCATCCTCTGTCGTCCCCTTTTCCTCCTGCTTCCAAATCCCTCCCAGCAACAGAGTCTTCTCCAATGAGTCAACTCTTCGCATGAGGTGGCCAAAGTACTGGAGTTTCAGCTTTAGCATCATTCCCTCCAAAGAACACCCAGGGCTGATCTCCTTTAGGAGGGACTGGTTGGATCTCCTTGCAATCCAAGGGACTCTCAGGAGTCTTCTCCAACACCACAGTTCAAAAGCATCAATTCTTTGGCGCTCAGCTTTCTTCACAGTCCAATTCTCACATTCATACATGACCACTGGAAAAACCATAGCCTTAGCAATGAAATAAAAATGCATTTCCATTTATTTTCCCTTCCAATAACTAAAGAACTGTCTATGAGATGCTTAAGAATTTGCAAAGAACAATTTGACAGGGGACAGTAAAGCCCTTAAAGATGTATACACACTTTGACCAATCAAATACATTTTCATGAATTTATTTTAAGGAATTACTTGTCATACATGCAGGAAAACATGAATAATGGGGGCTTGTGTTTAAAAGTGAAAATTGTGGAAATAGACTTTTATAACTCTATTTCCTGGGGCCAATAATAATTATGCTGTGGGAATAATGTTCATAATATAAGTGAAAATAACAGTTTGGGTTGATATTATTATTATTATTATTTGTTTATTTTATATTTAAAAGCCTAGAAGGCTATACACCAAAATGTTAGTGACTTATATATGCATAGAAGTTACATTAATAATTTTTTCCTTTCAAAATTAAATGTATTTTATTTTTCCTATAATGAACATGCATTATTTTAATTATAAAAACCTCAAAAATGCATAGAATGTTATGACCTTCTTAAGTCACAGAAGTTTAGTACTAAGTGGGGTTGGTTTCTTGATAGAATCTTTTTTTTTTTTTAACTTACATCCAATTTGAAGCAATGGTAGGGATTTTCCATAAATTTAAAAATAAATTATCTGTTGGTCGTTCATCTAAAATATCAACATTTTGATAATATAACTGCAGATATTTTGAATGCTGGCTGAACTGAGTTCACTATTGATTTTTAAAGTAACGGCCTATTTGAAAACATTTATCTACTTGTAATCGACAGTGTATAATCCATTACTGTAATAGCTTAATGGAGTTTTAACCAGAAAAAAAAAGCAACTCTTAGATTATAAACTCTTCTTTGGTTACCAAGAGGTGCTAAAGACTTATCTGTTTTGTAGAGCTGAATTAAGCACACATATTTATCAAGCACTAAATCTGTGCTCTGCACAGACATCAGGGTTATGGCTGGGGACAGTGGGAATCAGGGTGCTGGTGAGGCCACAAGGGTTGAAAATGACCACATCCATTCTGATGGCCAGTGCCCATGCTGCACCACTGCTCAAACGTTTCAAAGATCACTGTTGCAAAACCTGATCTTCTATAAATTCAACATTCACACCCTGCTTATAGAGACAGAAGATTTAGGAAATGAGTACCTTGCCAACTTTAGGCTCCAGAAGTCCAAAATAATGATTAGCTTCTTAAAGAAATACTATTCTCTCATGTATTCTCAACTTCTTTGGGACAGAAAAATCATTTGTATCCTTTTTTTCATCCCCTCACATGTCTAGTTTTTGGCTGAACATATATTCAGTACCCGAAAGCATGTGATAATTTGTTGATTCAGAAAGGAATTATTAACATCCACACTGCACAGACTTGTCATTGGTCAGGCTAATGCTTTCGAATGTCTGAGTTTCCCTTATAACTGGTAATGTGGACATACAGCTTGAATGGAGGAAATGAAAACAAACTAACTTTTATACAAAGTAAATAGATGTAATGTATTTACACAAAGGCAGATCTGTAGATAATTTTGCACAAAGAAACCCGGGAACAGAATTCCACATTTTATTTTTATTTAATAAAGCATAGTTTTTAAATTATTTTCAAAGAATTATGCTGTTTTATCATAGGAAAAACATATTTTAAAATGTTTGAATTTGCCAAAAGTATAGCTGTAAGGCTGAGCATCAAATCAATAGCTCATCAACAAGGAATTCAGCAAGGAATCTCTCTTTTCCCCTTTTAAGTTATAACCATATAATGTTTACAAACTTTGAGCAGAATTTGAGAACATATCCGTGCTGGGTCAGTAGAATTATGTGACGGGAAGTAGTTTTAATTCCATATATAAGTCCCTAATAAGTTCTCTGTTTGGCTATTAATTAGTCAATAATTGCTTGAAGGCTCAAATTGATTGGCACTATAAACATAAAAAGGCTTATATGGTCCTTTTATTTCTGAGCTGCATTTAAGAGTGAGTAAAACATTAGTGTGTTTTAAGGCAGAATGGAGAAGAGAACTGTACAAAACCCACTTAAGAAGCATGAGTAAACACTGAGCTGGCTTGTCCTTCTCCGCTTTGCAGACTGGCAAGAAATAAATGAGAACTACGAATATACAGCCTGAGAACATATCCAAATACTGCACATGGATGGTCTTGCCAGAAAATATCCAAAGGCTTCAGGGAAATTCAACACATAGCTCAATAAGCTTAGAGGGTTTTCTTTCTTGGGAGGATTTGTGTTATTTGTGTCATAGAATACGGCATTCATTTTGTAATAGAAGAAATGTTTGTGACTTCTATTTCTGTACTCTCTTTATCATTCATCAATATCTAATGAGAAGTGTTTGTAGTCTATATATTCTTTTAAGTGTTTTTCTACATATATTTCTAAGACATTTTCCTTTATTGTGATATCTCATTGAACCCCAAGTCCTAAAATCCCTACGGCAAGTTGCTAAAAAAAACTTTAAGAAGTTGGGACAGACATGGTTCATCAGTCACAAATACTGGAATCATCCATAGCAAACACCTACAATATTTGTCAAAGCATTTTAAAGCTAGGTTATTTTAACTAAAAGTAAAGGTGATATGTTATATTCCCTCCTTGGATGTTCTCTTTCCAAAGTCAACCTAGTGTCCACATTGCTATTTTATTGATTTAAACTAACAAATGGATGAGCCAAGAATAATTTCATGTGGTATTTCCTAACTAATAACTCAGGAACTTGGATCTCTGATTAGTAAAAGAGTAGAAAGGATTCTCTTTGAGTATCTTTGATATGAAACACTTTTGTCATTTCTCGCTACCTTGAAAGTAAAGACACAGTTTGGAAAACTCCAGAGTGTCATCACCTACATGGCAGAATAAGAATTTACTCCCATCTGCCCGACAAAGAACCAATTTCAACAATCACTCACAGATGAGAGTGGCTTTGTGGAAGTCCTGAAGTCCAGTAGACATGTTCCAGAATACGATTGGGAGAAAAAAAGAGTTTAGATTGTAGCTGCCTAAGCCTTTGCATTCTGGTCATTCTTCACCTGTGCCTGTTCCCCTCATACATGTGTATGCTCCCTGTCTGGAAGGGCATCTTTCCTCCCCTAATTATCCCTATGGTCTCAGCTTGAACAGAATCCCCAGAAGGAATTTTTCCCTAAGCCCCAGCAACATTAAGAGGACCCCCCTATTAAATGTAATTTTCCTTCCTGTCATTAGCATTGCTAGTCATTAGGTACTCGTTAATCTAATTATTTGTTTTATACCTGTTTTCCCCACTAAAGGGTAACGAACATGAGAATCGATAGCATTTTGATTTTTGTTCACTAGTATAAGCCTAGTATCTAGCACAGCTACAACTCTATAGTCACTCAATAACATTTATTGAATTAAGGTAACTCTCATTTACTTTATGGCTTTTTACAGGCATTCTTACATGCAAACATCAGGTCAAGAGGGAAGAAAAGCTACAGCCTTCCTTAGGTGCAGAATTTCAGTAGATCTATCAAGTCAAGCCCCTTTCATACAGCTGAAGGAATTCACATAAAGTGACCAGGTATGCTATGAAGTTATAAAAGTAGCTCTCTGTCATTAAAAAGTATGGGGAATTGGTAGAACAGTCAGTGAATATCCATTTACGGTTTTTCCAAGGTGCAATAGGAGCATGATGGAAAACCCTCTATACTGTCTAAACACAAGGAAGCAATATACAATTTCGAGTATTTGACTTCATGTGTGTGTGCTCAGTCATGTCCGACTCTTTGTGACCCCGTGGAATGCAGTCTACCAGGCTCCTCTGTCCGTGGAATGTTTGAGGCAAGAATATTGGAGTAGGTTGCCATTTCCTAGTAGGATGAAAATGACCAAAAAGTAGAGCTGGAAGAGACAATGACCAGGAACTGTGGAAAAGTTATAAACCAGAGAGACCACACCAAGGCAGGGTGCAACCCACGTAACTTGTTTTACGCACAGCAGAAAAAGGTAATCTAAGTCAAGTGTTCCACCAGACTTTCACAGACATTTTTATAACCCAAGAAAAACTTACCCTCTGGGATAAAATTAGGTCTTTGCCAGTTTCCTTTCAAAATGCAAGACTCTGTAGGCAAAATGGTCGCCAAAAGTCTCTTCTGTGAACCCCTGTAGGATATAAATTTCCCCAACTTTACAAGACCAATGATCACTCATTAGTTTTGCATCCCTGATTATGCCACATTGATAAACAATTATGAGGTATCATAGTTAGAGTATCACAGTGGACTGGCCCTACCATGCTTTGAATTAAACTTGAATTCTTGCCATACAATAAGGACGGCAAAAGTTATACACAATCCTTCTCTGTATCCATGGGGGTTGGTTCCAGGACTGCCCCCTAACCCACAACCCCTTCACCATCCACCCCTACCGACCCACTTGCCCCATTTTGCAGATACCAAAATCTTCAGATGCTGAAGTCCCTTATATCAAACAGTATAGATTTTGAGGATAAACTATCGGGTTGGCCATAAAGTTCACTGAATCAGTAAATACGCTGTTCAATACAGTTCTTGTGAAAATGAGAAATATCTTTTATTTTTACTTAAAACCAAATGAACTTTTTGGCCAACCCAATACATATACCCTCCCACATACTTCCATCATCTCTAGATTACTTATAATACCTAATACAATGTAAAAACTATGTAAATTATTGTTCATGCATGCAATAATGCATGCATGCTTTTAAAAATACTTTTGATTCATGGTTTGTTGAATCTGTTGATACAGAAAGCTGGCTGTATGTCAAATTTAGGCTTATTGCTATTCCCTATTAAGCACAGAAATATAAATCATAATATAACTAGGAGTTTATATTTCAAATAGAAATGCAACATTACTGTGGAGAATACAAATGAAAATTGGGAGAAAATGACTAAATCTATTCATCACTCTTCATTACTACTGATACCGGATTATTCAAATTCAATTCAGTAAGAATCTACTGCTCTACCAAGTGTCTGATGCTGTAAGGTGTGACCATGTTGTGTTCTAATTCAGCTACCTTGAAGCTAGTACATGCTTATAGAAAAGTAGAATGCTTAGTAAATCATTTGTTTAGGCCTTGTTTTCATTTCTATTGTCTAATTATCAGGTGAGGGAGGGTGGGGTAACTGCCTTCAACTTAGACAAATATGTCCACCAACTAACCCCCGAATCTTCATATCTATTTGCCTAGCATTTCACATCAGGGGCCCATCTGTAGGGAAAACTTAACCTACTGACTCCTATCTAAATGCCTCCTTTAACTAAGAAGTAATTAATTCTCCATCCCAATAGAAATATTTAAAAGTCTGAATTTGTAAAATTATTAATTATGGCTATGGACAGAAGCCTCCTTTGGCTATTTCAGTTCTGTCTTTCACCCATCTTATTTACATGAGTTCTTGTTTTCTAAAAGGAATGTTATAGGTGTCAACTTACATTTGAAAGTGAAAAAAAGTTTTATTCATATCCTATTGGTTTGGCTGTGTGACAACACTGGGTTTTGGGGCATGACTTCCTATTCGACCACAAGAGTGATACTTTCACAGTCCTGATTTCTGATTCAACTGTTTGCCCAAGGCAAACACTCTTTACCTGGCAGGTCTGTATGCTAAGTTGGTTTCTAAGAAGGCCATGTTTAGGCATGTTTATAAAACTGAGTTTTCGAGCATGCTTTAAGCATTCGAAAATGAAATGAGTATGTGTTTTGTAAAAGAATTCATGTTAGTGACACAGCTTTTCAAGACAGTCTCTGGAAAATGGACTGCCTATTCTCCAATGCAATTCTGGATATTTAGTATTTATTGTGTGCTGATGCTGGTTCCAAATAGGAAAAGGAATACATCAAGGCTGTATATTGTCACCCTGCTTATTGAACTTATATGCAGAGTACATCATGAGAAACGCTGGGATGGAGGAAGCACAAGTTGCAATCAAGATTGCCGGGAGAAATATCAATCACCTCAGATATGCAGATGACACCACCCTTATGGCAGAAAGTGAAGAGGAACTCAAAAGCCTCTTGATGAAGGTGAAAGAGGAGAGTGAAAAAGTTGGCTTAAAGCTCAACATTCAGAAAATGGAGATCATGGCATCTGGTCCCATCACTTCATGGGAAATAGATGGGGAAACAGTGGAAACAGTGTTAGACTTTATTTTTTTGGGCTCCAAAATCACTGCAGATGGTGATTGCAGCCATGAAATTAAAAGACGCTTACTCCTTGGAAGGAAAGTTATGACCAACCTAGATAGCATATTCAAAAGCAGAGGCATTACTTTGCCAACAAAGGTCCATCTAGTCAAGGCTATGGTTTTTCCAGTGGTCATGTATGGATGTGAGAGTTGGATTGTGAAGAAAGCTGAACACTGAAGAATTGATGCTTTAGAACTGTGGTGTTGGAGAAGAGTCCCGAGAGTCCCTTGGACTGCAAGGATATCCAACCAGTCCATCCTAAAGGAGATCAGTCCTGGGTATTCATTGGAGGGACTGATGCTGAAGCTGAAACTCCAATACTTTGGCCACCTCATGCGAAGAGTTGACTCATTGGAAAAGACCCTGATTCTGGGAGGGATTGGGGGCAGAAGGAGAAGGGGACGACAGAGGATGAGACGGCTGGATGGCATCACTGACTCAATGGACATGAGTTTGGGTAAACTCAGGGGGTTAGTGATGAACAGGGAGGCCTGGCATGCTGCGGTTCATGGGGTTGCAGAGAGTCAGACACGGCTGAGTGACTGAACTGAACTGAACTGATGCTAAGTGCAGCTGGGGACTTGGTATTTATAGAGGAGGGAGACCAGCGCCATATGTCCACGTTCATGCTATTGTACCAGAGAGACGTAACACCAGGTGATGAAGGGAGGCAGACTGTTGTCTGGAATAGTGGTTTGGCTGGATACTTTAAATTAAGCCAACCTCAATTTGGATTTCTGTTCAGTTTATATTAGTTTTGTAACATAGCTTTATTCATTTAACCCCTCTGTATCTTAACATTTGCATGTGTAAAGTAGGATAGATGATAATGCCCATTTCAAGGGTTAATATCTGTAAGTAATTAGAAAAATTCTTAATACATAACAAGGACTCTATGAATCACTAGCCGATACTATTATAATAAAAAATTATTTTATGTGATCATAAGCTAAGCTCCAGTGATGACTAGTTGTTTACTTTCTTTACATTCCAAAGGATGCCTAAACACACAGAGTATTAGGTGACTTAAAACAATATGTAAATGATCTGTTATTCTTTTGCTCTGATACATCTGATATCTATTATTGTTAGAAAAAAGTGTGGTGGGGCAGCCATGTTTACAGAGAAGTATCAGGATATTGGCAGTGGCCACAGGACTGGAAAAGGTCAGTTTTCATTCCAATCCCAAAGAAAGGCAATGCCAAAGAATGCTTAAACTACCACACAATTGCACTCATCTCACACGCTAGTAAAGTAATGCTCAAAATTCTCCAAGCCAGGCTTCAGCAATATGTGAACCGTGAACTTCCTGATGTGCAAGCTGGTTTTAGAAAAGGCAGAGGAACCAGAGATCAAATTGCCAACATCCGCTGGATCATAGAAAAAGCAAGAGAGTTCCAGAAAAACATCTATTTCTGCTTTATTGACTATGCCAAAGCCTTTGACTGTGTGGATCACAATAAACTATGGAAAATTCTGAAAGAGATGGGAATACCAGACCACCTGATCTGCCTCTTGAGAAATTTGTATGCAGGTCAGGAAGCAACAGTTAGAACTGGACATGGAACAACAGACTGGTTCCAAATAGGAAAAGGAGTTCGTCAAGGCTGTATATTGTCACCCTGTTTATTTAACTTATATGTGGAGTACATCATGAGAAACGCTGGACTGGAAGAAACACAAGTTGGAATCAAGATTGCCGGGAGAAATATCAATCACCTCGGATATGCAGATGACACCACCCTTATGGCAGAAAGTGAAGAGGAACTAAAAAGCCTCTTGATGAAAGTGAAAGAGGAGAGTGAAAAAGTTGGCTTAAAGCTCAACATTCAGAAAACGAAGATCATGGCATCCGGTTCCACCACTTCATGGGAAATAGATGGGGAAACAGTGGAAACAGTGTCAGACTTTATTTTGGGGGCTCCAAAATCATTGCAGATGGTGATTGCAGCCATGAAATTAAAAGATGCTTACTTCTTGGAAGGAAAGTTATGACCAACCTAGATAGCATATTCAAAAGCAGAGACATTACTTTGCCAACAAAGGTTTGTCTAGTCAAGGCTATGGTTTTTCCTGTGGTCATGCATGGATGTGAGAGCTGGACTGTGAAGAAGGCTGAGCGCCGAAGAATTGATGCTTTAGAACTGTGGTGTTGGAGAAGACTCTTGAGAGTCCCTTGGACTGCAAGGAGATGCAATCAGTTCATTCTGAAGGAGATCAGCCCTGGGATTTCTTTGGAAGGAATGATGCTAAAGCTGAAACTCCAGTACTTTGGCCACCTCATGCGAAGAGTTGACTCATTGGAAAAGACTCTGATGCTGGGAGGGATTGGGGGCAAGAGGAGAAGGGGACGACAGAGGATGAGATGGCTGGATGGCATCACTGATTCGATGGACGTGAGTCTGAGTGAACCCTGGGAGTTGGTGATGGACAGGGAGGCCTGGCTGCTGCAATTCATGGGGTCGCAAAGAGTCGGACACGACTGAGCAACTGATCGGATCTGATCTGATCAGGATGTCACTGACTTTACTCTCAGTTTATAGAAGCATCTACGCTGTTAACGGACAAGGCACCCCACTTGCACCCCACTCCAGTACTCTTGTCTGGAAAATCCCATGGACGGAGGGGCCTGGTAGGCTGCAGTCCATGGGGTGGCGAAGAGTTGGACACGACTGAGCACTTCACTTTCACTTTTCATTTTCATGCATCGGAGAAGGAAATGGCTACCCACTCCAGTGTTCTTGCCTGGAGAATCCCGGGGACGGCGGAGCCTGGTGGGCTGCCATCTGTGGGGTCGCATAGAGTCAGACACTACTGAAGCAACTTAGCAGCAGCAGCAGCAGCAGCTATGATATTAAAATTTCCCTTTGATATACCTTAACAATCAATTTCACTTCTAGGTCTGATGCTTTCGGGGTTTTCCTATCAAACATTGTTTTTCTTTGATTTCACATTATTATTTGAACTGAAACACAAGCATAGAGAAATAAACTTCAGTTTTTGTATGATTTTTACTTATACGTGACTATATCTGTACATGTGTGTCTAAATACTAAAAAAATCATATGTGGATAAAATATTCTATATATAGGCAATATTTTCAGTGACCTGGTAAAAGTTCTATTTTCTTAGTTAACTGTTACGCACACATGGGCTTCCCGGGTGGTGCTAATGGTGAAGAATCTGCCTGCCCATGCAGAGAACATAAGAGACTCAGATTTTATCCCTGGGTCAGAAAGATCCTGTGGAGGAGAGCATGGCAACCCACTCCAGTGTTCTTGCCTGAAGAATCGCATGCATAGAGGAGCCTGGAGGGCTACAGTGCATCGAGTTGCACAGAACTGGACACAACTGAAGGGACTTAGCATGCATGCATATGTATTGCATAAAATTCTTCCTATATGTTAATCAAAAAATTATCACGTCTTTAAACGTTTAGGAAATTCTCAGCATTTTTTATTCTAGTGTAATTTTCTTGTTCCAAAAGTGTTCAATACCTTTCTTTAAATAGTAGTCACTGTAACAATACTGCTTATCAACTGACTGAAGTTGATTTAAAGGTAACAGCCATATTCATTCAAATAATTCAATCCAAATAAATAAAAGCAACAGGAGTAGTTAGTGCTTTGATCAGGGGAGGGAGATACTTCAGTGAGTACAAAACAGGTAATAGTGGCCAGACATAAAAAAGTTGTTAGAACTTCACTGCTGATAATATTCTAGGACGGGAAGAAGGACAAATTTCCATTGTCCTTTTCACTGAATCTTTGTCATAAATATGTGGAATGAGTCCTCTACAGAGGATAAAAGAAAAGCAGAAAATTGTTTTTTGATGTCAAAGTAGACCAATAGGATAATTTTGACATGTGCATTACAAGGTCATTTCAACTTTCAGTGTGAGGTTGGTCCAGAAGAAAGCAGAGTTATCTCTTGCTTTATCTAACTTCAGAAGATACAATCACTGGCTAAACCCATAAGCCTGCAAAGAATATGCCCTTAATAAATGAATAAGAAGCAGAGTTCAACCACATTTTAATTTAATTTCCCTAAAGCTTTGAGAGCTTTGGGAATTGCAAGGCTGAGTTAACTGTGGGATCTTTGAATACAATTGTTGGGAGTGTTAAGAGCAGAAGGAAACCCAGGTAATAGCTGTCAGTTCACAGGAAGGGGGCCAGAGTGTTGATTCATCTTTCCTTTAAAACACACACAGGCTAAGAAGAAGGTGAGTCGCAGTCACAGTGAAATAAAGTCAATGAGGTCAAAGGAGTGAGGTGTTGGGATCATGTGGCCTGGAATCCCATGGATAGCATATTGGTCAAACAACAAACCAGAGATTCAAGAGTGACAATCAGAGGTCAATAAAATCATTAGTAAGTTCATAACCATTGTTCAAAGAAAGATAACTGTCTCAAAATGGAGTCACTTATGCTAAGCCCCTGATCACCAAACCAAGACTTAATTCCAGTTTTGGCTGTCCCAGAAATAGAATCTTAAACCAATCAGGAATCGACATATCAGCACTAATTAGATAGTCTACCTGATAGACCTTCCTAAAGGAGACTAACATTGCAATAACCAATCCAGTTTTGTTCCTAATATAACCTCATTGTTCCTGCTCCTTTCTGCCTGGAAAAGTCTTCATTTTTGTACAGCTCTTCAGAACTCCTTTCTTTCTGCTAGAGAGGATGCTGCCCAATTCAAATAGATTTTTGCTCAAAGAAACTCTTAACTTTTTATATATGCCTCAGTTTGTCCTTCAAAACCATTTACATAACTATAAAAAGTCAAACTGCCAGCCAGCAAGGTACTGGATTGGACTGAAAAGATTCAGAATGAGCCTCCTCAAAATGTTCTGCTTGGGCATATGGATTATGTTAAGCTGAAGACAATGGGGCCCAAAAGACTCAGGAAGAGCTTTTTGCCTCCCTCTTAACTGTCTGAAAGAATTTACCATCACCAGACATAACCGTAAAGAGCGTGGGCTCGGAGTGATATGCCGGGGACAGCTTGATAAAGCCTCTGTGCTGAGTCCCCTCTGTGCCCATTGTCTCTGCATGGCCTGGCAAACATTTGTTTACCAAACACATGCTCTTCCTATCTTCTTGTGAATTGTCTTTCTTCCCTTTGAAGCCCCAGACCTGCTCAATTCTCAGCTCAACTGAGAAGAATTGAGTAGAAGAAACAGAAGTCTCAATTGCCTAACAGTTGAGGGGTCTCTGAGTCTCTCATTGTCCCGGTGGGGCTCCAGGACATATGCACTTAAATTTGTTTTTCTCTTGTTAATCTGTTTCATGTCAATTTACTGCATAAACCAGCCAAGAGAACCTAGAAGGGTAGAGAGAAAAAGAAATTCATCTCCTACAAGACCAAGGGACTGCCTCCAGCAAAGTCACCAGGGCGTGTTGTACTGGAAGGGCAGCATTTGTCTCACAGGTTAGGAGGTGAACCAGGCTTCCCTAAGCTCATCTTTAAAAATATTTGGTGAACTTTTCTAAATCAACCTCTCTCTCTTCAGTAAGGAACAGGTTCCTACACTCAAGAGTATTAAAAATTGTAACAGTTCACATTTTATGACTTTTATTATATGCCAAGTTCTAAGCACTTAACAGATGTCAAACATTTAATTATTACACAAAACACAAGATCAGACATATGATGGTTTCTGTTATTAGAAATGGAAAACCTGAGGGACAGTAATGTTCTCAGGGCTATGTCTCCAGTAAAGAGAAGAACTGGAATCGGAACCAAGGTGGTCTAGCTGCAGAGTCTACACTCTAGTCTAAATCACTTTCATTCTGATTTGCTGACCAGACTCTGTTCTCCTAGACAGAAAGAGACCAAAGCGCTGGGTTACAAGTTGTGTTCTGTAGCCTTCCTGATATTTGAGTGACCTTTCATATGGCGCACATTGTAGACTTCATCCTAGGAAGAAAATCAGCCCTCACAGAACAGCTGATATTTTGGCAAATGAAGCCGGTCCTCTTTATCTAGCTTATTCCAACTTCATACACCCTAGATTTCTCACATAATTACAATTCAGCTATGAAAAAATGCTGCTTAAGAGACACAAATTTTGAGACATTCATTATAGGTTTCTAGGCAATAACAATAGAATGTAGGCGACCTTTGATGAAAAACATACTTTAAAAGAATACAGAGGTAAGAGGGAGTGAAATAAGAGAAAGAGAAAGCAATCAAGGTTATGGAAGTGGGGCATTTCTATGCAAGGTGGGCTAAATTTAGAGGTATCTTGTCAAGTTAAAAATATTTTTTATAACCCTTTATCTCATAAGTCACAGACTATATGTTAAATCTGAGAAGATTTGTAACAACCAGAATCATTACTAACTCTTATTCCATTTACTTTCCACTTCTCATTCAATTTTGAAATTTATAACTATTACTCTAAATGATCACTCAAACTACAAGGTGTAATACTGATGTTAAACCAAACTGACAATAGTGTTTTATCTTGCCGAGGAAAGCAAACTTATTATTCAGACGTTTACTAAAAAGGTCATGATGCAATTTCTCCTTTGAGAAAGAAAAATAAATATGTAAATATATATATATGTATGTATATCTCTACACACATATATATATGTATATATGCATATATTCTTAAAATTTGTGTAATCTCTACATTTTATAAGCTTAAAAAAGTATTTTTGTTAAACATCCCTTAGTTCATCTCTGGCATTTTGTGACAAGTCCTTGAGAAATGCTTGATATAAAGGAGACAGATTTATTTCTGGGAATTTCGTTCCAAGTGGTTTTGAGTGGTTCAGAAGGATGAGTGCCTTCTCATCTCCAGTGATTTTATTGCAAATTGATCAATATCTATTTACAAAGTACCTATTTTATGCTAGCTATTGGAGGCCGTGGGGTGGCAAGAGAAAACAAAATAGATAAAAAAGAAAAATTCATGTTCTCATGAAAACTTACCAAAATAGGAGGTCCTGGAATTGTCCACTTATAAAATAAATTGTTTCAAGGCTACTTTTAGGGTATGAGAGAGATCCCATGGCAAAAGGGCCCCTTCTGAATTCTCCATCTCTCAGCTACTTGGTGGTAATTACCAGTGTCAATTACATTCTCAAAGCTAGTTGCTTGGAAACACATGTCTTGGACTTCACTAATGCTTCTGAAACCATGCCACAAAAGCCTCATGTATCCTACCATGAAAAAGTCTTTAAAAAAACTGTAAAAGACATTAAGAAGAGGAGTTGTAATTCTCTTCATCCTGTCCTTTCCCATGGCTATTCCTGAAATGTTTTTCTCCTCACTGACTTCCTTACCAGTCTCAATTTCACAGCTGGCAGCTGTCTATATAAAAGAGTGTTCCCATTTGGGAAACTTTACACCAAAACCTGCCTTATTTTGATATATTGAAGGCGTCAAAGAAAGTAATAGCTCTGTCTTGAGTCTGCTTTTGTCTAGCTCCAAAAAGTGATAGACAATTAGATAGCAAAAACTCAAAGGAGGCCAGGTCAACCCCAAGCACGGGCCATTTGTTCTGATTTGAAGCCTTAGAGCTGGTGCCACTCCTTACAAGCCACGGTCACTTCAAACATAGGTACATGAGCTTGGGGGTCTGCAGCTATACATCAAGTCATTGCACATTTCAATAAGAACTTCCCTAGCTCAATAATCAGCATAAATGTGAATAGAGAAATGAAAGGCTCTGAATGCCATTAAGCTGATTACTTTCCACATTAGCCTGAGACAACCTTGAATTTCAAACTGAAAACCAGCTCGCTGTTAAAGGGGGAACCCCAGAGGGGTCATTTTTCTAATAACCTGTCTAATGATGAAAAGTGAAAGTGAAAGTGTTAGCCGCTCAGTCCTGTTCGACTCTTTGCGATCCCATGAACTGCAGCCCACCAGGCTGCTCTGTCCATGGAATTCTCCAGGCAAGAATACTGGAGTGAGTAGCCATTCCTTTCTCCAGGAACCCAGAGATCAAAGCTGGGTCTCCTGCCTTGCAGGCAGATTCTTTACCATCTGAGCCACTAGGGAAGCAGGGCTGATATTTAAAACATCCTTCATCAACCAGCTACCTTTAGAAAACTCTGCAGATTTGGACGATGTGAGAAATTGAGCTAAAGAATTACAAATAAGCTTAAATTATTTGGAGTCCAGCAACTATAACTATACATGGTACCCTGTCATATGTGTGCATTTATGATGAATTAATAGAGTTTTTAGGTGTTGGCTAGCCTAGAAGATGATTTGCACTGCATTATCCTGACGGGCTGTAAAAGGAATCATAAAGATCTGCGTGTGGCAGAGTTAATGGGATGAGGTCCCTTGGTTTGCATAGTGTTCTCTGGTGTATATCAAGTGCACAATGGCCACCAGCACTTTATTCGCCATCCTAAGGCTAGTAGGTAGTCCTCTGACTGTAGGACTACACGTTGTCTGGACCAGGGCACCTACCCTACAGATCTGAAAGGGCAGCATTCAACACCCACCAGTCCATGCATCTCATGATTGGTAGGAAGTAATTTACAAACTTGAACTCAGTATCACCAACCTTTCCAACTAGCAAGTCACTGATGTGCCGCTGACATGTCCCTAAAGTTTGCAGAGAAGCTTACGAGTGAAGGAAAAAGAGAGAGATTAAATACAACAGGAAAGAAGATAGCAAGAAAGGAGGAAAATGAAGAAAAGTCGACATGTATGGAGAGGTGGAATGCCATGAAAGCCAACAATAAATTCTCATCTCATTTCTTACTTATTTAGGCTGTCACTCATTCCTAAATTGAATTCAGTCCCACAATATTTATTGAGCTCCAACACCACCTAGAGCTTTAGCGCTGTGGCGGGTGAAAAAATATAATCATCTTTTATATTACAGAGAACTTTGCAAGTTATAAAGCTCTGCCTCAAATTATCTCATCTTCACAGTAGTATTGTGACTTGGATATTATTTCACCATATTTCTCACAATAGGGTTTAAATTGCTTGCCCAAGATCATACAACCAGCCCTTATTGGGCAGTGACAACAAATTAGTCTTTGGGTGTTAAAACCTACTCTTAAAACAATCAAACATACAAATGAAAATAATACATAGGATACATTTACATGTATATGTATAAATAATATACATATATAATTTCATAATATTTATACTACTAAAATATATTTTTACAATTATATAAAAATCTTTTTTTATTTAATTAATATATTTTATATTAATATATATATATATAAGTTGCAATTGATGGTCTAAGTGCTAAATGAGCCTAGAGGACAGAAAGAGATTCTTTTCCACTGAGGAGGGGAAGGAACAGCACATTCGTGGTGGAAATCATAGAAACTTAGAAGTGGACAAATTGAACACATAGTTGAAGGAGGTATACAGAGTGTCCAAAAAGTCCTTAACAGATTAATTCAATAGATTATTCAATAGATTTATTACTGGTAGTGATTCTTGGAAACCTAGATTTAATATTTGTGTAGTTGTTGTCAGCTGGTCGCTAAGTCATGCCCAGCTCTTTTGCAAGCCCATGGACTTAGCCAGTAACACCATGATTAAGAAACAGGGCTTACTTTCATTGGGAAAATGGAGATAGTAACCATACATGCTTCCAAGGTGCTGAGAGAATTAAAGGGGACAGTCGATATGCTGCTCAAAAGGCTACAGAATCATGATACTGACAACAGTGTCTATGGCAATGATGCTGCTATTGCTGGATGTGGTCTCGGTCTCCTAACGCAAGTTGTTCAGTGGTTTCCAGGTGTTTCTAGACTAAGTGATACAACTCTCACTTTTTAACTGATAAAACATTCCCTTAGGCAAAAAAAAAAAAAATATATATATATATATATATATATATAATGCATCTGTCTTCGTAAATTGTTTCCCTAAGTCATGTCCAACTCTTTGTAATCCCATGGACTGCAGTACACCAGGCTTTCCTGGCCTTCACAATCTCCTGAAGTTTGCTCAAACTCATGACTACTGAGTTGGTGATAACATCCAACCATTTCATCCTCTGTTAACCACTATTGCTCCTGCCTTCAATCTTTCCCAGCATCAGAGTTTTTTCCAGTGTGCCAGCTCTTTGCATCAGGTGGCAAAATTATTGGAGCTTCAGTTTTAGCATCAGTCCTTCCAATAAATGGGCTTCTCTGATAGCTCAGTTGATAAAGAATCCACCTGC
Organism: Bos javanicus; assembly: GCF_032452875.1. Taxonomy (NCBI): domain Eukaryota; kingdom Metazoa; phylum Chordata; class Mammalia; order Artiodactyla; family Bovidae; genus Bos; species Bos javanicus. The sequence continues at coordinate 51,977,774 of NC_083891.1, read as the reverse complement.
AATGTGGGAGACCTGGGTTCGATCCCTGGGTTGGGAAGATCCCCTGGAGAAGGGAAAGACTACCCACTCTAGTATTCTGGTCTAGAGAATTCCATGGACTGCAGAGTCTATGGGATCGCAAAGAGCTGGACACAACTGAGTCACGTCACTTCCAAACATTCAGGGTTGATTTGCTTTAGGATTGACTGGTTTGAGCCCCTTGCTGTCCAAGGGACTCTCAAGAATCTTCTCCAGCACCACAGTTCAAAAGCATCAATTATTTGGTGCTCAGCCTTTCTATGGTCTAATCCTCACAACCTTTCATGACTACTGGGAAAACCATAGCTTTGACTATATGGACCTTTGTTGGTAAAGTGATGTCTCTGCTTTTTAATATACTGTCTCCTGTCTCAGTTTGGCATAGCTTTTCTTCCAAGGAACAAGTGACTTTGATTTTGTGGCTGCAGTCATTGTGTGCAGTGATTTTGGAGCCCAATAAAATGAAATATGACACTGTTTCCATTTTTTCCCCATCTAAGAATCAAGAAATGATGGGACCATGACATCCATGTCATGGGATGCCATGACAGTTTTTTGAACGTTGAGTTTTAATTCAACTTTTTCACTCTCTTCTTTCACTTTCATCAAGAGGTTCTTTAGTTCCTCTTTGCTTTCTGCCATTCGTGTGTTATCACCTGCATATCTGAGGTTATTGGTATTTCTCCTGGCAATCTTGATACTAGCCTGTGATTCTTACAGTCCAGGATGTTGTATGATGTACTCTGTATATAAGTTAAGTAAGCAGGTTGACGGTATACAACCTTAATGTACTCGTGGGAGGTCTACTTGCCTAGGAGAAAAGCACAGTCAATTTCCCCCAAAGAGAGTAAATGGCGACTGTGAGGCAAATCATAGGTCCAACACACTGATCTGTGTGTTATCAGTCCGCTGTTCTGTTTGGGGATATACTGGACATTTTCCTTACTCTTTTTCTTCTTTCTTGATCTAGTACAATTTTCCAGAATTATTCTATTTACTGAATTAGCAACTTTGATATAATTTTCCCCCAAATGAAATTATTTGGACCCTCTTGTTTCTATCGTTTCTAATGTCAGTTGTGCTTTTTTAATTACTTGCAAGCTTTAAATTTACATATTTGATGCATAATAATTCCCAGAGAGGTCTATCCCAAACTCCTTTGGAGCAGATTAATATGTAAAAGTCTGTGGAATTGCATGTAGATTAAGATTTCCATTCAAGCTACACTCTAAATCAAAGCCTTCGTTTTTGTTTATAAAATACGGCTCTTATTTGTTCAGCCTAATTTAGCAGGTCAGTGAGGATTATAGGGACACAAAGATGCACAAACACATACTTGTAAACTACAAAATAAAAGTGAAATCACAATCATTACTATCCGAAGAGGAAGAAGAAAGAAAAGAAGACTGTTCCAGCCTTTGCTCTGTTGTTTTTATGCTGTTTGGTCCAAGTCATTTTTGAAATGGGAATCAGAAGGCTGACTGGAAGACGATTCTAGCTAGGACACTCTAGGACTCTCTACTTCCATATTCTAAATAAGCCTTCTTGATAATTTTTGGGGAACTTTATACTAATGAAGAAAATGCTCAAGTAAAAATAAGTACAAAGATGGTGAGAAATCAGCCTCACATCCCTCAGTTAAGACCCTCGCTGAGTGGCTGCGAGACACACTCGGACAACCAAGTCCTCTATGGAGTGGTGCCTGGGACAGCTGGGGAAGCTGTGGGTAAGCAAGACTGGGAGATGGCTGAGGTCAGGTATGGATAATGATTTGTCCACTTTTTACAGAACTCTGGGCCTAAAAACTAAACTGATAAAATCCATGAAAGATACATTCTCAAAGGGGCCTCTGGGGACTGAAATACTCATGGAAATACACAGGTACATTTCAATTCCTCTTATAATGATTACAACTCCTTTACAAAAAAAAAAAAAACCCACTTATTTTATTATTATTTTTTTCAGCTTGAGTGGAAACTAAAAGGAATGCTGGTCTTAATTATCTGAATTTATTTTGTCTCCATTACAAGAAAATTTGCACATCTATATACAGCTGCCTAAAGTTTAGTCGCTTAATCACTTGATTTCTAATTTTGTTTTTCAGTATAGTTTTATAGTAATATTCTTCTACAGTATGCTTTAAGAGGATAGTTCTATAAGTTCCAGTCATAGACTCTTAACAATTGCAACTTAACTGAACAGAAGAAAGAGGAAGAACAAAGAGCACTAAAAATAAAACACGTAGTTACAGGCATTATGGATAATAAGAGTCAGGAAGGATGAGAATTTCCTACACACACAGATAACAATAACAAGAAGTACAAGAGGAATAAAATCTAAAAACAAATATCAGGAAATGGTAGAATATAAACCCATAAAATTCATCATTCTTCCTCAGTATACTAAGTGATCTTATTTCTGGCTCCAAATCTAATGAATCAGAAGAATACAGTCCTTGCCATATGCCTGCAATAATGGTATTAAATAAATGTAAGACAGTACAGTTTCTGTTGCTTTCATCAAAGGTGTATGACTGTCTAAGGTTAAACCTGGACAGTATGGTAAGCAGTAGTGTATTATATCTGTCTCATCTAAATACTTCCATCCATGTGGAAATAATCAGGTCAGAAAGAATAGAAAAATTGCTTCAGAAGATGGAGATAAAGCCTGAGGGTTATGTGTAAAGAATAATCCTTGTTGCCTTGGAGATCCTTGGTGATAGTCAGGAGAGTAATGAGTTGATGGCATATAAATCATTCTAATGACATTTTTAGCACTGGTAGGTGAGATCACCTCCTTTCCCCTTACTTATCACTATGTTCTTTAAATCTGCTCAATCGATGCCCAACAACTTGTTTTTAACATCAAGCCTGGCATCTCATGAAGTTTCCTTTTCCTAAACTCTTGAAGGTAGCCTCAGAAGAGATTTTAAACAATAGCAATCTCTACCAAGAATATGCCTATTTCCAAAGCAAAGTGGGAGATTTCTAAAGCTTAGAGGCCAAGCACAATCTCCTTGCTTTTCTCCTTTCCTAAGAGACTGTTCTAAGCTCTAAATTACAAGCCTTACATTAGTTCATCTGAGGGGGGATGAATAAGGAGATGAGAAAAAGAAACTGTCAAGACTTGTTTGGAAAAGAAAAAGAAATTTAAAAGGAATAAAGGTTTTTAATTATATGACAGATAAAAATAACAACTGAACTATCAACTAAAGAATTCAACTTTGGAATTCTGCTTGAACTCGCTACTGCAAATCTTAGAAGAGAAAATCTCCAACTCTATTTTATTTTTAAATAATGCTTTCATCCAATGGAAAAAGAGTTGAAAGACATCATAAAAAGCAGATCATAGTTATTATAAGCATATGAAAAGGTGTTCAAGTTTGTTAGTGATTAGTAAAATGCAAATTAAAATCACCTTGAGATATCATTACTGATCCACCAGATTGTCAAAAGTAAAATGTTTGACAATGCAAGTGATTGCAAGGATGTGCAGCAATTCACACTGTCATTCATTGCTAGGGAAATAGAAATAGGAAGAATTGAAGATGTACATATTCTACACACCAGTAATGAGTCTCCAAAGCATATAGTGTGAAAAAGCTCCTGTCCAAGTGTATCTCGATTTATAGTAGAAAATGTTCACAGCTGTGTTGTCCAGAGTAGCATTAAATTGGAAATATCAGAATCTTGAAGGTGTTGATAAACTGTAATGTGTGTGTTAGTTACTCAGTCATGTCCTACTGTTTGCAACCCCTTGGACTGTATGTAGCCCACCAGGCTCCTCTGCCCATGGAATTCTCCAGGCAAGAATACTGGAGTGGGTTGCCATTTCCTTCTCCAGGGAAACTTGATATACTGTAGCATAGTCATAGAATGGAATATTATATAGCAAGAAAAAAGAAGTTTAAGTACAGATAAAATCTGGAAGGAACTCACAAATACAAAGCTGAGTGAGAGAAGTATAAGGAAGGACGAAGCACAGTGATAAAGACAGACAAAGCCACATTATTTTCTTTAAGAATGAAACAGAAGTAGGGTAGTTACTATAAAGCAGGAGGGAGTTCACACTGAGTTTTGGCAGCTGGCAGCACTCTATTTCCAGGCCTGGAAGGATTTTGCATTGGTGAGCTCTTTAAAAGTATTCTGCATAAATGGTCCAGCTCACAAGGGAAAAGAAAATGTCACACAGCTCCATTTATACTTCAGCCCCCTTATCAGTGACAGAGGGTTGGGGACACTTCCAGACTGGAAGATAGCTGCCTCTTATCCAGGGTCATTCCAGATTTCACACTTTATTATTGGATTGTGGTGATTCACCACTTCTTCTCTGCAGGGATATTCAATAATGACTTCCAGTAAGCGGGAACTAATTTTTTAAAATTTCTCTTCCACAGACTTCATCTGCCATGAAGGTGGATGACTGATGTTTTTGAAACTCAGGCCAAAAAAATTTGAGACCCACAGAAGGCCAGGTTGGTAAGTCTGCAAAGTGCATATTGTAAGACCATCCCCACCTTGTGGCGAAGAAGTTCAGCGGGAAGTTTACTCAGTGTACCCATCTGGATGGGCAGCATGAAAGTCTACTTTAATTATATTAAACACATGTTTATTTTTAGAGATATTCTGTCATTGCTACTGCTACCTTACCAAATTTCTTCAATGACATGACCCACTTACCAAGGGAAAAGAGTGTATTGAACCAGATAAACAAGAGATGGACAACTTTGTTCCTGTATTTCTAAAATACATTTAAAACAATAACCAATATGCAAAATTCTATTTGACAGAGCAGTTGTGAGGATCACATGAGGTAATACTCGTGAATTACTATGCAATATAAATAATTTTTCTATTTTCTTTAAGGCACTTACTATTATTATCTCCATCCTTCTAAAAAAGTCACATTACAAGCATGAGTTTTCTACAGGGATAGAAAAAAAAAAAAAAACTAAGAAACTCAAATGGTCAAAGAACAGAAGGAAATCATATTTAATCGTTTCCAGATCTGTAACTGATCTTAAGAAAAACTAAGAAAACTGCAGGTGATACACAAATACATTAGGAAGTGGGCACAAAATAGGACATTTTATTGCCAGAACCCTTATGACCACATGGATACACCAAGTTGAGTTGTAAGTATCCTTGAATTAGCTGTCCTGTTTGAAAGTAACACAATGTACCTAAGCCATTAGCACATTCTCTCTGTGTTATTTGGGTTTGCCTCTTCATTGCAAGCATACTTCCTGCAGGTCCATTGCAATAATTTAGTAATTCAAAATGCCTCAAATTCTTGATTTCTGCTTAGGATCAATATAGACAGGAGACATTTCTGGTAAAATGGACCCAAAGAGAATTGGTTCAGAAACGGAGAACTCAGTAGATCCTTAAGCCACCTACCTTTATGATATTAGCAATGGTGAAAAGTACTAATGCCTCATAGGAATGGGCTGCTAAATCCCAGGTGTCTGGACAAGTTATAACCCTGAACTGATAATGGTAACCTGATCAGGCAGGTACTATTCTTAGTCCCAGAGCAGAGTCGAGAAATCTGAGGCCTCAGAGAGCTTAAACAACTTTGCTCAAGCTCACACACACAGTGAGTATAGTCTACCTGTATTCAAAGGGTCTAGTAGTGTGCACTTCTATAAACTGATAAAAAGGTACTTTATTTTCATGGAAGTCTATTCATATATGAAAAGTTAATGAATATTGCCCTCATATTCAGTGTATTCTCTTTGTTACTACCCAATGCATTAGACAACAAAATTTTAATATACTGAATTGACAAAATGAGTGGCCTCGAAACAGTGAATCACGGCCAACAAAAATGGGAACAAAGTTGTTTACAGGAATTAATTCCTTACTTTCACAGCTTAAAACTATAAAACTATAGAAGTTTTATAGTTTTAAACCACATTAAATCTATGATTTCACTGACTTAACAGGCTGAATTTATTTCAGGTCAATTACTTCTTACATTTAAATCAGTCCACCTTCATAATTCACTTTGCAAATTCTGGACTTGTCTACAGTTGATTCTCAAAAACTATTCCATAGGTCTATCTAACAGCTTTATGAAGAAGTTATAATATTATACTTCAGTGGCCTTAAGGAAAAAGTATGCTGCTGGAAAGAAATATTGCTAATATTGATGGTGGTGTAGAATTCTCACAGCTGTTATGAATTCTTTCATACCCAATGTTGTTTTGTCACCAACACCAAAGTACGTACTTTTATATACACCCGCATTCACAAACTTTGGCTTCCATATTCACACATTCCTTGTTATAGTTAGCCAAAATAGTGATGAATAAAAGAAAGATCCAATCTTTCACAGAAGATAGAAAAACTGAGAAGCATGCAAACAATATACATTATTCAAAAATAATTTGATGAAGTGATTTAAAAATGGTGAACAACATGCATTTAAGACTTTGCTTAAATGAACAAATGGATGAAGGATGGGTATAATTTGAAGAATGCAAAGGAGGATGAGGTAAAGCCTTGCAGAGATGCATATTAGCTCTATGAATAAACATTCTGGTTTTGCAAGTTGTTTAATACCAGGACAAGGAAGTTAGAGATCAGAAGCAGAAAGGAGACTGAGGAGAGAACACAGAAACCAGTACAAGAAGCATGGTGGAAGGGAAACCATCCATTTTGGTTACCCTGGAATAAAGTGGTATCCTTCTTCATCCATTTAAAAGGAGGATCAGGGAGCAAGATAATCTTCAGGGCTTTTTTTTTCAAATTAGAAAATACTCTGATCTGAGATGTTAAGAGTAGTTGGGCCAGGCCAACAAATTAAATAGAATGAGACAGCAAATGATCTCACCAGAGGTTAACTCAGCCTTTGAAAAAGAAGAGGGCACAAGCAAAAAGGATAAAAGGCAAATAAAATTCCAAAAAAAAAAATATTAAGAGCTAAGTTTCTGATTTTATGACACTCTCACACAATTTGTTGAGTGGCATTGTTCTTTAATTTAGTTGTGAGACTGTAATTAGAATATACTTATTAAGTAAATCCAGTTTATTTTTAAATCCTCAAAACCTGTTTGCAAAGTCAGTTTTACTTTAGAAGAAATAAGCATGAGGGTGATTAGTTCAACTCAAAGGCTGAGGACAAAGATACAAACTCTGCTTCCTGCCCCTTAATTCACTATATATAAGGGCCAAACTATGTAACATCATACCTCTAGAATTTTTAGACCTATATTTAAGTATAATTTTAAATACTTATATTTATTGTTAATAATAAGTTATGCTATTAATAATACATGTTATATATTCTCTTTATTATCTTATTACTAAGAGAACGAGACATTGGAATTTTCCCCAGTTTTCAGCATAGGGGTATATATGAACTTCCCAATCGCAAGACACTGGTCAAAAGATGCTTACTTGGTATCACACACAGCTTCTGTTCAATTTCACCTTTCCTAAACCATAGGGCTTAATAGGTTTCCTGGCAGCAGACGCTAAACACTTTAAAGAGGCATTTAATGTGAAGCATTTGTTTACCTGTGGATTCATTATTAATGAAAAGCCAAGCGATGCACAGTTCAAATCAGGCAGACATTAAGTGGATCAGTCACCTGCATTATTAAAATGTACCCCAGGGGAATAGGGATTATTCTCCACATTCAATTATTCCTAAGGAAAAGAGCCCCCCGCCCCGCACCTATACCACTCTCAAAAAGAAAGCTTGCTCTTCCCGTTGACCTTTCTAAATGCTCACAAGTCTTGGTCTGCCAAGGCTTCAAGCCCCCGGGGAGTTGGAGGTGGTGCAGAGGCAGCCACTATGGAGCGGGCCCAGTCCCCCTTCCCTCCCCTTTAAAAGCAAAGCCCCATGGGTAATCATACAGCTCAAAGCCCTTGACTGCAGGTCCCTTAACTACAGGAGGTTTGGAAGCTCTGACACCGTGTGTCCCCAGAGTCTCTGTCTACATTGCCAGGAGGCAGAATTCTGTCAGGGAACACGCTTTGGCTGTCAACAGCTCAGACCTCAGGAATCAGGTAAAGACAGGCCCCAGCTGCCCTGAAATCTCGATTAGACAGAGTTGGAAAAGTAGAGTGGTGAAAAATGAGACAGGCAATGAAATGCTTAAGACCAGCGATTCTGCCTCTTCCTTTTCTCTGATTGCATAATGCACGGATTCCCACAGGGTATCTTTCCGTGTGGGTGACATTTATAGCTGGCTGCCCACCTGTGCTTTGGTTTAATGTCACTGTTTATTGCCAGTTGGTCCAGGTGCTCTATTTATATTGTAAAAGCCTAGAAAGCCCAAAATATTTCCATGGAGTTTTCTCCACAGGATACACATAAGCTGATGTTCAAAAACTGATTTTTTTTTCACGGGGTTAGAAATGTTAAGGCCTTCCAAAACACTTTTTATTATCCCCTTTAATCATAGTGCTTTCTATGCAGCCTATATGTTCTTTGTGGGTTTTGATCTGGTCATTGGGTTGACTACTTGAGAAAATCACTGGATGCAGGTCACTGTATCATTTAGACAACTTGATCCTACAGAATCTGTATATAACTTCTATATATGTTGTAACATACAGAAGAGAAGCGAGAGGCAAAGGAGAAAAAGAAAAAAATACCCATCTGAATGTAGAGTTCCAAAAGATATCAAGGAGAGATAAGAAAGCCTTCCCAAGTGAACAATGCAAAGAAATAGAGAAAAACAATAGAATGGGAAAGACTAGAGATCTCTTCAAGAAAATCAGAGATACCAAGAGAATATTTCATGCAAAGATGAACAAAAATAAAGGACAGAAACTGTATGGATGTAACAAAAGCAGAAGATATTAAGAAGAAGTGGCAAGAATACACAGAAAAAAATATACAGAAAAGATCTTCATGACCCAAATAATCTCAATGGTATGATCATTCACCGAGAGCCAGACAACTTGGGGTATGAGGTCAAGTGGGCCTTACGAAGTATCACTACAAACAAAGCTAGTGGAGGTGATGGAATTCTAGCTGAGCTATTTCAAATCCTAAAAGATGATGCTGTGAAAGTGTTGCACTCAATATGCCAGAAAATTTGGAAAACTCAGCAGTGCTACAGGACTGGAAAAGATCAGTTTTCATTCCAATCTTTAAGAAGGGCAATGCCAAAGAATGTTCAAACTACTAAGAATGTTCAAACTACAATTGCCCTTATTTCACATGCTAGCAAAGTAATGCTCAAAATTCTCCAAGCCAGTCTTCAACAGTACGTGAACCAAGAACTACCAAATGTTCAAGCTGGATTTAGAAAAGGCAGAGGAACCAGAGATCAAATTGCCAACATCCCCTGGATCATAGAAAAAGCAAGAGAATTCCAGAAAAACATCTATTTCAGCTTCATTGACTATTCTAAAGCCTTTGATGGTATGAATCACAACAAACTGGAAAATTCTTAAAGAGATGGGAATACCAGACCACCTGACCTGTCTCCTGCAAAAACCTATGTCCAGGTCAAGAAGCAACAGTTAGAACTGGACATGGAACAACAGACTGCTTCCAAATTGGGAAATGAGTATGTCAAGGCTTGTCACCCTGTTTATTTAAGTTATATGCAGGGCACATCATGCGAAATGCCAGGCTGGATGAAGCATAAGCTGTAATCAAGATTGCTGGGAGAAATATCAATCACCTCAGATATGCAGATAACACCATCCTTATGGCAGAAAGTGAAGGGGAACTAAAGAGCCTCTTGATGAAAGTGAAAGAGGAGAGTGAAAAAGTTGGCTTAAAACTCAACATTCAAAAAACAAAGATCATGGCATCCAGTCCCATAATTCCATGGCAAATAGATCGGGAAACAATGAAAACAATGAGAGACTTTATTTTTTTTGACTCCAAAATTACCACAGATGGTGATTGCAGCCATGAAATTAAAAGACACTTGCTCCTTGGAAGAAAAGCTATGATCAACCTAGACAGCGTACTAAAAAGCAGAGATATCACTTTACCAACAAAGGTCCATCTAATCAAAGCTATGGTTTTTCCAGTAGTCATGTATGGATGTAAGAATTGGACCATGAAGAAGGCTGAATGCAGAAGAACTGATGCTTTTGAACTGTGGTGTTGGAGAAGACTCTTGAGGGTCCCTTGGACAGCAAGGAGATCAAACCAGTCAAACCTAAAGGAAATCAATCCTGAATATTCATTAGAAGGACTGATGCTGAAACTGAAGCTCCAATACTTTGGCCACCTCATATGAAGAGCCAACTCATTAGAAAAGAGCCTGATGCTGGGAAAGATTGAAGGCAGGAGACGGGGACGACAGAGAATAAGATGGTTGGATGGCATCACTGACTCGATGGACATACGTTTGAGCAAGCTGTGGGACATAGTGAATGACAGGGAATCCTGGCATGCTTCAGTCCAAGTGGTCCCAAAAGTCAGACATGACTGAACAACAACAAGTATGTTGTAACTGTGGATAACCTGATGCAATCATTAAAGCTTCCAAGTTCAGAAAGACCAGAACCAACCCAACACCCAAGGCTGCTCCCAGCAGAGTACCTTGCCCAGCCTGATGCCAGGTCCCCCACATGGATCCGGCCCACCACCCTTCACTACCTCAACACTGTCCATCTGTTTTGTACCTATGGCCACAAAAGGGAGGCACTTATGTGTTTCGGAGCACTTACACTAAAGAGAGGCTCAAGAGTCAGGGGCTTCTCACGGGGAATCAGTTCCAAGTTTATCAAATGATGAAATGTTGCACACTGAGTAAGGGGTTCAGAGGCTCCCAACTGAATTTTTTAAGAAGGTCTGGAAAAGAATCATGGGAAATGAGAGGGAGAACAGGGCCACTTGTGTACGAACAGGTGACCATGACCAGTGTGAGCATCCTACGCGAGTCCTTTGCTTTGAAAATGATCTGCAACGTACAAGGTGATCCCTTCAATACATAAGCCACTCTCATATACCCTACAACCCTCACAACTCCTTCTCTATCAGATTCTCCCTCCTGAACATTCTGAATTTTCAGCTGAGACTTCACACACTGGAGTTTGGGGTGGGGGTAGGGGGCAGAAGGAGGGGATTGAGTCATTTTTCTAGCAGAGTGCGGTCTGTTCTTCAGATAGACCAAAAAATTGTCAGTATTTCAGCATTCTTCCTAATGAACCAAGGAATAACTTTACGAAAAGAAATCAATCCTAGTGTACTTTAAATAAAGTCTATTTTGTTTTTTTTTTTTTTTACTTAAGATAATCTTTATTCCTTTACCTTCCGATGAATCATTATCTATAAAAACAAAGTCAGAAGTCAACACAAGTATGAAAGAATCTGACTTACTAAATTATCTGTTTATATAGATCTCCTTATCCCACCGATCAAACTACAACCTCCAAAGCACGCTAAAACTGCTCAGCATAACACAGCCAACTGGAAAATATTTAAGTAGACTTGTTCCCTAATAACAATTTAATACAACAATGGTATTGTACACCAGTTTGATGATCACCTTGCTGAACTCTACAGTAAAGAAAGCAACAGAGAATAGGTATTCAGCAAAATAATTCTCTCTCTCTCTCTCTCTCACACACACACACACACACACACACACACATGTCCACGTCTACAGAATGTTTCTGCATGTGTGCTCAGTCGCTTCAGTTGTGTCCGACTCTTGGCAACCCTAGGGACTGCAGCCCGCCAGGCTCCTCTGCCCATGGGATTCTCCAGGTAAGAATAATGGAGTAGGTTGCCATCCCCTCCTCCAGGGGATCTTTCCCAACCCAGGAATCAAACCCATGTCTATTGCATCTCCTGTACTGCAGGCAGATTCTTTACCCACTGAGCCACCTGGGAAGCCCACAGGATCTTTAGGAAATGTCAATTTTGTGTCACATATTACATTAGACTAAAGAGACCTATCTCAGTGACTTCAGTATTCTCTGTGAGAATGAACTACTACTCATGCTCAGATTTCTAATCCAGTTCTCAACAGTGTAATATGAGGCCAGTACTCCAGTACTCTTCCCTGGTAAATCCCATGGACGGAAGAGCCTGGTGGGCTGCAGTCCATGGGGTCGTGAAGAGTTGGACATGACTGAGCGACTTCACTTTCACTTTTCACTTTCATGCATTGGAGAAGGAAATGGAAACCCACTCTGGTGTTCTTGCCTGGAGAATCCCAGGGACGGGGGAGCCTGGTGGGCTGCCGTCTATGGGGTTGCACAGAGTCGGACACAACTGAAGCTACTTAGCAGCAGCAGCAGCAGCATGCTTTCTACAGATGTGAAAATCATGCTAACAGGTTTGTTTTAGCTGCTGGTACTTGTAAAAAAATGGTTGTTATTGCAGCATTATTTCTAATGAAACCAGGAACAACTTTACTAAAAGGAATCAATAAATTTAAAGTTATTTCCCCTTGAAATACAAAGAAATGGTCTATTTAGAGCTTGTTGAACATTAAAGTTTTATGCAAAACCAACAAACCACAGAAATGTTTCAAAGCAAATTGATATTTTAAACTATACATTTCCTTTGTTTCCACTATATATGTCTATACTAATGGGAGAAATACCTGTTTCCTACATGGAAGCATATACAGCACACCGATGGGAACTTTGATTTAAGTGCCATTTAATTTGTTTTTAAACCATCAAGAAGCCAAAGCAGACAATCCAATAGACAGAGTGGGTGTAATTATGGCTGCTTCGAGGAATCTGCCAAACCATTAGAGGCTCACTAGCTCTGCAGAGCTTGTGGTTTAAATTATTTAAATATGAGTAACAAATAACATTAAATTGGTAATGGCCAACATATACCACTTAGTTCAATTTAGCAAAATGCTTCTAGAACTGTTGTCATTGATAAAGAGACGTGTGTGTACATGTGGCTTTATACATATTTACATATATACGAATATATATGTGTGTATATAATTGTGCATATATGATTGTGAATATATATGTGTGTGTTAGTCACTTAGTCATGTATGACTGTTTGAGACCCCATGGACTGTATAGCCCACCAGGTTCTGCTGTCCATGGAATTCTCCAGGCAAGAGTACTGGAGTGGGTACCTATTCCCTTCTCGAGGGTGTGTGTGTGTGTGTGTGTATGTTAGAAGTCAAAATACTGAGATTCGATATAACACCTTAAATAAGAGATTAACTAGTTCACTGGTACTAGGTACTAGAATCTTAGTCTTTTGACTTCTAATTCAGTGTACTCTCTCCATTTTAATTTTCTTCTTTGCATTCACTTACAACTTCGAGATTACAGACATTACAATGTGCTCTATAAGTAAGCTAAGCCACTTTGAATTTTATAATAAATATGACATACACGTGTGTTTACATTTACATATATGTTTATGTGTCATATATATGTATATATGATAGAAATTGTATTGCATCCATGTGTATTGGCACAGCAATGACAGGCATACATGTTGCCTTTATTTATTTCATAGCTAGCATTTCTTTCATGAACTGGACAACTTAACATAAGTAGTTAATGCCAATCTAGCTGAGCTCCCTGTTCATCAACTCTACCACACCCCCACCCTTATCTTCTCTTGATCACATTTCTGTTCATATTGCTTTCCTTTAAACAGTGTCACAATTTAGTACACTAAATAAACACCCATTTCTTCCCACAGTGTGTCAATCACAAACCTACATGTACTTGTTGACCAAGATGAAGTTCCATGTTGCCAAAGAAGTTCATGCAAATATCTTAGAATATATTTGATACTTCCCTTCAACAGTTTCTATACATAAGCATAGAGTGTGTAATTTTTTCACCTTGTATTTCTTTCCCATTAAATTTCTAAGTCATTTAACCCCAAATAATTATAACATACCTAATAATAATGACAGCTACCACTTACTGAGCAGTTTATAATACCTGATCCTGTGACATACCCTTTACCTCACAGTAACTTTAAGAGGTTGATAATTTGTACTGTGCTTATCATGCAGGGGAAGAAATGGTTAGATGAATTGGATAATTTATACAAATACACAGACCTAGCAAGTTACAGTGTTAGGAGTTGAATCCAGGGATTTCTTACTCCAAGCTTTCCTGGTGGCTCAGTAGTAAAGAATATGCCTGCCAAGCAGGAGATGCAAGTTCAATCCCTGGGTAGGAAAGATCCCCTGGAGGAGGAAATGGCAAACCACTCCACTACTGTTGCCTGGGAAATCCCATGGTCACAGAAGCCTGGCTGGCTACAGTTCCTGGGGTCGCAAAAGAGTTAGACACGACTTAGCAACTAAACAACAACATCTCTTACTTCTGAGCCTGTTCTAAACACCTCCTGTTCCTCTTTTATCCAGCTGAGCACTTCACACACAGTACAGATTGATGAGTAAGTACTAGCTGACTGTGTAGGTGGCAATAAAAGTTCAGTAAATCCTGTTATGATATGGCTTGTTATTACACAGACTTATAAATGATTCAAAGCATGTTCTTCAAAATATAACAACTCCATCAGAAAAGCCCAACTTAGCACAGTCAGCACATATGCTAAATGTTAATACTGTATCTAAACATCAGCAACATACATATATAGGTCTTGCCTGGTGGCTCAGAGGTTAAAGCGTCTGCCTCTAATGCAGGAGACCTGGGTTCAATCCCTGAGTCAGGAAGATCCCCTGGAGAAGGAAATGGCAACCCACTCCAGTATTCTTGCCTAGAGAATCCCATGGACAGAGGAGCCTGGTGGGCTACAGTCCACGGGGTCGAAAAGAGTCGGACACGACTGAGCGACTTCACTTTCACTTTTCATACGTATATGTGTATATATATTTATAGATCACAGTATTTATAACATAAAAGACAATCACACAATAAGTGCAATTTCTTCAATCCTAATTAACTTGGCATTTCAAACATTTATTTGAAAAGCTTAAATTTGGGCATTTGAAAATCTTCCAAAATTGAAGCCTCACAGGTACATTTTTCTTGTTTGGTGCTGAATTCTCAAACTTCACCCATGCATTGCATATGTATATATATGTATGCACATCTTAATGAGAAGTGCGTACATGTGCGTATAAGCTCATGCACACAGTGACATATAGTAAACACAGGAAATACAGAATTATAAATAGTCACTGCAGCAAAAGAGACACTGATGTATAGAACAGTCTTTTGGACTCTGTCGGGGGTGGGGGGGATGATTTGGGAGAATGGCATTAAAACATGTATAATATCATATAAGAAATGAATCGCCAGTCCAGGTTCGATGCAGCATACAGGAAGCTTGGGGCTGGTGCACTGGGATGACCCAGAGGGATGGTATGGGGAGGGAGGTGGGAGGGGGTTCAGGATGGGGAACACATGTACACCCGTGGTGGATGCATGTTGATGTATGGCAAAACCAATACAATATTGCAAAGTGTAAAAAAAAAAAGTCACTAATTTGTTCAAGTTAGGAGAAAATGGGAAATTTGTCATTATTCTGGAAGACAGAGTTTTTTTTTTGGACGGGGAGGCGGAGAGAAATAACAACAGTGGATACTTACAAAGTGCTCGCTATGAATCAGTCCCTATTCCAAGAACTTCACATGTATATATAGTCTTATTTTCAGAGACCATCATTTTTTTAACTTATATCTTTTGCTTCTTGGTTGATGTTGCTGATATCAATAGTTTATTTCTTTGTTGTTGCTCAGGGGTATTACACCATATGGGTGTATCACAGTTTGTTCACTTGTCCAAGGACATCTGGGTTGTTTCTAGTTTGGGAAGATTATGATGAGAACAGTTAATAACATTCATATTTGGTATGAGCATATGCTTTCAGTTTTTCAAGGGAAATACCTAGGAGTGGCATTGCTGGCTCATACAATGAGTGCGTAGTTCTTTATTTTTTTTTTTTAATTTTTAAAGACAGAGTCACATGGAGCTGCAAAACTAGCACAGGCAGGTCTTATACACCCATCACTCAGAACGCCCCCTACCCTGTACTGACAGCCTAGAGAGTTATCATTACCGAAATAAAAAATGATCAAAACCAACAAACTCACATTTGCACAATATGAGTAACTAAACTTCAGATTTGGCTCAGATTTCACCAAATTTTTCTATGCATTTTTTTCTACATATTATTTCACCAAACTTTTTCTCTATATTTTTTCTATGTATTATTATTCAGGATTTTTCTATGTATGCATGTGTACATATGGTTCTGTGTGAGATTTTATCATATGTGTAGATTTATATAAGCACCGCCACAATTAACATGAAGAATCGTTCCATCCCAGGATTGGGATGCCCTTGTCTCTATTTAAGTATGAGCAACCTGAGGCACAGAGAAGTGGAGTAGGGTCTGCATCCACATTCACAGAGCCGGTGGGTGATGGAGCCCAGAGGTGAGTCCTGACAGAGCCAAGGCCTGCCGCACCAATGACTGGTGTGTCCTCGAGCTCCACCATCTAAACACAAGGCAGCTCTTACAGTAACAGCTGAAAAACGGCACCTGGCAGGAGAGCTCCATCAATAGATCAAAGTACATTTATTTATGTAACATATTTGAATGGCTATATTAAATTAGTCCAAAATATTTGTAGGTCAGTTCAGTTCAGTAGCTTGGTCATGTCCAACTCTTTGCGACCCCATGAATTGCAGCAGCCAGGCCTCCCTGTCCATCACCAACTCCCGGAGTTCACTCAGACTCACGTCCATAGAGTCAGTGATGCCATCCGGCCATCTCATCCTCTGTCGTCCCCTTCTCCTCTTGCCCCCAATCCCTCCCAGCATCAGAGTCTTTTCCAATGAGTCAATTATTCGCATGAAGTGGCCAAAGTACTGGAGTTTCAGCTTTAGCATCAGTCCTTCCAAAGAAATCCCAGGGCTGATCTCCTTCAGAATGGACTGGTTGGATCTCCTTGCAGTCCAAGGGACTCTCAAGAGTCTTCTCCAACACCACAGTTCAAAAGCATCAATTCTTCGGCACTCAGCTTTCTTCACAGTCCAACTCTCACATCCATACATGACCACTGGAAAAACCATAGCCTTGACTAGACGGACCTTTGTTGGCAAAGTAATGTCTCTGCTTTTGAATATGCTATCTAGGTTGGTCATAACTGTCCTTCCAAGGAGTAAGCATCTTTTAATTTCATGGCTGCAGTCACCATCTGCAGTGATTTTGGAGCCCCCCAAAATAAAGTCTGATACTGTTTCCACTGTTTCCCCATCTATTTGCCATGAAGTGATGGGACCAGATGTCATGATCTTTGTTTTCTGAATGTTGAGCTTTAAGCCAACTTTTTCACTCTCCTCTTTCACTTTCATCAAGAGGCTTTTTAGTTCCTCTTCACTTTCTGCCATAAGGGTGGTGTCATCTGCATATCTGAGGTTTGTAGGTAGACATTTCTAAATTTTAAAAGGATGGGTAAAACCCTCTCTGCTCTTCTACATGCAGATGGTTAACAGGCACATGAAAAAATGAGCAGCATTACTAATTATTGGGGAAATGCAATAAATTCTCACACCAGTCAGAATGGCCATCATCAAAAAGAATATAAATAACAGATGCTACAGAGGGTGTGGAGACAAGGGAACTCCCTACAATGTTGGTGGAAATGTAACTTGGTGCACCTACTGTGAAAAACAGTAGGAGGTTCCTTAAAGATCTAAAAATAGAGCTGTTATATGATTCTGCAATGCCACTCCTAGGCATATATCCAGGGAAAACTGTAATTTGAAAAGATATGTGAATCCCAATGTTCACAACAGCACTATTTACAATAGCCAAGACATGAAAGTAAATTAAATGCCCATCAACAGATGAATGGATAAATAAGATGTGGCACACAGAGACATATGGAATACTATTCAGCCATCAAAGAGGATGAAATGATGCCATTTGCAACACCACGGATGGACTTGGAGGGTATTATGCTAAGCGAAACAACTGAGACAGTGACAGATAAATACCGTGATACCATTTATATGTGGCATCTAATCTATAATACAAATGAACTTACTTATAAAACAGAAAGTGTCCACAGACATAGAAAACAAACTTATGGTTACCAAAGAGGAAAGGGAGGGGAAGGGAGCATGTGATTAACAGATACATATTATTATGTATACTACTTCCCCGGTGGCTCAGAGGTTAAAGCGTCTGCCTGCAATGCAGGAGACCTGGGCTCAATCCCTGGGTCAGGAAGATCCCCTGGGGAAGGAAATGGCAACCCACTCCGGTATTCTTGCCTGGAAAATCCCATGGACGGAGGAGCTTGGTGGGCTACAGTCCATGGGGTTGCAAAGAGTCAGATACAACCGAGCGACTTCACTTTCACTATTATGTATAAAATATATAAACAGCAAGGAACTACTGCATAAAACAGGGAACTGTATTCAATATCTTATAATAACCTATAGTGGAAAAGAACTGGTATAAGAATGAATACATATATATGCGTACATATACATATGTGTGTGTGTATATATATGTATGTATCTTAACTACTTTGCTGTATACCTGAAAGTAACACAACATTATAAGTGAACTATTCTTCAATAAAAAAGTCCTCTCTTCTCTTTTACATAATATTAGATTGCACCTTATGAAATTACCATTTTGAGTTAAAACAAAGTTGAAAAACCTTTCATAAGGTCATTTTAATGACAATAGCAATCAGCACTTAGGCCTTACTGTCCTGAGTGTTTTACTAAAGTTAATATTCTTAAGCTAACATCTTTGTATAAGGTAACTCCTGGATTCAAATGCCTGAAAAATCCCATGCCTTGTCCTATTATGCTATTATATGGATTTAGGTATTCCAGCAGTTTTATTCTACTGTTTGTAACTTCATCCTTTTTTACGCTTTTTGATATAACTGACAAACCCAAGTCGGTTTTATCCCAATTGACTCCTCCCTGCACAGGGAGGTCATAGCTGCATATTCTCTTTGCTACTATTTCCTGGGACTCTGGACCTCTCGTATGGGCCTCCTTCAGTCTCTTAAATGCTGTTTCCTGATTAGGCCTCACACTAAGCTTCCATCACCACATTCATTTCTGACCATCCTCAAATAGAAGAGAAATGTCTTTTAAACAGATATATATATTTTTTTTCTGTTTTGAGAAGATATAAATGTAATTCTGGAAAGATGTTTAAAAGCATATAGACTTCAGTTAAGTCTAATTTAAAGGAGAAGTCTTATACTGCAGCCTCTCTGTAACCAGAAGGATTATTTGTTCAACTGATCTAGGCTCCTCCCAGGCAAGAACTCCTTCCTTCACTGTTATGATCCCTGCATTTTCCTTTTTTTTTTTTTTTTAAGTTACTCCTGTTTTACTTTTTAATTGGAATATAATTTCTTTACAATATTGTATTTGGATTCTGCTGTACAACAACATGAATCAGCTCTAAGCATACATATATCCCCTCCTTTGTGAGCCTCCTTCCCAATCCCTCCCAACACACCCTTCTGTGTCATCACAGAACACTGAGCTGAGCTCTCTGTTCTATATCCCTGCATTTTCGTTGAATTCCAATATGCTTCCCTTCCACAGGGCTTCCCTGGTAGCTCAAATGGTAAAGAATCCACCATGCAGGAAACCTATTTTTGATTCCTGGGTCGGGAAGATCTGGAGAAGGAAATGATAACCCACTCCAGTATTCTTGCCTCAGAAATCCCACGGACAGAGGAGCCTGGTGGGCTACAGTCCATGGGGTCTCAAAGAGTCAGACACAACTGAGTGACTAGCACTTTCTTCTTTCTTTCCCTTCTACAAGCAGTGTGAGAGCTCAACTCGTTAGCTTCTACTGAAGTTGTGTGCGTGTGTGTGTGTGTGTGTGTGTGTATAAAATGGATAAATGGCTTTAATTTCAAGGAGGTCACACACAAAAAATAACAGTGCAACAGGATAAAATGGATGAAAACTGCCATGAAATCCAATGCAGAACCATAACTGTCTTTCGGTTTTGTTTTAAATATAAGGAATGTGTTGCATCAAAACACTGATCTAGTCTCCTGCATGAGCTCCCAAAGCTTAGCTGCTGCAAGTCCATTGACCAAAGCACGGGGGTGCTTCTGGGATTTTGACAGAGAACCCTACTTAGTGGCACTGCAGGATTTGATCAAATGACTGACAGCAGATCCCAGTGAGATGCACTAAACAGAACCTACAAAGAAAAGATTGGTAAACAGGAAGTGCTAATGCGATTTTTGGAGGAGGGTATTTTAAACAAAGACTTGAGTATAGATATAGAGATTAATCAAACTCAGTAACTTTTGATGCAACATAGAGAGGCTGTTCATGCCCTGTTTAATGAGAAGTGGCCCTTTTACTTATATTCACACACAGAGACGTGTCAGTACCCTATCCGAGGCATCCGAGGCAGGGAATAACTGACATTAAACTTCAGGGTTCCTAAGATTTTAAAACTTTCTGTCCACAGTCAGCTTTCCCATCCTTACCAATGTACACCTATTTAAGAATGTTTTAAACGTACTACTGGTGATATGAGGCACCAAGGGATTACACTAATATTTAAACACACTCTGCCCTCATACTTGAATGGAAAGTTGAACAGGAACTTGGCAAACTGTCTCCAGTACCAATTAATTTTTAAAGACAGAGTATGTATTTTTATACTTGTGGGTTCTGATAACACAAGAGTTAAAGATTTTATTTTCTCTGAACTTATATTCATGTAGGGATGAACAACTGGATGAATTGACAGTACTTATGTCTGTAATTCCTGGTGGCTCAGACAGTAAAGAATCCACCTGCAATGAGGGAGACCTGGGTTCAATCCCTGGGTCGAGATGATCCCCAGGAGAACAGAATGGCAACCCACTCCAGTATTCTTGCCTGGAGAAGTCCATGGACAGAAGAGCCTGGTGGGCTATAGTCCACGGGTCACAAAATATTGGACACGACAGAGCGAATAAACTAACACCCCCTTTATATATAAAGCAAGGAATCTAGGACCCAGGAAATGATTTTCCTACTGTTCATTGTCGGCAAAGCTGGTTCAGGCCCTGAGAGCAGTGCACATTTGCCTCCACATAAAATTAATGTCTGTTGCTATTCAGATGATACTTTCCCCAAACCCTTCCCCTCCTTTATGTCCAGGATAGAATTCAAACTCATTCATGAATCTCATTTTGCCACATTCAGGCTCCCTTCTGAGAAATTTTACTTGCTTTGATGTCAACACCTTCTGCATGCGTTTTAATGGAGGGCTAGGGGTCAGTTCAGTTCAGTCGCTCAGTTGTGTCTGACTCTTTGCAACCCCATGGACTGCAGCACGCCAGGCATCCCTGTCCATTCATCATTAACAACTGCAAAATAATAATTAAAAAAACCCAGAATGTATTCACAGCCTACTGAAGGGAAATCAGTGATGAAAACATTCATCTCCTGACTTAGAAATAGCTTCTGAAATAAGATGGAGAAAAATGAATCAAGTGGTTTAAGGGAAGTTAAGCAGATATCTGCTAATATTTGTACAGCACTTTTCAATTTAGAAAGCACTAGTCACACACATTTTCTCATTTAATGTAAAACCCAGCCCCCAGTGAATATCACCATAAAACTCCATCACAGCTCTGAGGAGGAAGGTTTGATTTAACAGAAATCTCTGGATTGACTGTTAGAACAGGCAACAGTACTGGAACGCTCACAATGGCTACTGACTCAAAAAGTAAACTTCTACTTACTTAGTGTTTACACATAAGCACTTTGAGGTACACCCACAAAATGTTTATATATAAAACACACACACACACACACACACACACTACAGGCTTCACAAGTGGCTCAGTGGTCAAGAATCTGCCTGCATGGAGATATGGGTTTGATCCTTGGGTCACAAAGGCCCCCTGGAGAAGGAAATGGCAACCCACTGCAGTATTCTTGCCTAGGAAATCCCATGGGCAGCAGAGCCTGGTGGGCCACAGTTCATGGGGTCACAAGAATCAGACACAGCTGAGCAACTAAACAACAACAACATATATATGTGTTTATCCGTGTATATATGTAATGTGTGTGTCTGTGTATACGTGTGTGTGTGTGTGTTTTCCAGTAGTCACATACAGATTTGAGAGTTGGACCATAAAGAAAGGTGAGCACCAAAGAATTGATGCTTTTGAACTATGGTCTTGGAGAAGACTCTTGAGAGTTCCTTGGACTGCAAGGAGTTCCAACCAGTCCATCCTAAAGGAGATCAATCTTGAGTGTTCATTGGAAGGACTGATGTTGAAGCTGAAACTCCAATATTTTGGCTACCTCATGCGAAGAGTTGACTCACTTGAAAAGATCCTGATGTTGGGAAAGACTGAAGGCAGGAGGAGAAGGGGACGACAGAGGATGAGTTGGTTGGATGGCATCACTGACTCAATGAACATGAGTTTGAGTAGAGTCCAGGAGTTAGTGATGGACAGGGAGGCCTGGCGTGTTGCAGTCCATGGGGTCGCAAAGAGTTGGACATGAATGAGCGACTGAAATAAACTGATTATATATATGACCCCATGGACTATATGTCTGTGTGCATAACTTAAGTATAAGTAACAAACAGGTCTACATTTATGTACACATATACTGTAAATCTTACTTAGGTATTGATGTTTACAAAACAGCTTTAACCAAATTTCCAGATATCTGTAAGTTTGTAAGTAATCACTTTAATGGATAGTTAAGGAATTCATAAAAACTTTGGATGAAGATGGCTCAGCATATTCTTTTCCTGTATATCAAAGGTTTACATAACACCAGACATCTGGACATAAAGCAAAATGTTCAACCTTCCATGTGTTTCCAAAAATCTAGATGCTTAGCATCATGCAGAGATGATTTATATAGAAGAACTGATACAAATATCTATTTAACAAACACAGTATCTGAATCATTCTTTCTGTTAAGCCATTTGATATTTTTTAAAAATGCTAATATAGTGTATTTAAGGAAACAAGCTAATATTTCAGGTCTCAAGCAACTAATGCCCTACTGCGCTCATCGTCCTGCATTTCATATCCAAACAAGACATACACACAAATGTGTGTGATGAATTTCACAGAAAGTGGATATACAGTAACACTTTATCTTAAAAGAAAAAGATGATAGCATTGAGCATAGGCATATAGATTTATAAGAAAAGCTATGACTATTCAAAGATGAAGGTCAAGGAGTATTTATGGTTGTTTATCTTTTCATTTCATTGTTTTTCCCTATTCTGCAGTAGACAGATGCAGTATGAGACAGTTTGGGAGTGGCTCACTAGCTCATATGCAGGTTTTCTTATTTATTAAAGGGGTCATAGTAGTAGTTCCCTAAATCCCTCTAACAAGGATATTCAGTTTAAGCAGAGTTGGCAAACAATGACCCCAGGGCAAATCATGTGACAGTCAGCTTAGAATGTTTTTACTTATTTTAATGGTCGAAAAAAATCAGAAGAACAGTATTTCATGATACATAAAATTATACAGAATTCAAATTTCAGTGTCCACAAATAAAATTCTATTGTTGCACAATAATTCATTTATTTCAATGGCTGCTTTCCCATTATAGGGGCAGAGTTGAGTAGTTACCAAATTAACCATATGTCCCCAAAGCAGAAATATATATATTATTTACTATTTGGTCCCTTATGGAGAAAATTTGCTGATCCCTGGTTTAATCCAATAAATAATTACTGTTTTGAATATTTTCTCTATTATTCAAATGACCTTGCTGAAGTATACATGTAATAATGAACTACGAACTTATATAAAAAATCCTCAAGCCATTTCTTCCTAATCTTATGAAGATTCTGTTTATAGTTTGCTTTTCTGTGAAATACTATCTCACAGGAAATAATAAATTAAAAAGTTAAAATCCAGTTCCTCTATACCAGTCTGATGGTCTTCATAAATAATAAGTTCTCTCTCTTCCACTCACATGCACTCCTCTACAACACAGGGAGATATTCAAGATTTATTTGGAAAGCTCTGGGAGTTTTCTAAAGTTTACTTGGATGGAAAAACAAACCAAATGTGGGATTTTCTTTTTTCTAATAACATGGTATTTGTACCCTAAATAAACAGTGAGTTAGAGAATCAGACAGAAACAGGTACTTCTATTCTACTTACATTTACCGCATATGATTTACATTATTCCTTATCTTGGCATCTTGGTTTTCATTTTTGATCACTGAATTTGATTTTGATTCTTTTGTATATTTGTGTCAGTAGTCCATGCTAGGCTTTATAGCTGCCTAAATCCCTCATGGCATAGGAAAGGAGAGAGGGAATGCCTTTTTTATAGGAATCTATCTTCAATAAGTTGATGGAGACAGAACAATATTTTTAAAGCAATCTCTCTCAATAATAAAGTGAATTAACATAAGAAGCTTGTAGAGGGTGCTGGAAAGGCAAGCAGTTAGGAACTGAGACCATTACTCCTATTTCTGCATTTTTATTACTTGACTTTGAGCAATCCATATCACTGCTCTTGTTCTCAGTGTTTGCGTCTATCAAATGGGAGACTGAAGTACCTGAGGTTGTTTGCAGCTCAAATAACACGCATTTAATAAACATTTGCTTAATGAATCAGTATATTTTTCATTAGAAATATGTCTACTGTTTCTATATAACTATTAAAAGTAAACTTTATACTTTTGAAAATATTACATCAACATTATTATTTCAAAACAATAATCATAAATGTTCTTAAGGAAACAGACATAATGCTGTACAACAGTTTCAAGAATTCCAAGTTCTGGATTTTCACACTTCTGACTTCTTGCAAGACTTGTGTCAGTCACCTCCTGAATAACTTATTATACCAAAGTTCACAAATAAGGTAAGTATATGTCACTTTACAGAGCAAATTTATTCCTGAAGGTTTGGATAATTTAAATGATGTTTTAAATGCATAATGGGAGCTCAGATTTAAAGAAACCCTGAGCTCCATCCTTTCACAACAGAAGAATCTTTTGTGATGTGAATAATATAGACTAACACAACCGTTTTATAAACTGCCTTCATACAGTAGAGCTGCCTGGAGGAATTTTATACTTTGTCTTTTCTATGAAATGGGGAAAATATAAATATTTAGAATGTGCTTAATTCATTATTAGATTATTTTAACCTCTGGGGAGAAGATACTCAAACTAAGTAATACCAGATGTAAAAGTTTAAACCAAGCCTAAACTCAAAAAATATACATTATCCTGACCATGCTAAACATTTCATCCTCCACTGATGCCAGTCTTCCTATTTTAACAGATAGTGGTTATTTAAAATGTAGAATTCTGTTACTCAGAGGAAATACTCCTCTTTTAATATTCTAGGTCTTCCTACAAAAAGCTGTTGTGACCAACCATGATGGAGTTGGTCTACGACAAACTACCATTAAATGGGCTTCCATGGGCTTCCATGGGCTCAGCAGTCAAGAATCCACTTGTGATGCAGGAGACACAGGAAACGTGGGTCTGGTCTCTGGGTCAGGAGGATCCCCTGGAGGAGGAAATGGCATCCCACTCTAGTATTCTTGCCTGGAAAATCCCATGGAGAGAGGAGCCTGGTGGGCTACAGTCCATGAGTTTGCAGAGTCGGATAGGACTGAGCAAATAAGCATGTACCATTACCTGGATAAAGCAGTTAATGACAGTGATTCCATGCAGTGCTGTTTTCTCTTACAATTTGGGGTCCACGAGCTGAATAACAAATCTCCTCTGGGTCATTAGCCCAATAACAAAAATAGAATTATCCAATCAATGCCAAGATTTACATGAGAGATATCCAGGAGTTAGTATATAGGGATTATATCTGTACTCTTCTTCTTGGATATAAAAGCAGCTTCTTAAGTTTCTGGAAAATATGTCAGTGAAACTTGATTCTGAATAAATTGGGTACTCTTCACTAAAAGGATACACACCAATGGATGTAATGACTCAATGAGCCATAGATACCTCAATATCATAGCAAACATTGACGAAATGATGCGTAATGACTGTGGGTAATGGAATGACTCCAGAGACATCAAGAAGAATTATTAATGAATAATTACAGCACAATTTGAAGAGGAATAAATGATTTCTAAAAATACAAGAAATAATAGGCTATAAGACACTCTTTAAGTAATGACTTGTTCTTTCCCATTAAGGTTAAATGAATCAAAACCATATGCTACCCTTTAGTTTGATATAATTAAATGATAACATATTTTAAAAAAATCAAAGTCTCCTTAGAGTCAAATTACCAAATAAAATCTCTACTAAAAAGCTAACTTGAATACTTTTGCTTCCTGTGTGTATCATTAAAAGCTGGGATCAAAAAAATCATGCTCTCAGTCTGTAACTTATTATTTCCATTACTATTGAAATATAGACAGTGCAAATGAAAAGTAAATAGATCATCTAGTTTATTCTTCCAGCATACAGCGCTCTCTTGACAGCCCAAAGGAAAAATAAATGTTTACTGCTTTCTGCCTATACTTCTGTATTCACTAAGGAAACAAGTACTGACTTCAGTGTGCATGCTCCTAATTTTCCAGATGATTAACAAATGATAAACTGAAACAGATCTCAACTTTTGCTTGGAATTTGTTGCAGCATGAAACCCAAAAGGTTTTTACCACAGGTGTCCTTTTCAGACATCGTTAGTCCTCCTTCAGGTTCACGTGAATCCAAACATCTTTAGACTGACTTTCAGTTCTCTTCCATAATGGCTACTTGGCTCTTTAAGCCTCATTATCAAATCTTACTAATTTATACAGAGACTTGCGGATTTAGACAAACCTCTAAAGAGCATCCTTCTCAGCTCTCTGCTGACAACAGTTTCTTCCATCATCCTCACCTAGTACAACTTGGACTAAGCTTAGAAGCCTTCACTGTTAGCTAACTACATTCCCTTTCATCTTCTGAACTCATTAGACACATTGATGCCAAGCCTAAATTGTTTTTTATCTTCCATTCATTCATCCTAGGTCTGCCCTCAGATTTCAACCCAATAAATCTAGTTCCTTTTCCTCATGACCACTCTTCACATGTATAAGTGTAAAAACTATGTCCCTCCTAGTCTCCTCCTTTTAAGAACTTATCTACATTTCCTAAAGGAGATGCCTGAATTCCTTTAACATCTTCATAGTAATCCTGTGAGTCAGATTAACTTGTCTATAAACTTCTCTCAGAGATCAACAAGGGCAATGCACTCTGGCCAAAACAGAGAAGAATAAGACCATCATATCTACCACCCTAAGTATGCCTCCCCTTTACTGATGAAATCCGGATTACTTTAGCTCTCTGTTACTGCTGACCAACAGCAAGCCTAAAAGCTCCTCAAACCCTCCACTTTGTATTTTTCCCACATGGTCTTGACCACAGATATCTTTTTGCATCCTGTCACTGATCTTCAGTAAACTCAGTTAGAACTTTATATCCTTCATGCTCAAATTGAAATTTCACGTTGTCAGATATAAGGAGTTTGTTTCAGCTAGCCAATCAACATCAGTTGGATGCTGGAAAATAGCACCCCAAGTCATCACAGCTCCTCCCGTGTCGTGCCATTGACAAATGTCATGAGCATTCATCCAGGTTGACTAAAACGTGAACAGGTTAGACGGGGTATCTGTAGCATGTCATTTTAGCTTGTCTCTCAACATGGACAAGGTCTTATTAATCCAAATCCTTAGGGCATTCCTTCAATTACTAACCCACTAATTGTCTTTCCTTCTAGCTCTTATATGTGTCAGAGTTCTTTTCACTAGAGGTCATTTCTACTTTGTGACCTGACAATACCTATGCACGCTCAGTCGTGCCTGACTCTGCAACCCCACGGACAGTAGCCTACCAGCTATCCTGTCCTTGGGATTCTCCAGGCAAGAATAGTGGAGTGGGTTGTAGTCTCCTATGCCAGGGGATCTTCTTGACCCAGGGATTGAACCCGCTTTCCCTGCATTGGCAGGTAGATTCTTTACCACTGAGCCTTCCTGGGAAGCCCCAACAACGTCTAAGTGATCCTGTAAATAATATCTTACACTTAATTACATTTCTTGACCATTTAGCACAACAACCCTTTGAGCTAGCCTCCCTTATGACCCAGTTTTACAGGTAACAAAATGGAAATTAAAAGTAAAATAACTCCCTCAGATGAAGTAGCTGGTAATTGTGGATAGGGAATTGAATCTAGAGTCATTTTCTCCAAGTCCTGTGGTCTTTATTGCTCTGATAGATGGCACAATGTGACGTAAGCTGGCACCACATAACATACATTATGTCTGTTATATACTGTTGTTCTATGCCTTTGCATATATATTGTTTTTCCCTGAAATGCCTTTCTCATCCAGTCCATAAGGAAAACTCCTATTCATCCTTAATGAGGACAAACACATCCTTTCTGTTACTCCTCCGTCAGCCTCCTCCAGAACCGCTCTGAGCATCTGTAATCGCCCTCCGCACACTGTCATTATTGTTGACCATTTCTGGCTTCCATCCCAGAGCACACACTCACTTGGTGAAGGCGGGGCTTCTCACTCATTTATCTTTGTGTTCTCAGAAATGAACACAGCATCTGTCTCTTAGAGGTGCATGCTAAATGTGTATTGAACAGTAAGGCGTGTGCGACAGTGGGTCATTGATCTCAGGGACCAGGGGCTTTGTGTCACCTGGTCAAGCCAACTTGAATTCATTCAGGGCAGCTTCAAATCTTACACTGCAGTCTCTGCTCCTTTACATATGTTCCTTTCACCACAGTCAAGTCCAAGACATTTCGGTCCTGGCAGAAGAGCCAGAAGCAGGCCAGGACTGCTCTCCACTGCCCTTCAGGATGAAGCCATCCGCTGCAGGCAGCAGCTGTAACTCTCCTCTAACCAGAAGTGACCTGAGAACTTTTGCAAAACCTCCAACTCAAATTTGGGTCATTTACCTCTACACTATCCGATTATTTTCACCCTTTTGGAATGAACTAAGTATGCCAATCTTAACACTGATTTTAAAAAGACATCTCTTCTTTAAAGATAAACCTAATAAGGCTTTAACCTTTAACTTATAGAACCGCATGTAATCTTTTTCTACTTAAACTCTTCAATACAAATACACAGCATATTTTTTTTTTAAACTGGTGTATAAACTATATTTCTTATACACATTATATAACAAATATAAAGGGTGAGAAATATACTTTTGGTTTTCCCTTCTAGCTTATTTTCTATTTATTTACATATAGCCTACAATGACACTTGTAGATGGAAGAATTAAAATGTTTCTCTGGCTATTTTAAAACGTTGCTCTGGATATTTCAGGTCAAAGAATTACCTTAACTGCTGAAATAAATGAGGACTTGGTGGCCGGTGAGGGCGGGGGCGGGGGCGGGGGAGCTTTACAGTAGTTAGTTAACTGCTTTAAGTATTCATTGCATTAGTAATATTTAGAAAATATTCCAGGCAATGAGGTAAATACCTATACAGCAGTAATGGTTCAGTCGCTCAGTACTTAACTCCCTGCGGTCGCATGGACTGAACCCACTGGGCTCCTCTGTCCATGGGATTTCCCAGACAAGAATATTGGAATGGGTTTCCATTTCTTTCTCCAGGGGATCTTCCCAACTCAGGGACTGAACCCCTGTCTCCTGTATTATAGTCAGTCTCCTGCATTGTAGGCAGACTCTTTACCTCCTGAGCTACCTGGGAAGCCTATATAGCTGTATGCAATCTTGCTAGATGCTTTTTGTTTCTCTGAGCATTTTAAAAATGAACTGTGACCTGTGGTTTGATAAGTAGACATTTCTATTTTGTTTTCGTTAATAAATAGCTTAACTAAGGATTTTAAAAAATCGTTTTATTCCCATGTTTTTCTCACTCTAAGATTATCCTGTGGCATTCCCCATCTCTCTAACCTTCCCATCCACTCGCATCTCTGACTCCGGAAACCTGCATCTGAATGATGGTTTGGAATGATAGTAGGAGTCATATAAGAAGTTTCTGATTATATCCATTCCTTTTCCTGATGGACACAAAGGTCCTTCAAGTGGCCTTAAATGATTCTTTGGCTACTTGGCTTTGCCCTTCTAATTTCTGTGAGTCTCCATTCTCCTAACACTAAAAGTATAATCTACCCAACATTGACCTTCAGCACATACACTTACCTATTCTTAGGAATCTATCTATCCATCCACCACTGTCTATAATCTCTATATCTCTATATGCTCTACAACTCAAAATGCTGGTTTCTAACTTGATGTTCTTTGTTGAAGTGACTTATTTCTCTGCACACTTGGGCCTCGGTATCTGAAAACCTGGGGAAAAAAAATCCCTCTCATCTTCTGTTGCCCTGACATAAATCAATACCCTACACATCAAAACCAAAATTCCCAAGGCTCCAAAGTACATAACTTAGTACAGTAAGATGAAGATAAAGACTGTATGTGAACGCTTAAGCATTTGGAATAGAATACACCACCTACCAGGATAGCTGAGCGCCAGGCTAGGTCAGCAAAGCAGCGTGCTGAATCTCTTTCAGTAGCTCTTCTGTTAGGAATATTAATATGCACTAGGTCTTCCGTGTAGCTCAAACGGTTAAGAGTTCTCCTGCAATGCAGAAGACCACAGTTCGATTCCTGGGTCAGGAAGATCCTCTGGAGAAGGGAATGGCAATCCACTCCAGTATTCTTGCCTGGAAAATGCCATGGACAGAGGAGCCTGGAGGGGTCTGTGGGGTCGCAAAGAGCTGGACACGACTGAGCAACGATTCCTACCATGACACAGTGTGAGTGTGTAGTGGAGAGATGAGGGTTGGTGATGTGATGGGAGACTCTAATCTTTCAGAAACTCTTCTAATTCATTACTTTATGAATGTGAATAGCTCATTCATTATTGAAAGTGAGCCTATAAACATTAGTAGTTCTACTATTAAAAATGTAGCTAGAACATCTTCCTCCCTCTTGAACTAGATCATTGTCTTGGAAAAGGGAGAACTTATCACCTGTTAAAGCCTGTATTTTTGATAGTACAACTTTATGAGCCAAAGTTTAGGTATTTCCTCAAAGATAATCATATCAATAGTATAATGGATGGTAGAACTTCAATTAGATTTTCCTTGTTCTTCTTCCTTTTCTGTATCCTCTCCTAACCATTTCATTGACCAGCTGAAGTACATTGCCACTACTAATATTTCAGAAGTATGATGCCATCTTCCCTCTTTTATTTTTTTTTTCTGTTCTGAGGTCTCCTACATAGATCGTCCCCAACAGAGCTGACATTTCAATTAAGAGAACATGTCTGCTAAGTCTCCATTATGCCTAATCTGTCATGACCTCCATCACTGGTGTGTAGTTCTGGTACTTTTACCACTGACCACCTTCGCTCTCCATTCAACAATTTCATAACACTCTTTTCTTTGACCTTGTTTCATACTATACACAGCAGGATTATTTCTGAATTGGAAAGGAGAAAAATTTTAGTCACAAAAACACAGAAGTCTTTGCCCTTAACTTCTACATACATGTCTCCTATTCTATTTTATTTTTATTATCCACTTTTTATTTATTTATTTTTTATTTTGAAAAATACTTTATCTAAAATGTTTTTAAAAAATTATTGAACAGCTATCTTATGAAAAATGCACTTTTTAAAAATAACCTTTTTTGTTTTAGAATAGCTTTAGATTTATATAATAATAATAAAGTAAGCACAGAGTATCCCCCATGTAACTTGCAACTAGTTACCCACCTTAACATCTTACATTAGTGTGTACATTTATCACAGCATATGAACTTCTATTGATACTTTATTATTAAATAAAGTCCATATTCAGATTTCCTTTCATTTTATTTAATATCCCTTTATCTATTCCAGGACCTATTCAGAATACCACATTACATTTAATCCATGACTTTCTAGGCTCCCTGTGGCTGAGAGAGTTTCTCAGACTTTTGTTGTTCTATTTTTGATGAACTGGGCAGTATTCAGGAACACTAGTCAGGTATTTTGGAGAACTTTCCTTAACTGGGGTTTATTTGGTAATGTTCTCATGATTAGACTGGAAGTATCAGTTTGGGGGAAGAAGACATGTAAGTGCCATTCTCATCATTCATATAAAGGGTACATACTATTAACAGGACTTATCATTGATGATGCTTACCTTCGTCATCTGACTTCAGCAGTATATTTTCTTTCCTCTGCTATAAAGTTACTCTTTCCTTCCCATTTCCATACTTCACTCTTTGGAAATAAACTGCTATGCACAGCCCACATTTGAGGAGGGTTGAGTTATGTTCCACTTGTTAAAGGAGGAACACATAACCTACAGAAATTATTTAATATTTTTCATTAAGGGATGTTTGTTTCTTCTCCCTCATTTGTTTATTTAACTATTGATTTATATCAGTATGGAGTCATTCACCTCTAAAGTGCACATTAGGATTACTCAGGCAATTATTTCATTTGTACTATTAATAAGTTCAAGAGGAGCCTTTTTTTTTTTTTTTCCAGGCTCATACTTTAATCTCTTTTGCAGATGGTCAGTAAGAAGTAAAGCTCATAGCAGCTGCTCCAGGGCTCTGAGGACTCTCAATGATCAGGTCCCAGAGGAACACCATTTAAAATGGGAGATTACATAGTATAGAAGCCTGGACTAGCTTGCCCGGGTTCAAATTCCAGTCCTGTTTTTTTGTGCTTTAATGACCTTGGGTAGGTTATGTAAACTCCTTGCATCCAAGTTTTACTGTGAAATGGGGATTTTAAAAGCACACAACAGGTGTTGTTGTTATGAAGATTAAATGAGACAATCAAAGTCAAGAAATAAGCATGGTGCCTGGACAGATGATAGTATACAAATATCAGTCCTGAAAACCATAGTTTATATTTTACGTAAGATAATGGCATGTATGATAAGAAATGCAACTCTTAGTTAATAAGAACTTTTGGTAAAATGAGAGTTGTTATTACCCAAAGGTTAAA
Organism: Bos javanicus; assembly: GCF_032452875.1. Lineage (NCBI taxonomy): Eukaryota > Metazoa > Chordata > Mammalia > Artiodactyla > Bovidae > Bos > Bos javanicus. The sequence goes on along the minus strand of NC_083891.1, from coordinate 51,944,895 downwards.
TCAGCTTTAAAAGGAAAATGTCCTACGATGTGATTATTTAGCTCACTACTTTAACACTGTATGACTCTCCTTACTAGGAGTAGAAAGGATGGGCAAGAAGGATGAGCAGGACACTGAACACGGATTCACTGTGTGGAAGACAAGTTATGAGGACTCCCTTTGTTGGGTCTTTAGAAAACAGGTACAGCGACAAGGAGGCAGGAGAAGGAAAGCTGCTGTGAGCAAAACAGCACTGCGCTTGAGATGAGCGCTCAGACAGAGAGGCAAAGGCCACGCAAGACAGAAACTGCTGCTTCTGACAGATGAGCTGGCTGAAGATCGAGAGAAAAGATTATGCAAATGGAATGCAACAAAACCAGAATGTCCCCTGTCTCCAGGGTGCAGAGGGTGACTACTTGTTATGTCAGAAAGGAGATGCTAAATGCTAGAGTTGACAGAACACAGCATGGCTTGAATTCATTTTCATCTGCACAGTCTCGACACAATCCATCAGGAGCATCAAAGACCAAGTCAGTTTCTACTTCTGATAATTCAAGTTTGTAAGGACCACAAAGAAGTACCTCCAGAGTCCCAAGTTGGAAATCTTTGTGTATTGTTGTATTGAATATCTTTGTTTTGTTTAACCACATTTCAGCACCCCAACAGTGATTTTCTCTTAAACATAAAGGAAATATGGCTACAAAGAATGTATGGCAGGACAGTCAGATACAAATCAATGAGGAATGTATCTCAAAATTTTCTAGAGGTGCCATACTTAAACTTACTTTTTTCAGTATCTCATAGAAGGAAGCATATAGAAGAAGAGTAGTATCCTGGTTTTAGCACTAAAAGTCTTGTATTGTGGAAAACTCCTCAGTTTTAAGCAAAGCAAGGTAGCTGACTCAGTTCAGTTCAGTTCAGTCGCTCAGTTGTGTCCAGCTCTTTGCGACCCCATGAATAGCAGCATGCCAGGCCTCCCTGTCCATCACCAACTCCCGGAGTTCACTCAGACTCACGTCCATTGAGTCAGTGATGTCATCCAGCCATCTCATCCTCTGTCATCCCCTTTTCCTCCTGCCCCCAATCCCTCCCAGCATCAGAGGCTTTTCCAATGAGTCAACTCTTCACATGAGGTGGCCAAAGTACTGGAGTTTCAGCTTTAGCATCAGTCCTTCCAAAGAAATCCCAGGGCTGATCTCCTTCAGAATGGACTGGTTGGATCTCCTTTCAGTCCAAGGGACTCTCAAGAGTCTTCTCCAACACCACAGTTCTAAAGCATCAATTCTTCAGCGCTCAGCCTTCTTCACAGTCCAGCTCTCACATCCATACATGACCACAGGAAAAACCATAGCCTTGACTAGATGGACCTTTGTTGGCAAAGTAATGTCTCTGCTTTTGAATATGCTATCTAGGTTGGTCATAACTTTCCTTCCAAGGAGTAACCATCTTTTAATTTCATGGCTGCAGTCACCATCTGCAGTGATTTTGGAGCCCAAAAATATAAAGTCTGACACTGTTTCCACTGTTTCCCCATCTATTTCCCATGAAGTGATGGGACCATTTCCCATGAAGTGATGGGTGTATTTCCCATGAAGTGATGGGTAGCTGACTACCCTCACACTAATACATTGGATGGAAGCACACACTATTTACGTTACATCCCTGGGTCAAGCTGTCTCACAAATTTTATCTGGAGTCTTGGGCTATGATAAGCATAGGTTAAACCTATGATAGTTTTAAAAGTGTCATCTGCATAATCTTGTGAAAAGAAATCCTTACATTTAAATAGGCAACAAGTTGGGTTCTTCGAGAAGACAAATAAAATTGACAAACCTTTAGCCAGACTCATCCAGGAAAAAACAGATAAGAATCAAATCAACAAAATCAGAAATGAAAAAGGAGAGGTTACAACAGAAAGTGCAGAAATACAAAAGATTATAAGAGACTATTATGAGCAACTATATGGCAATAAAATGGACAACCTGGGAGAAATGGACAGATTTTTAGAAAAGTTCAGTCTTCCAAGACTGAACTAGGAGAAACAGAAATTATGAACAACCCAATCACAAGCATGGAAATCAACAGTGTGATAAAAAATCTCCCAAAAAACAAAAGCCCATGGCCAGAGGGCTTCATAGATGGTGAAGTCTATCAAACATTTAGAGAAGAGCTAATGCCAATCCTTTTAAAACTCTTTCAAAAAATTGCAGAGGAAGGAACACTTCCAAACTCATTCTACGAGGCCACCATCATCCTGATAACAAAATCAGGCAAAGACAAACACAAGAAAAGAAAATCACAAGCCAATATCACTGATAAAAATAAATCCAAAAATCCTCAGCAAAATTCTAACAGAGTTCAATAGCATATTAAAAAACTCATACACCATGATCAAGTCAGGTTTATATCAGGGAAGCAAGAATTCTTCAATATATGCAAATCAATCAATGTGATATACCATATTAACAAATTGAAAGCTAAAAACCATATGATCATCTCAATAGATGTAGAAAAAGCTTTTGACAAAATTCAGCAGCCATTTATGGTAAAAAAAAAAAAAAATGGGCACAGAAGAAACACCTCAGCATAGTAAAGGCCATATATGACAAGCCCACAGCAAACGTTATTCTCAGTGGTGAAAAGCTGCAAGCACTCCCTCTACGATCAGGAACAAGACGAGGGTGTCCGCTGTCACCACTGTTATGCAGTGTAGTTCTGGAAGTCCTAGCCACGGCGATCAGAGAAGAAAAAGAAATAAAAGGAATCCAGGTCAGAAAATAAGCAAAACTCTAACTGCAGATGACATGACACTATACATAGAAACCTCTAAAGATAATATCAGAAAATTACTAGAGCTAATCATTGCATTTAGCAAAATTGCAGAACAGAAAATCAATACACAGAAATCACTTGGATTCCTATATACTAACCATGAAAAATCAGAGAAATTAAGGAATCAATCTCATTCACCATTGCAACAAAAAGAATAAAATATCTTGGAGTAAACCTACCTAAGGAGACAAAAGAACTGTAGATGGAAAACTATAAGACACTAACGAAAAAATCAAAGATGACATAAACAGACGGAGAGATACTCCATGTTCCTAGGTAGGAAGAATTAATACTGTGAAAATGACCATACTTCCAGATGCAATCTATAGATTCAATAAGATCCCTATCAAATTATGAATGGCATTTTTCACAGAACTAGAATAAAAATTTCAAAGTTCATATGGAAACACGAAGGGCCCTGAATAGCCAAAACAGTCTCAAAAAAGAAGAATGGAGCTGGAGGAACCGACCTTCCTGACCTCAGACTGTAATACGAAGCTATGGTCATCAAGACAGTACGGTACTGGAACAAAAACAGAAATATAGACCAATGGAAGAAGATGGAGAACCCAGAGATAAACCCATGCACCTATGGGTAGCTTATTTTTGACAAAGTAGGCAAGAATATACAATGTAGCAAAGACAGCCTCTTCAATAAGTGGTGCTGGAAAACTGGACAGCTACAGGTAAAAGAATGAAATTAGAACACTTCCTAACACCATACACAAAGATAAACTCAAAATAAATTAAAGACCTAAATGTAAGACCAAAAACTATAAAACTCTTGAGGAAAACATAGGCAGAAGACTCAATGATGTAAATCAAAGCAAGATCCTCTATGACCCACATCCTAGAGTAATGGAAATAAAAACAAAAATAAGCAAGTGGGACCTAATTAAACTTAAAAGCTTTATCACAGCAAAAGAAACAAGGTGAAAAGACAACCCTCAGAATGGGAGAAAATAATAGTAAATGAAACAACTGACAAAGGATTAATCTCCAAAATATACAAGCAGCTCTATAACTCAATACCAGAAAAACAAACAACCCAATCAAAGAGTGGGATGAAGACCTAAACAGACATTTCTCCAAAGAAAAGACATAGATGGCTAACAAACACATGAAAACATGCTCAACATCATTCATTATTAGAGAAATGCAAATCAAAACCACAATGAGATATCACCTCACACTGGTCAGAATTGGCCATCATCAAAAAGTCAAGAAACATTAAATGCTGGAGAGGGTGTGGAGAAAAGGGAACCCTCCTGCACTGTTGGTGTGGATGTAAATTGATACAGGCACTGTGGAAGATGGTATGGAGCTTCCTTAAAAATAAATAGGAATAAAACCACCATATGACCCCGTAATCCCACTACTAGGCATATACCCTGAGGAAACTGAAATCAAAACTTCTGAGGAAAACAAATCAATTTTGAAAAAATAAAAATTGAAAAAGAGACATGTACCCCAATGTGCACTTCAGCACTATTTACAATACTAGAACATGGAAGCAACCTAGATGTCCATCGAGAGACGAACGGATAAAGAAGCAGGGGTACGTGTATACAATGGAATATTACTCAGCCGTAAAAGGAACATATTTGAGTCAGTTCTAAGAAGGTGGATGAACCTAGAGCCTATTATACAAAGTAAAGTAAGTCAGAAAGAAAAAGATAAATATTGTATACTAATGCATATATATGGCATCTAGAAAGATGGTACCAAAGAATTTATTTTCAGGGCAGCAACGGAGAAACAGACATAGAGAACAGACTTACGGACACTGGGGTAGGGAGGAAGGAGAGGGTGAGATGTATGGAGAGAGCAATATGGAAACTTACATTACCATATGTAACATAGATAGTCAATGGGAATTGCTGTATGATTCAGGGCACTCAAATGGGGGGTCAGTATCAACCTAGAGGGGTGGGATAGGGAGGAAGATGGGAGGAAGATGCAAGAGGGAGGGGACATATGCGTACCTATGGCTGATTCATGTTGATATTTGTCAGAAAACAATTCTATAAAGCAATTATCCTTCAATTAAAAAATAAATGAATTTAAATTAATAATTCTACGATCTATTAAAAAAAAAAAAAACAACAGGCAACAAGCGGGAATTTGGTTAAAAAAAAAAAAAAAAAAACTAAAAAAGAAAGTCTGTGTTAACAAGTAAGAGGTCAAACCAGAATAGCTAGTAGAAGGTTTTTGATATTCTGATCCCATCTTCTCTCCAGCCTATTTCTGTTTCTTCTCTCTATAATGAAGTTCAGGGATTAGCAAACTACAGCCTACCATCAGGTCATATCTGGCCTACTGCTTATTGCTGTAAATAAAATTTTATTGGAATATGGCTACTCATATTCATTTATGAGTTTTCTATAGCTGATTTTGTGCTACATGTCAGATTTGAGTAGTTGCATCAGAAATGGTATAACCTGAAAAGCCTATGATATTTATTATCTCTCCCTTTACCCCCCCAAAATATTGTTAACTATTGTCCTGCTGCTGCTGCCAAGTTGCTTCATTCGTGTCTGACTCTGTGCGACCCGATAGATGGCAGCCCACCAGGCTCCGCCATCCCTGGGATTCTCCAGGCAAAAACACTGGAGTGGGTTGCCATTTCCTTCTCCAATGAATGAAAGTGAAAAGTGAAAATGAAGTCACTCAGTCGTGTCTGACTCATAGCGACCCCATGGACTGCAGCCCACCAGGCTCCTCCGCCCATGGGATTCTCCAGGCAAGAGTACTGGAGTGGGGTGCCATTGCCTTCTCTGAAACTATTGTCCTAGTAAATCTAATTTATGTTTCCCCCACAGATGCCCTCAATACCTCTGCTTTATCTTTATCATATCATTCCTTCATGTTAAAATGACCTTCTTTTTATTTCTATAAAACTAAATCCCACAATGCTCAATAGATCTTATAAACTTCCCCTAGGAAGCCTTAGAATGCTTCCAACTATGAGTAAGTATCCCTTCTTCCAAAAGTCTAAACAAGTTATCTTATGCTTTATACAGCTGTCTGTATAACTGGCTTTATTCACCTTGACTGTCAACATCCTGAGGGCAGAATTTATCTTTGTATTTGTATTTCCCAAAGTGCCTAATATTTCTTTATTAAATAAGGTCTGTTGTGAGCAATCTGGTAGAAAGAATTTTTCTTTGGCTTTCTTTCTTTAAGCTCCATGAAGTTGCTATGTGCTTTATAGGTTCAAAGAGTGTCAGAACTAGTCAAGCAACAGTCTGAGTGTCAACTGAAAAGCATTAGCATAAATAATAATGATATGCTAGAGCTCTGGGCAAGATCTCAAGATACCTGGATCCTGATCTCTGTTTTACTGTTTACAGCTGTTTGTTGTTTTTGCTACTTTGTTTGATTTATTGATTGTTTGTCTTTGTTTGTTAAGAAGAAGTCACTTATCTTTTCTGGGTCTCAATTTCTACCTTTGCAAAAGTGCATTTTGAAAGGCCTTCCAACTCCAACCCAAGCTTGAGAAGGTAGGAAATATTTCTTTGTGCTTTCTTAGAAATCCTTCATAGAATCAAATATAATATTCCACATACAGACATGCTAAATAAGCAGTGCTCATTTAACATAAATGACAGGCACATGGTGACGACCTTGGACATAATATAAAATTGGGAAAGTTTTGGTATGAGTGGTCATTGAAGTTAGAGTATTTAATAAGTAGAGATGCTTTAGTAAAAATTTACTATATTCTATCCTGAATTCAACTATATTCAATTCATTTGTAAGAAGGTACATGACAGTTAACTAATAAGATACAACACTGGAAAATATATGACCCTTGGTCTCAAGATGTTAATAACATTTCTATGAAGCTATACATAGAGGGGAAATCAGAAAGTTCCTCTTCTCCAAGGATGATCCTTATATTAACATTTGTGGTAACCTCCCAAATTATGCAGGTACAAGGGAACTATTTTCTTCAATGTTTACTGTTCAATGGACCGATCTTCCTAATGATGATACTCAAACTTTTATGTTGTGTGTTCCATAACAAAAGTACTAGGAGGTCACCAAGGAGGAAACCGAAGTAGTTTGAAGCTGTCAGCATCATAAAAAAAAAAGAAATAATGTTAAAGTAGAATTGACTTCCCTATAGCTTAGATGATACAGAATCTGCCTGCCATGCAGGAAACCTGGGTTCAATCACTTAGTCAGGAAGATCCCCTGGAGAAGGACATGGTAACCCACTCCAGTGTTCTTGCCTGGAGAATCCCATGGATAGAGGAGTCTGGCGGGCTATGATCCTTGGGGTCACAAAGAGTCGGACACGACTAAGCAATTAACACTCTCATACACCATACAACCCAGCAATTCCACTTCTGAATTAAATCTACTTCAGACAAATTCTGCAGGAAACAAAACCACTAATTTGAAAACGTATCTACATCCCCACATTCACTGTGGCATTATTTATCACAACTAAGACACGGAGCAACCTAAGTGCCCACAGTCTGATAAGTGGGTAAAGATGATGTGATAAAACGAAATATTATCCAGCAATATAAAAGGTAGTGCTGCCACCAGCAACAACACTGACTGACCTTGAGAGCAATTTGCTAAGTGAAATAACCCGGAGAGAGAAAGACCGAATACTGTATGACCTCACTTGTACATGGAATCTAAAACAGAAACATAAAAAAACTGAGTTTATAGCTACAGAGAACAAACTGGTAGTTGCCATAGGGAGGCAGTAAAGGGTGGATGACATGGGTGAAGATGGTCAAAAGTTACTTAAGTCCTAGGATGTAAGGCACCTTTCTGTGACTACAGTTAGGAATACTGTATTATATAGTTAAAAGCTGCTAAGAGAATAGACCTTAAAATTTCTCATCACAAGAAAAAAAGTCTGTAACTATGTGTGGTGATGGATGCCAACCGGACTTCGTGTGGTGATCATTTTCTAATATCACATGCAATGAATCACTATGCTGAGTACCTGAAACTAGTATAATGCTGTACGCCAGTTATATCTCAAAAAAGCCACACTATCTTTGGTTCATAGACTTGGAAGTGACCAAGCACATGGATCCATTTGCCAACCTCTGAGTAGCACTACAAGAAATTATCAAGGTAGTAGAAGTCTGGGCCTTTTAGTACTTCCTGTTGCTTCTGTGACTCTGGATACTTCCTTTAACTTTCACTGGCAATCTCCAGAAATGCCTTTGGGTCTCTAATTCCCTACAATCCCCAGGGAGAGGCTTCAGAATCTGATTCAATATCTCACAGACCATGATAAACTAAATCCCCCAAAGCAACTCCTCCTCAAGGAATACAAATGACTATAGGAAAGAGGTCCTTGCTTCTACAGTCTAACAGCATCTCCTCGCCCTTGCAAATTGGATGTACTGTTGGTTTCTGAAAATGTTTTTTCCCCCTTTTCTTCTTCATTTATCACACATCTCTGAGCTGCTAGGTTTTATAGAACAGTTCTTAATAGTTCTGTCTCCAACCAAAGCTGCAGGAGGAATTCAAACGATATAACACAGCATAGTATCACTCTCAATAACCCAACCTTCATTAAGTTTAATGGGTGATTATGATGGTTATAACTCAGGCAGAAAAGAAACCAGTTACCTGTTGTCAAGATCTTCAGTTTTCTAGAAAAATTTCTGCCAATCGAAGGGGAAAAAAATTTTTTTTTTTTTTTTAAAAAAATTTTTTTTTCTAAAGGGTAAAATTTAGAGCTTCTCTGCTATTCAGTAGGTCCTTGCTGTTATCTATTTAATATGCAGCAGTGTGTATGTGTGGAGAAGGCAATGGCACCCCACTCCAGTACTCTTGCCCGGAAAATCCCATGGACGAAGGAGCCTGGTAGGCGGCAGTCCGTGGGGTCGCTAAGAGTCGGCCACGACTGAGTGACTTCACTTTCCCTTTTCACTTTCATGCACTGGAGAAGGAAATGGCAACCCACTCGGGTGTTCTTGCCTGGAGAACCCCACGGATGGGGAGCCTGGTGGGCTGTCATCTACGGGCTCGCACAGAGTCGGACACGACTGAAGCGACTTAGCAGCAGCAGCAGCAGCAGCAGCAGTGTGTATGTGTTAGCCCCTAACCTATAATTTACCCCCACTCCCCAATCTTCCCCCTTTGGTAACCATAAACCTGGGCTTCCCAGGTGGCTCAGATGGTTAAGAATCTATCTGCAGTGAAGGAGAGCCGGGTTCAATCCTTGGGTCGGGAAGATCCCCTGGAGAAGGGAATGCGAACCCACTTCAATATTCTTGCCTGGAGAATCCCATGGACATAGGAGCCTTGTGGGGCTACAGCTCATGGGGTTGCAAACTGTTGGACATGATTGAGCAACTACCACTCACTTCAGTTCAGTTCAGTTCAGTTCAGTCGCTCAGTTGTGTCCGACTATTTGCAACCCCATGAACCGCAGCACGCCAGGCCTCCTTGTCCATCACCAACTCCCGGAGTTCACTCAGACTCATGTCCATTGAGTCAGTGATGCCATCCAGACATCTCATCCTCTGTCATCCCCTTTTACACACACACACACACACACATATGTACACACACTATTTTATATATATTTATTTATTTATTCAGGATGAGATGATTCTGCAGACTTACTACTCAGGGAACTACAACCTTACAAGTTCTCTTTCTGTTCACTGTTCTCAAACCTTGACATGCGGAGAGGAGCACGGGAAAGCATGGCCTGGGGGAGTGAACTGGAGACCCAGGATGCTAAGTCAATTGTTCTTGACAGAAGGTGTGACCTCTGTGATCATGAACATTTATCACAACAGGAAGCAGGTGGCAGGGGAGGAGTGCCTTGTGGCACCACAATAAAAACACTGGGAGGAAATGCCAAAGGGGATGACATTAAAAACAAAAACAGACCAAATGACCTGCACGTTCCCTGGCCAGTGTCAAAACGTTCAGTGGTTGGATTTAGTCACAACCAGGTGATCTTCCCCCAACACGTCAAGGTGAGAACTTTGGGGCGAGCCAGTGACAGCAGCAGAAAATCCCCCAACGGTTCAGGGAGAAAATAATGACTTGGCAAAACACACAAAGAACAAAGGTAACTTTCAGTTCACATCCATGAAGCCTATTTTAGGTGGAGGAAAAACAAACAGGTTTGTGCCTGTCCTATTTTCTGGACCCTCTTGCCCCTGAAACAAGAAAACCTTCATGAGAAAAATATGGACAACTACCACTGTAGCCAGGTTTATTAGCCACAGGTCCACAGCCTCAAAAGTGCCCATGCTTTCAAACGCAGTATAGGAACCACTGCCACACTCTGAATCCTTGATGATGTTTCCTTGATAAGAGGCTCATGGTGTTCATCAAATTGTGGGTGTGACCTGTGACCTCTAAGAGTATACAAATCACTGCTGAAGACTGCAGTCTGCAGTCCCTGTAGAAACTGGCTCCCAGGCAGCCCACGGGGACTTCTCTGCCAAGAAGTGCCTCAGGAGAGCTCCCAGCCCCAGGGGCAAGGGTGGGCTGACCTCCAGCTCTGCATTCTACTCAAAATGCTGCCCTGGAGTAGGATATGGGTGATTTGCTCCTTTTCTGTGTTTTATTAGTCCAGTGTGCTCAGTCACTTCACTCATGCCTGATTCTTTGTGACGCTATGGACTGTAGCCCACCAGGCTCCTCTGTCCATGGGATTCCCCAGGCAAGCATACTGGAATGGGTTGCCATTTCCTCCTCCAGGGGATCTTCCTAATGCAGGGATCAAACCCAGGACTCCTGCATCTCCTGCATTGGCAGGCAGATTCTTTACCCATTGAGCTACCTGGGAAGCCCCAGAGGGGGTTCCATTTTATATTTCACATAAAGGTGATCTGTGATCCATTTCTTTTCTTCTCTTCTCCACAGGCCCCAGGACTAAGAAACTACCCCATCAGCCTACATCTGTGCCATGATCTCAAAGGTGCCTTTGCTTGGGAAATGGTATCCATTCTGCCTTCATGCCATTCAAATAAAAATACTTCTTTGAATTGAGGCTCTTCAAGGTTGGTTATTATGTTTGGTTACTCTAAAAACACACTGTCCAATACAGCAGGGACTGGGCAAAAATGGTTACTGAAAAGGACTTGAAATGTTGCTGGTCCAAACTGAGATGAGCTATAAGTGTAAAATACACCCTTGGTTTTGAAGACCTAGTAGGAAAAACAAATCATGTAAAACTTACCATAATTTTATACTGATTTTATGTTGAAATGATAATATTTTGAATGTATTCTGTTGAAAGAATAGTAATACAAGCCATGCCATCTAAGACTTTCTTTAACATGGCTACTAGACATCTTAAAACATCCACCACTCTGCTCACATTGGCATTTCTACTGGACAGCACTGAACTGAAACAACTTGTCCATCCTCTACTTGATATGAAACTTAGAGCTGACCAATAAACTACCACTTCTCATATGAAAGAGAAATCTGTCTATCATTTAAAACTCTAGGTTAAATTTATGGAAGTAGAAGGCAGGTTAAGCCCAACTCTCTCAGGTAAAACATCAGGTATTTCTGATTTCTCTTTATTATTTTCTCAACATAAACATTCATGGCACGCTCACCCCCCTATTAAATCTGAAATTCTTCTTCTGGATAGTCTTCAACTCTCTTTGGTCTTCTAGACTAAGGTTTCAAAATATAACCTCTTCCCCCCTCAGTCTATTGGAATGTTTGATAATATTTTAAAACAGAAATGTCACAGCATTATGTTATTTTCCGTCTTTACAGTTAGATACTTTTGGTTCTGTGGTTTAATTTAAATTACTTCTGCTGACATTTAATTCAACTGTTTAAATTATTCAAACTTTAAAATACATATGGATCATGTACTCTAAACATGCCCTTGTTAAACATTTAAACTTATTTATTCTTTCAAAACTTTTGAGTGAATGCTACTGAATTAAACATTTTTAAGATTTTTGTTTTTATTTCAAATTCAGAGGTAGCATCTAAAATAAGAACTGGATTATTCCACAGTAAAAACTACACATCTTGTAACATTTTTACTTTAGGAGCTATTTGTCTGTAGCAATATAGGTCCTAGTATATCCTTATTTGAAGAGTAAGGATAAGATTACAACAAATGAAAAGATAACTCATGTTATCTGGGTTAGCCTCCTCAAGTCACCAAGTCACCATACTTTCAGTCATAAAGAAGAGACAGTGTGATCTGTTCTAATTGGCTCCCTAAGTGACAATGTAGACCAAACGAGATAAAGCCTTTGGAGAGATGTTTAGGACAATGAAACGCTATTCAAGCGTGGGTTGGTGCTACCAGATTTCTACTGCCTAATTACTTTCTAGGGGAAAATACTATCAGCTCCAAATTTTTCCCTGATTCTCTAAGACCAGTACTCAGTGATTTTCACCATGGACTTGCTCCTTGACAAATACTTTTCCTGGCAAGGTGGACTTCACTGCCCCACAGGATAGGCCAGTCAGCAGCTTACAAAACACAAGCATGAAAAGGAAAGATTTTCCAGGGACCACAAAAACTCAAATTGGTGCCAAACTCTTGGCAGATAATCAAGGCAAAAAAAAAAAGAAATCAAAGCACCAAAGTTTCCCTTATAAAAACAACACAAAAAAATCTGACTAAAATCTTCAGAGACATTCTGATTGATGACAGATACGTGACACTAGTTTAGATTTCTTTAAATAAGTGATAGTGTAATTTTAATAAAATCCCAAGCGAGTGGTGAATAACAAATGACAGAGCAGAGTTCACATATGAGTGAATAATTTCCAGTGGTCAGGAGACGTTTTTTAGGTATAAATTAGGGGTCTAAGTTGGTGCTCAGTCACACTTTTATACCAATGTTTCTCATCATTTGTGGCCATCAGCATGACACACACACACACACACACACACACACACACACAAACACAGACACACTCATATTCTGAGAAAGGCAGAAAAGGTGATAGGCTGAAAGAGTAATAGAATTAAGAATATTTTTGTGAAATAATTTGTGACAGGTGTATATACAGGATTATTGAAAAGAAGCTTATTGAGCCTAAATATTGGGTTGGTCAAAGACAGTCTAGTTACTGAATATGTTGTTGGACAAAATTCTTGGTGACCATGAAAAATACATCTTTTATTTTTATTTAAAACTGAATGAGGTTTTTGGCCAAAACCAAAGCTTCTGAAGTCAACACTATGAAGGTCACGTAAGCATCCCCATCTTCCACTAATCACTCTGATTTTTACTTTAAGAACACAACATGATGGCCACAGGCTTTTCAGAAGTCCCGAATTCAACTTTGAGTTTGCCTACTCTTCTTTAACACGATAAAGGCAGCTCTTCTCCTAGTACCATCCATCTTTCAAATAATAATTGTGTTCTTATTAAAAATATGAGAGATATCAGCAGAGACACCAATTCCGTTCAACCAGTGTGTTCTGAATCCCACGACAATTTCATTGTGCATAAGAGACAAACACATCTAAAACAAAGAACAAAAGCTGAATAACATGAATCTAATAAAGCAATTCAATTTGTAACATTTAAGGATCCTAGGAAGATTGGGTCAAAAGCCTCATTTTATGCATGCAGGAGGAAATGGAAAGTCAGAGGATGTGCGGCATCGTTTCAAATCAAGAAGAACATGTCAACACCTGTTTAACACCTCCCCAACCATACCTCCACTTGCCTTTGCTTCCAATGGTCTGTACTTGAAAACACTGGGACCCAAACTCTTCTCTCCAGAAGATAAACTCATCTCTACAATCCTTACATAGTTGAAGCATTATCCAAACTTTAGGACCATCATCCTGCTTTTTTCCATCTTTATTTTTCTCTTTGTGTTTACTTCACTTTCCAAATCAAAAGCACTGAAATTTTGCTAGGAGTTTCTTTCCCCAAATACTTGCAGGCTTTTTCTTTTCAAATGTCTGGTCAGCCCATTCCTCTGGGCTATTGCTGGGGTCTATACATACACATACACACACACACACACACACACACACACACACACACACTTCAATCCTGGTTTCTCTTTTATTTACAGAAAGTGTTATCACATCAGGTAAAGAATAAAATGACTATTACATCCCAGATAATTTCCAAAGGATAACATAAATGAGAAATTTACTTCTAATCACACTTAAACATGAGATGGCTAGACAGATGAGACTTGTTATGCTTAACATATTCAGGTTATGCTTATCTAGTGTTCAGTTCAGTTCAGTCGCTCAGTCGTGTCCGACTCTTTGAGACCCCACGAATCGCAGAACGCCAGGCCTCCCTGTCCATCACCAACTCCCAGAGTTCACTCAGACTCATGTCCATCGAGTCAGTGATGCCAACCAGCCATCTCATCCTCTGTCGTCCCCTTCTCCTCCTGCCCCCAATCCCTCCCAGCATCAGAGTCTTTTCCAATGAGTCAACTCTTCGAGTGAGGTGGTCAAAGTACTGGAGTTTCAGCTTTAGCATCATTCCTTCCAAAGAAATCCCAAGGCTGATCTCCTTCAGAATGGACTGGTTGGATCTCCTTGCAGATCCAACCAATGGACTGGTTGAATCTCCTGACAGAATGTGGTCCACTGGAGAAGGGAATGGCAAACCACTTCAGTATTCTTGCCTTGAGAACCCCATGAACAGTATGAAAAGGCAAAATGATAGGATACTGAAAGAGGAACTCTCCAGGTCAGTAGGTGCCCAATATGCTGCTGGAGATCAGTGGAGAAATAGCTCCAGAAAGAATGAAGAGATGGAGCCAAAGCAAAAACAACACCCAGTTGTGGATGTGACTGGTGATAGAAGCAAGGTACGATGCTGTAAAGAGCATATTGCATAGGAACCTGGAATGTCAGGTCCATGAATCAAGGCAAATTGGAAGTGATCAAACAAGAGATGGCAAGAGTGAACTTCGACATTCTAGGAATCAGCAAACTAAAATGGACTGGAATGGGTGAATTTAACTCAGATGACCATTATATCTACTACTGCGGGCAGGAATCCCTTAGAAGAAATTGAGTAGCCATCATGGTCAACAAAAGAGTCCGAAATGCAGTACTTGGATGCAATCTCAAAAACAACAGAATGATCTCTGTTTGTTTCCAAGGCAAACCATTCAATATCACAGTAATCCAAGTCTATGCCCCAACCAGTAACACTGAAGAAGCTGAAGTTGAATGGTTCTATGAAGACCTACAAGACCTTTTAGAACTAACACCCAAAAAAGATGTCCTTTTCATTATAGGGGACTGGAATGCAAAAGTAGGAAGTCAAGAAACACCTGGAGTAACAGGCAAATTTGGCCTTGGAATATGGAATGAAGCAGGGCAAAGACTAATAGAGTTTTGCCAAGAAAATGCACTGGTCATAGCAAACACCCTTTTCCAACAACACAAGAGAAGACTCTACACGTGGACATCACCAGATAGTCAACACCAAAATCAGATGGATCATATTCTTTGCAGCCAAAGATGGAGAAGCTCTATACAGTCAACAAAAACAAGACCAGGACCTGACTGTGGCTCAGATCATGAACTCCTTATTGCCAAATTCAGACTTATCTAGTGTAGATATTCAAATTTCCCAGGTTTAACATCCAGAGAACTTTACCTTTTAGTGCTTTTCAGCTTGAAACAGTTTTTCTCCATCACGATGGCTTTCTCTCTAAATTTCCCCCATATCCATGCTGTCCCTTAATCTATACAGTTTCCGTCATTCCTTTTTTCTTTCTGAAAGTATTTTCCTCTTTCATTTTGCTAAGTCAAATTTTACACTTGTTACCTTCAAGTTTTAATTAAAGTTCTATCTCAGCCACAAAGATCTTCACAGCCACTATAGTCCACAATTTTCTCCAAGCATTTCATTGCATACCACCTGGACTGGTTCCATAATTACTAAATGTATGTCCACCTTCTCAGATGGTGAGATAGTAGGAATCACAGCTTCTTAATTTTCCTTTATTTCTTCACAGACTTTATCAGGCACATTTATTTTGCAAGTTACTATTATTTGTTTTAGAATTCATTCTAATATCAATATAAACTGAATTCAATTGAATGAGGTCCTGTGTGAGGCTCTGAAAGAAGACAGAAATTAAATATGGTGGCATCCTTGTCCTGGCAGAGATAACATTTCAGTAAGGAGGTAGTCTTCCATAAATAATTAACTCTTAAAACTTTATACTTAAGATAAAGGATTTTCTTTTAATATTCTTTAAATCTTTTATTACCAATTGACTGTGATATAACTGTATGTTTTAGTCCCCAATACATCTATTTCCCTCTACTAACAGAACAGTTAAATATATCCAACTGTTGTGAATAACTCTTTTCTTGAGAGAAAGTACAGTGGCCATACTTAAGACCAAATGCCTTGATGCCACTAAAATTGAAAGACATTTTAAAAAGGAGACAAAGTAATGCCAAGTAAAATGGAATGAAATCATTTTAAAATCCAAAGAGACTTTAACTTCTTAGCATGTACAGTAAGAAGATGAACATAAACTTGAACTGTGATATGAGAATCTTTCCACTGTATTGAGATAATGACCCTCAACATCCTACAGAACAACCAGAAAAAAAGTGAACGCAGCCTCTGGGAATCCCAGTTCAACTGTAACTACCAGGGTTTCTCATTGACCTTTACCTAGATATATCAGAATTTTGAATCAAGCTTATTTTTCATGGGTTTACCTTACATTTCTGCTTGTACCTTTAGAGAGAATAGTTCCTTCAGGAACTCTGAAACTTGTCCCAGGGATCCATTAATTCTTAACATCTCTATCCATAGCGCCAAGTTCACTACTGTTTAAATTAAGCCTCACAAAATCTTGTGTTAAAGAAGGGACTCAAAATATATTCTAAATCAGAGATGATGCTTGACAAATCCCAATAGCAGCTCCTGTTCTAACACTCCAAACCCAAACTGCTGATTCATGTATACTTGCCGCATCAAATTCCTTTCCATCTGGAAAGAACAAGAAGCTGATTTTAATTTTTTACACATGTCTGTCAACTGCAGGCCAACCATCAGCTTTAGCACTGAGGCCTTGTCACCCACCATGTGTCATTAATTGGCTCATTTGATACACTATTAAAAACCTACTGTGTCTGATCCTTTAGGCTCTGCTGAAAGAAGCAAAAGGAGAGCAGATATTCACTGCTATGAAGAAGCTTGCTGCTGCTGCTGCTAAGTCACTTCAGTCGTGTCCGACTCTGTGCGACCCCATAGACGGCAGCCCACCAGGCTCCTCCGTCCCTGGGATTCTCCAGGCAAGGACACTGGAGTGGGTTGCCATTTCTTATGAAGAAGCTTATAACCCATGTTAAAAGAAAAGACATGTTTATAAGAAGCTTCAGCTGAAAGCAAGTGAAAGTCTTAGTCACTCCTGGTGACCCCATGGGCTGTAGCCCACCAGGCTCCTCTGTCCATGGGGTTCTCCAGGCAAGAATACTGGAGTGGGTTGCCATGCTCTCCTCCACGGGAATTTCCTGACCCAGGGATCGAACCTGGGTCTCCTGCATTCCAGGCAGATTCTTTACCATCGGAAACTCCAACAATGCCCAAAATATAGGTGAAGGAATTATATTAAGTAAGACACCATGTAGTAAGGAAAGCCCCCTCTCTGGAGAGGTATGAGTCTAACAAAGCTTTCGTAAGAGATACTCAACATAAAAATATGAGGAAGACTTAGTATCCCAAAGCTTCTTCTAGCCTGGGGTAAGGAGGGATGGAAAGAGACACAAAAACCAACCAAAGCATAAGGTGGGACTTATTATACAGCAAAATAATAGTAATAATAATAATGAGACAAAATATAGCCAGAATAGAGAAGAAACTCAGTTTGAAAAGGTTATATCAAGAAAGTTTTCACAGGTGTTGGTGAAGATTATATACATATAACATATATGTATATACATATATACACATATATAAATATATATACATATAATATATATATGTATATACATATATAGAATATGTGTGTGCTGTCCTAGTTGCTCAGTTGTGTCCGACTCTTTGTGACCCCATGGACTGTAGCCTACCAGGTTCCTCCATCCATGGGATTTTCCAGGGAAGAATATTGGAGTGGGTTGCCATTTCCTTCTCCAGGGGATCTTCCCAACCCAGGGATCGAACCCAGGTCTCCAGCATTGTAGGCAGACGCTTTACTGTCCGAGCCACCAGGGAAGACATATATAATATATATATGTATAAAATATATGTATGCATAAAAAATCAGATCAGGTCAGATCAGATCAGTCGCTCAGTCGTGTCTGACTCTTTGTGACCCCATGAACTGCAGCACGCCAGGCCTCCCTGTCCATCACCAACTCCCGGAGTTCACCTAGACTCACATCCATCGAGTCAGTGATGCCATCCAGCCATCTCATCCTCTGTCGTCCCCTTCTCCTCCTGCCCCCAATCCCTCCCAGCATCAGAGTCTTTTCCAATGAGTCAACTCTTTGCATGAGGTGGCCAAAGTACTGGAGTTTCAGCTTTAGCATCATTCCTTCCAAAGAAATCCCAGGGCTGATCTCCTTCAGAATAGACTGGTTGGATCTCCTTGCAGTCCAAGGGACTCTCAAGAGTCTTCTCCAACACCACAGTTCAAAAACATCAATTCTTTGGCACTCAGCCTTCTTCACAGTCCAACTCTCTCATCCATACATGACCACAGGAAAAACCATAGCCTTGACTAGACGAACCTTTGTTGGCAAAGTAATGTCTCTGCTTTTGAATACGCTATCTAGGTTGGTCATAAGTTTCCTTCCAAGGAGTACGCGTCTTTTAATTTCATGGCTGCAGTCACCATCTGCAGTGATTTTGGAGCCCAGAAAAATAAAGTCTGACACTGTTTCCACTGTTTCCCCATCTATTTCCCATGAAGTGGTGGGACCGGATGCCATGATCTTCATTTTCTGAATGTTGAGCTTTAAGCCAACTTTTTCACTCTCCACTTTCACTTTCATCAAGAGGCTTTTTAGTTCCTCTTCACTTTCTGCCATAAGGGTGGTGTCATCTGCATAGCTGAGGTTATTGATATTTCTCCCTTCAATCTTGATTCCAGTTTGTGTTTCAAAAACACATATACATATATACAGACTTGTAGGTGTATTTCCTTTTTGTTTTGTAAAAGTAACACACAAACTCAATGGACATGAATTTGAGTAAACTCCCGGAGATAGAGAAGGACAGGGAAGACTGGCATGCTGCAGTCCATGGGTTTCAGAGTTGGACAAAACTTAGCAACTGAATAGCAACAGTTATGAGGTGTTAAGGGGTGTTAATAGTGATGAGGGGTTAAGCCGTTTTTTTCTTTTAAGCAGTATTGAGGAGAAGAGAGGATATCACCACAGACAAGCTTTGAAAAGTGGAAAGCAAATGAGAAAAAAATAGTTCAGGTTGGTCCCCTTGGGTGAACAAGGCAGAGGGGCTTCCGGAAGTTGGGAAGTCATCAGATTTCAGGGCCCCCACTAGTGCGAGGGTAGCTGGAAGCAAGCAGGGGAGGCTGCTGAGTGAGTAGACTTGAGCATAGGCTGGGATGTGGTTGTGGAAGCTTGCTGCCATGTTGGGGGTGCGGAGAGCATGGCCAAATCCAACAGTTGTTTGAATGCTGGGATGAAATGTTTAGCTCTGTTTTAGGAAGATCCTCCTGGTGATGTTTCATGAACAGATTGGATCCAGGGTAGGAAGCTCAGTTAGGCGGCCACAGCCAGAGCCTGAGGAGCAGGGTGAGATTTGGATATCTGGAAAGAAAGAAGTGTAATTCTGCAGGGAATGGCAGAAGACAAAAAAAAAAAAAAAAATTCTAGTACTCAGAGGTAAGAGCTGTACTTCATCCGGGATGCAAAACGGGTTTGTAAGGGGAGGGAGGCACCAACGCGGCAACACCACTGACCGACTCTGGACACGCAGCATGAGGCATAATCTGGGTGTTTCACGGGTGAAATACACAGTCTGCTCTGACAGACAGTGAAAGGCATATGCTAGTGTCTCTAGGAATTGACGCCTTTGTTCTCTGTGGGCTACCTCCTTTTCTTCCAGCTCTGTAATATTTGGGCAGACAAGATGGCTCTAGGAGATCCAAAAATGCTCACATGCTGTGGACCCTAGCTGCCTCCTCTAGACCATAATTTTAAGCTTCCAAGTTAGAAACCCCGGAAGATATTTATATCCAAGAAGAAGACTTCAGCTAACTATGTATTTGCCTCCAGGCAGCAGCCTCAACAGTTGCTGTGTTTGCTTTACAACACTGAATGGGAAACATCATTTTGAGAAAGCTAATTTCCAAAAACCCACCCCACCACAGCCTAATTTTAGAACCTATGAAAGCTAATAATTTCAAAATTCTACCCAACAGTTCCTTGTTTATCTTTTGCAATCCAAGTCTAAATATACCAGAAGGAAAAAAAAAATCACTTATCCATGTATGTACTTATTACTGCACGTATTTATTTATTTCCTTAAGCACAAGCTCAGGGACTTATTGTTTCCTGTTGGTAGTTGGCCTCTGAACTGAAGATGGTTGTCTTATGATAAGATAATGACTTGGAGGGAAACTCAGATGAAGAAAAACCAGAGCTTCCAATTAAACTCTAATATAAGAAGAATCAAATCCAATAACCCCACACTCAAAAAACAGCCTCCCTGCCTTCTCTTATTGACAGTTTCTACCTCCTTAAGGATGATTAAAATCAGAAGGACACTGCATTCAGTCTAAACCTTACATGAAGAAAATAATATCAAACCTGGTTCTCAGAGAGGGCCTGAGTGTCAGCAATACAGAAGTTTAAAGAAGAGATCATTTGAAAAGCTCCAAACTTTTCTATGAAAATATTTCTGAGTCTTCTTGGGAATCAAGATTCTTTTACAGAACATTGAGATGATCCTTGAAACAGAAGCAAAATCAGCCATTAAAAAAAAAAGAAAAAACAGGCATTCTAGTTTGAAAGACACAGGACATATCCTAGGGGAGGGATAGAGTCTGACATATTTTCAAACTTATTTTTGAAAAAGATAAGCCATGTGATTAAATCAAATGCAGCAACTTTTTCCTGGATTTTCACTAGGACTGGGAGCCCTATCAGAGACCTGAAATGGAGGCTGCCTCTTTTCAAGGAACATTCAAGTTTTAATATGATTGATACTGTAAGCTTTACTGAAAATTTCTTTATTAGGACAATAGTATCTTGTTCCCAATTCAAAGAAATTCCCCTGAGTTCTGTAAGACAGAGTCCTTAGTAAGACCACTTAAGAAGGTTTTGCTTGTTGGTTTGTTTTTGGTCTGTTTTGTTTCTTTGGTTTGTTTTTTCTTAGGCAGTTAAAAAGCTGTGCTGAGAAAATTAGCAAGTTAAGGAGAAAGAGCCTGCTCCTTAGTCTACCTGCCCCTAGCTTCCCATTTCTGTCTTTCTTCCACTCTTAAGGTCAGAGGGCTTCTTGAAGGTCCAAGTTGGTCTGTTCTCTCCACATCTTGACAATGTCCAATATCTAGCTCCAATAGCCCTGTTTCTCCATTTCCTGTCTCTCTCACATACCGTTCTTCCTTACAACCAAGTCCCCTGTCTCTACTTACCTCCACTTTCAACCACACACATCTCACCCTGGTACTTGAAAATGCCATGCTCTTTTTGTCCTTTAGCCTATCTTGCTGCGTGGCTGATTCTGTGTTTGGAATGACTTTTCCCCACTCTTTTTCCATTCTCAACTTAAAAGCCACCTTCTCATAGAGGATCCACAACACCCCAGTCCCTTATATATCTTCTTCTGTGGTCCCCAAGCACTTGCATAAACTCTTACAGCCCTAAGCAATCTACTTTTATTTTCTCATGAATCAAATATTTTGGTCCTGAAGGGCTAGGACCTTTGCTGTCCTGTCGAACAGCAGCAGCTTAGCAAGGGTTTGTGGAATGATTGAATCTCAAGAAAATCACCAGGCACCAAGTTTCCCAGAATATTTTCCTTCCATTTTAAATAGAAAAGCTTTTATATTGTTTATATTGCTTTTACTTGAAGAATCGTTTTAGTGTTTATAAACAGCAATCACTTTCCAATAAACCTCCCAGACAATTTTCCCAAATTAATTGTGGTTTTATATACACTGTGCCTTTTATTGGACAGTATATTTTACTGGACATGACTTTGACATCTAGTTATATAATTTCTGGCAACAATTTCACAAAATGCATCTGCTTGATTAATTAGAAATGCATTGCAGCACTATACCTGACATGGCCTTAGTGATACACGAAGTGAGTCATAAGAAATTAGCCAAGGACAGAAACAATGGTGCTTTTCTCCTCTCTCACTTGATTCTGCTTGACTGTTGCTAAACATTCCAAAAGCAGGGGGCACTTAAGCAGGGATGGCAGGCTTGTTCTTCCAGGAGCAAGTTCAGGACAATGGCAAAGCACCTAGACGAACCAGAAATTGGATCTTGCAATATTAAGCGTTGTGTGAAGCTTTCACAGTAGCAGGTGATGTATGATTACTGTCACTAGTTCTTTGATTGATTATTGATTGTAATCATCTGCTCTCTCCCATGATGGAGCTGGCTATAACTCGTCTATGGGGTGACTGATAATGCCATGTCTCTCCTTCTCAAAGGCAACTTATGCATATTGCTTCTCCAGATAAATTACTCATTGACATGGGGATGGAGAAAAGTGGTAAAGGAGCGACTTAAAGTTTATTAGTGACTTAAGGATATAGTATGTTCAGTTCCTGTATTTCAGCTACACATAATGAGGTTGGACAAAATGTACAATGGTGGAGAGTTGACTGGATTCTTTACCTAGAAACTTGATGTAATATTTGCCAACAAAGTTAAACATAGAAAATATTTGATTAAGTAGATATTGTTTTAAAAATATAACATCTACTTATTAAATATATCATATAAAATTCAACATTCAAAAAACTAAGATCATGGCATCTGGTTCCACCACTTCATGGAAAATAGATGGAGAAACAATGGAAACAGTGACAGACTTTATCTTCTTGTACTCCAAAATCACTGCAGATGATGACTACAGCCATGAAATTAAAAGATGCTTGCTCCTTGGAAGAAAAACTATGACAAACCTAGACAGCATATTAAAAAGCAGAGACATTACTCTGCCAACAAAGGTCTGAATAATCAAAGCTATGGTTTTTCCTTTAGTCATGTATGGATGTGAGAGTTGGACCATGAAGAAGGCTAAGCACTGAAGAAGTGATGCTTTTGAACTCAGGTGTTGGAGAAGACTGTTGAGAGTCCCATGGACTGCAAGGAGATCAAACCCATCAATCCTAAAGAAAATCAATCTTGAATATTCATTGGAAGGGCTGATGCTGAAGCTGAAGCTCTAATACTTTGGCCACCTGATGAGAAGAGCTGAGTCATTAGAAAAAAAACCCTGATGCTGGGAAAGATTGAAGGCAGGAGGACAAGGGGACGACAGAGGATGAGATGGTTGGATGGCATCACCAGCTCAATGGACATGAGTTTGAGCAAACTCTGGGAATTGGTGAAGGACAGGGAGGCCCGGTGTGCTGTAGTCCATGGGGTTGCAAAGAGTTGGACACGACTGAGTGACTGAACAACAACAACAACATGTTTTGAAAATAATTCCTGCTAACTCACTTCTGTTAAAAAAGAACAGTAAAGATCACCAGTGAAATACCTTAAGTCTAAATTATTTCTCTGGATTACTTTAATTGGAATCCAGAGAAAATAAGTATTAAAGGTGAAATTTTACTCTCAGTATGCAATGGAGTTCTTAATCATTGCTTTTACTAAACTGCTGACCTTGACTGAGTTAATTAGCCTTTCTGAATCACAGCGTCTATTGCAGGCCCAATGCATATTAGGGTCTCAACAAATATTTTTACAGTGAATGAATGAATCTTAATTTCTTTATCTGTAAGATGACTTAAATAGTAAGTCAAGTTTGGAAAACTCGAATTCCTCATGAGACCAAGCAGGCCAAATGTGTGAATCAATCTAATGCGAGACAGGGAGGCATAATGTGGGTTTGTAGTGAACTGGAGGCATTAAATTTTTATTTTCAAGATTGACTTAGCCAAGTAAAATAAGTCTTCCTTATATATTTATTATTTTTTCTATAAACTTGATTAAATATTTGAGTTTTCAGTTTACCCATCAGGACTTAGATCACATGTATTTTTATGAAATTGTTTGAAAGAACCCATAAAATTTATGTAACAATACAGTGTCTGTGCTTTAAAATATAGAGGCAATATTTTAAAGATAATTTTAATATTAATAAATTCAGAAAGCATTTTCCTTACCATTTTCCTAATACTGGATTACTTTCTAACATAGTCTTCCATTAGTTCAACATGGATACCCATACAACAGAATAAAGGAATCAAATTCAGCAATAAAAGGATGAAAATACTAATATGAGTCTAATTTAGATAAACCTTATACTGTGCTAAGTGAAATAAGCCAGTCACAAAAGCACATATTCACTACATATCTATCAAAATAGCTAAAAAAAAAAAAAACAAACCCAAAAGAGTGACAGCCCCAAATGCTGGCAAGGATGCAGAGAAAAGGCATCACTCATATACTGCTGATGGGAATTTAACATAGTACACCCATGCTGGAAAACATTTTCTTATAAAACATTTTATTGACATTTTCTTATAAAACTTTCTTTCAATTACTGTACAACCTGGAAATTGCACCCTTGGACATTTGTTCCAGAGAAATGAAAACTTACATCCATGCAAAAACCTATAAAGAGTGTTCACAGTAGTTTGATTCATAATAGCCAAAAACTCAAGAGCTCAGTGGGGAAATGGTTAAACTGCCATGTTTCCTGGAATACGATGCAACGATAAGAAGGACAA
This sequence comes from Bos javanicus, assembly GCF_032452875.1. Taxonomy (NCBI): domain Eukaryota; kingdom Metazoa; phylum Chordata; class Mammalia; order Artiodactyla; family Bovidae; genus Bos; species Bos javanicus. The sequence continues at coordinate 51,920,248 of NC_083891.1, read as the reverse complement.
GACTACTGATGCATGCGATGACCTGAATGATCTCCAGGGAATTATGTTAAGCAGACAAAGTCAACCCCAAAAGGTTAAGAACTATTTCAGTCCATTTGCATAACATTTTTGAAATGACAAAATTTCAGAAACAGAACAGATTTGCGGTCACCGAGGACAGCCTTAAAGGGCAGTGTGAGAATACAAGCATCCCCGTGGTACTAGCATCTCCTGTATCTTGACTTCAGTGGTAGACTCACTGCTGCTGCTGCTGCTAAGTCACTTCAGTCGTGTCCGACTCTGTGCGACCCCATAGACAGCAGCCCACCAGGCTCCGCCATCCCTGGGATTCTCCGGGCAAGAACACTGGAGTGGGGTGCACTTGCTTTCTCCGGGTAGCCTCAAACACCTACACGTGTAACAAATCGTGTGGAATCATATTCTTGCATATGCACAGGCACACACACACATGATTACAAGTAAAATGGGGAAACCAGAATAAAACTAGTGGCTGCTACCAACGCCTGGTTAAGAGATTAGACTTCCATGATGTAAGACGTTCCCACTGGGAGGGACTGCGTTAAGGATACACAAGACCTTCATGTATTATTTCTTACAAAGACATGTGATTCTACAATCATCTCGACAAAACATCTATGTACATTTTTTAAAGGCCATAAATAGTATGATCTTATTTATATGAAGCATCCAGAGAAGGCAAATCCATACAGACATAAAGCACCCTGGTGGAAGAGGGGCTGGAGAGTGGGTGGGAAAGGGTATGGCTGCTAATGTGTATGGTGTTTCTCTCTGACGAAAATGTTCTGCAGCTGTGTGGTGGTTGGTAATGGCTGCAGAGCTTTGTGAATGCACTAAAAGCCAGTGACCAGTACACTTTTAGAAGGATGGATTTCGCGTCATGTGAATTATATTTTATCCACCTTTGAGAGTTGGTCGCCAAGTTTGAAAATGTAGTCCTAGGGAAAAAACAAAAGGATAAGACAGAGTTTATGTGCACCTGCCTTCTCTCTCCTACCACTCCTCCGGCCAGAAGCTCCTTTCCTTAACCTCCACTGAATTACTTATTTGAGAAAATGGGCTTCTGGTGCACACTCCCTTCAAACAATGCTGATACACATTTCTCAGCTGCATCTTCCTCAATGAGCGCCACCTGAACAGAAAATGCAGCTCCCAGAATACACCTTGAGAAACGCCATTACTTTGTGCTGAAAGATCGCACCAACCCAAAGTCATGTTAATATCACTCTGCATTTTGAACATTCACTATACACAACAATTTGCAACAATGACTCACGTCCTAGAAGTTATCTAAGTGAAACTGTAATCTATTCAATTTCCACAAATTAGACAAAAATTAAGGAATGCTCAAGAGAATTAACAGAGCTTTGGTGTGAAATACCTTTACTCATCAAGATGCATAATGCATATGGCCAGCATGCTTTTATGATCATTTATCTAAGATCAGCATGAGCAGACGAATCTAGAGCAGAGGTCCCCAACATTTTTGGCACCAGGGACTGCTTTTGTGGAAGACAATTTTTCCACCGACTAAGGGTAAGGGATAGGTTCGGGATGATTCTTAAGAGGACCCCACAACCTAGATCCCTAGCATGCACAGTTCATAGTACGGTTCGGACTCCTACAAGAATATAAAGCCCCTGCTGACCTGATAGGAGGCAGAGCTCAGGTGGCAATGCCAGCAATGGGGAGCGCCTATAAATAATGATGAAGCTTGGCTGGCTCACCTGCTGCTCACCTCCTGCTGTGTGGTCCAGTCCCTGGGGGGTTGGGGACCCCTGATCTAGAGGCTGGGGAAAGTGAAAGTGAAAGTCTCTCAGCTGTGTCCGATTATCTGAGACCCCATGGACTATACAGTCCATGCAGTTCTCTAGGCCAGAATACTGGAGTGGGAAGCCTTTCCCTTCTCCAGGGAATCTTCCCCAACCCAGGGACTGAACCCAGGTCTCCCTCATTGCAGGCGGATTCTTTAGCAGCTGAGCCACCAGGGAAGCCCAGAGGCTAGGGATCACTGCTGAATTCAGATTAGTTTCTGCACATATTCTCCCCAATATGTGCAAAAGCACAGACACCACTAAGGTCTACCTGCAGGTTTGTGGATGGCTGTGAGAGCAACTACGTCTCTGTCTTTAAGACCGCAGGACAATCTGTGCCTCTGCAATGTGGAAGGTGGAAGGGAGGAGGCGGTGATGGAAAGGAGACTGGACCACAGAAAAGTAAGACTGGCCCAAGGTGGTGGAGAGCTTTGGGGCATTTAATTTCTGACTTTCTTTCTTCTTCTTCTTTTTTTTTTTTTTTAAGATTGAGAATAAAACATGGGTCATGGATCATCGAGAATAAAACATGGATTGTTTTAGAGCATCTTAGGAGGCTTGTTGTTTAGCGGCTACGTCGTGTCTGACTCTTTTGTGACCCCGGAGTCTGCAGCCCACCAGTCTCCTCTGTCCATGGGATTTTTCAGGCAAGAATACCAGAGTGGGTTGCCATTTCCATCTATAGGGGATATTCCCGACTCAGGGACTGAACCCATGTCTCCTACATTGGCAGGCTGATTCTTTACTGCTGAGCCAAGGTATTCAGAGGAGATGACAAGAGATAAGAGTAAAGCAGGACAAATTACAAAAGGGAGATAGAAGTATGGGTGTCAAGGGAGCTGGCTGAAATATTCTAAGATTGGAATGCTGAGTAATTTTCACAAGCCAAGAAGAAAGAATCCGTGCAAAAATTAAAAAAAAGGGGGGGAGGGGGGGACTCATTAAACATCGGGGCTTCACAGTCTATAGATCAGAGAGAGAAACATTTTTCAATTGTCTGTTTCTAAGATGGAAGGTAGTATGAAAGATTAAACACCACTCTAGGGAAATAAGTTTTATATTTTTAAATGCCACATCCAAACCAAATGTAATGAATATATTGCCTTATTTTAAAATATATTTAAATCCATTTAACTATCTTTTTTTTAAATTTTTTTTAATTTCAAGCTAGAGATGAATGATTTTCAGCAGGGAGGGGCAAGTGTTGTGGAAAAGAACTTCAGCATTTTTTAAACTGTTTTTTAGGGATTTCTAGTAGCTTCTCTCTCTTCTGGAGATGAACGCTTTCTGTATCCATGTAGTGAGAAGCCCTGGGTTTTTACTGTTTAGGGGTTACACATCTAAGCACGAGTGTGCAGTACATCTCCTCTCCGTATTCTGCATCCACTGGGAAAGCAAGGGACCACTGCATCCTGCATGGCTGAGGACTCTTCTAGGACCAACGCTTGTAGACACTCAGCACATGCTCTGGGACAAAGACAGTCAAGATGTACCTTTTACAGATTTTGGTAAGTTCACCCTTTTTCTCTTGGAAGATGATATTCTTAATTCTTGAAGAATGATATAGTAGGAAGACCACTGACCATAATCCTAGTTCTTCCTATTGGGCACTTCCTCAATGCCATTCAACAAATATGTTTTATATGCATTATCTTACTCTGTTTTCATAACAACTCTGCAACAATCCCCATTTGCATTTGACAAAACTGAAACTGACTTAAAAATGTTACTAAACATTTTCATTTTTAAATAAATGATCTAGAATCTAGTAGAACTAGGATATAAACCCAGAAACAGACTCAGTCAATTGCTCATATTCTTTCACTCCACCTTACTGATTTTCTTGCGGGTGAACTTGAACAAATCACTTTAACTACTTTTGGCCACATGCAAGTCCACGTCCAAAATACAAAATGTGTGTATGGTGTTTGTGTGTGCACATATATATACACACACATATGAGTGTGTGTGTGTGTGTGTATGTGTGTAAAATGTCTCTGTCTTCAAAGACAAAGACTCTTCTCCTGTCCACTTAACAGAGTTGATGCAAGGATGAAATTTAACAATGTACATGAAGATATTTGTAGATAGACTGTTTTAAAATATATTATCTTTATATTTTAGTATATAATATATACTATAACACCATACATAATATATTCTTATTTCACTAAACTGTATTAATGAGTGTTAGTTGCATTCAAAGTTTTTATCTAATTATAGCTTTCTAGTAGAGATTGCTTTGTTACATAAATTTACTGAAATTTTCCATTTGATTGGAGAGGAGGATTAACCATGATATTTTTCCAGAAAGGTAAATGGGTTATGAGGTAGATGTGTTCCTTTCTCTGAATCACAGCACAAGAAGTCAGCCTGGAGCCGATAGTATCATTGTTGTATCCACAAGGTGACTTTGGTAGATAAGGAGGATGCTAGAAGTGGATGCCTTTTCTTCTAGGCAGAATATATATGATAAGAAATAATTCTTATATCTGCAAGTCATTGGCATGAGTGAGTTTAACAGATGAGAGTCAGAGACTCTGAGGAACAGGTGATACCAAGTGGACTTTAAAGAAATCTGGAGGGACTCGAGTCGATAACAATATGGCACTGTTGTAAATAGAGTTTTGTAAATTCTAACAATAATAAGAATGTAATTGCTTTCTCCCCATAGCTGAGAGGACCAGTCCCAATTCTCTACATTATTTTCTGTGGATACTTACTATTTGCTACTACTAATAATACAATTTAGGAAAATAAAGGTTTTATTCTCTTGGAAAACCAGGCACAAAGATGAGCACTGGAATACTGGTCCATTTTTAATTGTCAGGGTCAATTGAGAAAAGCCATTGTGGTGAAAGGCTGAGCCTCAGAATGCCCTCAGCTGCTTCTGTACAGAATGGCATTGAGTGGGCAGAGTTTATCATTCATATCAACTTGGCAATGACTAATTGATTAATATAGGCATGGGATCCATCTCTATACTGACCATCAGCCTACTGGTGAAAAGTTGCCCTAAATGGAATGTTGGTGACCAACTACACCAATCTTATTTTTTGTCTCAGAAAATTTTTGCAGAAACAGGAAGTTGAACCACAAACTGATTTAATACACTAAGGAGAAAGAGGTGTGCCAGAAGCTATGAGTAAGCAAAAACCACAAGTGGACAAAGCTCAGAGAAAAAAGTTAATTCTAGAATGAGCAGGGGAGCAGAGGTGTGGAGCATTATGGGATCTCTTTAAGACTGAAACCCTACAGTGGGGATCAGCAGACCCTGAGTCTTGAGAAGCAATGTGATAAAAAGGTCACTAGAACTGATGGACCATGGAAAGGTTCTATGTCTGGTTACTGATTTCCACTTCCTGAGCCAGGCTCTGGTCTCTTTGAATGTTAGCATTCCCCTACAAATTCTGTGTTGAAATCCAAACCCCAAATGTGGTATTAGGAGTTGGGGCCTTTGGGAGGGAATTCTGCTACAAGTGTGTTGTTTTTACTCACTAAGTCATGTCCGACTCTTTGTGACCCCTTGGAATGTAGCCTGCCAAAGCTCCGCTGTCTATGGGATTTCCCAGGCAAGAATACTGGAGTGGGTTGCCATTTCCTCCTCTAGGGGATCTTCCCAACCTATGGATTGAACTCAGGTCTTCTATATTGTAGGCAGATTATTTACCACTGATCCACCTGGGGAGCCCCCACCCCATCCCACTACAAATTCTGTGTTGAAATCCCAACCCCAAATGTGATGTATTAGGAGCTGGGGAATTTGGGAGGTAGTTCTGCTATGAGGGTGTGACCCTCAATAAAAGGATTAGTGCCCTTATATGAAAGAGACATGAGAGTTCCTTTCCCTCTTTCTACCATGTGAGGAAACAAAGAGAAGTCAGTCATCTGCAATCCAGAAGAGGGTTCTCACCAGAACAGAACTGTGATGGCATCCTGGTCTCAGACTTCCGGCCTCCAAAACTGAGAAATAAATTTCTCCTGTTAAACCCAGAGGTCTAAGGTAATTTGTTATAGCAGCTCGAATGGACGCAGACACTGGCAAGCATCTGGACCACTGTACTTGTTCTTTCTTGAAACCCGATGGTACAGATTTTTCTAGGTTCTCCATAAAACTAAGATACATCATCACCGTTTCTGACTTCCTTATTTTCATTCATATCTTAGTAAAACATCTCCAGTTTCTTAGGATACCAGAGTAAATCTCAGTTTCTAACAACAGAAAACCATCTGGTGCTTCATATATACATAAAGGAAGAGAGAGACAGAGGTTTCCCTGGCAGGTCAGTGGTAAAAGACCCCACCTCCCAGTGAAGGAGATGCAGGTTCAATTCCTGGTTCAGGAATATCCTCCGGAGGAAAACATGGCAACCCACTCCACTAGTCTGGGAAATCCCATGGACCAATAAGCCTGGTGGGCTACAGTCCATGGGGTAGCAAAGAGACAGGACTGAGCAACTAAACTATGTCTTTTTTTTCTGTCTTATCTTTTCAAATGTAACTATGTATACAAAGTGTGTAATGGAGAACTAATGAGTTAGTTACAAGGGAAACAAGAGGAGAGAGAGATTTCACCCATGAAAGAGGACAGCCTAACCCATGATCAGTTCATTATACCAGTGTTTGGATCTGAGAATTTTAAACCATTTGTGCCATATTCCATGGGAGAAGGTAATGGCACCCCATTCCAGTACTGTTGCCCAGAAAATCCCATGGATGGAGGAGCCTGGTAGGCTGCAGTCCGTGGGGTCGCTAAGAGTCGGACAGGACTGAGTGACTTCACTTTCACGTTCCACTTTCATGCATTGGAGAAGGAAATGGCAACCCACTCCAGTGTTCTTGCCTGGAGAATCCCATGGACGGAGAAGCCTGGTGGGCTGCAGTCCATGGGGTCGTACCGAGTCAGACACGACTGAAGCGACTTAATAGTAGTAGTAGTAGTAGTAGCCACATTCCATAAAGTCCATAATAAGATTCAACAACATCTTTAGTTATAATAAGGAGCAACTAGCTTTCAGAGTATAGAGATTCAGTGGTTTTTTTTTTTGCTTTGCAAATGCAGGCATATCTGCTATCCTGAGCCTTTGTATTAAAGGTAACATGTTCTGCCCAGAAAATCATTCTGTGGAAATAAGACAGAGCTCCTGGTGATCAGACATGTCGCCCTCCCTTCCGAGAACTGGAAGAGCCTGGATGCTCTTGACCTAATGCCCTACTACATGCCAAATAGGTGTCATAATCTCATTTTCTTGAAAATATTTTACCAGTCATAACTAGAACAAAATTGACCTTACAAAAACTTGAACTCATGGTTGAAACTGAACAGCTGTGTATTATTTTTATCCAAAAGTAAAATGGCAATGGGTTGTGTGGGGTTTTCTGCAGACTAAGATGAAATGGTCACCCCTTCCAACACATACGAATTAATGCCCTAAACTGTTACATATGTAAACATTAATAAGCTCATTTAGCAAATACTGAACTCTTCATTTTTCTAACACAGTCACTTTCATCCTTGCCCTGAAGATAAACAACTGGGGGAAAAATTCATCATTTAAGTGCAATTAAGCTTAATAATTATTCAAACTTGTCATCCATAAGTCATGACTAAGAAAACATTTCCAACTCTTCATCAGTGGAATCACTAACTTACACATTTATTATAATAAAAGATCCACCATTTTGTGTATTCCTACAGAAGACTCCTTTGTTTAAAGAATGACTCGTTTGTTTGTTTTCTTCTCATCATATTCCCCAGCAGATTGCATGTAGCATGCGGATATCAATTACTGTAGAGTCGAAAAAAGGAAGAAAAAATTGCTCTAAAACTAGTATTCTACCCTTCAAATAGCTTCCCTCATAGCTCAGTTGGTAATGCAGGAGATCTGGGTTCGATTCCTGGGTCGGGAAGATCCCCTGGAGAAGGAAATGGCAACCCACTCCAGTATTCTTGCCTGGAGAATCCCATGGACAGAGGAGCTGGTGGGCTATAGTCCATGAGGTCGCAAAGAGTTGGACATGACTGAGCAACTAAACCACCAGCCACCACCACCACCCTCCAAACACGAAATCACCTCTTAGTGATTGTTCCTGTCATCAAAGGGAGAACAGAAGCCTGTGTGACACTTGTCATTTAGTTGCTAAGTCATGTCTGACTCTTCTGTAACCCCATGGACTGTAGCCCGCCAGGTTCCTCTGTTCATGGGATTTCCCAGGCAAGAATACTAGAGTGGGCTGCCATATCCTTCTCGAGTGTGTAGGACAGTACTTCATTAATCCATGTAGAGAGGACCCAGTAAAAGCCCTAGATCACAGAAGTACCACAAGGAGATTACACCTGTCCAGCAATAATTAAAAAGGGTTCTGTTTTAGCAAAGGGTTTCTTTAGCAAAAGAAAATAGCTTTCTTTTGCTCTTGGTAAGAAGGTATGACTTCAGATAGTTAAACATCACAGATTTCCAGAGAGATTTGTAACATAATGATTAGAAAACAGTACCTATGATACTAACACACAGAGGGAATTTTACTGTGTCTCTATTTCTCTATACTACCTAAAAAGGGGGACCTATGAAGTAAGTGCACGTGTGTTTTTATGAGAGTGCATGTATGCATGTATAGGCATAAATCTATGAACTCTCTGGAAATACACTAGAAGTCCATGCTCTCTTGAGGTTACTCAGATATCATACTCAATAAAATCATAATATTCATTTATATCTGAACAGCTTTTAGAACACACTAAGTCACATTATTTCATGAAATTCTTTGAATAGTCCTGGGAAGTTTAAGAAAGAAATTTAAAATGTACAGAGGAGTTCACTGAGGCTTGCACATAGCAACACAAGATCAAAGAGTCTGACCTCAAACCCAGGTCTTCTAAATCCTAGGTCAGCAGCCATTTCACTGGACCAGAAGGCAATGGCAACCCCCTCCAGTACTCTTGCCTGGAAAATCCCATGGATGGAGGAGCCTGGTAGGCTGCAGTCCATGGGGTCGCTAAGAGTCGGACACGACTGAGCAACTTCACTTTCACTTTTCACTTTCATGCATTGGAGAAGGAAATGGCAACCCACTCCAGTGTTCTTGCCTGGAGAATCTCAGGGATTGGAGCCTGGTGGGCTGCTGTCTATGGGGTCACACAGAGTCGGACACGACTTAAGCGACCGACTTAGCAGCAGCAGCAGCAGCAGGGGCCTCCTGAAGGTGTGTGTGGTCTGAAATGTAGCTGAGCAACCATTAGGTTCTCTACCCTAAAGCCACATGCAGTGTCGGGTCTCCCACACACCAGGGGGCGCTACCACCCACTGTCTTGGAAACACTGGCCCCCTAGATTCATCATCCCTAATATTCCCAGTGCAAGGCCACTGGTCATCAATTTCTCCTCTTAGTTCCACTGTCTTCAATCTCTCTCCATTCCCTTCTTTGACCTTCACTTTTCCTTCTTTCTCTCCACTAGGCCCCCAAAACTGTTTTATGTCAAACAAGCTTTGCTACATCCTCAAATGCTTTCTATTGACCTCTCCTGCATCCTTACTTAACTCATGCCTGGTTCTCCCCAAAGAACATCACTTCGCCTAATATCTTTAAAAAGAAGAATGAATACATCCTGAATTCTGTCTTGAAATAGAGTGTGTTCATTGAGATCACTATTACATAAACAAAAGTTATACCATAAGTTCATGCAACATGATCTTAGGATGTTAGGTTGAGCCGAAATTAACATTTTAATTTCACATGTAATAAAACTGAGATTCACAGACACAGCATAATTCAAGTAAGGCCCAACAGAAGTTAATGGCAGAAGGCATCTCCTCTGGCCTCTATCTTTCTGTTACTCCTGCTTAATGATAATGATACTGTTTCTCTGTCCTCATTATCCCCATTCTTAGTAGCAGAGTTAAGAAATCTGTCTATGATGATTATCAACGTATTTCTATTTTCATTCATTCCACATATATTTATCAATAAGCATTTAATTCCTAATTAGCTAATTTTTAAAAATCTAGCTATCTTTTATTAGGCAACAGACCAAAGGTCTACACATGTTTTTTAACATGGCCAAATTATAAATGATTTAGGCTTTGTGGGCCATGAGGTATCACAAATACTCTACTCTTTAAAAAGTGCAAAAGCAGTCAAAGACACTATGTAAATGAATGGGCATGGCTGTGTCTCAACGAAACTGCATTTACAAAAACAAGTGAGAGGCTAGATTTGGTCAATAGACCATAGTCTGCCAACTGCTGCAACAGAATGTTGTAAAAGGATAGAAGTGGAAAAAGAGACCATGCAAAGGGTAGAAGATAAGTTTGGAAGAGACTCCAGTTCCTGCCAGGCTAGTCTGAATGATCATATACATTTACCAAACAATTCAAAGCAAGCTACCAACAGATGGGGAATGATATCAAACCGATTAAATGTCCACATGGGTAGAGAGGAAAGACAGAAAGCTTTGGTCTCAAATCAGTACAGCAGGGGCACCTTTATTACGTCAGAGTGGAAGGAAACACATATTAATGCTGATCGATTACCTCCTAAATGCCAGATACCGTTTCAAGCATTTATAAAGATAATTTAATTTTATTCTTATAATAACCTAGTAAAGACAGCTTTGTAATCTTTATTTCAAATATGAGAAGTAAAGGCTCAGAGAAATCAAATAATTTGACAAAACTAAAAATTGGAAGAACCAAGATTTAAAATCAGTTCCCTTGTGGCTCAGCTGGTAAAGAATCTGCCTGCAGTGTGGGAGACCTCGATTTGATCCCTGGGTTGGGAAGATCCCCTGGAGAAGGGAAAGGCTACCACCCCAGTATTCTGGCCTGGAGAATTCCATGGAGTGTGTAGTCCATGGGGTTGCAGAGTCGGATACAACTGAGTGACATTCACTCACTCACTCGCTCACTCACTTTCTTAGCTATCCAAAATTAGGTCCCTTCTGTGATCAAAAAGGGCTTCCCAGGTGACTAGTTGTAAAGAATCCACCTGCCAGTGCAGGAGATGTGGTTTCAATATCCGGATTGAGAAGAGTCCCTGGAGAAGGAAATAGCAACCCACTCCAGTACTCTTGCCTGGGAAATCCCGTTCACAAAGGAAGCTGGCGGCTATAGTCCATGAGGTCATGAAAGAGCTGGACACTAAGACTTAGTATCTAAACAACAACATCCTGATCAAAAAAATCTAAAACCCCTATCCTGACCATGGGGATAATCCACCTCAGTCTTCTACCAGAATGTGTTGCCTGGTATTACAAATCTAATTTTAAAATGTGCTCTTTTCTTTTCCACTTATGCACCCCCAGCAAAGGGTATATGCAAATATGTTAATATGGAAGTAAATTAGGCATCATCAAAGCTCATGAACTTTCTTTGGTTCTGCTGATTGTCACCAGAAGAATAAAGTGGGCATATAATTGATTCAGTCTTACTAATTTTATTTTCTTCAACCATATCTGGAATATAATTGTCAGATGTGGGAGCTGATGTCTCTCTACAAATAGTAACGGTGAGTGATAAAATTCTTGCTGTGTATAGAAAAGTGTGACCTCCAATTACATAACAATGCCCTTCCAAAATCTGGGCATGCAATTATTTGAGACAAATCACATTTAAATATAATAGGGAAGGGGCTTCTTCCAGGGATTGGCTTTTTTTTTTTTAATTGTAGATTTTTTTTAAAGTTTAATGCACAAAAATGGCTCAGTTGATAAAGAATCTGCCTGCAGTGCAGGAGACCCAGGTTTGATTCCTGGGCTGGGAAGATACCCTGGAGAAAGAAATGGCAACCTGCTCCAGTATTCTTCCATGGAGAATTCCACGGACAGAGAAGCACAGCGGGCTATAGTCCGTGGGATTGCAAGAGTCGGACACAACTTAGCGACTAAACCACCACCAATACACAAAAATCTTTGAATCATATTAATTACCATCCTCTAATTTGCTTGTCTTATTAGAAATTAGAATTTGTCTATACCTAGACTTCTCAAAACAAGGTTTATTTAAAAACCAGTATGTTTAAATAAAAGTACACTGGAGAGATAGAAACTTACTAATAAAACTTAATAGGATTCTTTTTACTTCTTTAATAGGAAATTTTTAACTTTGAAGAATATGCAGAAAGAAATAAAGTAAAAATTGTATTAAGTCTTTAAAAAAGACCTAGTCAAAATCATATTTTTTGCCTTGTTTCATGACAACTAGGTCAGCCCATAATTGTCTGGATATTATTGAAAGTTGGCATAATAATACCCTGCATTTCCATCTGATGACAAGACATTGACATAAGACAATCCACCAAGGCTGTAAAAACTATTAATTGAAAAGAGCAGGAGATATTTATCTTGTTAGTTTCAAATTCATTTACTGTTCCTTGAACAAGTGTGCAGATATTTGATAACTGCAAAATTTACTTTCTATTGAGTTCAAATGATACATTGCTATCTAAATGATAATCAAAATTCCTTCATGTTATTAATAAACTTTAAAAAATATAATTGTTGATTATTGATCCCATGCCAAAAATCTGTCACCGGTATATAAATTAGCATGAACATATGCTGATGCATAATTCACCATTTGCAACAGAGCTTTGTTAAAAAATTGATGAAAATTCATGAAAGAACCTTTCTAGATTAAGTTGCTCAATAAGCAAGTAACCAGAGGTATTCACAATTCAGAGTTAAAACAGCTTTTGAAAGGAGTTCTTGTGCATTTTGTAGGACATGTATAAGACACATTGAATCTGGATAAATGATTTTATTAATTACCCTGAAACACAGTTGACTACAATTAGCTGCTTAATGGGAGGGAATTGAGAGGTCATCTCTCCGTGTTGTCCACGGACCACCTGCGTCTGATTCACTTGTGAGCTTATTAAAAATCTTCTTCATCCTAGTCTGTTCCCAGACTTCCAGAATCAAGACCTCAGATGAGAAGACTGGAAATCTACACCCTCCCCCAAGTTACTCAGATGCTTCTCACGTATATATTATAAAGTTGAGGTTTAACCATGCAGAATCGGTAAATGAGAAACTGAGGTTTACGCAAGATCACCTAAAAACCAGTAGGGGATCTGGGACTAAAATCCATTACTCCTTACTCTTAATCCAGTGTTCTTACTCCACATTTCTGAAAACCCAAAGTAAATAAGAGAGAACAAATGATCAGTCTGTACCACTGCCACCAGAATAAACAGTTGGTGGCCATGGCTAACACATGCTTCTGGTGGGCCAGGTCTTACTTTCAGTAGTGAATATATTAACTTATTCAATCCTCACATCAAATCTCTGATATAGGTCCTGCTATTATCTTCAATTTACAAATAAAGAAACTATGATACAAAAAGGCCAAGTAATTCACCCTCGTGGTTGTGGGAATACTTTCATATATGGATTCAACAAGGAATATCAATTTAACTACTTTATCTTGGCTATTTACTTAGGAGAAGAAAGTACTTATACTTTCTTGAGGTGGAACACTATAAAATATCTCTATAAAAATTTACCTTCAGAAGACTGATGGTCTGGAAAAACAAATTCCTCTTTTAAATTTAATGAATATACTTCATATAATGACCATTAATCTAGCTACCAGAAATTTATACCTGAGTAAATCAATTTTTTCTTTTTCCCAATTAGACTCCTATCTTCTAAAGAGTGAGTGAAATTACATGCAATGATAAAGTGGCAACTGAGATGGACGTGGTGCAGGATTTCCAGATTTAATCAATGCAAACTTGAGATGACCAGTCAAATTCAAATTTCAGACAAACTACAAATTATTTTATCATGTGCGTCCCAAATATTATATTGTAGTATTTCCTGATACTAAAATTATTTATTATTTATCCAAATTTAGATGAGCGTCTTATATTTTATTTGGCAATCTCAACTGGTAGAAAGTAAAAGAGAGGGCTTTTGAAGAGACTTTGGGCAGATTTAGGTGGGTGCTTTACCAAGGAATTGGGTATAACCCTTGGCCAATACATAGGCCCAAGGGTTATACCCAATTCCTTGGTAAAGCACCCACCTAAATTAGGAAATTAGGAAATTAGAGAGCTCAGAAGATAATCTCTTTACTTGCTGTATTGTTTAAAGTTGGCATTTCCATCACAACCATGGCATCTAGACCTAGGCAAAGACCTGCAGAAAGCAGTGGTACATATACACAATGGAGTATTACTCAGCCATTAAAAAGAATACATTTGAATTAGTTCTAATGAGGTGGATGAAACTGGAGCCTATTATACAGAGTGAAGTAAGCCAGAAAGAAAAACACCAATACAGTATACTAATGCATATATATGGAATTTAGAAAGATGATAACAATAACCCTGTATATAAGACAGCAAAAGAGACACAGATGTATAGAACAATCTTTTGGACTCTGTGGGAGAGGGAGAGGGTGGGATGATTTGGGAGAATGGCATTGAAACGTGTATAATATCATATATGAAATGAGTTGCCAGTCCAGGTTCGATGCACGATACTGGATGCTTGGGGCTGGTGCACTGGGACGACCCAGAGGGACGGTATGGGGAGGGAGGATGGTTCAGGATGGGGAACACATGTATACCTGTGGCGGATTCATTTTGATATATGGCAAAACCAGTACAATATTGTAAAGTTAAAAAATAAAATAAAAACCAAAACAAAACAAAAAAAATAAAATAGTGTTGTAGAACAGGGCATACTCAGTCATTTCAGCTATGTCTGACTCTTGCAACTCTATGGACTGTAGCCCACGAGACTCCTCTGTCCATGGGATTCTCCAGGCAAGAAGACTGAAGTGGGTTGCCATGCCCTTCTCCAGGGGATCTTCCCCAAGCAGGGATCGAACCTGTGTCTCCTGTATTGCAGGCAGATTATTATTTACCACTGAGCCACGAGGGAATCCCTGTAGAAATGGTCAGACTATGCAAATGCTGTTACTGCCATCTGTATATTGCTAGGTAATTTTCCCTTGCCCATGTAGTTATCCCCAGGAAACTCAACAATGTATCATAGTCTTGAGTATTGCTTTATAATTCTTCAGCCATTTCATTATGGTTCTCTTAGTTTCACAACAAAGCTATCAGCTCTTTAAAAATTTGGAAATTTGTACTTTACTGGTCTTTACAAAGTAAGCTTGCTGAGAATATGTACTAAATAAGATTAAGGATGGGAATGTCTTTTTTAGGCTTGACGGACAGTTTTTGCTTAAATTATTCATTTATTCATTAATTCCTCTAACTAATATTTATTTAGGAGTACCTCAATTCTGCAATTTGCTGCCCCTGGGAAAGCAATATAAGGATGAGGAATCGGAGCTCAGTACTAACCCATGTGAAGTTTTACGTCATCTCTAATTAATGTATAAAACTATGGTTTATTAATAAACAATCCATGGGGCAAACCACTCACCTTTACCAGTTTTGAAACCATGGTAACTTCCCTGGAGTTTAGTTTCAAAATCATGGTCACTTCCTTAAAATTAATCCAGAATCCAGTATTCCTTTCTTCCCCAAGCTAACATACAGTTTATTTTATGAATGTATATTGACCACAAAATATACATTTTATGTATATTTTAAGTCTCAAATAAAATACTTATAAATCAAGTATGCTTTTAAATTTTATACCAAACTTGAGCTTCACATTCTGAATGTACACATGCAAAGTGAGGAATATAACAAGGAGACTGTCCTCTAGACAAAACCAAGTACCTCAAGAAAACTTGGTCTGAAATATACTAGCAATTGAAGGAAATAAAATACTGTATTTTTTCTTAAACAGTCCCTTTTATGTGGATACATAAACAGAATCAGAAATTCACTTGTAAGATAAAACAATAGAAATTTTTGAAACTGTATTTAAGGCTAAATAGTTTGTTCACAGATTTCAACCACAGCAATGCAAGTCTTATACATGAAAACAATATGAACTAATGTAAAAACAAAACATATTGTAGGACACTTTAACAAGGATGTTATAAAATGAAAAAGTATTTTGATTCAGTTCAGTTTAGTTTGCTCAGTCATGTTGGGCTCTTTGCAACCCCATGAATCACAGCACGCCAGGCCTCCATGTCCATCATCAACTCCTGGAGTTCACTCAGACACACGTCCATCGAGTCAGTGATGCCATCCAGCGGTCTCACCCTCTGTCCTCCTCTTCTCCTCCTGCCCCCAATCCCTCCCAGCATCAGGGTCTTATCCAATGAGTCAACTCTTCGCATGAGGTGGCCAGAGAATTGGAGTTTCTGCTTTAGTATCAGTCCTTCCAAAGAACCCCCAGGACCCATCTCCTTTAGAATGGACTGGTTGGATCTCCTTGCAGTCCAAGGGACTCTCAAGAGTCTTCTCCAACACTACAGTTCAAAAGCATCAATTCTTCGGCACTCAACTTTCTTCATAGTCCAACTCTCACATCCATAGATGATCACTGGAAAAACCATAGCCTTGACTAGACGGACCTTTGTTGGCAAAGTAATGTCTCTGCTTTTGAATATGCTATCTAGGTTGGTCATAACTTTTCTTCCAAGGAGTAAGCGTCTTTTAATTTCATGGCTGCAGTCATCATCTCCAGTGATTTTGGAGGCCCCCAAAATGAAGTCTGACGCTGTTTCCACTGTTTCCCCATCTATTTCCCATGAAGTGATGGGACTGGATGCCATGATCTTCATTTTCTGAATGTTGAGCTTTAAGCCAACTTTTTCACTCTCCACTTTTACTTTCATCAAGAGGCTTTTGAGTTCCTCTTCACTTTCTGCCATAAGGGTGGTGTCATCTGCATATCTGAGGTGATTGATATTTCTCTGGGCAATCTTGATTCCAGCTTGTGCTTCTTCCAGTCCAGCATTTCTCATGATATACTCTGCATAGAAGTTAAATAAGCAGGGTGACAATATACAGCCTTGACGTACTCCTTTTCCTATTTGGACCCAGTCTATTGTTCCATGTCCAGGTCTAACTGTTGCTTCCTGACCTGCATACAGGTTTCTCAAGAGGTAGGTCATGTGGTCTGGTATTCCCATCTCTTTCAGAATTTTCCACAGTTTATCACGATCCACACAGTCAAAGGCTTTGGCATAGTCAATAAAGCAGAAATAGATGTTTTTCTGGAACTCTCTTGCTTTCTCCATGATCCAGCGGATGTTGGCAATTTGATCTCTGGTCCCTCTGCCTTTTCTAAAACCAGCTTGAACATCTGGAAGTTCATGGTTCACGTATTGCGGAAGCCTGGCTTGGAGAATTTTGAGCATTACTTTATTAGCGTGAGATGAGTGCAATTGTGCAGTAGTTTGAGCATTAGACCTGAAGCAGGGCAAAGGCTAATTCTAATTGCCTAACCCTAAAAAATTACTAGGAAATTCTAAATGAAAGAAATCACTGTCTATAGTCAAAAAAAAAAAAAAAAACCCATAGAAATAGAGTAAAAAGTATTTTGAACCAAACCTGTAAGACTAAAATGATAACAGGTGCAAAATCATGCATAAAAGGAAGTGGATCGGCCAGCAAGCTACCTCCCCAAATCAGGGGAGATAAGAGGGTTTCATAAAGTCTGGCCGGGGCATTAGCCAGCAACTCAGAAATCTCCAGCAAACTCTACTGTAAGTATTACTCCATTTAGTCACTTCCTCTGCTTTCCATACAGCTGCAATTGAAATGCTCATGTGTTACTTGAGAAGTTTCTGCTGGCAGAATGGGCTAGGAGGAGGAAATGTTTTTGAAGTAAATGTACGTGGATTTATTGGCTATAGTAGCCACCACACACGCTGAAGGGTAGAGTAGGCAGGTCCCTGAAGTGACCAGTCATGGACAACCTCTTGATGATTCAGAAGTCACCTCTCAGGCCTCAGTGCTTAGAGGAGGGTCACAGAGTTATAACTGCAGAAAGTGGCACTGGGGGTTATGCTTTGAAAGGCCTGGGACCTGACCAGCGTGGGGGCACTCGCCTGGGAAGGACCCCTTAGGTGACCAGTGCTTAGGTAGGCTTTGGATGAAGTCAGAGCTAAGACAAGTTAACACAGTTCGCAGCCTGGCCCACTCCTCTGCCTCTGTGATTATTCTGTTTTCTTTTTGAACCCCTTGGCACTCAGTCAGTAAACTTTACGACTGATATACATGTAACCGGAAGAAGAGATGAGAAGGTGTTTTCCTTCGCATCCTCCCACCCAGCTCTCCTGTCATCTCTTCGTTCAGACACTTCTGTCCATCATGGGTCACTGAAAGTTCTTCATATTCAAGCAATTTCCACTCAGTCGTTAGGCAGCCCCAACTGGAATGGCAATTAGCCAGATGTCAGCCCTGCGATTACCTCCAGCCTCAGTTCTACATTATTCAGTCAGGCTTGATCACAGCCAAGGTGGAACCCACCAGGGCTCCTCTCGATAAACTTGCAATGAACCTGAAGTAAAGCCAAAAGAGTCATCACAAAGAAGGAGATGTAACCGAACCCTCGCTCTTCCTTTTCCTTAGGACTTTGCTTTGTCTGTTCCTGCCCTGCCCCCAACCCTATTCCATGCCCTGAATCTCACCAACAACTGACTCAGACATCCTAGCAGTAAAGCTTAGTGGAAATGATTAAGCTCTTGAATGTGTCTTTTAAGATACAGTATCTGTTATTCTCCTGTATCAGCAAAATCTGATAAACATCCAGTCCCTGGAGCTCTGACTCCTGCCATCAATGTCTTTTTGACAAATTAATACAAATAAAAATATGCTCACGACACTGGAGTTCACATTTAACAAAGAAGCTTCTCCCTTAGGGGATGCAAGGCCTCACTTAAAGAGCAAAACCCAAGCTCAAAAAGCAGAAACCTGGGAAAACTGCAGCCTGAGTTTCAGAAAGTCACTGGCTAACAACACAAGGTCGGCTCCCAATCTGGCAAAAACAGTCTTGAGCTCTCCCACACAAGTGCATTATTCAAAGGCATGTGGAGCTAATAAATAGGAAACTTGTCATTCAGAAAGATCTAATCATCCGTGGAGGAAACCTTTCCACATATTTTCATCTGTTACCAAAAAACATAATTAGCAAAATGGGTTTCCATCCACCAGCTGAACTGTTTTGACTCAGGGGGCAAGGTTAGAATTCCCTGGCCTTCATTCAGGGTCACAAACTAATCAGTACCTCAAATGCTGAGACAGGTGATTAATGTGCCTGAGAGAAGGTGAGGCAGGAAGGAACTGGGAGCTACTGGGCAGGAGCAGGTAGATATTTTCTTGAAAGCAGCTACAACAGAAATACACTGTAGGGATCCGAAAGTTGTTTTTCTCTGCCTTAGCTCTGTTGTCAATCATTTTCAGTTTATGAGTAAGCAATGTTTTTAATAATTGCCAGAACTGTACATTTTGCAGGCATGCACAGACACACAAGAGCAAAAGAGAAAAAAATGAGATTATATACATATATATATATATATATAAATTCATCCAAGGAGAAACACACACACATTTCTTATGCTGTGCTCTGTTCACCTGCATCCAGCTGCACCTCCTATATTCACACCTTTTTCTGAGACTAGAGAAATTTAGTTTCGTTTCTTAAGGTATACTAAGGCAGGAGGATTCCAGTGGGATTCTTATGTGTCCCCTCCTTTCAAATGCAGAATCTAAAAGCAAACTGCACCAGGAGTAATGGATTATTGCTCCTCCACAAAGCTGCTTACTCCAAGCCACTGATATTTCCATTCCATGCCGAAACGACATTTCACTCGCCTGGAGATGATTACCCTTCCTTATAGCTCTCTCAATTCAGACTCTGGGTTCCATCTTTCACCTGCGAAGCAGGCCCTGTCCACTCCCAGGACATGGCAATGCTCTGATCCATGATACCACAGGTCCAGAGGGTGGACACTATGTCCCAAGCTCTCTCAGGCTCCTGTACTCCAAGCCCATGGATACAAATCCTGAGGATGGTCAATCATTATCTGGATTGCTGTACAGATGGCTTTCTATTTCTGGGACCATTATTTTTTTTTTCTTTTTCTGAAGAATCAAGAATGTATTAGGGCAATGAGCGTCATACTTGAAGGAAAAGCAAAATCACAGTCTGGAATGAGAACAAAAGGTGGGGAATACAAGAGTGTCCACAGTCTCACTGCTCATAAAAACCAACAAGTGAAGGAAAAAAGGCTCATCAACAATATATGGTGGCTCAGTTCAGTTCAGTCGCTCAGTCGTGTCCGACTTTTCATGACCCCATGAACCGCAGCACGCCAGGCCTCCCTGTCTATCACCAACTCCCGGAGTCCACCCAAACCCATGTCCATTGAGTGGGTGATGCCATCCAACCATCTCATCCTCTGTCGTCCCCTTCTCCTCCTGCCCTCAATCTTTCCCAGCACCAGGGTCTTTTCCAGTGAGTCAGCTCTTTGCATCAAGTGGCTAAAGTTTCGGCTTCAACATCAGTCCTTCCAATGAACACTCAGGACTGATCTCTTTAGGATGGACTCGTTGGATCTCCTTGCAGTCCTAGGGACTCTCAAGAGTCTCCTGCAACACCACAGTTCTGCTAAGTCACTTCAGTCGTCTCCGACTCTGTGCGACCCCATAGATGGCAGCCCACCAGGCTCCCCCATCCCTGGGATTCTCCAGGCAAGAACACTGGAGTGGGCCATTTCCTCCTCCAATGCATGAAAGTGAAAAGTGAAAGTGAAATCGCTTAGTCGTGTCCGACTCCTAGCAACCCCATGGACTGCAGCCTACCAGGTTCCTCAGTCCATGGGATTTTCTAGGCAAGAGTACTGAGTGGGGTGCCATTGCCTTCTCCAACACCACAGTTCAAAAGCATCAATTCTTCACTGCTCAGCTTTCTTTATAGTCCAACTGTCATATCCACACATGACCACTGGAAAAACCATACCCTTGACTAGACGGACTTTTGTTGGCAAAGTAATGTCTCTGCTTTTCAATATGCTATCTAGGTTGGTCATAACTTTCCTTCCAAGGAGTTAAGCGTCTTTAAATTTCATGGCTGAAGTCACCATCTGCAGTGATTTTGGAGCCCAAAATATAAAGTCAGCCATTGTTTCCCCATCTATTTGCCATGAAGTGATGGGACCAGATGCCATGATCTTAGTTTTCTGAATGTTGAGCTTTAACCCAACTTTTTCACTCTCCTCTTTCACTTTCATCAGGAGGCTCTTTAGTTCTTCTTCACTTTCTGCCATAAGGGTGGTGTCATCTGCATATTTGAGTTTATTGATATGTCTCCTGGCAATCTTAATTCCAGCTTGTGGAATCAAGCAGCAATGAGAATGAATGAATGACAACCACAGTCAGCAGCATGTGTGAACTGGGCACAAAAGAGTATATGCTGTTGAATTCCACTGGTATCAAGTCCCCAAGTAGACAGCTAACTTATAAGTCAGGACATTGGTTCTCCACGGAATGAAGTTAGTAAAGGAGGCACAGTGAGGTCCTACATATGCCGGTAACATTCTACATCTTTTGATTTGGGGACTGGTTACATCAGTGTGTTCTTTTAAAAATATTTATATTTTATTAAGATCAGTGTGATATGATTTATTTATTATTATTTTAATATTTTGGCCACGCCATGTGGCACATGGGATCTTAGTTCCCTGACCAGGGATCAAACCTGTACTCCTTCATTAGAAGCACACACTTTTAACCACTAGACTGCTAGGGAAGTCCCTACCAGTGTGTTCTTTTTGAAATGTCATCAAGCTCTTTGTTTATGATACATGTACTTTTTGTCTATATGTTATACACCAAAAAAAAACATTTAATTAAAAAAAAAGGAGGGGGATAAATTTGAGCTAATGAGCATGTATTGGCACATATTGGGCACTCAGTAGATGATGGTAACATATTCATTTCTAGGAATATCTTAATTAACTGGTAACTGGATTTAGGGGTCATCTGCTGAATAATGCTTGGACTGTTTAAAGATTTGTCTACTAGAAATAAACCTGCTATGATGATTTTTGTACAGGTTTTCCTGGGAACGTGAGCTTTCATTCCTCTGGGATAGATGCATAGCACTGCAATCTTGGGTTGTATGGTATTTGAAAGTTACAGTCAGAGGGGCTGTAATATTTACATTCCCACCAGCAGTGTCCAAGAGATGCAATTTCACTAAATCCTCATCAGCCTTTGGGGTTGTCCCTGTTTTCCTCTTAGAGCCATTCTGGTAGGTGTGCAGGGATACAACACTGTGGTTTCAGCTTGCAGTTCCTTAATGGCTGATGACGTTGAACATCTTTCCGTGTTCTTATTTGCCACGTGCCTAGCCTCTTCCGTGAAATGTCTGCTCGTGTCATTTGCCCATTTTCTAACTGATTATTTCATTGTGTTAATTTTGAGTTTCTTTTATGTTCCAAATCATCTTTTTAAAAGATGTAGCTTGAAAATATTTTCTCGCATTCTGTAGCTTGTCTTTTCAACCTCTTCACAGGGCCTTAAATACAGGAAAAAGCTTTCAATTTTGAAGCGATCAAATGTCTCAGATTTTTTCCCCTTTTATATTCTTTTAGTGTTTAAGAACCCTTTGCCTATTTTTAGATCCTAGAGATTTTATATTTTAAACATTTTTTTTATAATTTATACATAAGTGTATGATTTATTTTGAGTTTATTTTTGTATAAGATGTAAAGTTTAGGTGGGCTTCCCTGGTAACTCAAAAGACTCTGCCTGCAATATGAGACCAGGTTTTGATCCCTGGGTTGGGAAGATCCTGTGGAGAATGGGGGAATGGCTACCCACTCCAGTATTCTTGCCTGGGAAATCCCATGGATAGAGGAGCCTGGAGGGCTACAGTCCATGGGGTCGCAAAGAGTTGAACACAACTGAGCAACTAAATAACAAACAGCAAATTCTTTTTACCCCCTCCATGGATGCATAACTCCTCCAGCACCATTAGTTATAAAGGCTGTATTTTGCCCACTGAAATGGTTTTGCACCTTTTTATCAAGAATTGGTAGAGTGTACTTGTGTGTGTGTGTGTGTGTGTGTGCGTGCGTGCGTGCGTGTGTGCGCTAGGTTGCTTCAGTCATGTCCAATTTATGTATACGTTTATTTCTGGGTCTTCTATCCTGTTTCATTATTCTGTCCATCCTTCTGCAAAAATCACACTGTTTTGACTATTTTTGTGTATTACTTCATGAGAGATATTAGTCTTTGATTTCCTCTTTTTTCCTTCCCTATATTTGTTTGGTTTGTGTTTCAGGGCAACCCTGATTTTATACAGTGACTTGCAAAATGGAAATGTTCGCTACTCTTTGGTTTTCTGACATAGATTCAGTATTTGCTGTAAATTTTTATAATATATTAGCACATGGAAAATAAAGAGTCACAGACTGGAGTTTATGTTCAAGCATCTTTACTGATGGGGCTTTGGGTCACTCAAGTTTAAGCTCTAGATACAGCAACATTTCTACTTGCTGTGCTGTGCTTAGTCGCTCAGTAGTGTCCACCTCTCTGTCACTCCATGGACTCTAGCCCACCAGGCTCCTCTGCCCATGAGGATTCTCCAGGCAAGAATACTGGAGTGGTTTGCCATGGCCTCCTCAACATTTCTACTTATTTTTGATTAAATGATTTATTTTGTTTAGCTTTGTTCTTCTTACATTCCATCTGAATGATAATGAACCAATTACGTTTGTATTTCTCTTCTCACGCCATGAAAATCTGAGAGGCATATGGAAAATTATACTGAGTTGATAGCATACTCATTTAATAATAAGAAACAACAGACTTTAAAAAGGTATACAACTCACATTTTAATGAAACAAATCAATAGCCTCATGCATAAAAATGAAACAAATCATATTTCCAAGTCTCTAAACTAGTGGTTTTCAACAGGTAACAATTTTTATCTTCCGCAGGGGACACAGGGCAATGTCTAGAGACAATTTTTGGTTGTCACAACACAGAGCTGTATATTCTGCTGGCTCTAGTGGGTAGACGCTTGGGATGCTGTTACACATATTAAAATGCACAAAACATTACTCTGTAAGAAAGCATCATATGGCCCCAAATATCAGCAATGCTGACACTGAAAAACCTGGCTGCAAGCAATCCTTAATCTAACAAAATCCCAAGATATGACTTCAAATATATAAACAGAGAGAGATATGAAGTTGTGTTTTTTGAATTACAGATTTATATACATGTAAATGTGTACATTTGGGCACACACATAAATTTACTGATGATAAATCGAAAGCCTATATTTTTGCAAAGAGAGTTCTACTCTGAGGAAATTTTATTCAAGAGATTAAAAACATGTTTTAAAGTCTGAACTATCTCATGGAAGTCAGCAGTTAGTCTGAGGAACCCAGAAAGACATACAGTAATAGGAAAAAGTAACCACCACAGATTTTAAGGCAAAACAGTGTGGAAACAGAAAGAAACTATATGTGTCCTTTAGGTTAACTTCTGCCGTCCTAACCTCCTCCTGTGTCACTTTCCTGTTAAGTAAAACGAAAGAACATCAAGGGACTTTCACCAGACATCTGTAGAACTGAGAAGCTGACACGGAACTGAGGAGCACGGGGCCCCATGAATGACCTTGAGGAGATCCAACCAGTCCATTCTGAAGGAGATCAGTCCTGGGTGTTCATTGGAAGGACTGATGCTAAAGCTGAAACTCCAGTACTTTGGCCACCTCATGCGAAGAGTTGACTCATTGGAAAAGACTCTGATGCTGGGAGGGATTGGGGGCAGGAGGACAAGGGGACGACAGAGGATGAGATGGCTGGATGGCATCACTGACTCGATGGACGTGAGTCTGAGTGAACTCCGGGAGTTGGTGATGGACAGGGAGGCCTGGCGTGCTGCCATTCATGGGGTCACAAAGAGTCGGACACGACTGAGCGACTGAACTGAACTGAACTGATAGTCCAACAACCAGAACATCGCAGAGTAAGGAGGAAGAAGCCCTAGTTTTAGAGCCAGAAGTCCCTGACTTGAGTTTTGACTCTCTCATTAATTGTTGATCATGTTCTTCATCCATGAAACAAATTTAGTTATAAAATATAATTTTAAATCATATCTACTTTCTAGTGGAGAAATATTCATCTCATAGGTTTAACTGGAAAATAAAAAATGATAATATAATGGCACGGTGTTTAATATAAGCCACAGGAACAATTAGAAAAACTTTACACGGTTATGAATTCATACATCCCCTTGAGGTAGATATTACTATTAACTCCACTTGAAGTAGGAGGAAACTGAATCACAGGGAGATCGTTTTAGGTCCAAGATCATGCTGCTAATAAAGTGACAGAGCCAGGATGAAAACCCAGAGAGATGTGTTGCAGGATCTAGGAAACCACATTCCCAAACACACAAGAAGATACCAGTATGATGAGCATTCCTAGAGGGGGGTGGGGGGGGAACGAACCTTCCATTATCCCTTTCTTTCCATGCACCATCAGGTATTCCTTGGATAACGACAAGAGCTGATTAACTACAATTAACTGCTTTTCCTGTTTCCATCTCGTTCTGTCTACATTCTTCCAACCCACAGCAGCAAGAGTAGCCAGAGCAGGCTACTCTTCTGCCCAAATCTAGCAACAGCTTTTCATTATCTTTAGAAGACCAACAGAAAATTCCTATCAGATCCACAAGGATTTTTCCACTCTCTTTTCCATTCTTGGCTCCTTTTCCATTTCTATCTACCCTCTTCATTTCTTCATTCCACTCTGGCTACACAGGCTTTCCTGCTATTTCTTGAATGAACCAAAATATTATTTCAGAGTTTTAAGTCTTTTTTTCCCCCCTCCTCATCCTGAGAACTCTTGTTTTTCTCTAGGTGCCATACATAAAAGCGGTCATCTCTGACCCCGTCATTAAAAAACCATAAAAACCACTGTCAATCTCTACCCTTTTATACTGCATTACTATTTTTGTAGCATTTGTCATGCTTATTACCTGTATCCTTGACTAGAATGGACACTCCAAAAGGACAGGGCTTCTGTCTGTGATATTCATCACTGAATTTACAGTGCCTATAATATTATCTGGCACATGGTAGGAAATTGATAAATACAACAGTAAATTCTGAATGCATGACACCATTAAAAATAAAAATCTAATACAAAAGCATGAATACTTAATTTTCATTATGTATTCATTTCTTATTTCATTACGATTTAAAAACAGAAAATGTTTTTTATCATGGCCTGAAAACTCATCAAATGAGCAAAGAAAGTATGTAATTAGACGAGAAGTTAAAAGTAGGGGTCCAGGGTTTTAAAAAAGCCTTCTGTTAATATATAATCACATGATTAGGTGAAAGAGGAAGGAAGCCAGAAAGTAATGGCTAAATTTGTTAGTGGTACTGAGGTGAGATGATTCCACTAGTAAAAAAGTGACATCTCGTGAAGAAGTTCAGGAGGGAGAACTGGACCACAAGAATGGCAGGCACAGGTACACAAGGTTAAGGCTAAGGAACCAAAATAATGAACCAGTGCAACACTTTAGAGGTGGGATAGTGAGTTCTAACCCAAATCTATTACATAGATTCTCACAATGCTGGTTCCCTCAAAGAGGTCATCAGATTCAAGGTGAAAGTGAAAGAAAGTGAAGTCGCCCAGTTCTGTCCGACTCTTTGTGACCCCATGGACTGTAGCCTACCAGGTTCCTCCGTCCATGGAATTTTCCAGGCAAGAGTACTGGAGTCAGTTGCCATTTCCTTCTCCAGAGAATCTTCCCGACCCCGGGATCAAACCCAGGTCTCCCGCATTGCAGGCAGATGTTTTACCATCTGAGCCACCAGGGAAGCCAGATTCAAGGTAAACTAAATTAAAAAAAACTAAAACTAAACAAAATGAAAGATTACTTTCTCAGTTACTAACTAGGCGCATTTCAAGTGCTCATCAACCACATATGGCCAGTGGCTACTGTCTTGCAAAATACAGCCCTAGACTGTATTGCTGCTCAAGTAACATGTTCAAGCATTTCATGGTTTACTGTGTAAAGCAGCATCTTATTTGCTAGAAAAGTTTTCATTTCAAACTTCAAGGATAAATCTTCTACACTAGTATTCTATGACTAAGTAAAATTGTTTCCTCTTTATGAATGCCCTCCAAGTTTTTTTGATTATATCACCTCTATGTCTTCACATTTCCTGAATACAAATCCTTAATCTTTGAAAGTCAATTTACTTATGAAATCACTTTATATCCCCAATCACTTAAAGGTCTCTGGACATTCTCTAGTTTTTTTTATACCTTTTATTTGTTTTGGCAATCAAATATGAAAAGAAGATTCTAAGTGTGGCCCAACTTTTCTTAGTATAAAGATATAATCTAAAATTGTATGTATCTAAAAAAAGAATTTTTTTTTCTTCCAATAGACTGCACTTCTGAATCTTCTCAGATAATAATAAGGTTTAAGAGGAGATGTGGGTAGATTAATATTAGTGATTAAATGTAAAAAGATGATTCTATTTTACCTAATACATTTTCAACTACACTAAAATAAGAAAAAAAATAACACAAACTGCTGGTAGGTGAACATTGTCTAAATAAGAACAAACACAGCAGAAAACCAGGTATCTTTCTTCTCTATCCTAAGAAGGTCAGTTTAAAATACTGACTTAAGTAACCGTGAAACCATTATTTTTATTTTCCAATGAAAATATTTGATACAAAAAGATGCTGAAGGATTCAATCACCTCTAGAACCTCAGCAGACTTTGATCCATGTGAGAGAACAAACATCTACCTGGGGACATAATAGACAAAAGGCATAATTTGGGGACTGGTTTCATTTTTTGCACCCCCTTGCTGTGAACATAAGAGATATACTAATTTATTTCCTATTGCCACTAAGTTGGCAACTGACATGCTAACTATTGAGTAGAGCAGGAGAAACCACTGTCTTACTAGAAGTTTTTTTACAGGACTAACTACATACCTCTGATTCTGCATTAGCCATTATACTATTCAATATCTTATCTATGTGTATTCTAGACACATGAAAAATGCAAATGCTTAATATGTTCATGGACAAAAGCTTTTTACACCAACCTTCAGGACAATCCTTCCTACACTAAGATATGTACAAGCACCTCATCAGTATATTTGACTCTGAAAAATTTGAAATGATTAGGAAAATAGCATATCAGTGCCATTCACCAAACTTTAATTCATTTGACAGAAACTAATTAGTTCAAGCTGATTGGCTCACTTTAATAATAATACAAATAAGAGGAAGTCAAACAAAGCCCAACAGAGAATAAGACTCCTAGGAAAAGATATGTGATTCCTATTAGACTGTAAAAGATAAGCATCTTATCTCAAGTCAGCAAACAGCCATGGTGTATGTGTTTTTCTCTCTCTTTTTTTTTTTTTTAACTATTTAGTGTCCCTTTTGTATCCTGCAATATATTATTTCTAGATTGATTCAATAGCTCACTTTTAGGAGTTCTTTTTATGTTCACCTCTTTCTCTTTAATCAATGCAATCCATCACCAGTTTGAACTCTAAATGCAATTATCTAAAATATCAATGATATACCTGTAACAACTGTCACTTTAAACTTCCATGTATTTTATAGTATTAATAATCATCCTTCAAAAAACTTCCTGAAATGGAGAAATAATTATATCTACGACCAGCAGTAACAGTTAATGGTTTCATTAGTACTAATGCTGACTATCTATGCCTCGGTAAGACAGACATCTATTTTAAGAGAGATAGGAGGTTTATAGACTTAAATGCAGATTTTTAAAGAAAAAAATAACATAACATTAATCCTAGTGACTAACATGGGGGTATTGTAGACAAACACCTTCAGCTTAATAATTTAATACGAGACAATAGATATTGCTTTATTTGTCCTGAGAACCTACAGCCAGAAACTACCACAAAGGCAATGATCATAATGCAAAGTAACTGTAAGAGCAAGCACTGTAAGTGCTTTGTAACTTTTATTTATTACTATAGTCTGCACAGTTAAACCCTACTATAACATGAATCACGTTTATTGTAGGTGTGGGTGTTCTACAGGTCAACCTCAAATAGTTAAAAACAATTTAATAGATTATAAATCTTATGCACTAAACAAAGGCTTTTATATTGAAATGTGGACATTACAAAGGCATTCTATTGTAGCAGGAGATTTCCAAATTTTAGATCTGTTACTTAGTCTTAAAGATATGTTACCTTATGTAGAATTACGCACAACAATATCCATCAAACTATAATTAGAATCAAAATACCTAGTTGCAAAACAAACAGAAGAACAAGTATTATCCTAATACCCTTTCTGTGGGAATTTGGTATTTGCACAGACAATTAAAAAACGATACTACTACGATCACATTAATAAATTCTCACTTTTCTTAGCTTTGGAGGGCATCTCTGTTAAAACGGCAACATGTGCAAACTGTTTCCTCACCACCAAAAGAAGTATTTAAATGAAATCTGCAGATTTTTTATCAATGACCTTTTTAGCAAAACTGATGTACATTAACAAGTATTTCAAAAATATCACAGCTATTTTGAATTTTACTGGGAAAAAACAAAACAATGACTTTTTGGCAGGATCAGATGTACTCAAGAGGGATGAGTGGTCATTCTGCCAATTTCCATTTCATTATTTTGATGATTTTAATTTTAAAACTAAATCTCTTCCAAGACAATAATGTATCTACCATATAGACACAATAGAAGTTTTGCCATCTTTACCTTGCAGCCAGAACTCAATACTATTATGAATTAAGATAAAGGCAAACTCCACCAGCTTTTCTTAATCATCACACCAGCTATTCCTCGTGATCTCTCCAGAAATTAAAAAGTGATTTAAAAATCTAAACTTTCACTGATATTCTCTCTATAAAACCTCTTTCATGCTCTTTAGTAAAGATTCAATCTCTTGTTTAAATACACTTTTCTTCTTAAAAATATAAAGTAATTAACTTCCAATTAAAATAAATAAATTTATATTAAAAAAAATATATATATATGTATCAGAGAATAAAAGCCTAAGAGAGACAGGAAATGGGCGACTCTTTTACCTTCTGTCTCAGTTTATCTATTAATGAAACTGTGGAGATAAATCACCTTCCTTAACTCATGGGATTTTCTAAAAATCAAGTTAGATATTAACAGTTTTTGAAGACCATAGACCATTAAATGGGGATATCTTAAGATGAAAACTGTTGAAGAATCAGAACAGGACACTGTTGGAAAATCAGAGACAGAAGTCAGAAACCAGCTTAAATCATAAATCAAGAAATTTTAAGAAATTTAAACTGTTCAAATTTGCCTATTATGGAAAGTTAATGTATTCTCTATTCTTTCCTCTTCCTTCTCTTTCCCCTGAAGATAGGCAATGTTAAAACTCCCAAGAATTTTTAGTTGTATCCTGAAAAAAAATTTAGGAATGTGTCATTCTGAGCATTTCTGGGATCATTTCAAATACTTTGGAAATATACAAAAAAAAAATTAGGGCAAATATTCAACAGTTATTTATAAGGTGCCCACGATATATGTCAGGATGGATGTTGCTGCTTTTTCAAGCCTGGAGTTGTCAAGACTGCAATAGATAACAGGATTAGGTAGAGAGCTGGAGAAGGAGGCTGCTCTTACCTAAGGCAACAGGGGCCCAGGTAGAAAAATGTAGGAGAATGGGGAGATGCTGAGGGGGAAGGGGCGGGAGGGAGAGTGGCGTTGCCCTCTGCATGGAAACCCTTCATGGTTATGAGATGTCCACTCCTGCCAACTGTTTAGTTCACTTTGCCCCACATCTCCCAACAGTCTGTGAATTCATGAAAATGAGTCAGCCCAAGCAAGGGCTTAACGGGAGCCAGGGACCCCAAGCAAACCAGAATGACTGTGAGGAAAGACCCCAGTGACTTTGTGCTTCACTTCTGGTTTAATTTACCTGTTTATTGCCCATTCTGCACAGTCCTCCATGTGCTGGGTGCAGAAGGAGTCATAAAAGGCAAACAGATTGCTTAGTGCGGATGGGATCCTACAATGAAATACTTGTCAGTCGCTGGTTCCCAGGGGCTCCCAGGTATCCAGACATACCTACCCTCTTATCTGTTTCAGTCTCCCATTCAGGCTACTAGATTCAAGGGCTCCACGAGGCTCAACATCTAATCAAAGAATACAACCGTAAAATTCTTGGCTTTTATTGGGTGGACAGGAAGAGCTTGGTTCAGACTATAAGGCCAAATATAAAAGAATGAATGATCCGGGTTGCCAGCAGTCACCACCACCTCCATCCTGCCCCTGCGTACAGTAGGCAAAGATCCTCTGAACCAGAGGTGGGTGGACAGGGAAAGAGTCAAAAAGAGGAGAACAAGAAATTAGATCTCTGAGACTGAGGGGGTGGCAGGATCACAGGGGCAGGGACTCTCCACTTACATTTAGAAATCTGAGAGTAGAGGGTGTTTTTATGCGGCTTCCCACCTGAATCATTCACATCTCTAAGCAGCTCCCCATACACCATAGCATAGAAGGGCTCACTGGAGTGACCTGTCAAGAATGTCTAGGCAGATCGATCTAACACAGCTTCCACAAGAAACCTGAATACCCCACAGGGCTCAGGAAAGCAGCCAAATACTTTCCTCCAGTGCCTGCAGGGCCATCAATGAGACATCAAGCATAGGTGAACCAAGAGGGTCCTCTTGATGAAAATGGGGGGCCTGCAATTGAAAGAAGCATGGGTAAGGTGGTTAAGTTCAAATGAGCACATAGTCACCTTAGGCGTCAGCGGGGAGGATGAGAGAAGCCAAGAACAGATGGAGAGCAGGTAGAGACTTCCCTCTTAAAGCTCCACTGGAATATGAAATAAACTGAACTCAGGTCCATGGACTCCAAAGACAAACACATGCTTTTCTAATATATATTGATGCCTGTTTCTGCTCTCGTGGATGTTTGAATCCAGAGGTGATTGAGGTTTAGCACAACAAAGACTCTTTGCTTAGCCTACTTTTCAAGCATGCTTAGATCTGCAATATCACACACCTGTAAGGACGACCCTGAACCCATTTTGCCTAAGCCAAGTGCACTGTGATGACCATTCACCCTGTAAAGTGTTCCACTTTAGATGACAAATCACCCAGTTGGCCAATCTTTCATTTCTTCTTCTTCTTTTTTTGTTTTCATTTTATGAATAAAGTATTTTACTTTGGTATCAAACAGACATTAAGATGTCACCATGATTGTTCATATTTTTATTTAAAAAGGTGAAATATTTTAGCAAATAAAAAGCCTCCCTGATTTGATTTGGTCTTACAGCCTCTTCAGCTTCCCTGGTGGCTCAGACGGTAAAGAATCTGCCTGCAATGTGGGAGATCTGGATTTGATTCTTGGTTCAGGAAGATCCCCTGGAGAAGGAAATGGCAACCCACTCCAGTATCCTTGCCCAGAGAATTCCATGGACAGAGGAGCCTGGAGGGCTACTGTCCGAGTGGTCAGAAAGAATTGGACACAATTGAGGAACTACTACTTTCACTTTTCAGCCTCTTCAGGTAAAATGCTGCTGCTGCTGCTAAGTCACTTCAGTCGTGTCCGACTCTGTGCGACCCCATAGATGGCAGCCCACCAGGCTCCCCCGTCCCTGAGATTCTCCAGGCAAGAACACTGGAGTGGGTTGCCATTTCCTTCTCCAATGCATGAAAGTGAAAATGAAAGTCAAGTCGTTCAGTTGTGTCTGACTCTTAGCGACCTCATAGACTGCAGCCTTCCAGGTTCCTCCGTCCATGGGATTTTCTAGGGAAGAGTACTGGAGTGGGGTGCCATTGCCTTCTCCATCAGGTAAAATAAACCCCTCTAAAAGGCAAAGCAGCTAAATATGGTAGTTTTGCTGAATCAGAATGCCAAATGGTACATGTATGACAAATATATGACAAAGGCAAACATTAGCAGGACACCACACACTAAAGAATGCAAATAGGAGGAACTGCAAAAACTGTTTTGAAATATTTGGAAATTCTCCCTGGATGTCAATGAATTCACTTCCACATCTGATTCTGAATGCCAAATATATACAGTATGAACTCCTGCCTTGGGGCTTTTAGAATATCCCGGAAGAATTATGTAGGTTACTGACTTGTGCTGTGTAGGCAGAAAGATAGACTTTGCATGTGGCAGGGCAATAAAGCAAGTATTTGTCAGCTTCCAAATTGGAACCAACAATGAATTGGCTATCTGCAGCACTGCTATTTCTACAAGAATGATGCCAGCATCCTTTACTCCTGTATAACGGATGGAAGGATCATTTCTAGATGCGCAATGGCCCAGTGTATTTTATCATCATATTATCCTCTAACAATAAGAAAATCTAAATCAGAAAATTCCTAGCAGACAAG
This sequence comes from Bos javanicus, assembly GCF_032452875.1. Taxonomy (NCBI): domain Eukaryota; kingdom Metazoa; phylum Chordata; class Mammalia; order Artiodactyla; family Bovidae; genus Bos; species Bos javanicus. The sequence continues at coordinate 51,887,136 of NC_083891.1, read as the reverse complement.
GATATTTCCCATTCCTGCTCCTCAAAAAGTACATACTTGGAAAATCATATTATTATTATTATTATTTTTACTGAAGTATAATTGACAGACAATGTTGTTTTAGTACAGATTTTTAAAATTGTGTTTATAACCAAGGAAATTTCAGGATGCAAGGGCCTATGGGAAAGAATGGTGGTGATGAACATTAATACCAAGGAAATAAAAACAGTTCAGGTGTTCTTATTTTTAACTCATATTCTTTGAGATACAGCCAATACTCATTCCTACAAAGGGGAACTGAGCATTTTCCCCTTCATTTATTCTGATATTCCTCTTCCAGATTACAACTTAACTCTAACTTGCCAAAAGCAAAAAGTCTCAGAACCAAGTTACCCATTGGAATATCATAAAATAAACCTTTACACAATATCATATATGAAAATCAACCTCTTGAAGTGCTAAATCTTCTAAACATACAAGAAAATGTAGAACAGAGAGTCAGGATCTCAGAGCTCTTCCCATTTAGAACTGTTGAGCCATTCTCTTTGGCTGTAAGAATCAGTATATGTCCCAGTAACTTTTAATCCCTGTCCCTCATTTACAGACTGTGAATTTTGGAAAGACAAGATTCACATATTTAATTGTTCCATCCATATAGTCAAGGTAACTTGGGCTGCCGAAAGACAAAGAGAGGGACTTCCCTGGTTGTCCAGTTGCTAAAACTCCCTGCTTCTAACTTAGGGGGTCTGGGTTTAATCCCCGATAGAAGAACGAGGTCCCGTAAGCTGCAACTAAGAGTCTGCATACTGTGACTAGGCGATTCCACATGCCACAACTTTTAATTAAAAAAAATCTATATGCTGCAATAAAGATCAAGGATATCATATGCCTCCACTAAGACCCAGAGCAGCCAAATAAATAAGTAAAAATGAAATAAAACTTTAAAATGACGAACAGAAACCATGTATGAAGCAACTGGCCCCTAACAGATAAACACAAGTTAGTCTGTTTTCCATCACATGTACTAGAATTATAACATTACCTTGTGTGCCTATTTGCTCAGTCATGTCCGACTCTTTGCAACCCCATGGTCTGCAGCCAACCAGGCTCCTCTGCCCATGGGGATGCTCCATGGGCTACTGGAGTGGGTAGCCATGTTCTCCTCCAGGGGATCTTCCTAACCCAGGGATCAAACCCAGGTCTGCTACATTCTAGGTGGATTCTTTACTCTCTGAGCCACCAGGGAAGCCCGTAACACTGCCTTAAGCACAACTAATAAGAAGAAATACCCACCAAGAAATTTTGATAACAACATATTATGGACAAGATAAAAGGGGACCCAGAGATGATAAACATGGGTTTAAAATCTGCCCCCCCCCCATTCTCAAGTGAAATTCTTGGGCACATGACTTCCTCTCTCTGTGACTCACTGTCTTCATCTGTTAAGAAGTCAGCTGCAATCACCAAGAACCCTCTTAACATTGATCCTCCACGACTCCATCTGTTCTTCCTTTCCCAAATAGCAATTCAGAAGACTAAAATTCCATTTGATAGCTCTTCTCTTTTTTTACGTTACCTTTTGTAGCATAAACTTCTGCTTGAGAGAGACGCCATAAAGGCACTCAGTTGTGTGTGATACATGCATATGAGGTTTGTTTAGAGGCTCATGCTGGAGACTGGTAAAGAGAAAGTGATTGTGTTTGGGGGACTGCAGTAAATTGATTCTGGCATGCCATTTGTTGCACAATTTACTATACTCCGATTCTTTGCGGATACCCACTCCATCTTTAATAAAAGTGTGCTGAGAGTCTTCAGGAATAAAGAGTGCTGCTGCTTATCATTTCAGCAATAATGGGCAAACCCATGCACGTGGCTGAATGGGAATTGAGGAAATATCTCTAATACAAAATTACCAACATACAAAGATTTCAAATAAAGATGCTCTCACTAAGAGATCACATTTTCCCCCTTCCTGTCTATGTTACACAGTTATCTGGTGGACTCCATGGCATATCTGAACAAGTGGGCATTGCTATACTTTTAATGCTGCTACTTTTGTTTTCTGATATTCCCAATCACAGTTTATTACATCAAAGATGTAGTCTAAAATCAACAAAAGGAAAGCACATAAGGCAGAGTCCAGGGAAGACCTGGCGGGAAGTTCTAGCTGTCTTCTCCTAGCAGTCCTGAAGCCAGCACTTAACCTCTCTTGGAACAATGTGTGGCAACAGGCATGGAGTACTGCCCACAAGGGAAGTTCACCCAAGCCTTGGTGTCCAGAGCTTTTTCATGGGGTTTGGTCACATAGACATGGCTGATAATATGGTCATTGCCCAAAGCCCTCACCACCTCACCATAAGTCACATGTTACAATGCTCCTACTCTGAAAACTCAAAAAGGACAACAATCAGAAATTACTGATTATCTAATATGCGCATATGTCAATTATGAGTGCTTTGTATACATTTCCTAATGACTTCATTTCCCGAGGGAGATCAAGGTTTTATCCCCATATTGGAGCTGAGGAAATTGATGACCTCGGTCACTTGGTCAAGGTTATACAACTGGGGAGTATTCTTATCTTCTATCACTGCAGATGAATTAAAAACATACATGTATAATATCATGTATGAAATAAGTCGCCAGTCCAGGTTTGATGCACGATACTGGATGCTTGGGGCTGGTGCACTGGGACGACCCAGAGGGATGGTACGGGGAGGGAGGAGGGAGGAGGGTTCAGGATGGGGAACACGTGTATACCTGTGGTGGATTTATGTTGATATATGGCAAAACCAATACAATATTGTAAACTTAAAAAATAAAATAAAAAAATAAGAATAAATAAAGTAGCAGAAATTAAAAAAAATAAATTTCAAAAATAAATAAATAAAAAGATTTTGAAATAGCATTCCAGAGCTCTAGTATTCAATGTAATTCAAGCTCATGTATGATTATTTTAAATGACACAAGATAATTTTTACTTGAAAACTGTACTCATCTGAAGTTTCTGCACGGGAAGACAAGATCAGAGAATAGAGCCAAAAAACCAATCTGGAGGATAAAGAAGCTGTTACTAGCATCAAAATAATTGCACAACAAAGGAAGCTTGTCCCACACTGCCCACAAAGAGTATTATAGTGGCTGTAATTTGTTTCATTTTTACTTATTCCAAATTAAATTCTTCAGAATTGCTACTTTCAGTTCAGTTCAGTCACTCAGTCGTGTCCGACTCTTTGCAACCCCATGAATCGCAGCACACCAGGCCTCCCTGTCCATCACCAACTGCCGGAGTTCACTCAGACTCACATCCATTGAGTCAGTGATGCCATCCAGCCATCTCTTCCTCTGTCATCCCCTTCTCCTCTTGCCCCCAATCCCTCCCAGCATCAGAGTCTTTTACAATGAGACAACTCTTCGCATGAGGTGGCCAAAGTACTGGAGTTTCAGCTTTAGCATCATTCCCTCCAAAGAAATCCCAGGGCTGATCTCCTTCAGAATGGATTGGCTGGATCTCCTTGCAGTCCAAGGGACTCTCAAGAGTCTTCTCCAACACCACAGTTCAAAGGCATCAGTTCTTCGGCGCTCAGCCTTCTTCACAGTCCAACTCTCACATCCATACATGACCGCAGGAAAAACCATAGCCTCGACTAGATGGACCTTTGTTGGCAAAGTAATGTCTCTGCTTTTCAATATGCTCTCTAGGTTGGTCATAACTTTCCTTCCAAGGAGTAAGCGTCTTTTAATTTCATGGCTGCAGTCACCATCTCCAGTGATTTTGGAGCCCCAAAAATAAAGTCTGACACTGTTTCCACTGTTTCTCCATCTATTTCCCATGAAGTGATGGGACCAGATGCCATGATCTTCGTTTTCTGAATGTTGAGCTTTAAGCCAACTTTTTCACTCTCCACTTTCACTTTCATCAAGAGGCTTTTGAGTTCCTCTTCACTTTCTGCCATAAGGGTGGTGTCATCTGCATACCTGAGGCTCTTGATATTTCTCCGGGCAATCTTGATTCCAGCTTGTGTTTCTTCCAGTCCAGCGTTTCTCATGATGTACTCTGCATAGAAGTTAAATAAGCAGGGTGACAATATACAGCCTCGACGTACTCCTTTTCCTATTTGGAACCAGTCTGTTGTTCCATGTCCAGTTCTAACTGTTGCTTCCTGACCTACATATAGGTTTCTCAAGAGGCAGGTCAGGTGGTCTGGTATTCCATTCTCTTTCAGAATTTTCCACAGTTTATCATGATCCACACAGTCAAAGGCTTTGACATAGTCAATAAAGCAGAAATAGATGTTTTTCTGGAACTCTCTTGCTTTTCCCATGATCCAGTGGATGTTGGCAATTTGATCTCTGGTTCCTCTGCCTTTTCTAAAACCAGCTTGAATATCAGGAAGTTCATGGATCACGTATTGCTGAAGCCTGGCTTGGAGAATTTTGAGCATTACTTTACTAGCATGTGAGATGACTGCAATTGTGCAGTAGTTTGAGCATTCTTTGGCATTGCCTTTCTTTGGGATTGGAATGAAAACTGACCTTTTCCAGTCCTGTGGCCACTCCTGAGTTTTCCAAATTTGCTGGCATATTGAGTGCAGCACTTTCACAGCATCATCTTTCAGGATTTGAAATAGTTCAAGTGGAATTCCATCACCTCCACTAGCTTTGTTCATAGTGATGCTTTCTAAGGCCCACTTGACTTCACAGTCCAGGATATCTGGCTCTAGTTCAGTGATCACACCATCATGATTATCTGGGTCATGAAGATCTTTTTCACACAGTTCTTCTGTGTATTCTTGCCACCTCTTCTTAAAATCTTCTGCTTCTGTTAGGTCCATACCATTTCTGTCCTTTATCGAGCCCATCTTTGCATGAAATGTCCCCTTGGTATCTCTAGTTTTCTTGAAGAGATCTCTAATCTTTCCCATTCTGTTGTTTTCCTCTATTTCTTTGCATTGATCACTGAGGAAGGCTTTCTTATCTCTTCTTGCTATTCTTTGGAACTCTGCATTCAGATCTTATATCTTTCCCTTTCTCCTTTGCTTTTTGCTTCTCTTCTTTTCACAGCTATTTGTAAGGCCTCCCCAGACAACCATTTTGCTACTTTACATATTGACAAATCCAGAATGAAGGAAACACCAAGAGGCAAATTCCTCCCTAAGTGATCACTGCTTCTGGATGCTAAATGCTTCTGCTCAGAGTGTTTCTGTTGAGCGTCTTCATCTGCCATTCATGAGTCCTCTACATGCATCCTCGCAGCCTGGCTTGATGCTGCGTCATTTGCATGCATTTTACAAACACTTATCTTGAGCAGGAAATGCAGGGTGCAGTTACTTTTTGGTCAACGTCCCTAACACATCAAGAACACTTGTGCCCTGTCACCTGAGTTTCTACTTGGTGTGAGCAGAAAACCTAGCCTCAATTATGTTAATCAGGGACCCTTGCTACAGCTGGAAATATGGAGGGAGTAGAAGAGTAGATGGAAGAGTGGAAGCAGGGAAAGTTGTTAATCCACGTCAATCGCAGCAGAAAGGTAGCAAAGCAGATGAGATAATATACAGGGTTTATTCCTAAGTCATTCACTCTCCCCTCAGGCTTTAAATTGTGATTGTGACATAGATAACGCTTGAGAAAGATTTATGAGGACCCTACCCTAGTCCCCATCTGTCTGCACCAGGAGCCCCTAATACAAACATTTCCAAAGCAAGTGAGGGAAGTTCTGTCTTGGGAGTCATTAAAAAGGGACTGGGCAAAACACTAGAGAATATACAGCAGGGAACGATACAGAGCGGCTCCTTGGAGAATCAGCTCACTGTGACCTAATATTTAAGATCGATAGTTGACAAGGTTGAAACATTAATGGTAAATAAAATGCAGTGAAAGATCTCTGTTAAGCAAGGATCTTGTGTTAATGATGGCTGCCAAACAGGCATCTGATGGGGGAGGAGTAGCGAAGGGGAGGAAGAACACTTACTTCATCTGAAGACCAGGAAATGGACTAGTTTATCTTACTGCAACAGGAAAGAAGGTGAAATAGTAAGGTTTATACAGTTCAGGTTTCCAGAGCCCAAGTGCATTCTATGTGCCAGATACTAGAGCGCTGATTCTTCAAAACGAGCCTCTAATGAATAACCATTAATCCCACCATAGAGAAGACAGATGTACCTTCACAACTCTTCCCCTGAGGTAAAGATGAGGAAATAGATCAAAAGTACGCTTGGGGAATCTGAAATCACTTAGCCAACTGAGAGACTCAAGAATGAGAAAGATCAGGTTGGGTCATTGCTAGTTGGCAATCAGTAACTAGTCAGTGCACCTGAGTAATTTAAATTCATTTCAACTTCTGGCTCCTTGATCAGCACTGTCTGAATTCCAAGAGCTTGCAATTTTGTTGAAGAAATAGGAGGTACTATCATAAATAAATAAGACCTGGTTTAGGCAGCAAAGGAAAGATACAGCTGACAAGGACAATGGGACATCCCACATGACAGAGATGATTTGGGTGAAGTAATGGGAGAAGATATTAGAGAGAGAAAACTATGCTGGTCACTGCCATGGTGTGAACAGCATCCCACAAAATTCATGTTGAAGCTGGATGCCTCTTTGTGCCTGTATTTGGAGGTAGGGCCTGTAGATAAGAATTAAGGCCAAATGAAGTCTTAAGGGTAGATCCAATAAGATTAATAAACTTTTTAAAATTTAAATTTATTTATTTAATTGAATAATAATTGTTTTACAGAATTGTGCTGGTTTCTTGCAAATATCAACATGAATCAGCCATAGGTAATATTCTCATAAAAAAAGATACCAAAAGGCTCACTCCCTCTCTATCATTGAGGACACAGGGAGGACAAAGCTGTCTGCAAGTCAGAAACACACCCTGATGGACCTCCATCTAGGACTCCCAGTCTTCAGAATTGTAAAGAAGGAAATTTCTTTGGTTAAGCCCTCTGGTCCAGGCATTCTTCCATGCCAACCTGAGCAGACTAAGATGGGTACTGAGGGCAGCTAGCATCCTTACAGAAGTAAAGCAAACAATATCCTCCAGGATGCTCGTGTGCATGCTAAGTCACTTCAGTCATGTCTGATTCTTTGCGACTCCAGGGACTGTAGCCCACCAGGCTACAGAATCCATAGGATTCTCCAGGCAAGAATATGGGAATGGGTTGCCATGCCCTTCTAAAGGGAGTCTTCCCGACCTGGGGATCGAACCTGTGACTCTTTCGTCTCCTGCATTAGCAGGCGAGTTCTTTACCACTAGTGCCATCGGTATGCTCAGGGGATAGCAGCCTAGATCCAGTCTGACACCTCCTCCTGTATGGCCAGTGAGCTAACAATGGTTTTTACATTTTCAAATGGTTGGTAAAAAAAAAAAAAAAAAAACAGCAAAATAAGAATAACACTTTGTGACATGTGAAAATTACATCCAATTCCAATTCCAATGTCCACAGATAAAGTTTTATTGGGGCACAGTCACACTTACTCTTTCATGCACTGTCTATGGCTTCTTTCACGCTGTGACAGCACAGTTGAGTAGCTGTGACAAAGACTGGCCTGGAACATTAAAATATTTACTATCTGACCCTTTATGGGAAAAATTCGTCAGCCCTTGGTCTAGATTGGTGTTTTAATTTTATTGTGCATACGTCTGCCTGGGGACCTTGTTAAACTTCAGATTATGAGTCAGTGTATATGGGATGCAGTTTGAGTGTTTGCATTTCTCACAAGCTCCAGGTGATGCTGGTCTTAGTATATAGGAACCATCCCTTGATTAGGAAGGTCAAGATCTATTTCATCTAAGATGCCAGTTTTTCCTTAGAAGAACATCTTTCTTAATGATCTGGAAGACCGGGTAATCAGCACCCACCACTAACAGAATTATCTTTGGATTCAACCTAAAATTTTAAAATCAGACTCTAACAGGGACTGTTAGAACAAAAACATAAAGGCAACCTCTGCTTTGTGCGTTGGCCATCGGAAGCCACTGTTAAAAGTAAAAGAAGTCAAAACTGATTGGTAGCTTGTGTTAAGTTCATGTTTTGTTTTGTTTTTTTTCATTTTTATGTTGCTCCTCTTGATAATTATTTTTTTCATTAAGTGTAAAATGACTCTTTACAAAGGAAATATTTTTATATGACTTTTATGATTTTGTATGACTTACATACCAAAATCTCTTTTGTGGAGATGTGCAAGAGGCTAACTCTTTAAGACAAGAACAAGCTATAACCTTCTTTTTTTGAAAGCTTTTACAGTAAAACATCTAAAAGTAAATATTGAGATTTAAACCGATGAGAAACAGATTGGGTATTGCCTGTCAAAGCCCCAAAGGCCACAAAATAAATAGTAAAGTAACAGCAGCCTCAGCTCATTGATATGCAGCCTGTATGCACTGAGATTTCGTATGCACACCTTCCCTTCACTGTCTCCTTAACAGATGTCATCAAATCACATATACAGGGCCAACAAAATGAAGTGCAAACACCACCCCAGGAGCCGCTGAGCCCTAAGCTCCAGGCTTCCCAACCTGTGAACCACACATGTGCTAGTTCCTGGGTGTAAATTCCTCAGGCAAGAGCCCAAGATGTCATTGGAACCACAAAGGAAAACCTGGCATTTTAAGGATGGAGCCCTAGTAACTTTCTGATATTTTCATATAAAGCACCTCTTTATTTTCACATAAGTGCCTATTCAGCCCACACATAAAACTAGCTGTGCTATTTTGGAAAATATATAGAAAATACACTGCATGTGTCTACATTGTTCTGAGTTGCAAAGTTATAAATGACTAGGCTTTACATATCTGTGGGGTTTGCTGATTTATACACTTTTGATTGCCAAATCCAGCACAAACTATATTAGTGTCATAAGGTAAACAAATCATTTCTGGACTATATTTACATTATCCACATCCTGTAGTTAAAAGGGCAAATAATGTGGAACAAGACCAAGGGTACTCAGTGATTTCACCAGAAGCCAAAATAGAGCCTGGATTATAATCAAGATAAATAACAATCATCTATCACTTACTGGACCCTTACTATGCACTGGTATACAGCATATTAAAATGAAATTTATATATATATATAAAACATTATATATATGTGTGTATATATATATATATAACATTTAGCATAATAAAAGTAACTGATTGATAAATATATTATCCTTTAATCCCATTTACAAACATAGGAAGTGGGTTTCTTTCTCCCCATTTTATAGAAAGTCAAAGTGAGATGGTCAAGGATGTACAGATAGTAAGCCACTCAGCCAGAGCTGGAATTCCCTGATACCAAATTCACTGCTCTTATTGGCCAGCAATATTGTCTAGAAAAACGCATCATGAAATTCCAGATTGCAATGAAACCTAGCATTCAAAGCCTTTAAAATTTCTCAAGCCCATTCTCTTGAAGGGAGAAAATCTCTTGGGATGATTTATTTTGTTAAATGGTATTGTTTTGAAATGCCTGCCTTGGTAGGCAAAATGGAATAGCTTGCGGTAAACTAGATTTTTTTAAATTACATAACCATTGTATAGGGTCTTCCCCCATGGCTCAGTGGTAAAGAATCCACCTGCAACGCAGGAGACATTGGTTTGATCCATGGGTCTGGAAGATCGCCTGGAGGAGGAAATGGCAACCCACTCCAGTATTCTTGCCTGGGAAATCCCATGGACAGAGGAGCCTGGTGGGCTACAGTCCCTGGGGTTGCAAAGAGTCAGACACTACTGAGTGACTAAGCACAAACTAGTTCCTGCAAAGATGGACTGAAAAAGATGGGATTTCTTTCTTTTTTAAAAAAATCTTTTCAAAGGTATTAGATTTTTGCTGAAGCGATGAGAACTAAAGGAGTCAAAGTTTCAGAGAAATGTGAACTCCACAACAGTGAGTTGATATTCTACAAAAGTTTTTTCCTTGGGGCATTTGTCAATTCTTGGTGTCTGGAAAGAACCTAAGAATCCAAGTTCTGTCTGGGCACAGACCTATAGAGGGGAGCAGAGAAACCAGTAGAACTTTTTCTGTGGTCTTTCAAAGACAAAAATGGAGACTTACATTCAGGTTCCTACAAAGCAGAAAAGCAAATCTAAACAACGTCAGTTGTCTCAAAACGCATGCCACATTCTGAAGTAGAGAAGAATAAAAAGCTAATTACGAAGTAACTAAAGAGCAAAATGGGTTTTTTTGGCAGTTCTTGCCTGCTGAGAAGACAATGAGTAGAGTATGAAACCCATCGGGGAATCGGGAGGAGGCCCAAGTCATCACACCAGGCTCTTCGTTAAAACCACTGAAGGACTACATCCTAAGAACAAAAATAAATAGGAAAAACTGCAAACAAATGTGAAACAGTTCAGTCTCTTATTGGGTTAAATTGATCAGCCCTAACTTTATCTTTCTAGTAGAGAAATGAGCAAACCTCTGGGCAGGAAGATAAAAGAAGCTGAATACTAAATTTTTTATATACAGTATTGACCATTCAATCAAAAATTATATGACAAGATATAAGATAATATAACTAACATTTAAAAAGGACAATGGAAATAGACCCACAGTGAGCTAGGTGTTTTAATTAGAAGTTCAGGAAAATAAAGAACAAGTTGTAGAAAGATGCAAAGAATGAAAACTTTCATTAGAGTACTGGAATTTATTAAAAGAATCCAATGAAAACGTCAAAACTCTAAAAGATAATAACTAATATTAAGAACTTAAAAGATGAGTTTATCAGCAATTACACATTACATAAAATAACGTTAGTAAAATAGAAAGAGTTCATAAAAAAACTCAGCAATTTATTTTTAAATGAAAATATGAAAAAGTGAATAAAAGATGACAGATGCTATGCATGTGTGTATATACACAGACATGCATACACACACACGTTATATATATATATATATATATATATATAACATGTGAGTAACTGGCATACTATTAAGAGAGAAAAAGTGAGGCACAGGCAGTATTTGAAGACATAATCAACAGGGAATTTCTAAACTGATTAAGGATATTAACTCTCAAATTGAAGAATCTCAATGAACTCCAAGCAAGATGCCACTAACACACACACAACACAAAATTAGCCATGTCATAACCAAATTGCCAAAAGCCAAAAACCAAGAAAAACATTTTTAAAAAGAGAGAGAAAACAGGTATTTCCCTGAAAGGAAGAACAATAAACTTAAAACTGACCTCTCAACAGAAATAATACAAGTCAAAGAAAGTAACAGCTAGTCTAGAATTCTACATCCTGAAAAAGTATGCTTCAACAAAATAAATAAACCCACAAAATAAAAACATTTTCAGAAAAACAAAAACTGAGTTTATCACTAGCTAACCTGCACCAAAGAAAACTTTAAAGGGAGTTACTTAACCAGAAAGAAACAAAGAAACGACAGATGAAAACAAAGAGTAAATATGTGGGTAACTATATTTTAATGAGAATTAATGTCTTGTGAGCTTTAAATGTATTTAGAATTAAAATTCATAACAGAAATCAGAAAACCAGGAAGAGGTAAATACAGCTAAATTATTCAAAGATGCTACCATCAGTGATAGGAATAATTTTATTTGATTGTAATCAATCAAAGGCAAATGTTAATATCTCTAGGTTATCCACTATACAAAATAGCAAATGAGTATATAACAAGTTGTTAGAGTGAAAATGGAATGGTTATAAAATGATTAATTTTACAAAGGCATGAAATAAGGGAGAAGACTGAAATCACTATAACCAACACAGACAAAGGAAAATAGATAGAAACCCAAGTATCAAAAGTCAAGTTCCAATGGACTAAACATTCCCCAAATTAAAAATTAAGACTATCAGACTGGTTAAACATTAAAGACATATAAATCTATAAATTTTAGAAACAGAAAAAGATATATCATGCAAATATCACCAAATTAACTGGTAAGATCATAATAGTGTCAAAATTTCCAGATTTCTTTTTAAAGCAATTTCAGGAATATAAACACATTATAGAAAAAAAATCCTATTTCTTTGTAGGTTTAATTTTTCTTATCTTTTGTGTATTATTTCTATTTGAAAAATAAAGTAAAACACCTAGCTAAATAAATATCATAATGGTTTCTTAAAGGAGGACAGGTAAGTTTTCAAGGGTGTGATGGCAATTCCAGAATGATTCTTTCTCCTGATTTCCAGGCTGGCATCTTATACTTACATGAGCTTAGAGGAAATTAGAGTTTTGAAACTATCAAATATCATGATCAAAACACCCTAGGGGATGGTTGTTTATATAAACTTCACTGCCAGGATCAAACTTCCTTGGTCATTCTTTATTGCTTCAGTTCAGTTCAGTCACTCAGTCGTGTCCAACTCTTTGCAACCCCATGGACCACAGCATGCCAGGCTTCCCTGTCCATCACCAACTCCTGGAGTTTACCCAAACTCATGCCCATCAAGTCAGTGATGCCATCCAACCATCTCATCCTCTGTCGTCCCCTTCTCCTCCTTCCCTCAATTTTTCCCAGCATCAGGGTCTTTTCAAATGAGTCACCTCTTTGCATCAGGTGGCCAAAGTATTGCTTTGGCCAAAGTATTTGCTTTATTGCTTACTTTATCTTTTAATCTGCTACATTTATTGACCTCCCCCTCCCTCCTCTCCCTTTCAGGTCTTTCCTCTGCATGATCTAGAATTGCCATGACGTGATCAGCAAATGAATCTACTTCCCCAACCTCTTTCTCAACACTGCCCTTCCACTTGGTGTGTATGGTCACGGTCACTATTGGCTGGGTGACATGAGGATGACTGTGCAAATGCCACCGCCTGCTTGCACCTCTCTCCTTTTGCAGAAGCACATGTCTGGCGAAAGCCCCACCCTGGCTGTGTACTCTATCATGTGTCTTTCATGTATCTCCCCTGAGGAGTTGAACATTTCTGAAGAAAATGTTCACACCCCGTCTGGCAACACTACTCTGCAGTAGCAGCCTCAGTCTCTTAGTCACGATGATAAAATATTACATCCAGTCCCCCACCTCCATAGTAAAACTTCCCCATATGACTTCCTATTGGTCTCATAGCTCCTCTCACACTCCAGTGAGAGAAAAGAAATGACGCATCTTGAACGTTTCTATCTTTTTACAAATAAAACTTAGAGCTACCTGCAGAGTCCTATCTCTTCTCTCTTCTCACCGGCCCTGCTTCAAAGATCATGCTCTCATATAGGGAGATTCCTATAGCCAACCATCTTTTCCCAAAGACCTTGGGAGATTCCCCTCTCTCCTGCATCATCAGTCTTGCACCCACTCTGACTGCTTCAATCAATATTTATAAATGCTCTGATTTTCATAAAGCAACTTCTGTGATGCTACATCTCCCCACTGCTATGGCTACATTTCGCGATTCCCTTCTCAAGGGTTGTCTATTTAGTATCTTCTCCTAATGTTCACCAACTCCATTAGCCCAAGCTTCTTTGGTCAAAATAATCAAGATGATATACTGCCAAATCTAACAAACACTAATTCCCCACTTAACTTTCACTCCTTCATTTGTGAAATAATAATTTCTCCCTTTGGTTTAAATACCACTATTCTCTCCTGATTTTCATCCTGTCTCTTTCTGCTTTCTCTTGACTTCTGATCACTGGTTTTCCCTAAGGCATGGTCTGAGGCAGACTTCTTTTTTTCTCTCAACATATCCTGTCAACTGTCAAGCTTACATCACCTCCCAAACTACTTCCTCTGAGCTCCAGGTAAGTAAGGTCATTTAACTGTCTCATATACGCCCCAAACATCAGAGCCTCCACTATTCTATGCTTCCCCAACTATCCCCAAACCAATACACATCAGCAATTTGAGTCCAGGCAGCAGCTGTAAATCCAGCCAGCTACTGAAGCAAAAATCCTGAGTATTCTTGAGTTTCCTTTTCTCCTATTTCTCACATCGAATGTTCTACCTCTCTCACCAGCTCGACTGAAATGGCCTCCCAGTGGTCTCTGCTTGAGCTCATGATAATCCATTCTCTGCAAATATCTGCAGAACAATATTTAAAACTTTTAATTTTGAAATAATGGCAGATTTACAGGAAACTGCAAACACAGTATAGAGAAGTCCTCATGTACCCTTCACCCCATTTCCCTCAACGGTTATGTCCTGCATGACTATAGTGAATATCAAAACCAGGAAATTAACAATGGCATAAGGAATGAATACAGTCCTAGGCCATTTGATCACATAACACAGATTCACATAACCAATACTGCAAGGGAGAAACCTAAAGTTACAATGACCACAAGACTAGCTTTGCTTAAAATCCTTTAACAACTAACTTCTTATTTTGGTGAAGCCAGAAGTTCAAACTCCTCACCCTGCCTTACGTGGTCAGCTCCCTGCCCAGTTCTTCACCTCATCCTGTGCCTCTGAGCCCCTCACCACCTATACTCCAATTTCACCATTTACATGTTCTCTTTCCCAACATGCTGACCTTGTCTTTAAGTCATGCCCTTTTAAAAATATTCTTCTCTATATCTGAAGTACTCTGATCACCCTATAATATACCAAAACCTGTTCTCGCTCAGCACCTGCATGTCCTTCCATGGTTTACAGCCCAATTTGCAGTCATATACATATTTGTCAGCATATCTGACTTCTGTATTTCTCCTCCACCAGAATATCAATTCCATTGGAAAAACAAAAAGTAGGTCATGATCATCTATCTTTATTACCTAGCTTAGAGCCTTAACCTATGTTAATGCTTAGGCGTTAAGCTAAGGTGTTCCACTAATGAATAAATAAAATGGGTAGAAATAAAAGAGAAAAAGACATTTGTAAAATAAGAAAGGAAAATTCATAGCTTGAAAATATTCTGAGAACCTTTGATGAAAGACTCCATGTAAATACAACTGAAGTTGCTTGCCTCTGCAGTGTGGCCCACCTCCTGTGTGTATATATAATTCTAATCGATACTAATTGAATTTAAATCTGCATCAAGGAGGAAATTGCTTCCCCCCACCCCCACATACAGCTCCTAAACATCAGGTTTGAAAGACGAAACTCCAGTTTAACACAGAGCCCTCTTTGAACTTTAGAAGCCATGAGGAAGCATGAGTATTGGTCTGGGAACACAAGCTTTTCTCTGTGCTTCCAAAGAGGGCATGGGATCTTTCTCCTCAGTATCCAAAATCAAATATTTTCCTGCTATGCCAAACAAATAATATCAGTGCTGTCTAACTCTGATTGTCTTAAAAATAAATACATAAGTTAGACATCAGAGAAAAGGGAAGGAGATATTAAATAACAGTTAATCATTTAAAAATTTTTGAGAATCTTTGGTGAATGACTAGGCTGCTGCTGCTACTGCTAAGTCACTTCAGTCTTGTCCGACTCTGTGCAACCCCATAGACGGCAGCCCACCAGGCTCCGCTGTCCCTGGGATTCTCCAGGCAAGACCACTGGAGTGGGTTGCCATTTCCTTCTCCAATGCATGAAAGTGAAAAGTGAAAGTGAAGTCACTCAGTCGTGTCCAACTCTTTGCGACCCCATGGACTGCAGCCCACCAGGCTCCACTGTCCATGGGATTCTCCAGGCAAGAACACTGGAGTGGGGTGCCATTGCCTTCTCTGGAATGACTAGGCTAGCTAAATATAAAGAGCCATTCACCTGGAAACAGATACCTGGTTTTGAGCTCCAGCTCTCCTCCCAGCTAGCTAAGACCAGCTATTTTATCTGTCTCACTCTCAGTTTTCTGGTCATGAAAGCAAAGGAATTAGGTGCCAAACTAAAGACCCTTCTGGTTCTCAAAATGTATGAAGCTTTAATGCTTAATCCTTATTCTTAATCCAGGCTTCAGCAATACGTGAACCGTGAACTTCCAGGTATTCAAGCTGGTTTTAGGAAAGGCAGAGGAATCAGAGGTAAAATTGCCAACATCTGCTGGATCATGGAAAAGGCAAGAGAGGTCCAGAAAAACATCTATTTCTGCTTTATTGACTATGTCAAAGCCTTTGACTGTGTGGATCACAATAAACTGTGGAAAATTCTGAAAGAGATGGGAATACCAGACCACCTGACCTGCCTGCCTCTTGAGAAAACTGTATGCAGATCAGGAAGCAACAGTTAGAACTGGACATGGAACAACAGACTGGTTCCAAATAGGAAAAAGAGTACGTCAAGGCTGCATATTGTCACCCTGCTTATTTAACTTCTATGAAGAATACATCATGAGAAATGCTGGGCTGGAAGAAGCACAAGCTGGAATCAAGATTTCTGGGAGAAATATCAATCACCTCAGATATGCAAATGACACCACCCTTATGGCAGAAAGTGAAGAGGAACTAAAAACCTCTTGATGAAAGTGAAAGAGGAAAGTGAAAAAGTTGGCTTAAAGCTCAACATTCAGAAAACTAAGATCATGGCATCTGGACCCATCACTTGATGGGAAATAGATGGGGAAACAGTGGAAACAGCATCAGACTTTATTTTATGGGGCTCCAAAATCAATGTAGATGGTGATTGCAGCCACGAAATTAAAAGACGCTTACTCCTTGGAAGGAAAGTTTTGACCAACCTAGACAGCATATTCAAAAGCAGAGACATTACTTTGCCAACAAAGGTCCATCTAGTCAAGGCTATGGTTTTTCCAGTGGCCATGTATGGATGTGAAAGTTGGACTCTGAAGAAAGCTGAGCACCTAAGAATTGATGCTTTTGAACTGTGGTGTTGGAAAAGACTCTTGAGAGTCCCTTGGACTGCAAGGAGATCCAACCAGTCCATCCTAAAGGAGATCAGTCCTGAGTGTTCATTGGAAGGACTGATGTTCAAGCTGAAACTCCAATACTTTGGCCACCTGATACGAAGAGTTGACTCATTGGAAAAGACCCTGATGCTGGGAGGGATTGGGGGCAGGAGGAGAAGGGGATGACAGAGTATGAGATGGCTGGATGGCATCACCGACTCGATGTACATGAGTTTGAGTGAACTCCGGGAGTTGGTGATGGACAGGGAGGCCTGGCATGCTGCAATTCATGTGGTTGCAAAGAGTTGGACACGACTGAGTGATTGAAATGAACTGAACTGAACTGATTCTTAATCCAGAGTTGTATTGAGCTAGTCAAAATTTCTTCAGCTTTTTCCCTGACACCTTAGAGGAAAACCCAAACAAACTTTCTGGTCAGCCCAATATTTCACAAACTACCCTGTGAGTAGGGTGCAAAAATGAAAAAAAAAAGGGGGGGTGGGGGTGGGGAATAAAACTCTTACTGTTAACTGGCTAATGCTTTTCAAGTAGATGATCTCTTTTGCATGAAAAAAAAAATCATTATTTTCTCTCTTGTTTCACTGTAGCATGTCATTATTTCTACCTTGTTAAAAGCTCCTATTATAGAAACTGCCAGATCTATTAGTATATCTTAATGACCACATCTTGTGCTGCTTTTAGCCTCTAGTGGGGCAAAATTGCCATGATTTATGCTTTCCTAACAATGATATTTTTACATTAGGAAGCAATTAAAGAGCCCAACCGCACTCCTGGGAACATCAAAAGACTGGAGAAGGACCGCCATCATCTTGATTTATATCTGCTCTAATTATATTTACAGAAAACTTATAAAAGAAGGAGATTGTGTCAAAATGTTTATGGTGCTTGTAATAAATGTTTGTAAAAAGAGACCATCCATGCTTTGCGCTGACTGTAGAACAGCAAATACCGTGAGGGATAATGGGCTGGACAAGGTCACACCAGGATGACAAGCAGTGTCGGGTCTCAGCCTTGTCAACCCAAGAAATCCAGAGGAAAGGATTTCACTCCAGGGTGAAGCCTCTATCCTGTGTGCGTCCTGCCTCACGGTGATGACCACCTTGATTTTCCTTGGACAGGGGGTAGCATTCTTTCTGTTTTAACTTGTTACTTTGTATTGGCATATAGCCAATTAACATTGCTGTGAGAGTTTCAGGTGAACAGCAAAGGGACTCAGCAATATATATTCATGTATCCATTCTCCCCCAGATTCCCCTCCCATCCTGGCTGCCACACAACACTGAGCAGAGTTCCCTGGGCTGTACACTAGGGCCTTGCTGCTTATCTATTTTAAATATAGCGGTGCATGCCTGTGGACCCCAAACTCCCTAACTATCCCTTCCTCCCATCCTTTCCCCCACAGTAACCATAAGTTTGTTCTCTAAGCGTGTGAGTCTATTTCTGTTTTGCAAGCTCATTTGTATCATTTCTTTTTCAGATTTTGCATATAAGCTATGTCATATGATATTTCTCCTTCTCTGACTTTCTTCACTAGTATGACAATTTCTAGTTTCATCCATGTTGCTGGGGGCAGCATTCTCTACATCTGCAACCATGTGGGACCTATTAACAAAAACATCCACTGTGAATATAACAGCTAAAAAGGCAAAACTCTCCTGCCAGCAGTGAGCAGGATCAAGGCCAGGAAAGACTGCGTCCCTTCTCCAAGACGCAGGCTGCTGAGAATCAATTCTTCTCATTCAAATGACAGATCTACTTCTCACATTCCTGAGGTCTTGCCATATGATGTTTATTTCTATCTTCCTTCATGCATGTAGTTTTATTTTGCCTGTCTTACACATTTAGTATCAAAACCTTACTTAATTATGCAAAGGCTGTACAATGTGTAAGAAGACTTGTAGAAAAGTGGTATCCGATCAGAATATGGATCTTCCCATTTAAATCTTTCTGAGCTTTCCAGATTGAGCCAAGAAGTTGGTAGCAACCTAAACTCCATACTTGTCCTAAAGTCATAGAGGCATTCCTTTGACCAGCACCATCTGGGAGCTTATTTGAATGAAGAATCTCCATCTCAGACTTACGGAATCAGAGTGAGCAATAATTTAACCAAGGAGTCATGGGTCCATTAACATTTGAAAAATACTGTAAAAGGGTTAAGGTTGGTGAGGGTGGGGTGGTGAGGGCGGGTAGATAAGGTCAGTGTACTATCAGGGGAATTTAATCATGATACCGCAAGGTTCAGAGCTCTAAAATAAAAAGGAAGAAGAGGAAGGAGAAGAGGAGGAAGAGAAGGAGTGGGGAGAGGCAGAGGAGGATGGGGAGCAGGAGAGGAAGTGGCAGGGTAGGTAGGGGAGAGGGAAGGAGGGGAGAAAGACGAGGAAGGAAGGATAGAAGACCAAGGACTAGAAAGAGGAAGGAGGCGGCGGCAGTGGCTTTTTAACATCTCGTTTAACAAGTTCCTCTTTTCCAAATTTCCCCTGAAATGCACCAGCGCTCTAATACCATATATCCAGCAGACACCCATTCCACCTTGGGGGTATGCCGAGAGCACAGTGAACTTCTTTGACCCCCAAGCCCCCTGCTTCGAGAAAGCAGTCTTATACCTGCCCCCTGCCTAGAAACAGCAGTTAGGTGGCAGGTGGTTGCTCTGGAGCTCAAAACTTGGCATTCAAATAATCATGAAGCTTCAGTGTCTCTAGGATAAGACTTTTACAGCATTCCAGACTATGTTTGGAGTACCCCACAGAATAAACAGTAGTTTGCGTCAGTTCGATGCCATCCCCGTGAAGATTTCTACAGGAGCGGTGAGGCAGAGGTCAAATCTAGTTTCATGGATGCATTTTCCTCTCTCCTTTCTCCCTAAAGGTTATCCTACATCAATGCCAGCATTGAACACATTAAATATCCTCCAACCTGCTTCCCCGTCACGTGTTCCCCACTGGGGAGTATGTATTAACATGCTTTTGCATATTAATACTTCATGAAAGAAAAAGAAAACATTGACTTTGTTTCCCGTTCTCTGTTTCTACTGCTTCATGGAAGTTTCAGGTTTACTTTTAAATTAAATTGTATTTAATCAGCTATATCTGGTTAAATGTTTTGTTAGAAACTGTGGATGATTAAGGTACTGGGGCACCTGAACAAATGTAGTTACTAAAGGAGAGTCTCAAGAAATGAGGAATACTTCTGAGAAAAGTGAGAAGGGTGGTAGAACACACCAACAAAGAAGATACACAAAATTGCCTTTTTGTTTCTTTCCTTTTAGAGCTCCACCCCCTTCTATTCTGAAACCAAGGAAGATACAATGCTGGTTAAGAATTAAAGAAACATTTGGCTGAGAGGGGGACAGTTGGTCAAATGCACATGCAATCAAAACCGTGCCATCATCTTTGGTGATTAAATATGTGATGCTAGAGAAGATCCTCTCCGGCTCCAAAAGACTAACTGTCTCAAAGGAGATTCATATGCTGACTCTCCTGGTGGTCAGGGAGTGGAGGTTTTTGTAATTGTCTAAGGGCCATTAGAGTGGGTATTTGCATGCTTCCTCTAATGTTTATTCTTCCAATTAATTTAGTGCTTCTTATCATTTCAACATGCTTTACACTCTTATTGATCACAGCATTCCAGGGAGGCAGACTGGGCAGAAAGTATTTTCTCAGTTTTATAGATGCGGTTGGTAACTGAAGCACTTTAGAAGTACAGTGTCAATGATAAATTGAGGACGAGAGCTCAGTTTAAGAGAGTCCAAGTGAAAGTGAGTTAGTTGCTCAGTCGTGTCTGACTCTCTGCAACCCCATGGACTGTAGCCCTCCAGGCTCCTCTGTTTATGGAATTCTCCAGGTAAGAATACTGGAGTGGGTTGCTAGTCCCTTCTCCAGGAGATTTTCCTAACCCAGAGATCAAACTGAGGTCTCCCGCATTGCAGGCAGATTCTTTATAATCTGAGCCACCAGGGAAGAATATTTATCATCCATAAGCCTTTCTAGCTGCATCTATTGATATATTTTACAGTGATGAAGAAATCCCTTTAGATTTCTTAGTTACTCATAGTGAGGATACAGTGACTATTGTCACAGTTCAGCAAGGACTACTGGACTCACCTGATATTCAGAAAATCCAGAGATAAGCAGGTATTCAATCCAGTTACCCACTAACTCTCCCCATCCAAAGCACGATTCTAGAAGCATCTTCAATACAGTTATTAATTCCTGTCTATTTAAAGGTTTCTGGGGGAAAGCATTTCATGTGGTTTCTGAATTGTACATTCTAAGTCTAAAACTTGAAACTGCATCCTGCCTAAAAGAGTTTTCCCTGTTCCCTACAGAGAACAATAGCATATGTCTCTACTATTTGAGAGAGAGTGAGTAATTTACCAAATCAGAACATTCTGTAAAAGACACCATTTTGCTTTGATGCTCTTGTGTAACTGCCACTGACTTTAATGAGAATTACACACATCTGTCATTGGGCAGAACCAACCCCATTATTTATTAGCGCTGAAACCCACCATTTGCAATAAAGCCTTCCTCTAGTCAATAATTAACAAATATAAAGCTCACAGATTTGTGGTCCATACTCTATCTTTCTGATGAGTAAAACATGGTAATGAAAGAAAATGAGCCAGGGACACATTCTCTAGGCCTGAGCGCATTCTTCCTGGTTCCCATGGTCGCATAACTAGATTTTCCATCTGTGGTGATTAAAGGGGAAACAGGCGGCTTTGGTGATTGTCTCTTTGCTATCATGCAGTGTGTTCCAGTAAGTCATATAAATCCATTTGATTAATTGGTACAGATCAACTGTTTTCTACATTGCAGAATCGTTGGCGGGCTACATGAAGACATGAGGTCCGCCTTTAGGAATCCACAACCCTGAATTCTATCCTTGCTACTCACATCACTGATCTGCATACTGCTTGTATCGGCATCTGTTGGAGTTTATTAGAAATGGGACCCCACATAGGCCTCCTGAATCACAGACCCTGGTGTGTTTCCCATTTGCATTTAACAAACCCTCCAGGCGATTCTGATGCCCACTAATGTTTGAGAAACACTGCTCTCAACCATTATCTCTGTTATTGCTTAGTCACTAAATCGTGTCTGACTCTTCAGCCCCACGGACTCTACCCCATCAGGCTCCTCTGTCCACGGGATTTCCCAGGCAAAAATACTGGAGTAGGTTGCTAGTTCCTTCATCCAGGGTATCTTCCCGACCCACGGATCAAACCCATGTCTCCTGCATTGGCAGACGGATTCTTTACCACTAAGTCACCAGGGAAGCTTAGTGTAGACTATTATCTACAACCTTGTAAAATAAGTTGGAAAATAATTCTCATCTGGAAAAGGATGGAAAAGTAGAACTAGTGTTTTTTTTTTTTCATTCTTTCTTGTGTGCTTGCATTTTATATCCCCAAGTTATATTACTTTGTAATATAAAATGTATTTTCAAAGAAAAATTATCCATTCTATTTTTTATTAATTTTGTAGATCATAGTCATTGTTGAATTATCATTTTTCATTTGGAAAAATGGTTGTTTTGCATGTTTAACTACATTCCTATTCTGCCATTTAAATATTTTCTGGGGACTTCCCGGTGGTCCTGTGGTTAAGACCTCAGGGGGTGTAGGTTCACTCCTTGACTGGGGAGCTAAGACCCCACGTGCCTTGCAGCCAAATCACCAAAACATAAAGCAGAAGCAATACTGTAAAAAATTCAATAAAGGCTTTAAAAATTTGTCTGTTGCTCTTTGAACTCGAATTAGTTGGTATGCCTTGATGTATTCTGGAGTTTTCCATTGCACTATAATAAACTATACCAAGTCAAACACTCATAATAAGGTACTGCTGTTTTCCAAATTTCTATGTCATTATATATTTCTCCTTTACTAGTAAGCCAGAACTACCGAAGCACTCTTTTCTCTTTGGGGGTACAAATGTTTCAGTAGGAAGAGATTCTGCTCATTTTCCACTATCCCCCCAAGTCTGCTGAGCCTCAACAAGAGTTGCCATTTGTGCTACAGCACCTCGCAATGGTGCTGGGGGTGGGTACAAGCTATCAGTGCCAATACACAGCCAGACAGTGCATAAAAGCGTCTAATGATACAATTTATCTGCTAGACTAAAATACATTTCATAGGATGGGAGAAAAAACTCTTTTCGTGCTGCCTTCTCAGTGCATTCTGCATTCAAACCTCCTAAAATGCTCTCTGGCAATGCCATCCATATTGCAATGATGGATAACTGCTCTCCCACAGCGTTGCAAAGTGATTATTAATCTATAAGCATCTGCCTGCTGAGGTATTCCATGGTTTTAAAAAAGTTAGGAACCATTTCCACACCGTTGGAGCTATTACAATCTTCTCAGCGCCTTTAGTGTGGGACCCCCTGTCAGTTACCATATTTCTTTATTAATTTAAGATGACTGTCAAGACTGCTCAGCACCATATAGTCTAGTTCCAGAACCATGGGGGGGGGGGAAAAAAACATGGCATGTCATGTTAGAAGAGAGACTGTTACTGGCTTCAGTAATGAGACAGATTGGTCGTCACCGTGTGGGATCTTCATGCTAACAAGTCTCAAAGGCCAGAATAATAGAAGCGTCATATAATATCACAGAAGGTCGGAGGAAAAAAGAACCTATGACATCACCAAAACCAGTTAATTTTGGAGGGGGAGGGAAACAGGAAAATTTGCCCTCTGATCTTAAAGATTATTGATAATAGAATCTGGCCAGTTTCCATGTATTCTGACTACTGATACATGGATGATTCCACTAAATTACACAAGAGCAGAATCTGACGAAGGAATGCTGAATGGGAACAGGATAAGAGCACTTGAGATCTTCCTGGAGTAGGTGTTGAGGTTCATTATAAGTTCCATGACTCCTCTCAGGCAAAACAGAATACAGGAAAATAAAAAATAATGCCAGGAGGTGCTATGACCAACCAAAGGCAGAGACCTCTCTGCTCTGAGCCTAAGAAAGACAGGAGCAAAGATCTACCAAAACCCAAGAAGGCAAAGACTGAGTAGGACAGTCTTGATAATTGTTACCTCTAAGCTGGGGGAACAGAAGTCAACTTTAAACAGACTGAAGGAAAAGTAAGTTATGAGAAGGCATATGGTTGTAAAGTTGGTTACTCTTCTTTATTGCTGATGCCCATTTAAGGAAAATCATGAGTGTGAAACATTGGGTTGGCCATAAAAATTTACTTGGGTTTTTCTGTAAGATGTTATGGAGTATGGTCTGTAAGGTGTTTTATAACATCTGATGGAAAAACCCAAATGAACTTTTTGACCAACCCAATATAAAAGCAAAATAAAAGAATCTAGAGGAAAGAGAACTGATTTAGGGGAAAACCTGTTGAGAAAAAAAAAAAAAAAACAAGTAAGACAAATATCTATATTTCCAGAGAGATGAGAAGAAATTGCCTCCATTGAACAAAAATATAAAACTGTAAAGATGGAACATTCACAGAACAGAAAAGAGCTCATGGATATGAAAAATATATGATTGCAGAAATAGATGTGAGAGAAAGACCTCCTAGAAAGCAAAGCACAAAGGTCAAAACATATAAAATGGGTGAAAATACAGAAGAATATTGAAAAAAACACTAGAAGTTCAACATCCAAATATTAGGAGTTCCAGAAAGAGACTGATGCAGGACAGGAATTCATAAAAAATAAATAAATAAATCAGGAATATTTCCAGAACTGAGGGCATGACTTTCCAGACTGGACGACCTGCCAAGAGAAAGAAAGACAAGGGTATAATGGGTTGAATGATGGCCACCTGCATGATGGTTCCTGCCAGAACCTGTGAATGCACCTTTATTTGAATAAAGAGTCTTTGTAGACATAATTAACTTAAAGCTATTGAGATGAGGCCATCCTCCTATGAGAAAGGCAGGGGCAGATTTGGCTGAGACACCAAGGACATGGCCAGGTGTAGAGGGCAGTAGACTGGAGTTGCATGATAATCGAGGCAAAGCACACCTGCAGTCCCCAGAAGCTACAAGAGGCAAGGGAGGATGGTCCTGGACCTGTGGGGGTAGCACCACCATGCCAAGACCTTGACTTGGGACACCTGACCTCCAGAACTGTACAGGAATAGATTTCCCTTGTTTTCAATCACTATGTTTATGATGAATTTTTATAGTAACCCTAGGACACAAATAAGAAGAGATGCAGCAAACGGTAGCTCCAACACAGAAAAGAGGCAAAGAGGATCATTAGGATGGAAGTGAAGGGGGATCCCAGAAAGATAACTGTGCTATCAGTCGAGAATGGCTCTGGAAGAAGCTTCTTCCAGAAGACGATGATAACTGAAGACTTCTTGGTGTTAATGATATCAAGTAGTCCAAAAAGTCTGTTCAGGTTTTCCTGTAAACCCAAGCAAACTTTTTGGCCAACTCAATATTTTAAAAGGATATTTGGACAATTGGCATATAGTATGGGTTGAGTTAGTGGCCAGTACAGATATCATTAAGCAAATGAAAGTTTGAAATGGAAAGATAAGTAAGAATTACTAGGTCACAATAGGGTAGATAAATAATACCTATCTAATCAAAATTGTAATCTAGCTACATGTTGGGAGGGTTAAAAATGAAAGTAAGTGTAGCTTTGTGAGCGTGGCTGTCTGTATGCATGGGAGGCTGAGTGTGACGGGACAAAGGTAGAGGACGAGCCAAATGCCAAATCCTTATCTTCCATAAAATTAAATCCTGAAAACTGAAAAATGAATAAATAGCAATGCAGGCATGTTAATTCATGATATGACAGTAAATGTCAAAATACTAACAATCATCTAAACAATTGAAAGCAGTTACCTTTGAGGAATAGCAGTACTTATGGTAATAATTTAGTAAAAGATCTAGTATTTAATATAATAAATTTAACTAAAATTAAATAATGTTAATATTACTCATATAGGACTTCCATTTCAGATATTGTTTTAGGTGCTGTACTCACTTTTTCCTTCAGCATAATCTTGTGGGGCTGCTGCTGCTGCTTGCTAAGTCGCTTCAGTTGTATCTGACTCTGTTCGACCCCATAGATGGCAGCCCACAAGGCTCCTCTGTCCACAGGATTCTCCAGGCAAGAACTCTGGAGTGGGTTGCCATTTATTTCTCCCAATCTTGTGGTGAGTGTACTATTTATTCCCATTATACTGATAAGGTCACTGACACAGTTACACAATAGTATCAGAGGCAAATTGAGAACCTAAGTTGAGTCAGATTTGGAAGCAGAGTTCCTGATTGAACCTCAACATTTCTTATAAAATAAAATGTGGGAGGGGTGCAGGGCATACTTTTTGCCAAACCTTGTACAACTAAAAGAGTTTGAAAATTATGTATAAACTTAATGTTGATTTTAAAACATAACCACTATTTCCCCTAAAGTCAGGAATAAGACAAGGGTGCCTACGTTCACCACTACTATTCAACACAGTTTTGGAAGTTTTGGCCACAGCAATCAGAGCAGAAAAAGAAATAAAAGGAATCCAAATTGGAAAAGAAGAAGTAAAACTCTCACTGTTTGCAGATGACATGATCCTCTACATAGAAAACCCTAAAGACTCCACCGGAAAATTACTAGAGCTAATCAATGAATATAGTAAAGTTGCAGGATATAAAATCAACACACAGAAATCCCTTGCATTCCTATACACTAAGAATGAGAAAATAGAAAGAGAAATTAAGGAAACAATCCCATTCACCATTGCAATGAAAAGAATAAAATACTTAGGAATATATCTACCTAAAGAAACTAAAGACCTAAATATAGAAAACCATAAAACACTGTTGAAAGAAATCAGAGGACACTAATAGATGGAGAAATATACCATGTTCATGGATTGGAAGAATAAATATAGTGAAAATGAGTATATCACCCAAAGCAATCTATAGATTCAATGCAATCCCTATCAAGCTACCAATGGTATTATTCACAGAGCTAGAACAAATAATTTCACAATTTATATGGAAATACAAAAAACCTTGAATAGCCAAAGCAATCTTGAGAAAGAAGAATGGAACTGGAGGAATCAACCTGCCTGACTTCAGGCTCTACTACAAAGCCACAGTCATCAAGACAGTACGATACTGGCACAAAGACAGAAATATAGATCAATGGAACAAAATAGAAAGCCCAGAGATAAACCCACACACCTATGGACACCTTATCTTTCACAAAGGAGGCAAGGATATACAATGGAGAAAAGACAATCTCTTTAACAAGTTGTGCTGGGAAAACTGGTCAACCACTTGTAAAAGAATGAAACTGGAACACTTTCTAACACCATACACAAAAATAAACTTAAAATGGATTAACAATCTAAACATAAAGCCAGAAACTGTAAAACTCCTAGAGGAGAACATAGGCAAAACACTCTCTGACATATATCACAGCAGGATCCTCCATGACCCACCTCCCAGAATATTGGAAATATAAGCAAAAATAAACAAATGGGACCTAATTAAAATTAAAAGCTTCTGCACAACAAAAGAAACTATAAGCAAGGTGAAAAGACAGCCTTCAGAATGGGAGAAAATAATAGCAAATGAAGCAACTGACAAACAACTGATCTCAAAAATATACAAGCAACTCCTGAAGCTCAATTCCAGAAAAACAAATGACCCAATCAAAAAATGGGCCAAAGAACTAAATAGACATTTCTCCAAAGAAGACATACAGATGGCTAACAAACACATGAAAAGATGCTCAATATCACTCATTATCAGAGAAATACAAATCAAAACCACAATGAGGTACCATTTCACGCCAGTCAGAATGGCTGAGATCCAAAAGTCTACAAGCAATAAATGCTGGAGAGGATGTGGAGAAAAGGGAACCCTCTTACACTGTTGGTGGGAATGCAAACTAGTACAGCCACTCTGGAGAACAGTGTGGAGATTCCTTAAAAAACTGGAAATAGAACTGCCTTATGATCCAGCAATCCCACTGCTGGGCATACACACTGAAGAAACCAGAATTGAAAGAGACACTTGTACCCCAATGTTCATCACAGCACTGTTTATAATAGCCAGGACATGGAAGCAACCTAGATGTCCATCAGCAGATGAATGGATAAGAAAGCTGTGGTACATATACACAATGGAGTATTACTCAGCCATTAAAAAGAATACATTTGAATCAGTTCTAATGAGGTGTTTGAAACTGGAGCTGATTATACAGAGTGAAGTAAGCCAGAAAGAAAAACACCAATACAGTATACTAATGCATATATATGGAATTTAGAAAGATGGTAATGATAACCCTGTATGCGAGACAGCAAAAGAGACACACATGTATAGAACAGTCTTATGGATTCTATGGGAGAGGGAGGTGGGAGGATGATTTGGGAGAATGGCATTGAAACATGTATAATATCATATAAGAAACAAATCGCCAGTCCAGGTTTGATGCAGGATACAGGATGCTTGGATCTGGTGCACTGGGATAACCCAGAGGGAATGGTATGGGGAGGGAGATGGGAGGGGGATTCAGGATTGGGAACACGTGTACACCCGTGGCGGATTCATGTTGATGTATGGCAAAACCAATACAATATTGTAAAGTAATTAGCTCTAATTAAAATAGATAAATTAAAAAATATATATATATATATAAAATGAATAAAAACATAACCACTAGTGATAGTCAGAAGCTGAAAGCCATGGCTCTGACATTTTGGGGGGTTTACTTTGCTTCAGAATCAGAGTTAGTCTGGGGTAGAGATGTGTAGGAATATAGTCATAGCAGGGATAGAAGTTTCCCTGTTCAGGTAAAAACTTGTTCTAAACCACTCATGGTAGCACCAGGCATCAAGTGATATAAGCTGGAAAACAGTGTCCCAGGCATAAGGGGGTCAAATGTGTGGACACCCAAAGAAGGGGAAACTTGGGAAATTCTTGAGAAAACAGCCTTGGGAAGACAGTCTTGCCCTAGTGCATCAGACTGGCACACATCTTAGAGTATGTGCATTTTTGTGTCAAGACTTCATTCTCATAGATTGAACCAACACCTGTGCAAGCCTAAGAAACTTTAAGAATTTGAAGAAATTAATTTGCATGAAAATGAAGCAAAATATTTAAACCTCAATAAGTGTGTTTGCTTTCTTTAGCTGTGCCTGAGCTTGCTCATGAAAATTATCTCCATTCTACATGAAATGAGTAGATGAGATATTCAAGGACACACTCATTAAAGGTAATAGATTTTTAATTTAGCCTCTACCATGATACATTGTGATAGAAAATTTTGAAAGAGGAATAAATTGCTCCTAGTAATTTTAAAGAGATTTTCTTAAAATATTTGACCTATTCAAAATAAGTGTATGAAAATGATGTCTAGGTCTAGAAACAAGATTTTGAAAAAAAAAATGTGCTTTGGGGTATATCCACGTCCTGAATACTACAGTGAATTGGCTAATTTGGTTGACAATGCAGAAAGCCAAATAAAATTATTTCAGCTTCAGAAATGACAGAGCCTTTAGATTTATGGCTGCCAAAGGGTAAATTCAGCAAGGACATTCATGAGACCTCCTTGTATTTCTAATAATTGGCATAGTTAATACTTTATGAGTGTTTATCAGGAACAAGGCACTGTTCTAATTGCTCTACAAATATATTAATGACTTTCTTTCTCACAACAAGCTCATCATACTGGTGCTATTATCTTCAATGTTTTATAGAAAATGGCAGGAAGAGATCCATCAGGACTATCAACATTTGGGGACAGCTCTAGAGCCCAGGCTCTGCAACACTGCATATTGAGGAATAGTTTGCTTACTGACACAAGAGCTTGAACTTCATAAGATCTTCCCTGAAGAAAATGTGTCAAGAGATGAAGTGATGTGTGCTGGTCATTTACAACTATATTCCTTGTCTCAGTTTAATAACCTTAAGAAACACAAGAAGAATCTTCATTTTAAGCAAATGAATTAGAATAGGTGGATAATTGAAGCAGTCATATGTTTATCTCTATTTAATAAATTAGAAATGCTTGCTTTTATTCTGGAATATTAGGCTGATACCATCTTGAATGAGGGCCGCAGAACAGATAGACCAAGTCCCTTAGATTTAGGCTAAGCTGGGGCTTCCCTCGTGGCTCAGACCGTAAAGAATCTGCCTGCAGTGTGGGAGACCCGGGTTCAACCCCTGGGTTGGGAAGATCCCCTGGAGAAGGAAATGGCAACCCACTCCAGTATTCTTGCCTGGAAAATGCCAAGGACAGAGGAGGCTGGCAGGCTACAAGCTGTGGGTCACAAAGAATCAGACACGACTGAGCAACTAACACTGGAATCTGGGTCCAAATCTAAGTTTGCATACTCACTGCCTATATGACTTTGGAAAAAATTCTTTTTTTTAGGGGGAAAATTTTTGACTGCACTGAATCTTAGGGTTATTAACACATGTGACTATGTTGTGAAGAGAATTATATGGAATATGTAGCATAGACCTAGGGCTCCATTTATGTTAGCATTCTTTATGATTGATGGACTCTATTATGAGCATAGGATTTGGTACCAATTAAGAAATAACTCAGATCTGAGAACAAAAACAGTTTATGAAATAGTTTCCTTTAGTATGGTGAAAGCAGAACTCAGAACCCAAGACAGAGAGAAAGTGGTCTTCAGAGATTCACTTTAGATTGGGAGGTCTTCATTTTCTCTATTGATCTTTTTTTAAGCTATGTTAATACAGAAAATATAAAATTTAACAGGAAAATTTGCCTGCATTTGTACTCAAACTGCACTTGAATGGATTAGCTAACAACCATAATTTTGGAATTAGTGTGTGAAGAAGAGAGCACCACTTGAAATAAAATTCAGAATGATGGTGGTGGGGGGCGCGTTGGAGAGAGAAAACAAGGAGGCAGGCAGACAGGAGCACAGTGAAGATTTACAGATGGCTTAGTAGATTTCATTGTTCAGGGACATTCCCAAAATCATATCTAAATAAACTACAAGCTGTAGTAGAAATTTCAAGTTAAGACCAAGGGACAGGGGAGTCCCTGGTGGCCCAGTGGTTAGGATTCCATGCTTCTGCTGCAGGGGGCACAGATTCCATCCCCAGTCCCTGGTCAAGGAACTAAGATCTCCACGAGCCACACAGTACAAGGAAACAAACAAACAAACAAACAAACAAAACAAAACTCCAAGGGACAAAGAATAAAATGATCACAGGGTGCTTAGATTCTCCAAATTGATGAAATGGCTTTTTGGTGGTAGATGACTTTCCTAACACAAGCGGTAAAAGAAAAGCTTTCCAGAGAAATATGGGTTGAGTAGGCAGATGAAATCCATCCTCTTAAGCAAAGATAATCTATATATGCTGTAGCATTTAGAAGGTAGAATCACTGGACCTTTACAGGGAGTCTGATATTGTGCTAAGCATCACACACATTTGCATACATGTTGCTTAATTTTCATCAACAGCCCTGTGAGGTAGTTACTATGATACCCGCCATTTTCAAAGGGAGAAACTGAGGAACAGAAGTCAGCTAGCTTTCCTGAAGATAATGCCTAGTGTTAGCAATCTCAAACCAGGGCCAACAAGCTTCCTTCCCACACCAACAAGCCATACCTCAACTGCCTGTGCATGACCTGCATTTTCTAGCACAATGCTTTCCTTGCATGTAGTATGTGTTTGGTAAAAACTGAATATTCCTCCTACAATTAAAGACGTTGAAGGTTTCTGTGAGACTGTACCCATGAGAGTATTAGCTTCTTAAGTCATGATTAACCAAAAATCCCTCAGCAGGGATTAATTTATCAGATTAGCCTAGCAGAAAACATGGGTCTGAGGATTCAGGACAAAGGAAAAGGCATATTGCATCTAAGAGAGGAAGAAAGATAATGTTCATAGTATAAGACGCTTCCTGCTGGGGCTCAATAATGGGATACTGGGAACCTCTGCCATCCAATTGAGAAGATGGTAATGTGAATGGGCAAAAAAGATGCTAACCCTCCCCCATCCTTCATATTACTACAGGGTGACTCTGTCCATGGCTACAGGGCCACACATCTAACCATATCGGAATCCAACTCCTTCTCAAGATTTGGGAGGCTCCAACATCCAGTCAGTTCCTTTTCAGAAAATGACAATTTAAGGTGCATTAAAAGAAGCAGCATCAGCCATGAAGAGGCATCAGCCACCAGTACTATCTGGTGGAATATGCTGACTCATCGCAAGAGGAGCCTGGCAGTCAACAGTCCACGGGGTTGCAAAGGCTCGGACACGACTGGGCGACTGACACACGTCATAAGACAGGAGGAATCCAAACTGCAGGGGGCACCAAAGAAGGAAGATCCTAGCGTCACAAATGCCTGATCTACCAACCTCTGAGGCCATGATGCTGGTAATTCTTTCCACGGCTTCATGTTATGAAGACTGCCGTGGGAATGGTTGGCTCATAAGTCCACCATTTTTCTCATACTTGTTAAAATCAGGCTTTTATCACATACAGTGAAAAGATAGAAGCAAAAGTTCATCCTATCATACTTTTAGTTTGTTCTCTACTATCTTCCCCAAGGCACTCATACGTGACATTTACATGATTCTCATGCTTAGGTTGTAAGTTCTATGTAGCCCATCTTACCACCAGAATTTAACTCTTACTTGAGTGGGAAATAAAATTCTACTGTGAGGTTTTTTTGCATGAAGCAGTTAACCTACATTGGATTTTAGGGGAAGTGGCTTATCCAAAGTCACCCAGCCAATTACAAGCAGACCCAGAACTAGGATGAAATCTTGCTCATTTAATGCCATCTCCCCAAGACACTACATCATCTCTAACACATGTGTAAAGGTCAAAGGGTGTAATTAAATTTTTATCCCCACCCAAATGAATGCTTTTGACTAAGCCAGCATGCTTAAAAGGCAACGGTATTACATGACAGATTATACAAATGAGAGGCTCATCCTATCTGTGCAACATTAAATGAGTAAAGGAAAAACCACTGCCTTTGGCTCAGAGAGCACTTCACATCAGCTTAATTAAACATCAACAGGAAGACACACAAATGTGCATGCACACACGCACGCATGCACACACACACACACACACTCCCACTAAAACAATCGCGAGTCTCAGTCTCAGGTTCATTATGCAGACAAACCAGATGATTTGAAATAAAACTTCAAATGGTTCCTGTCACAAAGGAAAGAAAAAGAACAAAAGGGAAAAGAGACAACGTATCTACATTTATGGAATATAAACTATGGTTGAAGCTCTCAGGTGCCGAAGCTACAAGCATCTCATTTTTAGCCTTGAAACTTACAGAGGACGATTTTGATTTTCACTGAGCTCCTGCTGTAGGTAAGAAAGCTGACTTTGGTGAGAAGGCTGGCTTGTATGTATCTCTAGAGCTTCCCTTCAGTTTGGTTATTTAAGGATTCAGATGTTTCAAGATAGTATCAAAGTTCTTTCCAAAGCGTGCATGCAATTGTTATCTGGAAGAGAACTAATTTTGCTAAAATTATGTCCAATAATTTTCGTTAAAATATGGATGATCATAGAAAGTAGAGTAGGGTGGGAATGGGACTGATGGGGTTAGAACCCTGATGGAAATTAAGATTCAAGCTCTAATAGTTGCAAGTAATCTGTCTGTCTGAGGCTTCCCTGGTGGCTCAGTGGTAGAAACAATCTGCTAGACAATGCTGCAGATACTGGTTTGATCCCTGGGTCAAGAAGATACCTGGAGAAGGAAAAGGCAACCCACCCCAGTATTCTTGCATGGAAAATCCTATGGCCAGAGGAGCCTGGCGAGTTACAGTCCATGGGGTCACAAAAGAGTCAGACATGACTTAGCGGCTAAACAAAAATCTGTCTGCTAGACAGAAAGACACTGGGGAAATTTAGAATTATTACCTTTAATTAATATATGTCCTTTGTTCTACAAACCTTTCCTTAATTCTAACCCCCTCTTTTACCCACACTCTCTTCTATAATCTCCTTACCACATAGCTTAGACAGCCCAAGAATCTCTCCTAATGGCTTAAATGGAACAACTCTTCCTTTCTTGGGTGGCAGGTAGAAAGAAGAGGGTGATAAGAACTCCTTCTATTTTCAGGAAAATGAAACCTCATTCCATCTCTACCTCTACCCCCACAGGGGAAAAAAAAGTAAAAAAACACTTGGCTCACACCTTCCTGTTTCACCAACCCAATTTTTTCCTGTTTCAAGCACAAAAGTAATTACGGGCCTAGCTATAAATATCGAGTCTTTTACCTTGACAGAAAGCGGGAATGATACAAGGGTTTAATGGTATTATTTATTATCCACCTTGCACACATTATTTCCTGCCAGTGTTGGAGCTTTGTGTTCATTTTCTTGCAAATGGTTATTTTCATATTAGCTTTACCCTGATGCTTTACTACTGAATTTGAATGTGTCTAGAACGCATTCTATTTTCCATCTGGAAGTCAGTAGAAAGGCCTTAAAACATCCCCATAAAATTGCCTAAGTATTATCTATCTCTAGATATGGAGAAAGTAAACTGCAGGTAGATCAAGCATTTCCTGGGTTGCCAGCCAGACTGCCTGTGATTAGACATCAGCTTCTGTACACGTTACTATGGGGGTGGGGAGCTGGCAGCAGCACGTTTAAAGCTGAGTTCCGTTCTCTCAGAACTTCTCTATATGTTCTTATTCAACTTAGAGACAGCCTAAAGAAGAGTATCAATAGCAGAGGCATAATTTATTAAAACTGAAGCTCCAGTACTTTGCCCATGCGACACAAAGAGCCCATTCATTGGAAAAGACCCTACTCATTGGAAAAGACCCTGATGCTGGGAAGGCTTGAGGGCAGGAGGAGAAGGGGACGACAGAGGATGAGGTGGCTGGATGGCATCACCCACTCAACGGACATGAGTCTGAGCAAGCTCCAGGAGATGGTGAAGGATGGTCAAGCCTGGCGTGCTGCAGTCCATGGGGTCGCAAAGAGTCAGACACAACTGAGCGACTGAACAACAACCACAAACTTTAGTGAACACCAGTTCAGGAAATGAGAAGAATATTAAAGACCAAATGGTGAAGCCCATTAAGCAACAGAATTAAGAAAACCAGTCTGGAGACCCCACTCCATTGTCCTCCAGAACCTAATTTGAAAGTCATTGCCTGGGCTCTCTGAGCCTAGAGAGCATGGAAGGGAAAAACCAGCTGGAGGTGGAGAGATCTGAGTTGTTTCCTGGGTCTGTCTTGAGCAAGCTGCGGGGTCACGGACAATTGACTTCACTTCTCTGGGCCTCCACTTCCTGACCTATGAAATCCTGCAACTCTACGCAGCTCCAGTGAGTTTAGTGGGTGATGGAAGGGTTTGCTTTTGTCACCAAGACTGAAGCCAAGGTCAAGAGACCCTGGGGCCTGACATTTAAATTCATTACTATATCAAACTAGACTTCTTAAACTGATGTGTCCAACAGGCTTGAAATCGGCAGACAAGGAGAAGGCACAGAGGATGCCTGAAAGGTTGGTTCGTTTGGAGTCCTGGACATTTTTCCTGCATTCTTCTCAATCTCCTGTCTTCTTGACCACAGTGTCCACCTTCTTCTTCTTTTACCCCCTTATCTCTCTACGTGGTATGGTATGGTAATGTTGTATGGATTGCTTATTATTTTTCTCTGATAAGCCTATTAGAATTTAAGGACAAAAGGTTGAAGAGATTTTCTTCTGCTTAAGTTGTTCCCATAAAGGGTTCAACAGGATTAAGCCTAAAGCACCTTGGAGACAGCAAAGTTTTTAGCAAGACTATATCCACTGATTTAAAACAAAATGTGGCCTGTCAGCTGAATTCAGGCTCTTTGCTAGACCTGAGAAATACATCAGAAGAAAGTGGATGGTGCTTTGGTGCACCCTCCTCGCTCACTATTTCAAAGTTAATTTAGAGGAGGAATTGAGTCTCTGGCCAGAAAGACTCTACTGAGAAAGTAAACAGAGGCCCTGTAGGAAGATAAGCGACTTCAAGTTAAACATGCAGGAAGGTGATGTAGTATGAGAAATGCCAACTGATCTGTTAAACAAAACAGACTCACAGACTTAGAAAACTTATGGGGGGAAAGGTGGGGGGCAGGTAAATTAGGAGGCTTGGATTAACGTATACACAGAACTGTATATAAAACAGAATGAACAAGGACCTACTGTATAGCACAAGAACTCTACTCAGTACTTTGTAATAACCTACGTAGGAGAAGAATCTGAATTAGATATGATGTGTGTGTGTGTATATATATATATAAAACTTAAAAACTCTGCCATACACGTGAAACTAACACAACACTGTAAATTAATTATACTTATATATAAAATAAAAATTATTAAAAAACAAAATGAAAGTCCAGGCTGCCCCAGTCTTCCTCTAAAAGGTGAGGTGAGAGCCAGAAATGAAGGGCTGGGGACTTCTGACAACCATAATCCTGGCAGCAAGGCTGGAGCCCACATATTCCAGAAGTCCAGAAGCATCCTTTCCACTGAACCATGAGCCCCTAAGCTCAAAGCAGGAATCAGCTTCTAAAACAGGACGATCTAGGGAACTGGATTGCCAACACTGGGCGACTTTGAAAACAACTTGATTTTTTTCCAAAACTTTGTTTGCTCATTAGTAATAGACTTGCCGAAAGAAACATTTCCAAATTATGGCTTTAGGTTTTGAGGCATAAGCTTTCCTAAAGTGGACAGGCGTGGCTGGCATCACTGTGAAAGGCAGGGTCCAGGCGAGGGGGCAAGGGTTAGAGGTGAACAACTTATCCAGTCAAGAGGGCTTTGTTGTTTTCCTCCTCTGTACCAGTTTCTAGCCCAGCATCCTCCACCCCTTGACTGCCTCCTTCCTATGTTTGTCAAATACTGTCCCGAATTAAAAGTGCTACAACACTGTGTGAAGATGAGCTGCAAGCCTGAACCTGGGCCAAAAACACTGAGGTCACCCTCATGATGGTTACTGTCAGCTTACCCAGAAGAACTTTCTTCTCCCTTCAAGAATAAAGACAGTGATTCATGAAAATGACACACTCATTTGGCAGCAGGATAAGAGCATGTGAAGCCAAAAGTAGATTTCAGTGCTGGGCTTCGAATTTCCCTCTGCCAGTGCATCCACCAAACTCAGTCCCCCGAATCAGCAACACTGAAAACTGAATTCCACACGTCTCTAGGGATACAACGTGTGAGGGAAGGCCACAGATGACTGGAACATCCCCAGAGGCTCTTCAACACATGCTATTATATGGTGGTTATTTTAGCAGGCAAGCACAGAAAACGTGTATTGTCAATTACGCCTTCCCTCCCATCCCTAAGTGATACTATGAACAAAGAGCTAAAACTTGAGTCCTTGGAGGCTGTGTTGCGGGCTATCACATACACAGTCACACTATAGTTTTGGATGAGTTCCCCAACCATCTGTATTCCTCTAGATCCCAAACAAAAAGATGACCCTATTAGCTATGCCTGAAATGTTAACTTTTCAAATTTTTTCATTTTACTGGAGTATAGTTGATTTACAATGATGTATTAGTTTCGGCTGTACAGCAAAGTGGTTCAGTTACACAAATAAATATATTTATTCTTGTGTAGATTCTTTTCTCTTGTAGTAGAGTTCCCTGTGCTAATCAGAGTGTCCTTCTTGGTTATCTATCTATAGTAGAGTCTGCATGTTCATCCCAAGCACCTGATTTATCCCTCAACCCAGATTTACCCTTTGGTAACCATATTTCTTTTCCATATCGGTAAGTCTGTTTCTGCTTTATAAATAATTTCATTTGCATCATTTTAAAAATTAGATTCCACATGTGAGTGATATCATATGATATTCGTCTTTGCCTTACTTACTTTACCTAGCATGATAATCTCTAGGTCCATCCAAGTTGCTACAAATGGCATTATTTCATTCCTTTTTATGGCTAAGCAATATTCTGTCACACATACATAGCACATCTTCTTGAAAATAGTAGGTGGGCACTAGGTTGCTTCCATGTCTTGCCTATTGTAAATAGCACTGCCACAAACACAGGGGCAAGTATCTTTTCAGATTATGGTTTTCTCTGGATATATGCCCAGGAGTGGGATTGCTAGGTCATATGGTGGTTCTAGTTTTAATTTGTTAAGGAACCTCCATACTGTTCTCCATAGTGACTGTACCACTTTACATTCCTTCTAACAATGTAGGAGGATTTCCTTTTCCCCATACTCTCTCCAACATTTATTGTTTGTTGACTTTTTGATGATGGCCATTTGGACTGGTGTGAGGTCATACCTCACGACAGCTAAATGCTTTCTGTTCCTTTGGCTTAAGGCCCTCTGTAGTCCTTTGCAACATAAATCTGTTTACAGAGAAATATAATATATTAAGTTCTAGACCATTGTGTGCCTTTTAGAAGCAAATCAGACCTTATTCATTTAATGCTCCCTAGAGGCCAGTGCAAAGTAGGTATGCAGTAAGTGATGGTGAAATAAATAGAAAGGGTAAGTCTACACCATTACCCAGTTCAACAAATTTGCTTGGTCAGCCAAGCAGATCACTGAAAGGAAAGGAATTAAGAGGAATGAGTCATAGGATTAAAGAGGAGTGGGAATGGCACCCCTAGAGGAGAGGTCAGGTAGGTGCAGTTAGTGGGCCTGAACAGAGGAGACGCTGGGATGGCCTGGAGACGCCAGTTCCCTGCTTGTGTGTACGCGTGCATGCTCAGAAGCTTCAGTCTTGTCTAACTCTTAGTGACCCTGTGGAGTGTAGCCCACCAGGGTCCTCTGTCCACAGGATTTCCCAGGCAAAACGAGTAGAGTAGCTTGTCATTTCCTTCTCCAGGGCATCTTCCAGACCCAGGGATGGAACCCCCGTTTCCTGTACTGGCAGGCAGGTTCTTTACCACTGAGCCGCAGGGGAAGCCTGCTGAAAGTGAAAGTGTCAGTTTCTCAGTTGTGTCAGACTCTGCGACCTCAAGGATTATAGCTCGCCAGGCTCTTCTGCCCATGGGATTCTCTAGGCAAGAATACTGGAGTGGGTTGCCATTTCCTTCTCCAGGGGATCTTCCCAACCCAGGAGTCGCACCCTGGTCTCCCGCACTGCAGGCAGACTCTTTACTATCTGAGCCACCAGGGCCGAGCCGGGAAGCCCCCTAGGACAGGGGAATGGCACAGCAGGGAGTTCTGTGGATGAGGGTAAAAACGATTTCCTGGTATACCTCTGTTTACCACAGGATAAAAGACATCCTGTAAAGCAGGGGTCCCTAACCTTAGGGGTCTAAAGCCTGACGATCTGAGGTGGAGCTGACGTAATAATAATAGAAATAAAGTACACAATAAATGTTATGCGTTTGAGTCATCTGGAAACCATCACCCCATCCCTTTCCCCAGTCCATGGGAAAAAAGTCTTCCATGAAACTGGTCCCTGGCGCCAAAAAGGTTGGAGAAGGCTGCTATAAAGAACTATCACACCTTGCTCAAAAGCATCTTCTTTTACAAAATTTCTTCCAGACATAGCATGAATCAGGCAATTGTGTGGCTGACAACGTAGTTTAAAACAAAAAAAAACAAAAACAAACTTTGGGATATCTATGCAACCTTCTTCTGGTCCAGCAGTTCCATGCGATGGGGCAACCTCCAGCAGGTCTTCAGGAGGTCCT
This sequence comes from Bos javanicus, assembly GCF_032452875.1. Lineage (NCBI taxonomy): Eukaryota > Metazoa > Chordata > Mammalia > Artiodactyla > Bovidae > Bos > Bos javanicus. The sequence continues at coordinate 51,847,847 of NC_083891.1, read as the reverse complement.
GCCCTCCCTCTCTGCTTCCTCAGGAAGCCATGAGGCCATTCTTCTGCAATGAAAACTGACTTCATTATCGCAGATTTCTTTTCATTTCTCTGCCTTTCACGTAAGACAGAGCTGCAAACATTTCCATATGAGAGAAACAATAATGAAAATTCAAGGTTCAGCAAGGTCATGCAAAGTATTCCAAAACTTTTGAGAATACCAATTTTTCATGAGTCCTTTCCATGTTACTGAAAAAAAAAAAAAAAGCCTTTGGAGGGCTCATTTGATTGCAGGGCTTAGAAACACCTATGAGAAGAACCTGTCTTATTGGTCATCATTCTGATAAATATTTACTATGGGTTTCCTTCCATTTAGCTCCATCCAATTCCTTCCTCTTGCAAGACATTGAGCTTAGAAATAGGTTTATACCATAATCCTGAGCCAGGGGCGGCTGAAGAATAATTTCTGTTGTTTTTGTCTGGATTTGCTTAGGTCGATAGAATGCAGTCTTTCACAGATGATTTGTTGAATCTAATCATGATTGATCCTGAAGCATAAATGATAACCCTCAGTAACAACAAACGCTGATGAAAAAAGGGCAACACATTCTCTTTTACACGGCAAAGAAGAAAGCAGTCAGCGAAGGGAGTTGACATTCTATTTTCAGGGTGAGAAGAGAGTAGAACCCACATAACCCGTTGCTTGAGAAAAAGACTGAGGATCGCCTCCGCACCAAGAGGTCAGTGTTGAGGGTGAGATTCTTCTTTTTAAGTGTCTTACGGCAGAGCCTGCCTATTGGTTACTGTAAATGGACAGTTCTTTAACTTTTATTGTGTTTGTGACACAAAATTAGATTTGAAGGTTAGAGCCCTGCCCTTCAGGAGATCAACATTTAATTCTAGAGACAATGAGTGTGATAAAAGGATCAACAGCCAATTCATAGCTTTATACTGTTTTAAAGCTGTCAGGGAATATGATATTTTGTCTCCCACTGGAGAGTGCTTACGTTTGTGTGGAGATTTAGCCAACATAGAGGGACACTTGTATGGGAAGTTGCCGGGCTTCCTGATTTAATCATTTGGAAGTCTCCCACTTGCTTGGAAATCCCTCCAACAAAATCTCTTCTATCCTGGAATTTGGAATTCCCCTCCTGCTTCTCTGTAGGTGTTACTCCAACATGACTGTCTTGGTCAATCCCAAGATATATTGACTCAATTAAAAGATGCAGAGCCCTTCTTTGATGTTACCAGAGATTTGACAGTCAGAAAAATCTAGACTGTTAGACTGAAAGTTAGGTTTGTCAGGGACATTCAAAGCCTTGTAGGAAAAATATTCACAATTTATATTTCTTCTTTAAATTCTTTAGAACCCAATGCCTGCAGAAGGGGAGGTTGTGGTTTAGTTGCTAAGTCATGTCCAGCTCTTGCAATCCCATGGACTGTAGCCCGCCAGGTTCCTCTGTCCATGGGATTCTCCAGGCAAGAATAGTGCAGTGGGTCATCATTTCCTTCTCCAGTGGATCTTCCCTGACCCAGGAACCTAACCCAGGTCTCCTGCATTGCAGGAAGATTCTTTACTGACTGAGCCATGAGGGAAGGGGAGGCTACTTGCAATCTAACTGGATATCTATTTCTATTCCCATTTCCATAAGCCCACAACAGGCTACAATTCAGGGGTCCCCAACCTCCGGGCCATGGACTGGCCCCTCCTCTCAGATCAGTGGTGGAATTAGATTAGAAATAAAGTGTACAACAAATATAATGTGTCTGAATCATCCCTGAACCATCCCCTCCCAGGTCTTCTGAAAAACTGTCTTCCATAAAACTGGTGCCTGATACCAAAAAGACTAGAGACCTCTGGACATATATCAGAGCAAGGCAATGGTGGGAGGAGGATCAAGTCTATTCCTAAAGTACCACAAATCATCAAATCCTAGGCTCTATTTGCTTCTGATGGACAATTTTTAAAATTCGGCCAGTATTTACGGGGTACTCCATCTTTTTCTGTTTCTTCACAATCAAATACACATCTGAGCAACTGTGACCGAAGGAGTCCCTTTCCTTTCTGTCCAGAGCACAGGATCAGGCACATCTGTGACTCTCTGGGGCAATCTGTTCAAAGAATGTCTGTAAAAGTGATATGTGCCACTCCCAGGCCTTTCCCCCAAATTCTATGTGATCTCCATCTGTCCTTCACCCCGCATCTGCCAGCTGGAGGCAGGAGATCTGACGGAGATGTGAGGCTTCTGATATGCAGGGCCACAAGAAGATGATGCCTGGGTCTCAGAATCACTCTGTGGAATAGAGAGATACCCACAGCTTCCTATTCGGCTGTAACGTGAGCAACTGAAAACCTTTATTACATTGATTAAACTACTGAGGTTTTGTTTGTCACAGTAGTTAGCATGTCTTGGCTATCATGTGTCTAGTTAGCCGCTCAGTGGTTTCTGACACTTTTGCAAGCCCGTGGACTATAGCCCTCTGTCTATAGGCTCTGTCTATAGTCTGTCTACAGACTATAGGCTCCTCTGTCCATGGGATTCTCCAGGTAAGAACACTGGAGTGAGTTGCCGTGCCCTTCTCCAGAGGGTGATTACCATACCGACCTAAGTCAGATGAACATCCAATTAAAGCTAACATTTCATCATTTTTGTCAAACCTAATTTCTTCTGTAATTATCAAAGTTTATGAGACTTGTATATCTTACCATTGGTGTGAGTATCGACCTCCAGTTTCCCACTCATTCTTGTAAAATAAGCACGTCTTAATATTCACAGAATTGAATAAACATTTTTCCACATGCAAAGTTGCCTAAATCAAACTATTGGCTAACAGCAACATCACTAGGGATGGCTTTAATCTTTTTTTCAGTGATAAATACAAATCTAAAGTTAGCATACCTTAGGTGTTTAATCTGTTGTCAGTTTATAAACAGCGTAGGTGGTCAAAAGTTAAGCATAAGAATGGGACTTCCCTGGCAGTCCAGCAGTTGAGACTTCATGCTTCCAATTCAGGAAACTCAGGTTCAATCCCTGGAGGGGAACTAAGATTCCACATGCTGTGCTGTGTGGCCAAAAGTTTCACTGAAACGTGTATAATATCATATATGAAATGAGTTGCCAGTCCAGGTTTGATGCACGATACTGGATGCTTGGGGCTGGTGCACTGGGACGACCCAGAGTGATGGTACGGGGAGGGAAGAGGGAGGAGGGTTCAGGATGGGGAACACGTGTATACCTGTGGTGGATTCACGTTGATATATGGCAAAACCAATACAATATTCTAAGGTTAAAAAATAAAATGAAATAAAAAATAAAAGCACAGCTGACTCAAAATAAATAAATAAATAAAAAACAAGCAAAAAAAAGAACTATGCATAATAGTAGACTACCTGTAGTGGCTGCAGGTCTGGTCTTCAAGAAAGGAGAGGAGCAGTTAAACAAACCTTTACCTTTTTAAGTTATATCTTTCAAAACAAATGTAAGTTTAATGTAGTGACATCTATGAGTTTTGAAATAGATGTGCAGTCTGCAATCATGGGACAATAAGACAACTGAAGGACATCATTGGCCCTCTGAGGGTTCACTCAGTCCAACTCTCCCAACTGTTTAAGTCCCTTGGCTTTTTACCACAGCAATCATTGTTTGCGGTAGTAATTTTGCATCTGTTTTATTAATGATAATGCTTATAATGCTAAATGTATTAACTATTAATAAGCCTTCAAATTGGTCATTAAGAAAACCACAGAAATTAATGAGGAACAAATGCTACCATTAACTTGGAAGTTTTGCTTGAAGGCATGGGATGAGGTTGGCCAATGAAATTGATTTCAGAACCTAGTAAGAATTAGCAATTAAATGCTTCCAGTGAGTCTGGCAAAATTATCCCGTGAGTCTCAAAGACTCACTTGAGATTTATTCCATCTTTATCCTCACCTCTGCTCCTCCTTGTCCTTCATTATATTCAGCCCTTTAGAGGAACAATTTTTATGGTCACTACATTACCTCAACTCCCCATATGAATTCTAAATCTGGGTGTAACATATTCCTGGGCTGTATTCTCTGTCTACCTTTTCTGTGGCTCGTATTTTTTCATCTTGTCATGATTTAATTGTTTCATACTTTATTTATAAGCCTGTCTCCTCCTCCACCAGATTGCGAGCTTCTCCACGAAAGAGAACTTGCCTCACTGATGTCTGTATCCACAGAGCCTGGCTTATAGTCGGGGTACAAAATCTCCATGCAATGAATGAGTGTAACCATGTTTCTTCATTGATTTGTGATAATTATCTATGTAAGTAAAATTTTCATCAAAGGAATAGAACTCATCGTCCAGAATCTTCTTTATAGGAACTGTTCTTGAAATACTCCAACAACAAGTAACTGAGGACATGGACTCCAGCTCAGGCTACCTGGGTCTGCAAGTCCGGCTCTGCTGTATACCACCTGTGTCATCTTGGGCAAGTTGATTCTAGTGTCTGAACCTCTGTTTTCTCATCTTCAAAATGAAGATGAGAGATGCCACAATAATGAAGGCAATTCACAGCACTTTTAACAAATGTATACAAAGTGCTTAGCTAAGTGTCTGATATACAGTAAGCATTCAGCAACTATGAGATACATTTCCTTTTTATTGTGGAAACTCAGAAGACTTCCTGCACAGTGTGTTCTAATTTGAAACTTCCAGAAGACTAAATGTAGTTTCATTTCAGCCTAAGTTATAAGGAAGAAATGTCATCAATGAATTTTGCAATTTAAGTAGAATTGCCAATATTGCAATTACAAGCAGATAAATGCCAGGATACCAATCAAGGCCAACAAATTTTTTGAAAGGTACAGAATGTGCATCCACGTACAAGAGGCTGAAATGGACTAGAACCAAGGATTCTGAAACTGCTTCCCTGAAGCATCTTCTCAACAAATATCCGCAAACATCTAAGAAACAGAAGGGGTAGTGAAGCCTTCATAAGGTTAAATGTTCTCTGAAGGTTTTCAAATTGCATTACAATTTTATGTGAATTTTTACTGCGTCCATTAAGAAGCCCTATTATTGGTATGTTAGATCAACCATGGACATGTTACTCAGTGTCTTCTTGGCTTCCCGCTGCACACCCCTATTTCGGCATGAAATTGGGCTAGATGAAAGATCTTGAAAGCATGTTGCTTGACACAAGGCCTGGAGCTGGGAGGTAGGCTTGCAGTAAGTCATGCAGCTAGTTTCATGAAAGTTGTTTTTGTTGAGTTTAAGTATGAAACTACTTGACTATAAAATATGAAGAAAAGAAAATTCAATAACTATTTCTAGTAATGTAATTTATGAACAAGCATTGAATTCATTTTTATAAAAACCCAATTCGCCCCGAAAAGGCAAGCTGCTTTACCAATTATAAAATGCATCTAATCAGCTATTTCCCCTGTGCACACACAAGAATTAAGAGAAATACTGTCCTGCCCTAAACAGGGAAAGGCAGGAAAAACTCTATCAATTTAAGCCACACAGACTTCGAAAGCAAATGTATGGTTACCAAAGGGGAAACGTGGGGTGTCGGGGAGAGGAATAAATTAGGAGCTTGGAACTGACATTACACATACAATTACATGTAAGATAGGTAATCAACAAGACCCTACTATATAGCAGCGGGAACTCTACTCAATATTCTCTAACAACCTATATAGGAAAATAATCTGAAAATGAATGGATATAAGTGTGTGAACAACTATATCACTCAGCTGCATGCCTGAAACTAGCACAATTGTGAATCAACTATATTCCAATACAAAATCAAATTCAAATAAATAAATTCAAGTTGGTGATGGGGTTGTTATTGTTGCCATTGTGATCAGTCTTGAGGTGACAGACCCTAAGGAGAGATGTTTTCTACATTAACTAAACAAACAGAGTTAGAGGACCTACACATGCCCTTTCCCAAGAAATACCTTGAACAACGGGGCTGGTGATTTAAAAGGCTAAGCTAGTGAATAGAACCACTTCAGGCAAAAGACCTTCAACAGATGCTCCTTTGTCAGGATAAGGGGTCTGAGCCTCTTTCCAGATCAGTTGTGATGCTGGCGTCCCCGAGGGCACAAAACTTGAGGCAGCCCAGTGACATGAGGTGGCTATTGTGCCTCTAATGACCGTGAGACTCAGGAAATAAAGGGCCCCAGACTGCCCTTGTGCACTTGCTGAGAAATATCCCTTTGGCTTGAAAACGTGAAAGGGAAGTTTACAGGCCGAAAGAAAGGGAGAAAAAAAGCCAGCAAAAGATGTGTCATGATCCTTGGCTGGGAGTTGCCTAAACCAGTTCCTCTCATCTTTAGGAACCACTACCTCACCACTAATTGTTGGAAAATATATCATCAAAAGCAGACTAATTGTAACCATTTATTGATTTGTAGGACTTACTGAACAGGTGAGGGCCCCTCCTAATTACTAGACTGCATGTCTCCAAAGTTTGGTAGAGTGACCTAAACAGGACAGCTAGTTTCTATGGCAGTGCCCCATACTTCCCCAGTTTGAACTCTGGGACAGCTGGTCACCTTAGTCTGAAAGAACAGTCCTTGGCTATCAAGTTAATACAAAAAGAATCTCTTTTAAAAGCCTCCATATTTCCGTATATTCCTCTGATGTGATTAAGAAAGGAGAGATAGCAACTCCGTCACGTGCAAGCATGCACGCTAACGTCACTTCATTCGTGTCCAATTCTTTGCAATCCTATGGACCATAGCCCACCAGGCTCCCCTGTCCATGGGATTCTCCAGGCAAGAATACTGGAGTGGGTTGCCATTCTTTTCTCCAGGGGATCTCCCCGACCCAGGAATTGAACCCGGGTCTCCTGCATCACAGGCAGATTTTTTTTAAACTGTCTGACCCATCAGGGAAGCCCAACTCAGTCACACTGTCTCTCAAAAACTCAGCTGTGGCACAGGCAGGATTTCTGTTGCTCCAGAAAACAAGCCACTTTAAAAAGTAAACTTAGGTATAAGAAATGTAATTTCCGTGGGAAGAAATAAAACAGGAAAACAAAGCAGGCAGTGCCTACTGCCTGCAGAGAATCCCCCTCTGGTTTCTCACTGTCAACTCTTTCCAACCTGAGCTGAAAGTGATGGTTTGTGTTCTGAGCCTTAGAACTGTCAGGACACATTTGAGCCCCTGCGGATGCGGGGAAACCGACATTTTTGCCCGTGGAACGTGTCAAGTAGATACTTGCAAATTAAAAATCTCTACGTCGTGTCAGTTTCCCAAGCTCAGCGAGGATTTGATGGGCAATTGTCCAATTCTCAGTGCCTAATGAATATGCTTGCTTAATTCTATAAGACCCAGTTCTTCACACAGAGAGCTGAGTTACACCTCTTCTATTACAATTTATCTACTGCTGACATCTGAATATCTTTCTTAAGGATGCAGGGGACTAAAGCACACATTTTAGATACTAAGCTCAGATGTTTGGGTGTTCTAATTCCATGCCCAGCTACATGGCTTTTGATAAATTCTCTGCCCACTGGTACTTTCATCTTCTTGTTCAAAAGGAGTGTATAGAAAAAAAGTGTCTCCTTATGCAGGATGTATTCAGTGAGCATATATTGAGAACATTCTGTTTGAAAGAAAGAAAAGTAAGAATCTTAGGGAAATAATCACTGAATAAATAGAAAGCCTTTACAGGCTGATGATAAAGCATACTTAAGCAGACAAAACACACGCGCATACGAATAGCAAGTTACCAGTGAAATAGTAATTATTTCGGAGAAAATAAAGCTCTAAGGGCTGAAGAGGACCCACAATCAAAGTCTGATGGGCCTCTTCTGAAGGGAAATTATAAAGATTAAATACTAAATGGTGGGAAGGCACACTTCCAAAAGTATTCAGTGACATGTTTATATCTGTGTAAACATTTCAGTCTTTGCTTATGATTACTTAATATTTTCCACCTGCTCTAGCTCCAAGGTTTAATGCAGAAAGACTCTCTCCTCCTGCTTCTCAGATGATGTCCTTACCCTTAGTACAGTGCCTGGCACAGTGTATGCACCTGAAAAATGCTAATCCAATTAATTTGCCTGCATTTATACCTCCAGCAAAAGCCACCTGCTGTGATCAAGGGCTCTGAGTTTGAATTACCAAGATCTAAACCCTAGACCCAGTATCCAGTAGTCAGTTGTGACACTTGGACCGGTTGCTGAAAAGTTTTAAGTCTTATTCCCTTCCCTGGTCAAATGGAGAGAGTCAAAGCATCTAAATGAGATAATAACAGAGTTCTCAGCACAGTCTCTAAATCATAGCAAGTATTCAACATATGCAAATGATTATTCTGCTGATGTCCCTAAGAAAATTAGCCCTCAACCAACTTTGGGCACCTGATGGGAAGAACTGACTCATTTGAAAAGACCCTGATGCTGGGAAAGATTGAAGGAGGAGAAGGGGAAGACAGAGGATGAGATGGTTGGATGGCATCACTGACTCAATGAACATGAGTTTGAGCAAGCTCTGGGAGTTGGTGATGGACAGGGAGGCCTGGCGTGCTGCAGTCCACGGGCTCACAAAGAGTCAGACACGAATGAGCGACTGAACTGAACCAACCTTGATCTTCTACTTGGTTCCTTATCTCTGGTCCTGACCCGTTCCCAGGAGGCGGTCAGTGCCACAGAAAAGGATTTACTAGTTCTGCAAGTCAGTAGGAGAGAACGCTGTGGCTTAGACTGGAAGCTGCCAGGGAAAATAGGACTCAGTAGATCAAATTCCAACACCAGAAAGAATTATAGGAGCAGAGAACCAAGCCCCACAGCCCTGTTCCTGGGTTGGAAGGATTACGTTAGAACAGATGTCATGTACAAAGTCTAGCGTAACACCTGGGACAGGGTTGGCATTCAGGGAGTTTGTTGAGAACACAGAAGGGAAAGAGCACGTCAGACACAGCAGCAGGAAGGATCAGCTGGGCTTCCTGAGAATCTGCATCTTCACCACCAAGCATGTGAGAAGGCAGGAGGCCAGACGGCTGCGCAGGGCTACAATCAGGGCCAGAAATGGCCAGGAGAGGCTGGAGTAGAGAGGACACCCGCCTATCATTCATTCCTTCATTAAATAATTTCAGAATGTTTACTTTGTCTCCGCAACTATTCCAGGCCCTTGGGAGATAGCAAGGAACAGAATCTATTACATAAACCCCTGTGACGATAGTGCTTACATTTCAGAGGAGGGAAACAGATGATAAATAACAACACATTAAAGATATACAGTATATCACGCAGTATCAAATCCTAGGAAGAAAATCAGGGGAAGGGCATAGAGATGTAGAGGATGATGGTAATTTTTGTCAGGGACAGGCTCACAAAAAAAGGTGCCATTTGAGCAAAGACCTAAAAGAGAAGAGGAAGCGCACTGTCCTGCAGTAGCAAGGGAAGAAGGACCACAGGCCAAAGAAAGTGAGCATGGAGGCTGGGGGGGGTGAAATCAGACCAGTGTGTTAGGAGCAGGGTGGGCCGGGGTGAGAATTCCAGGATATGGGTTCAGAGATAAAGCAGGATGAGAGATCGCAGAGCATCCTTAGGGCATTGGAAGGGCTTTGGTGTTTGCTCTGAGCTGGAAGACACTATTAGAGGGTTTTGAACAGGGAAATGATGGGAGCCCTTCTCCACCTTACTAGTTAACAGAGCAATACTGGCTGCTCTGTTGTATTTTAAAAAGACTGTCGTCAGCCAAAGTAAAAGTCAAGAGACAAATTGGGAGGTAACTACCATAAATTTGTTATGAGACGATGATGATGACGCAGACTAGTGCAAGGAGTGAAAGGTAGTTAAATTCTATGTACTCACTGAGGGTACAGTCAATCCAGTGTGCAGATGGATTAGATATGTGTATGGGGGGAAAAAAGCAGATGAGTCAGGAATGATACCAAGATTTTGACCTAAGCAATCAAAAGGACAAGAGTTTTCACTAATTCAGAGGAGACATGAGGAAGAGCGATTGGAGAAATAAGGAGATTATGTATTCGGTTCTGGACAAGTTCAGATCGACATGTCCATTAGATGTACACATATGCAGCTGGGAAAAAGAGTTTAGAGAGGAGAGTTCTGAGCTAGAGATAAGATGGATATCTGAAGCATTCTTCAAGTCAGGATCCTGGATAAGATCCCTCAAACAGCAAACGCAGCTGGAGAAGAGACCCAAGGCTGAATCCTGAGGTACTTCAGTGTTTAGAGACCAGAAAGGCAAGAGCACCATTAGCAGCCTGAGTCAGAACTGGGCTCAGCCATATGGTGACCCTTGGAGACCTGACTACCAGCAGCTTTGACACAAAGAATGGAGCAAATTCTATTGGCTTGAAGAAAAAAAAAAAAGGGAAAGGAGTGAGAAATCATAATATTTTCTAAATTTTCTTTTTTATTGACTTATATTCGATTTACAATGTTGTGTTAGTTTTAGGTGCATAGCAAAATGATTCAAATATACATATACATATATATGTGTGTATATATATATATGTATCTTTTCAGATTTTTTTCCCTTATAGGTTAAATATTGACTAGAGTTCCATGTGCTATGCTCTGGGTTCTTGCTGGTTATTTATTTTAGATATCTGTTGTTGCTCTTTAGCTGTTAAGTCATTTCCAACTCTGCAACTCCATGGACTATAGCCCACCAGGCTCCTCTGTCCACGGGATTCCCCAACTAAGAATACTGGAGTAGGTTGCCATTTCCTTCTACAGGGGAACTTCGTGACCCAGGGATTGAACCCATGTCTCCTGTATCTCCTGCACTGGCAGGTGGATTCTTTACCACTGAGCCACCAGGGAAGCCCATTTTATATAGTACTGTGCATGTGTCAATCTCAATGTCTTAATTTATCCTCCCCCCGCCCCCCACCAATAATAAGGCTTCCCTGGTGGCTCAGACGGTAAAGAGTCTCCCTGCAGTGCAGGAGACCCGGGTTCAATTCCTGGGTCAGGATGATCCCCTGGAGAAGGAAATGGCAAACTACTCCAGTATTCTTGCCTGGAAAATCCCATGGAGGGAGGAGCCTGGCAGGCTACAGTCCATGGGGTCGCAAAGAGTTGGACACAACTGAACAACTTCACTTCCTTCTTCCACCAATAATACTTTTTGCAAAAAGCTTCTTCAAGAAGTTTTGGTTTTCAGAGGAGCAAAATAGTAGTGCAATATCTAGATAGGAAAGTGGGATCACAAGAGGATGGTTTTGATTTTATTAGCCTGGGAAAATACCAGCAGGCTGGGTGGTGATGAGAATGACCTAGTAGAAAGGGTAAGCTGACGATGTGAGAGGGATCAGAGGATTCAATGAGTAGGAGGTGACAGAGAAGGTTTTGATATTATGGACCTTTTATAACCACAGGGTAAGAAAAGATTAGGGCTAATTTATGGGATGATTCCAGGTTGGGAATTTAAACCATATTCATTGCTGTGCAAATCACATGGCCCAGCATAGCAGAAGTTGTTAGGGCTTAACTTCCCTTTTTATTTTTAAGGCTCACATAACATAATTATTCTAGCCAAAAGCAATAATAAAAAAGACAATTAAACATTGTTTTTTTTTTTTTAATACTGCCTCATCCTTTTCAGGAATGAGAGTATTTAAAATCGCATACTGGCTAATATAAATCTAAAATGTTTTAAGTTCCTTAACAAGAAACTGAAAAAAGAAACCCTGCATGTTATAAGATCCCTCTTATAGAAGCGATAAACCACTGAGTGCTGCACTGTGCTAAGTCTCTTCAGTCGTGTCCAGCTGTTTGTGATACCGTGGACCACAGGCCACCAGGCTCCTCTGTCCATGGGATTCTCCAGGCAAGAATACTGGAGTAGGTTGCTGTTTCCTACTGCAGGGGATCTTCCCAATCCAGGGATCAAAACTGCATCTCTCACATTTCCTGCACTGGCAGGTGGTTCTTTACCATTAGTACCACCTGGGAAGTCCTGAACCACTGAGTCAAGATAAATCTAAAATTTTATTCCATGCCTGTGATGTCAAAGAGTAGAATCAGCACATTCCATCGAAGTATATTTCCTTTATTCTGAATCATTAATGCCATATTCAGAAATTATGTAAATTTGGGTCAAGAAGGGACCCATGTTAGGCACAGCAGAAAAGACAGAAAAATAAAAAGGTGTAAGAGAAGATCTCATAGACATTTTCTGCGGCTCTGGCATTTCAAGTCCATCAGCAGAGATAAGGAGGAACTGTTTTCATAAGAAGTCTAAGGATTCAGGGAAGAAGGAAATGCAAGCTTTGATGAACAGAGACTAGCACACAGGACACCTTACCTAGGACATGCTGTCAGGAAAGGTCTATGAGTCTCCCCAAATATCATATGTTTGAAGGTTATTGGGTTAGTGACCCTTGCTCAATAAAAAGGCTAGAGGCTCATAGGCTCAGTCAAGGGTGACCTTTATTGAACGCACTAGGTGAGTGAGCCTTGCTCGATGAAAAGGCTGGAGAAACTGTTGTTAGGACAGGACTGATGGTGATGGTGCCAAGGGAGCGGTCGCAGCAGGAACTGGAGGGGGGATCTCAGCCAATATGGGTGTGAAGCAGAACTTGCTGTGGCGAGCTCCATGGCTTGGCCGGGTCTGGACCAACCAAGGGCACCAGAATAGGCTTCTGTGTGAAGATGTAGGACTTGGCTCTCTCAGTGACACCATGAACAGCATCCAAAGGCTGCAGCAGGAGTGAAGAGACCAAACTCCTGGTCTCTCCAACTCTGCAGCCAAGACAAACAACATGGTCCTGAGTTACTTCTGCGTCCTTCCTCCACTCCCTCCCTCCCTCTTTCCTGTTCCGTCTCCCTCTCTCCCCACTATTTTTAAACAGTAGAGATTGTGGGGATGGGCAAGACCTATGAGGGGACAGCTAGGAGTTGCCAGTGATGCTTCCCTGGGGACTGAATACATAATAATAGTTAGTTATACAAGTGTATGGGCTTCCCTGGTGGCTCAGCTGGTAAAGAATCTGCCCACAATGCGGAAGACCAGGGTTTGATCCCTGGGTTGGGAAGATCCCCTGGAGAAGGGAAAGGCTACCCACTCCACCATTCTGGCCTGGAGAATTCCATGGACTGAATAGTCCACGGGTTCACAAAGAGTCGGACAAGACCGTCACTTTCACTTCCTACATGTGTATGTATGTGTGTGTGAATATATAGAGAGAGTATCTATGATTATCATAATATACATGATACGTAAAGTAACATAATGATAATATAAAAAAATGAGTAGGATTATATTTGACTCTGAGTTACTGAAGCATCATATGTGAGCTATAAGTAACTGATGATTATGAACAAAGGAGTGAATTTATCAAAGTCCACAGTTATTTATTCACTTCTGATCATGAAATAAAATGCCTGTGCAATAGATCAGGATTAAAGACAATAAAAAAATAAAAGAGGTTTGAGTATTTAAATGTTTGTTTCTGTTTTTCTGTTGGTGATCCCCTGTGCCCATTATCTCTAAATTGTGTGCAGTGGATTTATTTATCACAAATATTTAAGATATGGCACAAAGATAAATTCTGTGTACTGCTATGCCAAATAACACTGGATAACAATTCCAAAATACAACTGAATGCTGTGTCTTCATTCTTCCTGCTGACTTATAAGACGCGACTCTAGGGGAGAAGCCTCTCCTTTGTGATTTTTCTGTAACTATTCTACTGCATTAAATTCCAGTCTTTCCCCTGGTGCTTTTCTTCTGGCACCTCATATTTAAATCAAAGATTTCATTGATGAATTTTTAAAAGCACAATTCATAATTACAAATGACTTCAACTACAAAAGTGAAGAGTCTTTTGTGACAAAGAGAACCAGAAATGAAAAGCTGGTACAAAAAGCCCTTCACGTGTTGCATTTCCATAAAGCGCAGGATAATAGAGATTCTATTCACTTCAATACAAATCAGAGAGGAAATCCTGTTTTGTGAGGGAAAGAAAAAAGTCTAAAAATGAAAATGCGAGATAAATTCTTGCTAAGAATAATACTTTGGGGAGGGAGTGTTGTACATCAGAAAGATCTCAGACTCAGTGTTAGAAAACAGGATTTTAACCCCAGCTTTGTGAGTTAAGGCTGGTCACTTCCATGCACTGATGCAGCTCACCTGTAAAATAAGAGGTGACATCTGCTGATCTGTGAGTCAGGTTAAGGTCTGAGAGTCTATGAAATTTATCACTGGGTGTGTGCGTGTGTGTGAGTATTTTCTGCATTTAACATATAGATATATAGATGAGTGAGAGAAAGTCGCTCAGTCATGTCCGATTCTTTGCCACCCCATGGACTATACAGTCCATGGAATTCTCCAGGCCAGAATACTGGAGTGGGTAGCCTTTCCCTTCTCCAGGGGATCTTCCCAACCCAGGAATCAAACCGGGGTTCCCTGCATTTCAGGCAGATTCTTTACTAACTGAGCTATCAGGGAAGCCCAGATACAGAAATCCGTCATTCAAACATCACCATCAACTCCAGGTGACTTTTCATTTTTCTCCACTTTGCTTAAATGCTTATCTTTCTAACAATATGTTAAGTTCAATATCATGTCATGCATTGGGGCCTATTAAATGATGAAAGTCTGATTAGTTTTTAAGCCTAAATATCATTAGGTAGATTTAATACTGTATTGTTTAAACATTTTACTTTATACTTAATTAAGTTAGTACACTAGCAAAGTTACCAGGAAAATATCTGGCCCTTTGAATAATCTTCACTAGATTTCAAATATGTGCTGGGAAAACAGCATCATTATTATCTTAGACAACAGTGAGCCCATGTATTTCATGTAACAACAACAGAAAACCTGCGATATTCACTAACGTCCATCTGGGTATCTATTTGAGATGAATGATAAATGCAGGATGATGCAGTTATTACTGCTAATGATCATTATTATGATAAAATTAATGATTCCTAATACTACTAGAATATAATAAGTCACTCACTTAAACCTGAGTCCTAAGGATAGATGCTTCAGAAGTATCTGAAGCTTCATCTTAAGGTAAATATTACTTCCAAAGTGAACACATACAATACATTTAAATAATCAGAAGCTGGAAATCTGCTTTCAACAGAAAACATAGAACAGAGTGACAGTTCTATTTAATGCTGCAACAATCAAGATCCAACAGGACAAGATTATAGAACATCAGTATAACTTACACAGAGATCCTGATTGAAGCTACTGATCTGAATCATCTAAGGCAATTTTCCAAAACACTTTTATAATTTATTTATTTTTGTATAGGCTGGGTCTCCGTTGCTGGTCCATCTTTTCTCTAGTCAGGGTAAACGAGTGGAGGCTACGCTGTCTTGCAGTGTGCGAGCTTCTCGTCACAGTGGCTTCTCTTCTTGCAGAAGACTGGCTCTAGGAAGCACGGGTTTCAGTACTTGCAGCACGTGGGATCTGTAGTTGTGGCTCCCAGGCTCCAGAGCACAGGCTCAGCAGCTGTGGCACATAAGCTCGGTTGCTCTGTGGCATGCTCAACCCCTGACCCAGGACCTTCCTAGATCAGAGATGGAACCCGTGTTTTCTACATTGGCAGGCAGATTCTTTACCACTGAGCCACCAGGGAAGCCTCATCTCATACAATTTTAAACATAAGACTTGATCTAAAAACAAACCTAGCATGTTTACCTAAATAACAGACGGTGGCCCAATTTGGAGGCCAGAAGGCAAGGGCAACCCACTCCACTACTCTTGCCTGGAAAATCACATGGATGGAGGAGCCTGGTGGGCTGCAGTCCATGGGGTCGCTAGAAGTCGGACACGACTGAGTGACTTCCCTTTCACTTTTCACTTTCATGCATTGGAGAAGGAAATGGCAACCCACTCCCGTGCGCTTGCCTGGAGAATCCCAGGGACGGGGGAGCCTGGTGGGCTGCTGTCTCTGGGGTCGCACAGAGTCGGACACGACTGAAGTGACTTAGCAGCAGCAGCAGCAGCAGCAGCAATGCACGTGTGTGTACAGTGAATCCACACGCATTGGTGTGTATGTGGTCATGGGTACCTGCCACCCGCTCCATGCCACAGTATATCCACCATCTCTCCGCTATCAACACACCATATAACTTTCCACAAAGAAGATGGTAGCTAAGCTGTTGTAGACCATGACATATTGTATCAGCTCAGATTTCAGTATTTCAAACTGTTCCCTGGAATTAATTCACTAAATAACCCAGGCAGTCAAAGCACAGATCCATTAGGTTTGGTAGAACACATTCTTTAAATGTTAGTGCCATACAATGAATATTTGATAAGTACACCATTAATAAACCTTGGTGTGACATACTTGATAACGTGGATACATAATGACAATTCCAAATGATGTAGCACATGGCATCTACCCGTCCCTCAGTCATCATGATGCAGGCTCCTCTGCACCATGCGATGGGCACGACTGGAAAGGCGAAGTCTGATCTTCATTAGTGACTATCCATAAAAGGTGTTCGTTACAAGATAAATGATTATGGCCTGGCTTTATTAATTAAGCATGCATTTTTGCAGACCAGAGTAATTGAACAAAATGGCCAGCAGCTTTTAAACTACACAGAAATCTTAACGTCTCAGAAACAGATTGCACCTTTACTTTATGCTTTTAACCCCCTATTATTTTGAGAAAGTACAACAACTGAATTTAAAGTGTTGCTAATTACTGACTGAACTTCACATACAAGAATATTTTCCTCTAACCTCCCATTTTGTGACTGTCATAAAAAAACTGATTTTTTTTCCCTCTCATCCAACCAACTCACATTCAGCTTGAAGGGACTTCCCTGGTGGTTCAGTGGTTAAGAATCCACCTTCCAATGCAGGGGACATGGGTTCAATCCCTATCAGGAATTAAGATATCACACGCCTTGGGGGCAACTAAGCTGGTGAGTCACAACTACTGAGCCCAAGAGCCGAAACTAAAGAGATGCCTGCACACCTCAAAGAAAGACCCCATGTCCTGCAACTAAGACCCAACACAGCCCTCCCTGCCTGCCCCACCCCCCAAAAAAAAACCCCAAAACTTCAGCTTTAACTTATTCCCAACTTTGAAAGCACATAACCCTAAAACATGGACAGGTCAACTAAGGAGAAAGTGAAAGTCAGTCATGTCTGACTCTTTGTGACCCCATGAACTATACAGTCCATGGAATTGTCCAGGCCAGAATACTGCAGTGGGTAGCCTTTCCCTTTTCCAGGGGATCTTCCCAACCCAGGGATTGAACTCAGGTCTCCCACATCACAGGCAGATTCTTAACCAGCTGAGCCACAAGGGAAGCCCCCAACTAAGGAAGCAATGGTATTTATAGGAATGACGTGATTTGTAGCATCCCGAAAGAGAAGAAATGGCTGTAGAGCAAGTGAGTAGAGATCCCTTATTCTCTTGTCATGACGCACTAGTAGTAAATAATCATCTATGTTCAACCATTCCAAGTCCTTCTTGACTTTGGAGTTAAGAAAGATACTTGAAACATGACACGTCCACATAGCAGTTCCCTTTCTAGTTCAGTTACAGAGGGAAAACATCTTCTTAGAATACCAGCTGTACAGCTTAGAAAAACACAATATAGAAGGAATCCCAGGAATTTTTTCTTATTCCAACTTTTTCACAGATACAGTACTTTGGAGCTGAAGAACTTTTAAAACAACATTAGTAAATTTTGTCATGGTTTATGAAAAAATTATTTTATAGATAGTTTGATACATTGGAGCCCATAAAAGCAAAAGATAAAGTTCACTCTGAAGAAAACATACGTCTTAGTGTTCACAAAGTCATCTCAGAACAACTTTATTAAGTAAAGCAAAAATGTATATGTACTATATGACCCAAGATTCCCTAGAGGATAAAATGGCTCCCCACTCCAATATCCTTGCCTTAAAAATCCCATCGACAGAGGAGCCTGGCAGGCTACAGTCCATAGAGTCATAGAGTTGGATACAACTGAGCGACTAAGCTCGCGTTCACTCTATGACCCACAATGAGGTGCCTAACATTAATTTTATAATATCAGAATATTCTGGCAATGAGTCAAATTTTTCTCTCTCATTCTGCTATATACTATTTTTATTTTGTGGTCACTAGTAGAAATAATTACATTGTTAATTCCATTTCTATTGACCATGGTCACTATACAGTTCATCAACTTACTGTATTAACATAAAAGAGGAAGCTTGACCCTCACCTTGTCTAAAATATGTTTATTTGTTATGTTATTGCTCTCATTTATTGGTAATGACTTTGATCCTTTATGAGAATGCTATTGACTCTTCAGTGTGCCTTTCAATTGAAACATTAACAAGCATTTAGCTATAAAGGTTAATTTCATTTCCAGCATTTTTAAGAACCCGGACACTAATGCTGACAATAATATTTCCAATAGCCATGAACTGAAAAAGCATTTCCATAGTTTATTGTCTGTATTCCCACTGTAACAGCAAGGGTTGCTGGCATTAGTCAGAGAACCACGGCATACAATTCCTACACGAACTAAAAATACCACTAGACTATTCAAATGATTCATTTTGCATTAGCACCATTGTTTCCAAGTGTTTCATCCTATTTTATCCATCCAGTTTCTTCTTGTTGTTGTAGCTAACCATTAAACTCTTTATTAGGAATTTAATGCATACAGTAAAGTTAAAATTCCTTTATTAAGTCCTACTATGATTTTATGCTCATTTTGTTGGATTATTAACACAGATTGAGAGATAATTCTAAATGAATTTCTTTTATTTTTTGTTTTACTTTTCAAATGCAGGGACTTATAATTTTCAACCTATTCCTTCTCTCACATTTCAACTGAGCTCTCTTTGCCAATTTCCCTTCATTCACTTCATCTATTATTTTCCTCCCTGCTCATTCAAAGGCCATGGATAGCCCTCTTTGAAGACACTGAGTCTTTACTCAAAACCTACTACTATTTCTAAGATCCTTCCTCTCTTTTTCTTCCCAAGTCCCTAGCAAATCTGACTCTGTCACCAATCAGCTAAAGAACCAGAAGGACACATCTTGTCTCCATGAGAAATGGTTTCTACCTCTTAAATATATAAATGCATAAAATGATGAAGCTCGACGAGAACTGGGGGATTTTAAATGAACCAGACCTGGCCAGTGGGCTTTAATTACCTGTTACCACAAGCTGTTAGTGTTTTTAGTTGCTCAGTCACATCCGACTCTTCTGTGACCCCATGGACTTTAGCCCACCAGGCTTCTCCATCCATGGGATTTCCCAGGGAAGAATACTGGAGCAGGTTGCCATTTCTTCTTCCAGGGGATCTTCCCAACCCATGTTTCTTGCATTGGCAGGCGGATTCTTTACCGCTGCGCCATCTGGGAAACCCAGTGATATCTGCTCAGTCATGCCTGACTCTTTGCAACCCCAGTGACTGTAGCCTGCCAGGCTCCTCTGTCCATGGAATTCTCCAGGCAAGAATACTGGAGTGGGTAGCCATTCCCTTCTCCAGGGAGAAACCCAGACCCAGGCACAAATCAAGACTTTTACTGGAATAGGTAAGAATGGCTAAATTTGAAATCCCAACTTCCAAACTTAATAATTCTGTGATCCTGGAAAACATAACCTCTGTGGGTCAAAGTTTCTTCAACTGCTAAATGGGGTTATTCATTCCTAAGGTTTGTTGTGAGGATTAAGATTAGCAAGTACGTTTGAGATGTTTAGAGCATAGAACATGGGTTAAGACTCCATGACTATCAGCCAACACGAGTCCCTAAGAACTGGCAAAACTATAGCACCCTCCGTCTTCACCCTCACTTCCATATAAAAGTCAAAACCAACATTTTGATCTCTCCATATGGTGACTTCAGGAGATTTTAGTTTAAATAATAATATAAAAAATAACAAAATTTTTTTAAAGTTAACTTTTAATTTTCCTGGCCCAGCTTTGGCAGTGCTCTGAGCCAGAACATTTTGAGCATGTGGAGTGTAATAACTATGTGTTGCAAATACACAACAGGAGATCTGTGCCTCAGTGTGCAATACTGCTAGTATAATTTTTTGGATGCGTATGACATGAATCACAGTTCTGAGCACTTTATTAGAATATTTTTTTTGAAAATTCTAATACTGCCGGCACCAGTAGCTCACATTTACCCATTCCTGAAACAGAGACCCCCCTCTGCAGGTGTAAATGCATCTTCCCTGGTTTAGATGAGTCTTGGTGAGAAATTAGGAGCAGAAAAGGAAATGGTAAGGACAATGATCAATCGCATCCACCCCTTAGCGTGAAAGGGGATTCTGGCAGCCTACTTACGATTGAACAAGACAGGGCTAGAAGAATGTAGAGATTGCTTTCAAATATTTAAGGGAAAAAAATTAGTAATAGGATAAAAACCACAATGCATATTAAAGTTATTAATACAACTTGCAGGAAGTATACAGAGTAGGGTTTTATTTGTGTTAATGGGATGTATTTCCTACTAAAGCAAAATTTCCAAATTAGTGAACCTCATTGTGCTAAATTTCAAAATTTTGGGACCCTGATCTATTTTTGGACCTGTTCATGTATTCACCATACCTTTAACGGAGTCCATGTGAAGCCAGCTTGTCTGCAGCCTCTGCTTAGTGGATTACTAGAATTAGACCAGATAACCAAATCCACTTGCTCCTCCTATACGCAAATTGGAATATGAACAGGCAGTTGATTTCAGAGCAGGCAAATCACAGAGTAATCAGCAAACCGTAACACAGCCGGTGTGAAAAGATTAACGGGAAAAACTGTCTTCTCCTTCTTGAAATTTCATTAGAAAAGCCCTGAGAGAATAAGAAGCAGAAATTCAAAAGGAAAGGACTCTTTGAGAGGACAGTCTAAAGGGGGTAATGACAGACCCAAATGATGACAGATCACAATCAGAAAGAAACAGGGTTAAGGAACTAGTAGCCTAAACTGCGCACTTTAGCCAGGAATGGTAATAATTACCCACAGGAGTTCTCTCCCAACAGGATTTTCCTATGAGGAATATGGTGCTGTCACTGAAAACCAACCAGGAAAACTTGGGAGAGGCCAAAAAGAAGAGAGGCGACACCAGCCCATAGTAAGTCCTGCCAACCTCCCAGAAATGCTCACAGTGGAGTCCATCTTGGCCGCAGATGTGTGCGCTACCAGAAATGACCTTGGGTCATACCAAATGCAGGAAACAAGCAAGGTGACTGGCCAGAGACAACCTGGAAAGCTAACCCGGTTACCGTAAACCCTGAGATACGGCAGAGCAGTACCAGCTGTGCTCTGCCCAGATGCCCCTTTGCAGTAAAATCTTTTGCTTTGTCAATGCATGTGTCTGCTCAGAGATTTCATCTCCAAGTGCTAGACAAAAGCCCAGTCTTGAACCCTGGAAGGGATCCCGTTTCTGCAACAACTTTATATTTTTAAAAAGATAACAGGGAATAACAAAAGAGTCAGTGGCTGGCCCACAGGCTGACTCAAGTGACTCTAAGAGATGTCCTGATCACTTTTACTCTTTTACTTGCAATATCTAATCCCCAGGTGAGCACACACACCGCAACATGCTACACCACACACACACACACACATGTGCACACATACACACACACACACTTTTCTCTCAGTTTGTACTTAGGAATACACTCTCTATTATTTGTGACCAAAAGAATCCAAGTAAAACACCAGTATCACTGAAATGGATTATAAACTATGTCCTCTATCGAACAGAGCACAGTAAACCTACTTTAACTTTTTCTTGATGGCTCAGGGCCATCATTACTGACAAGGACTGCGAGAGGCTGTAACATGCGGATCCTTTCTGGGCATGCAAGGCTCTTCTTTATCTCTTCCCCAAATGGCCTCAGAAATGATGCTTTTTGAATTCCTAGCCTTCTTTTTGTGTGTTTCAATCTCTCACATTACCATAAATCTGCTTGCCTCTAACAGCTTTCTTCCTAACTTTCTGCTTCTGATCCTTTGGATGCTGGAAAATAAGATAAACAAGTTTGATGGATTTCTGGGTAAAATAAGAATGTGGCTGATATACCCTAGGTTATCTCCTCAAAATATCATGTCTAGATACAGTAGACTCATGATGAACAGGAAGCAGGAAGGGAAGAGGAGACATGCTTTGGTGTGGCGCTGTTCTTAGCAACTGCTCACCAATTCCCTTAGTCACGGATACTTGATCCCTGCCTCACCACATTCCTGCAGCAAAATTCTACCACTTTACATAGTTATTTCAATACTAGATGCTGCCACTCAAATCTTTAATAACCAAGGAAAACATGTTACCGTCCTTGTATTTTATTTACTTAAAAATTGATTTCAAAAGTGAAATAAACACAGTCAGCTCACATTTCTAAAAGGCAATCGGATAACCAAGTAATTTGCTTGAACTATTTAAATAAATTTTTGGCTTCCTGTTGACCCTTTTCAAATTTAACGTGCTCTGCTTTTTTCATGAGCATGGGCTGTTTTTAATCTTCTAGATGACTATAAAGCAGTACTTTTCTCAAATGGTGAAATTGTATTAGAAGATTCACTCTTTTATAGTACATATTTATTAAGTATCTATAAAGTTCCAAAAATAAGAAAGGCTCAGAGGATGTATTGGTGAACAAAACAGAAATGATACGCATCCCTGGGAGGCTTGCATTATATTCAGAATATTGCAGGCAGCCATGGAGTAGTTTGCACAGATTTAGTAAAACACACATGGGCAAACTGCGTAGACTCTGCCTCAGGTGACATTTCCCCAAAGAGTCTAAGTTCAAACCAAAACACTTGAGAATCAAAGTGGCATTGTGAATAGTCAACAGGGTCATCAGGTGTAAGTCTGGGCCTTCCAGGGAAACCAGATAGACGGTCACCTCGACTACAGGTCAACATCTGGCGAAAGCAGCTCCCTACAGGAAACCACCCTCGGCAGGAAGTCACTTTTCTTGTCATTTTAGCAAAGCTATGTTTTAACTAACTTTTAAACCAGGTATCCCCATGCTCCACTCATCTCCAGCCTAAGTACAACTTTCAAATCGAATTGAAGGTCCCTTCTTCTCTACTATTTGTGAGTAGTAATTTTGTAAGTGGCCACTGAGGAATCCTTTCATTCAGTAACATGAGCACATAGTACATGCTCAATAAGCATTTACTGAACAAGTCGAAAGAGTATGATTACAAAGGACCTTAACTACATTATTAATAAAAATAGCAATTATTCTTGACCAGCCTTTCAGTCTCTCTGCCATTCATACAAGCAAGTTTAATCACATCTTGGTTACTCCCTACCTGTCATACCATGAAAATGATGAAATAACATGGCTGTTGGCCAAGCTCTTGAACTAGCACTTAGGAAAATTACATGGACTGAAGGCAGCTCTGTTCTACCCAAGTCTCTGTTTGACACAAGCTTGTTTCTGAAACTGTTCTGCCTTCTGTAATATTTTCTTTCTCCAGCTGAATAGTAATTCTTTATGTAAAGTCATGTTACTTTAATATGTTAAATTTATCAGAGTAAGGTCCCAAATAAGGCTATAGTAGAATAAAAAGCTCATTCCTGACTTTTTTCCCTTAAAACTTCGGCAGCCTTAGTATTACCTTTTCATTGCTATTTCCCTTCCCTCCAAACCAGGAGCAAATGCTAGAGAGTTATCACTCTTACCTGGGATTTTTAACTATAATTCAGAATTTATTTATATGAAATCATTAAGGGAACACTGCTCTAGAAACTCTTAACTTAGCATCCATGAAAGTTTCCATAAATTCCTAAATCTGTATATATAATCTCACTTACAATTATGTATTCTTTTTTCTAGAATAGATTCCACAGATTTTTCTAATTTGCAAATGGCTTTGAGATGACGGCTACCAATCTAAGAAAAGAGACAAGCAAAAAAAACAAGCTGTGGTACATATAGACAATGAAATATTACTCAGCCATAAAAAGGAATGCATTTGAGCCAGTCCTTCTCCGGTAGCTCAGATGGTAAAGAATCTGTCTGCAATGCAGGAGATCCAGGTTCAATCCCTGAGTCAGGAAGATCCCCTGGAGAAAGGAGTGGCTACCCACTTCAATATTCTTGCCTGGAAAATTCTATGAACAGAGAAACCTGGTGGGCTATATAGTCCTTGGGGTTGCAAAAATCAGACACAACTGAGCAACTAATGCTTTCGTACTTTAATGAGGTGGATGAACTTTCAAGTTAAGTCAGAAAGAGCGAAGTTAAGTCAGAAAGAGAAAAATAAGTATCGTATACTAACGCATATATATGGAATCTAGAAAGACGGTATTGATGACCCTATTTGCAGAGAATCAGTAGAGACACAGTCATTGAGAAAAGACTTAGGAACACGGCTTGGGGTAGGGTGGAGAAGGAAAGGTTAAGAGGTATGGAGAGAGTAACATGGAAACATACATTATCATATGTAAAATAGATATCCAATGGGAATTTGCTGTCTGACTCAAGGAACTCTAACCAGGGCTCATTAACACTGTAAGAGAGGTGAGATGGAAATGTTCAAGAAGGGGACACGGGTAAACCAAGGCTGATTCATGTTGATGTTTGGTAGAAACCAAGGCAATACTGTAAAGCAATTATCTTTCATTTAAAAATAAATAAATTTAAAAAAGAAACTAACAATTTTTCCATTTTACTTCCCATGAAGCCATTCTTCAAATTCATTTCAGTACATTTGCCAAATTGCAGAGACAACTAGATATATGGACATTAGATAGAACAGTAAATGCCCAAATAATGACCCACACCATTCAGGATGACCTGTTCCACTAAGTCGTTGCTGTTGTTGTTCAGCCACTAAGTCAAGTCTGACTCTTTGTGACCCCATAGATTGCAGTACACCAGGCTCTTCTGTCCTCCACTATCTCCAAGAGTTTGCTCAGATTCATGTCCTTTAAGTTGGTGATGCTATCTAACCATCTCATCTTCTGCCGTCTCCTTCTCCTTGGGCTTTCAATCTTTCCCACTATCAGGGTCTGTTCTAATGAGTCAATTCTTCGCATCAGGTGGCCAAAGTATTGGAGCTTCAGCTTCAGCACCAGTTCTTCCAATGAATATTCAGAGTAGATTTCCTTTAGAATTGACTTCTCTAGCACAATTCGAAAGTATCAATTTTTCAGCACTCAGCCTTCTTTAGCGCTCAGCCCAACTACTCTCACATCCATACATGTCCACTGGAAAAACCATAGCTTTAACTATATGGACCTTTGTCAGCAAAGTGATGTCTCTACCTTTTAATACTAAAGTACTTCCACCAAGCAGAAACAACACATAAGGATCATGTCGTCTGTTCTGCCACCATTCTGATGTGAACACTCTGGATCTCATTTACAACCCTCGAATAAAACGTCTCATCTCTAATGAAATGCGGTCTTCTCTCCCCACCCCCACTCACCTATCCATGTCCATCAGCTCTGGGCGATAAACCTTAGAAAACCTTTCTCCCCGAAGTTTTCAAAAGTTTTCCACAGCTTCGATTTCTCTTGAATGGAATTCAAAATTCTTAGCCAGTTGTTAAAAACTATAAGCTTTATGATCATTCTACCTTACATAAAAATGCACTGTCTTTCCACCAAACAAAGCATATTCTACTTTCAAGTTTGGATGAACTCATCAGTCCCCAGCCTCCAATGGCCTCCATTCTGGTAAAGTTGAGCCAGCCCAGCCTTATGGGTCCAGATGGACCGCTCCCTCCTCTGTGAAGCCCACTCCAGCCACCTGGCATACACTGCTGTCCTGCGCCTCTCAACCCACACAGTAACCATCTCCCACCCCGGAATCACTGACACTTAACACATGCTGCCTTGCATTTATGTGTGTGCTCAGTCACTTCTGTAACCTGCCAAGCTCATGGACTGTAGATACAAGCTATCTGCCAAGCTACAAGCTACATGGACCCATGGACTGTAGCCTGCCAAGCTCCTTTGTCCACGGAATTTTCCAGGCAAGAATACTGGAGTGGGTTGCCATTTCCTATTCCAGTAGATCTTCCCAACTCAGGTTTTGAAACAGCATCTCTTGCATCTCCTGCACTGGCAGGCAGATTTGTTACCACTAGGACCACCTGGGAAGCCTCTGTATTTATATACAGGTTTCTAACTTTATGCCTAGATCTCTTGAACGCAAAAGTGATCTTATACTGCTTGGATATCCTCACCATCTTTAGCACTGGCATTGTGTGGATGATGTTATTTGATGATAATATCAAAGGGTTTGAAGAGTAAGAGCATCATGTTCCAAGATGGAGGTGAACTTTATTATAAAGGAGTCACTTTTGCTTCTTCTGAAATCCCTAGGCACAGTCAAGTGTCTTTTGTGTTTCTTCCTTACAAATATTTCTTCTTACAAAATATTTTGTAAGAAATATTTTGGTTTCATGGGAGGACTGGAGTCTTTGAGATCTTTATGGAGAAGTGAACTGCTTCCAAACTGTTCTGAGGTTATTGCTATGAACAGCATAACTGTCTCAGAACTACTCAGATAGAACTGAGGATGGAATTTGGCAAAGAGTGATGCTGAGACTATACCACAAAAATCCATCAACTGCATTCAAATGTCTCTCTGGGCATTATCCTGAATCTAATATAACCCCATGATTTAAAATTGGATACAAGATTCTGCTCAACTTATCTCCAAATGAACTGTTAAGGAGATAAGGAATCTCAGGTGACACAGTGGTAAAGAATCCGTCTGCCAATGCAGGAGATGCAAGAGACATGGATTCAATCTCTGAGCTGGGAAGATCCCCTGGAGGAGGAAATGGCAACCGATTCCAGTATTCTTACCTGATAAATCCCATGGACATAGGAGTGTGGTGAGCTGCAGTCCAAAGGGTCACAAAGAGTGGGACACAAATGAGCTCGTACACAAAGAATCTCAGTGGGTCTGGTGAATTTGCTCTGGTCCCCTTTTCCATCTTAGCCATCCAGTATGTAAGAAGGTGGACGATTCTGTGACATCAGCATCGATACCAAAAGATAGTGGCAAAGACGGAGAATGCCAGATGAGATTACCAATGTCACAGGAATACAACTTAGTCATAAAGACGGCAGAATGAAAGCATCATACCCATAGTATCGAGCCCTACAAAAACTGTCCAGTAGAATTATCAGCAAAACAATAACAGTGGCAATTCAGATGCATTTATGTACAAGGTCAATAAAATATAAGGCCAAAGCCAATGAAGAATCCCTATACGATTCAAAGAGGTAGTTGATGAACTTACTGAAGTCAGAAAAAGAAGAAAGATGGTGAAGTTCTATCAGGTTACTTGGCATTGTAGATTTGGAGGATCCCACAGGCAATACTCAAGCAGCATATATACATCCTACCAAGTTTATATCATTGTCCCTTTTTAATTCAAGTTAAGATGAAGCACCGAGGCTGTTGAATAGCAGTAAAACAGATATGAAGTTACAAAAAGTGCTGAGAAGGTTACATGCTCTAGATTCTATATCCTTCCAATGCAAGACATTCAAGAGTTTTCATCTCTCAACCATGACCCTCCCCCAATAGAGTTGCAATGCTAGATTCCCAAACTCAGTTCAGTCCCTCAGTCGTGTGGAACTTTGCAACCCCAAGAACCACGACATGCCAGGCCTCCCTGTCCATCACCAACTCCCGAAGTCCATCCAAACCCATGTCCATTGACTTGGTGATGCCATCTAACCATCTCATCTTCTGTCATCCCCTTCTCCTCCTGCCCTCAATCTTTCCCAGCATCAGGGTCTTTTCCAGTCAGTCAGCTCTTCTCATCACATGGCCAAAGTATTGGAGTTTCAGCTTTAACATCAGTCCTTCCAATGAACACCCAGGACTGATCTCCTTTAGGATGGACTGGTTGGATCTCCTTACACTCCAAGGGACTCTCAAGAGTCTTCTCCAACACCATAGTTCAAAAGCATCAACTCTTCGATGCTCAGCTTTCATTATAGTCCAACTCTCACATCCATACATGACCACTGGAAAAACCATAGCCTTGACTAGATGGACCTTTTTGACAAAGTAGTGTCTCTGCTTTTTAATATGCTGTCTAGTTGGTCATAACTTTCCTCCCAAGGAGTAAATGTCTTTTAATTTCATAACTGCAATCATCATCTGCAGTGATTTTGGAGCCCCCAAAAATAAAGTCTGACACTGTTTCCCCATCAATTTGCCATGAAATGATGGGACCAGATGCCATGATCTTAGTTTTCTGAATGTTGAACTTTAAACCAACTTTTTCACTCTCCTCTTTCACTTTCATCAAGAGGCTCTTTAGTTCTTCTTCACTTTCAGCCATAAGGGTGGTGTCATCTGCATATCTGAGGTTATTGATATTTCTCCCGGCAATCTTGATTCCAGCTTGTGCTTCCTTCAGCCCAGTGTTTCTCATGATGTACTCTGCATATAAGTTAAATAAGCAGGGTGACAATATACAGCCTTGATGTACTCCTTTTACATACTAGACCATCAGGAGTCCTGGATAAGTATCTCAAAGGCTTCTCAGAATCTCAATTCCCAAGCAAAGCATCATCAGTTTGAGTCTCTTCTGTCCTTTCACTTCACTGAAACATTCCCCATTCACATATTCAAAAACCACTCTCATGTTAGAGAAACTGAACATCTGAATGCATTATTACCTTAAGGAGAGAATATACACACAGACGCAAAAGTAGAGAAGTAACAGATAAACAACATTTAACATTTGTATTTGAAGAGCATACAATATATGTGAATATATAAAGTGGGTGTATTTTCAAAGAATTACGCAGTTTCTTAAATTTCGTTACAATGTTTTTCTCAGTATATGTGTCTGCATAATAATGCTACGAAAAGAGGTGGGTAAGTACAGCTGTAGGATTCTTTATGGATCATCTTCTTGGAAAATCGAGTATCACTAATAATATCTCTGCTGCTCCCAAACCTACATTTTAAATCAAAGGCTGATGTAACCACTGCATTCATTGAAAATGGTTATTATTATTCTTACGTGGATGGAGGGGGCTGCTACTTGTTAGTTACCAAGAACCATAAATTCCCTTGTAAGGAAGTATTATTTGGGGATTGAACTTGAGTTATCAGCTCGCTTTTTGGTTTTTGTTTATTTTCTAGCTCTCATTCTCCCCAGCCCTAATAATATCTTGATTATGATTATGCAACAGCTCTGACACTTATCTCTGCCTTGCATGTCCCTCCCCAACTAAATTCATTTACTGTTAAGAAAAAAAAAAAAGAGAGAGAAAAAAATATCCTGTCCCTAAAATATCCACAGACCTCACTAAGCACATTATTTTCAAATTATGCAGTGATCCACTGTGAGTTCACAATTGTTGGATTATTATCTAGAGAAATTATGTTTGCTCTTAACCATACTTAACATTCAGACATTTTAAAACGTAGGTGGTCAATAGCTCTCTCTCAGATCATGTTGCCACAGAGTCGAGTTTTCTAACTGAAGGGTTTCGATGAGTTTTTGAGATGATTACTCAGAAAACACTTCGGATAAGGAAAATATTACATTTCAAAACAACACAACAAGTGACTGAGTTAAATACTACACTAAGCCAGTGCAGGAGAAAAAATACCTTTCAATTTTTCCCTGCCGGTATGAATAAAGTCAGTTATTCCATATTCAAATGCAAAATCAAGTGCCAAGCATGTTCAATTTGGGTTTCGGAAAAAAAAAAAAAGAGAGAGAGAGAGAGAAAAAAGACTCCTGTTTGCTTTTCTCTTGATCTTCTAGCTCAGTGCTTGTTAAATCAGCTGAGAAATACTATTGGTCAGGTTTGGTAGGCATTTATTGGCTTTCCTATTGTTTGTTTTTAGCATTAAAATGTGTTACACTATAAAAAAATAATCCAGTTGATTCTAAGCTTCCTGGTTTAAAAGTCTGCCAATGACTGAGCTATTTCTAGGAAGATTAGTTTTTGGTTTTTTTTTTTCATTTATAATAATGATGTTTAGATCGTCAAAGTCATATTTTAGTTTAGTTTGGAAAACATGCTGGAGGGAATTAGGAAAATATCTCATTTTAATGGTGAATTCCTCACACCAGTGACTGGATATGCAGTGGACCAGTGGCCCTCTCAGACCTGGAGCAGACAGCCTCACTCCGCAGGCCCCTCTAGGCTGAGGTCAGAAACCCCACTCCCGAGTCCCCTCCTGGACCACAGTTACTCTGCCTCCCTAGCCAGAAACCTGGTGTGTGTCTCCTCATCGCTTTCCCTTTCCTCTCTCTCAGCCAATCAGCAGCCAGAGCCTGTGAATTTCCATCTGGCAAATCCCTCCCCTCCGTCCTTCCAACTTCATCACCGTTGCTGCCCTTGTCAGTCACCACCTGGAATAATTCAGGACTTCCTCGGTGGTCCCGTGGCTAAGTCGCCATACTCCAGTCCAAGGGACCTAGGTTCAATCCCAGGCCAGGGAATTAGACCCCATTATCTTTAAATTAAAGTTCACATGCCACAGCAAATGATTCTGCATGCTTCAATGAAGATCAAAGATCCCACGTGTTATAACTACAACCCAATGCAGCCAAATAAATAAATATTTCAAAAAAAAAAAACCCAAAAACCTCTGGAATACTTCAATACTTATCCCTCCAACACCTGTCTCCCTCCCTCCCAATTCATATGAGTCATTTGAGTCACCATTCTGGAATAAAACCATGATGCCTTCACCTTTGTTACAATTCTTCAATGGTGTCCCCCATTAGTTACACAATAAACTCCGTACAGACATGAAACCCTCTCATGGACTAGGTGTTATCTGCATTTCCAGCCTAGTCTCTTCGCATCTTCCTTCTCTCCATTCTCCCAGTCCTCGAGTTATGCCAAATTACTTGCAGTTCCTTGATCATGACATGAGTTTTCCTCAATCCCCTTTTTTATATGAATTCTGTTTTTTCTTGCCTGTCAAGTAAACTCTTCTGCCTTCTTTATGACTGCCTAGGAAAATCTTTTCTGAGCAGCGCTATACATGTCTATTTTTTTTTTTTTTGGTGGTGGTCCCACCACACGACAGGTACATCTCTATTATCTCTTTTCAACTTTCTGCAATATCTCTTGTGTACTCAGCTCCTCTCATGAGAATATGAGCCCTGGAATGTCTGAGAATATGAGCTTTTCGTGTAAAAGAGACTGCTGCTACTACTTGTAGAATAGATCCTCAATTAATTTTCTACTGTATACATTAATGATGGCTTGTTAAGGACTGCACATAAAGGCATGAACCTCATGAAACTAACCAGAAAGGTGATTTAATATTCAGTGTCCCTGATAAACATATCACCATGACCATGAACACATAATTACGTACAGTGACTAGCGGTATCAGATGAATTTGGATTGTAACTGTTTTGTACCCCTGTATGCATGAATGCTAAGTCACTTCGGTTGTATTTGACTCTCTGTGACCCCATGGACTGTGGCCTGTCAGGCTCCTCTGTCCATGGGATTCTCCAGGCATGAATACTGAAGAGGGTTGTCATTTCCTTCTCCAGGGGATCTTCCTGACCCAGGGATCAAACCCGCATCTCCCATCTCTCCTGTATTAGCAGGTAGGTTCTTTACCACCAGTGCCACCCGGGAAGCACACCTGTATAGTAGTTTTTGATTATTAGTACCATTAAATTAAGGTATATAGTCATAATTATTACACTAGAGTTTTGATTTTCCAATTTTTGCTTAATAAAAAGTCAAGGAATCCTGGGCTCTAGTTTCCTCACGACAAGTATCACCTGAAACTGTGTCACAGCTGTTCTCCTTATGTGGGACGTGAGCTTCCCAGCCCACCAGCTGCTTTATTCCTGGTTATTGCTTGGCCCCTGCAAGCTCTTGCATTTTGGCCTCAATGCACCATGTAAACTGGGGAGCCCTGCACAGTGGGAGTGGGGCAAGTATGTATGTAGAAGTACAGATTTCCGAATCTTTATATCTGCTTTGCAATTAATAAGTTCTGCAGCCTGATTCAAAATTAATACTTTGGGACAGTAGTGTTTTTAATCTCTGCAAAATGGGCTGGATCAGTATGTTTCAAAGTTTCAGGGATGCCATCGAAGAAGGCAAATGGGAGAGTTAAGGAAAGCTGAAGACTACCTTTATCTAAATTAGAACTCTTGAACTCTGATTTTTTTTTAAATATCCTGATGCAATATGTGGTTGAAACATGGACTCTAATACTAAATCAAAGTTTAAAAAAAAACCACTAAATGATGGTATCTAAATACCTTATCAGCTCAAAATCTTATTGTTATCATTAGGATTTTTAATCATGGCCAAGCTACAATAAAAGCTTCATTTCTCATCTGTCTTCATTTAGTTAGCACAAGTGCTCAGCCTGTCTTTCACTAATAACCAACAATTATGCCTTGTAATTTTAGCTAGAACATCACTTCTTTGTAGTGTTAGCTATATCATGAAAACTCTACACAGTCCTAACTGTTCTTGACAGATTAAAAAAAATAGGTTTCTCTTTTTTTAAAACAAAAATGATGAGTATGACTCGGAGATATTTCTGTTAGAATACAGTTTAGTCGTCCAAAAGGGAGAGTGGCATAAAAAAATCACATTCCATAACTGTATTACATGCCTTCTCCATCACCTTAAGAACAGTGTAATACCAAGCTCTAATAATGCTCATTTGATTGACTCTGCCCAAACAGCCTTTTATCAGGCACAAGCTACTTCTCCATGATGGATGACTACGGTTTATGGTGCAGATCTCATTTGCGAACGGAGTTTGAAAATTTGCCTCCACTGGCAGAATTCTGATGAAGCCTGTACCATCATTACGGCACACTAAACTCATTAGAGTAAAAAGAAGGAAAGAGTGGCTGAGGCTTGTGGATGATTTGCTAACCTTGTTGTGTGAGAATAATACATTTAATTTTCCTTTGTGGGACCTGACCCATCTTGAACTTTTGTTACCTGTGACTTGCCGGATTCCCTTAAGGTGCTTGGAACACTTTCTTTTAAGGTTAAAGAAGGGCACTGATCAAATCAAACGAAGTTAGAAAATACCTCTATGGTATTCAAATTTCCCAGAATGACTATGTCAAGCCAAAGAAGATGAAAATGCTGGTGTTTAAAAATTCAACAGTAAGCTTGTTGAAGAGGAGGAAAAAGGCAGAAGACTGTCAAGAAGAAATACTTGTGTCTTGGAATTTTTTTTTGAATGGTGGTAGGATGTAAAACAATGGACTCCAGATAAAAAGTAAAGTCAAAATAAAATAAGTAAGAGCAGATCCACAGCAACATTTCAGAGTCAGGAAAGCACACCCTGACAAGCATGGACAAATAAAACACAGACGCTACTCTGCTTCACACACAAATTGATACAAACATTTCTCACTTTTAATATCTCAGCCACACATCACATTTTTTTTTGTGGGCCTCCTGTTATTCTCTTCCTGATTCACCATCATGCTGCATGGATTGCTGTTTCTTAAAATAAATAGACTTAGAGAAATGAACATCTCTTATGACTTTTGAGCTCCTCTTGAAGTCGGTGATTTAAAAAAAAAATCAGTGATTCTAAACTCCCGATGATTTTCATAGGAAATTAACCATAGGAAGATGCAGTTGACTATTTTCTTATGTCCACAGCCTCAAGGCCAACTTGAGAAAGATAAATGTTCCCACAGATTTGCCATTAGGTCCTTATAAAGTGATTCCCAGATGACTGTATTGGTTATCTGTGGTTTATGACAACACCAATACATTCAAAGTAGATTTCCATTGTACTATAAAACTACGTGTAATTTCATAGTTTGTGACTTGACACAGAACACTTACAGAGGATGGTTCTCCTTTAGCTTGCCTTTTTCTGTACCCTCAACGAACTTCTGTGAAAGAAGAACCCTGGCATAATTATGGCCCATCCTGATTGGTACATATCTGTGCGTGAATCATCAGAAAATGACTGATTTCCCCATATAGCAATGGTGCTTAAAACTCAGAAAGTGTGAAATGAAAAACTTAATGTTCTCCTAACAGTGCAATTTAGAATAATGTCAATATACCACATGCCATTTTCCCCCCAAACTTTACACTTAAAAAATAAAAGCAAATCAAAATGGTACGTCCCCATCGTGTGAGATATTTAGGATGCAGTTTCCCTCTCTTCCAACTCATCTCTCAATTGTGGAGGGCAATGAGCAAAGGAAGCTGCTCCATTAAATGTCAACCCTATAATTCACACTCAATGGGCAGGCAAACAGCCCTTTTCACGGGCCTGAAATGAATGGATAGAGCATCACTATGAATACCGAGCTTGCTTATTAAAAACAAAAAGGAAAAAAAAAATGATAAAAAGAAAGAAAATCCGCAAGAGACTCTCCCCAAGCTTCTAAGAACTAGCCTTGTTGAGTCTCACTCTGAAGCAGGTGAGAACAAGGGCTTTCCCTGGAGAGATGTTTAAAGTGAGAGGGTGTATCTAGTCAGAGGGACTTCTCTTGAAGATTCTATCCTTTGTAACTAGCCCTGATGAAAGGCAAGGAGATAGAAGAGGTGTGTGGTTCAAATTGGGGTCTACAGGAAGTCACCTACATACGAACGAGTTCTAAGAGTGTGTTCAAAAGTCCAATTTGTTCGTAGTAAGTCCAACTAAGTCAGCCTAGGTACCCAACTAACACAATCAGCTGTACAGTATGGTACTATAATAGTTTTACAATATTTTTTCACACAAATCATACATACATAAAAACAAACAAAAAATAAACATTTTCATCCTTACAGTATTTCGAAAAGTGTAGTAGTACAGTACAACAGCCAGCACCCCAGGGCTGGCACTTACATTCACATCTCTGAAAGTTGACAACTTGAAGGTTTGTATTTGGATGGAGGGGACTTCCTGTACTGAGGACTCTGCTCTCAGCATGACCAGCACCAGCCACATGAAAGATAAAAGGGTGGTACTTACACCTTTTGTCTCACTGTCCTCTTAAATCCAGGTTCGTGCCTTAATCTCCCTAATAAACTGCATACTGTCCCTTCTTTCCCAGGAAAACATATAACCCCCAGTCCTTTCTTTATACTTTTTCATTTATTACTCTGTTCATTCATTTATAACTGAAATACTGTTTACTTAATATGAAAGTATTTACTGAGAGCTCTGTCAGTTTCTATGCCGGCAGAGATGACAGAAGTTCTCTGTTGACAAATCCTACCCTATGTCATCCCTCTCAGAAGTCTGCTATAGAATCTGGATTCATCTGTCTTAAAACTTCCACAGACCTTGTTATCTTAAATGTCAACATCCAAACCCCAACTCCAACTGAGATCCTACAGGGCCTTTTAATGGGAACTGTGTCTTATCCTAGGAATTACTGATGAAGGAACTATGAACACAGAGGCATGGCCAGTAATGGCCCATATGCCTCACCTGAAATAAGGCCATTTTTCACTCTAACATATATTTGAACTAGAGGAAAGAAAACAGGTGAGATTAGGGGCTAAGTACCATGCTCAAAATTAAACTAATGTGTTCCTAAATTCTGGATGATATATCTCCTCCCTTTTGAGTTTGACTTTTCTTATCGATATGTACTCTGTGTCTCTATTATTTAATCATTGTAATAAAAGCCCACCTACAATCTGTCCTGTGATTAGATTATATAAATATATTTATCACTGCTCTGCCAAAATATTAAAAAGAGTGGCATGTTTACGTGTGCTTTCTCTGATGCACACCCTTAATCAAACCTGAAAGAAAATGTATATTAATTTTTTTAATCTAATTTTCCTCTCCCATCTGGCTCCCACACTTTGTCGGAGCAATAGGAGCTCAATCAGTAGAAAGAAAATTTATTATTCTTTTTGTTGAAAAAAAAAAAAGAGGAAAAGTGTTTAGCCACTGTTCACACCTCTTCAATTGATCTTTTCAAGTCTTCCTAGTTTCTGAAGGGTGGAAATGATGGGTCCCCTGGGTTCACTGCTGTTCAGTCAAGACCATGAGCAATTTACCTAAATTTACCTAAACCATAACCCATTTGCTGCATAATACATTTTATGGCATTTTAGCAGTAGACTGTCTGCAAAGCTTAGAGGTGGAGCACACGATATGGTAATGAAATAGTGGCGCCATTTGGAAATGTGAAGTGCTAAGTAAATACACAGCACGGCTTTACTATTGTCGCCTCATTCTATTTAGGTGTGAAGAAAACGCACTTTAATTTCTTCCTCAGTCTACTTAGAGGATTGATTTTTTTAAGAGTTCTTGCTTTATACCAGTGCCCAAAGGTAACTTTTAAAAGGCTCCACTTTCACATTAGTTTAAAACTTTTGTTTGGAGCAATCAGTGTAGAGTGCTGTGAGCCATATGATTAGATCTTGCCGATTTTTCCAAAGGCAAGATAGTCTCTAAGCTAAGGATATGGAGCTAATGTGAAAAATTAATAAACTTCCATTTCATGGTTTCAGGAGGGCCATCAGAATGGCAGATATCTTTTTAAAACACTCTTAGTAACCCCCAAATACCATCTGTTGCAACACCACATAGAGAAATAGCGCTTTAGCGTTTTCTTGATGAGAACCAAGAGACCAACAGGAGTGGCACAAATCCATGGTGTCCGATGTCATTTCCGCACGTCTCCAAGTGGCACTGCCCGTCAACTACTCTGCGCATGTCCAGAACTCAGTGGAGCCGTGGAAACTGTGTCTCTGGGGCGGGGAAGTGGGAAAGCGAGCAGACAAATCATAAAGAAACTCCAGCCTCTGGAGTCTGTTTTTTTCAAACAGGGAGGGCTAACTGCAGTCACACCAGTGGCATCTAATCAGTGAGTCTATATGTGTGTCACCATCTACCTAAAAGCTTTCCTATTTCTACTGGCTCTTAATAATAATATTTGCAAAAAAAGAATGAGGAGCAGTCTAGCTTAGAATTTGGCATCTAAATATTCATTTACAGCTGAACAAATAAAAATTCAAATAGATGACCTCTTCAACTGAGTGAATTCCCAGAGGGTTGTAATATTTGCTACAATTGAAATGGGAAGGGGAAGAAGAGGTTCTGAATTTAAGTGCTCTTCTTGACTATAGGTGGGTGGTCATTTTGGTTTAAGATAGTCCTGGACCCAGTGGTCAAAATTGTCCTAAGAAATAATTAGGATAGCAGAAAATAAAACATATAAACCAATCTCCTGTGAAATGCCAACCAAAATAGAATTTGAAAATATATCTCATGGATTAATTTTCTTCCCTCTTCTCATGATGATAAAACTCTAGTTAGAGCTAGGGAATAAAAGCCCCACACAATCCTATGTGCAGAGCATGTGTCCATAGCTTTAGCCTTCCAGGGGCTCATTTTCAAACTGTTGTTCTGTCTCTGCTCCGTGGCTGTCCCACAACCTTTTCACTATTTCTGGCTCCATCTGTTCCAGCCTATTTCCAGCTGCTACTCTGAGGAAAGGCCACGGTATCCGTCACCTTAGCACATAATTTATCTTGCTGTGGCCGTCTCTGGACTGCCAGTCTGCTGAGTGGCCCTGAGTGTTCTCTCTCTGTCAGGTGGCTATAAACTAACCTGGCCCATCCATCTGGGGGGTTGGCGTACTGTCTCTATATGCCTCCACTCAGCTGAGCCTGTAAGGGCCTTATCTCCCATTAACATTTCTTTCCCATTTGACAATTTGACATCTCAAAGGGACAAGAACCTTTACCTTCCTAATATTTAAAACTGTGCTCGAAAGAAAAGTAAATCATGTTGACATCATCAATACCTATTCAGTCACGGTACCTAGTGAAAATGTGGTCTTTGTAGAGAAATAATTCAATTTCCAGGGACAGTAGGCAAATGTCGTCATCATTCGGCATCAGCTTTTCCATCTGTAAAATGGGAAGCTAAATAACAACCTCAGAAGATTATTCTGAAGATTAACCACAGTAACAAAAGAACAGAGCATCTCACACTTGAACGTGCACGGAGAGAACCTGGGAATCTCCCTGCAATGGAGAGTCTTACTTGGTAGATCTGGAGGAGGTCCCTAGACTGCATCTGTAACAAGCTCCCTGGCGAAGCTGATGCTGCGAGCCATGGGCAACACATTCAGGAGCAAGAATGGAGAGCTCTGTGCAGAAGTCCTGTCATACCCTGGCCCTTCAGTTCACCAAAAGCCTAGAAGGACTCATCTAACACCATGCCCACTTCTCAGGTTGTATTAGAATGCACATTACGAGAACTACTGCTTTAAGTTAATATATGTGGAAATGGGCTCTGCAGAAGACTATAAAAAGATTCACAAAGGGGCTCTTCTGCTGGTCCCGTGGTTGAGATTCCACCTTCCAATGCAGGCGGTATGCATTCAATCCCTGATCAGGGACTGAAGATCACACAAGCCTCAGGGCCGAAAACCAAAACATAAAGCAGAAGCAATATTGTAACAAATACAAAAAAGACTTGAAGAATAGTCCACATCAAAAAAAGAAAAACAAGTTCACACATAAGACTTGTAATTTCCACTAAAACTTTCCTCCTCCCTTTAGTCCAGCTTTGTGACATTCCTGCATAGGCATTAGGAAAACTGTCATGGCATTTTCTCCCCTGGGAGTGTGTAGGGAAGAATCAGAATGGATGTGTTAGAAGTAAGATCTGAGTAGGTGGCATGATCCATGTGTGATGGACACCCCAGAGTTTCCAGAAAGAACTCTGGGCTGAAGAGGAAGAGAAAGGAAACTGACAAGATCCTCTTGGGGAGGATGGTTGCCATGGGTCATTCTAGCTTTGCTAAGGCCCGCCTGGTTCTTCTGTGAGTCTTTTATTGGAGGCAGAAATTTCCTGAGAACACCCCTTGGGTGACAGCTCCCTCACTCCCACATAAAGGC
Organism: Bos javanicus; assembly: GCF_032452875.1. NCBI lineage: Eukaryota > Metazoa > Chordata > Mammalia > Artiodactyla > Bovidae > Bos > Bos javanicus. Next base: position 51,809,117 of record NC_083891.1, on the reverse strand, counting down.
TGCTGCAGGGAGGAGGCGGAAGAGCGATCGCCCCGGAGTCTGTAATGGAGCTTCCTGCCCCACCACAGGCAGCAAAAGCGATGCTCCCCTTAGCACACATGCCCACCGAGGCCAGGAGATATCCAACCGCGGACACGCAAGTATCCATCTCAGAGGCTGGCAGCCGAGCCAGTGGCCAGGGAGGGCAGGCCGGACGGTGGACGGCTGTCGCTGCTGACAAATGGAGAGGCTGCTTGGCTTTGCAGGGGGCTGAGACACAGGTCCGAGCGGGACGGGCGCCCGAACGGGGCTGAGCAGTGACAAAAACATGGGGCTGAGCCACGAGAGAGCGGGTGGGCCCGTCCGCTGGGGCGGGGTGAGGAGGCCACACTCGCAGCCAGGCGGAGAGGAGACTCTCTCACTGCCCGCCCCGCCTGAGAACAAAGACGGCTCAGAAACAGGAAAATGCCATGTGGGGGTCCACGGGAAGGCACTGGAGGAAGACAGAGCTGTTTAACTCTCTTTCCCTCACACACACACACACTCACATACACGCACACACACACACGTGCACACACACATGCTCACACACACACACTGACACACACACTCACACATGCAGTCACACACACATATGCTCTCACACACACACATACACGGTCACACACACATACACACACGCTCACACACACACATACACTCACACACACATGCTTACACACACATACACTCACCCTGGTAAATTGGGCTGGGAATTTCTTGGTGCAGAAAAGCAATCAGCAAGGTAGCAGGGAAAACTGCTGAAGGGAAATATTATAAATGACAAAGGCCTGACAGGTTAGCCAGGCAAGAAGGTGAAGAGATTAGAGACAGGACTGAAAGGGCACCAGCATTCGTTTGGGCCTCGCGGGGCCAGCATATGAGTGCACACGTGGGAAGCAGCTAGCAATGCCAGAGACACAACCTCAAGTACGCGAAGAGTTTGAGAAGACACCATCTCCTAGTCTTCACAAGACACTGTGATTATCTGGAGAGAAAGCTAAAAATAGAAGTAAACTGATTGAGGCAGGAGGACACATATACACTGCTGCTGCTGCTGCTAAGTTGCTTCAGTCGTGTCCGACTCTGTGCGACCCCATAGACGGCAGCCCACCAGGCTCCCCCATCCCTGGGATTCTCCAGGCAAGAACACTGGAGTGGGTTGCCATTTCCTTCTCCAATGCATGAAAGTGGAAAGTGAAAGTAGGAAGTCACTGGGTCGTGTCCTACTCTCAGCGACCCCTTGGACTACAGCCCACCAGGCTCCTCTGTCCATGGGATTTTCCAGGCAAGAGTACTGGAGTGGGTTGCCATTGCCTTCTCTGACACAGGCATAGATTTATTGGTATCAGGAATATATGCTATGGCTCAGGGTAGAAAACACTATCAAAACTCAGAGGAAGGGGCTGTCATTGCAGAATCAGGGAGGTTCCCCAGAGAGAAGGGGGCTCGGAGGGGCAGGGCAGTGACCAGGTGTCTGATTCTTAAGGCAGTAAGAAGGAAACAGTGGACATCTCGCTCTTACTTTAAGAGAAGAATGTTTACAATACATTTAGTAAGAGGCAAATAGTAACCAAAAGGTATTAGTGTGTGTGTTAGTCGCTTAGTTGTGTCCACCTGTTTGTGACCCCATGGACTGTAGCCCGCCTGGCTCCTCTGTCCATGGGGTTCTCTAGGCAAGAATACTGGAGTGGGTAGCCATTCCCTTCTCTAGGGGATCTTCCCACCCAGGGATCAAACCCGGGTCTCCCTCATTGCAGGCAGATTCTTTACCATTTGAGCCACCAGGGAAGCCCTACCAAAAGGTTACAAGGCTTCTAAAGTATTTCCCCTTTTTAAAGGGCTTCTGTCAGAAAAATTTTGAAATCTGTTGGTTTATTAATACTGTCACATATGCACACAAGCCTAAACTGAATTGGAGAACAGATTTAATCACCTAAAATAGTATAATGTAGTATATCACCACTGTTTAATTGGTGTGTTTCCTCAAAACATGGTTTTGCTGGGAGTTGAACTTTATGAGTAATTCTAGCAACTTATTTCATCTATATCAAGGTTTCTCCACGTTGGGTGCTCTCGACATTTTTGGACCAGATAATTCTTAGACCATGGGGGTTGAGGGTGTGTGTGTTGGGGGAGCTTCCTGTGCACTGTAGGTAGTTCAGCAGCATCTCTGACCTGTACTTACTAGCATGCCCTGTTGCAACAACCAAAACTAGGTCTAGGCATTGCCAGGTGATCTGGGGTGGGGTGGGGGAGATTATTCTCATTTGAGAACCAGGAGTCTAAAATATATCTAAGTCAGGGAATTCCCTAGCTTCCCAGTGGTTAGGACATGGTGCTGCCATGACTCTGGGTTCAATTCCTGGCCAGGGAACTAAAGATTCTACAAGCAACACAGCCAAAAAATACAGTATACCTAAGTCCAGCTATCTAGCAAGCTCAGGCTAGAGGCTTATGTAGAGAAATAAAGGATTTTATATATTGATCAGAAGATGGATTCTATAACCACTCAATTCCTTCTAAGGATTTTCTGAGATTCTCTGATTCTGAGAGAAAGTCTGCTAATCAATAATTAAAACAGCCATACATCTCACATTTTACTAGGAATGTATGCTTTTCATCTCATGTGTATCCCCTGAACCTTCAGACATGACTCCTTTGGCACCGCGGTATTCTGATTGTTGTAAACAGGTTCAGCTGTTATGCCCAGAGATCACGGGGAACAAAACAACTGAGTCTCACCATAACCATTTTCAAAGGCTCTATTCTCAAACATGAAAGAAATCCACTTGATTTGCTGCTGTGAAGGGGCTGACCAAGTACAAGAGTGTTAATTATTGATCAGACTTAGGAAAAGAAGTGTCGACTTACACATACAGGACGGGTTAAAAACAATCTCTTGATCGGCCACAACCATGCTACAATTTTTATAGCTTTGCTTTTTTATCAACTATCACAAAATACATTCCTAAAATGTTATAATTCATGCAGGGTTGTCTTTACAGTTTTCTGTTTGATGGATAAGCAATATTTAGTGCATCTATGAAAGAATTTCTTTACCAAATTGTGCACGGTAAGCAATGCAAAATTGAACTTGATATGCTATAAACAGCACCAAATTAGGTCAAACGCAGTTCTAGCTTCCACGATCTTGAAGTCTCCATTAGCTCATCTGTTATATGGGGCTAATAATAACTTCCCTGCCCTTTTAACCCAAATGAGATTCAAATGAGTGAATGCATATGAAATCAACATGAGCACCACAGACATGCAAGAAATTGCTACTATATTCAAATATGATTCTGCAATTAAAACTCCCTCCCTCCTTCCCAAGGGTTTCAATGAAGGCAAGAGAAATTTATTGAAAAATATTACTGAACACTGGACTTCCCTGATGGTCCAGTGTTAAGACTCTGTCTGCCAATGCAGGGGACATGAGTTCGATCCCTGGTCTTGAAAGATCCCACATACCATACCCCGGAGCAACTAAGCCCGCTTGTGCAACTGCTGTAGCCCACGTGCCTACAGCCCACACTCCACAACACAAGAAGCCACCGCAACCAGAAGCCAAGCACTGCAACAAAGAATAGCCCCTACCTGCTGCAACCAGAGAAAGCCCAGGCAGCAATTAAGACCCAGCACAGCCCCCCTAAAAAAAAAAACGGAATTTTTTTTTAAATATTATTGAACACAAAGTAACTTAAATAGAGTATCTATAAATGTCTCTAGATACACATCTTTCAAGTATCTGGTTAAATAAATTTGAGGTTATTTAAAAAGAGTAAAATCCTCATATTCATAAACCTCATTAACTAAGAAGTGGTTCAATCAATTACCTCACCATGAAAGGTAAAGAAATAAATTCAGAATTGGACTATAAAGAAAGCTGAGCACAGAAGAACTGATGCTTTTGAACTGTGGTGTTGGAGAAGACTCTTGAAAGTCCCTTGGACTGCAAGGAGATCCAACCAGTCCATCCTAAAGGAGATCAGTCCTGGATGTCCATTGGAAGGACTGATGCTGAAGCTGAAACTCCAATACTTTGGCCACCTGAGGCAAAGAGCTGACTCATTGAAAAAGACCCTGATGGTGGGAAAGATTGAGGGCAAGAGGAGAAGGGGACAACAGAGGATGAGATGGTTGGATGGCATCACTGACTCAATAGACATGGGTTTGGGTGGACTCCGGGAGTTGGTGATGGACAGGGAGGCCTGGCGTGCTGCGGTTCACGGGGTTGCAAAGAGTCGGACATGACTGAGTGACTGAACTGAACTGATACATCTACAATTCACTTCAAATCTTTTTGAGTTTTTATTTATTTGCCAAATGACAGGACTAAAGTGCCGCTAGTGGCCAGATACTACAGAGCAGAGGGAAAGTGAAAGATGGACAGTCAGGGCATCTGAACTGCCCTTTGTCAATTTCCCTCTGGCCTCTCCAGGTCAGCAGACTTCTGGGCTAGTGCAGCCCACAGGTGAGTTCACACAGCACTCCTGTCTCCTGCAGGCTTTGAAACAAATCCACTCATAGTACTTGGTTTTGACTATGTAGCTTTAAAAAACAGATTAATAGGGTATTTAATCATAACATCCGTGATTATTGAGCATTAAGCCTCTTTCAGAATCTGAGTTGTTTTTATCTTAAGCCAATTCTCCTCACATTAAAGAACCATTTATGCAAATACAACATGAGGCAAAGGGGAGAGATAAAAAGCTGCCTAAGACCTTATGAATGACTACATTCAGCCTGAGCGATATTATTTGTTTTTCTTTAGTGAAATTATATTATCCATTGTCAAAAGACCCACTCCTTTACACTAATAGCATCAGAGGGCACTGAGGCAAAAATTAGATGTGAGAAGCAAGAGGGGTGTTTCTTCATTTGGTTCCTCTTGAGTATAAAAGGCCCATAGTGCCCATCGAATCAGAATAAGGTGAGCACATCAAAGATGTTCAAAATCTGCCACTGAGCCACAGATGTCCTCACATATCAAAGGAGACCCAAGTCAGCAGGATAAAGCTCCAGCTTAGGTAGCCAGCCCTGGGCCTGTCTGCTCCTGATTGTGAGCATAATGCGTTATTAAGAGAACAACTAGACACGTGCAACACCTTGGAGATAAGCAGTGGCCAGTGCAACCCAGGGAGCCAGCGACGAGGGCCAACACCAGGGAGCAGCCATGTGTTCACAGCGGACAGAACCAAAAAAAAATGCTGTCAGGGAGAGAAGATAAAAGGGGTAAACAGTGCAACGAGGGCTGTGCTCGAGATAAAATAGGAGAAAGAAGAATCACAGAGGCAGTTCTGACATTTTTGGCGCTTGACTGAAATGCGCTTGGGTTTCGAGGATGTCAAGAGTCTGAGGGATGATTTCTCTAGCTGAGTTCCAAGGGACCATGAAGTGAGACGGATAGAGGGACAGAAAGCTATCTCTCGTTCAGCGGAATCGGGCAGTGAGGATGAAATAAATGGGGTTTGATACTTCTGTTACACGGACCTCACTGGTGAGCTATTTCATGGGTGGTCATTCAGCGCAGTGAAGAAAGGCGTGTGTCTCGTGAAGACTGCTGTGGCTCAGAAATTTAGGATCTGTGGTCGGGATGAGAAAGTCACTCGCTCTCAGCCCACTCCCTGGAGGAGGGCTCAGCAAGGATTTCAACTGACCTTGAACCATCATCAATCAAGCCCCTCTAATTTTCTGAAACCACAATACAGCTGAATACTGATTCAGCTGTGAGATGAACTATATATATATATATATTTTTTTTTTCAATTTAAGCACACAGAAAAAACAGGGTTTTTCCCCTGGTGAATATGCTACACTTTGTTCAGTCCCAAGTGGCACTAATTGGATTCTCAACAAATATCTGTTCAGTGGAAACCTGAAAGAGAGAGAAGATTTACCTGTTAGAGCCCCCATAAAATGTTCATCCTCTGGAAGTTCTCTCCCTCTTTCTTTTTTGGTTTCTCTTCACAGATTTCTTATCATCAATTTTTGCCTTTGGGTCCAGAGCAGTGACACACAAACTATAATCAGCATTAAAATCTTCTGGAGGACTTCTAAGAATCCAGCTTGCCTGGATCCCATCGCCAGCATTTCTGAGTTCAGATTTCATTTCCCAGCATAACTGCATCAGATTTCTGATTCAGTAGGTTTGGACTGGGGTCCTGGAATTAGCATTTCCAACAAGTTCTCTGATACCGGTAGATCAAAATATTTTCCTAAGATGAACTTCAGTATGTGTCCATAAGTGATGGGCTGACTCCTGCCATCTTTGTGGGACGAACCTAAACCACTTATTCTGATCAAAACATATGAATAAAGAAACTGTAAGCTTTAAAGGGTCGGACAGTTCAGTTCAGTCCAATCACTCAGTCATGTCTAACTATTTGTGAACCCATGGACTGCAGCGTGCCAGGATTCCCTGTCCATCACCAACTCCTGGAGCTTGCTCAAATTCATGTCCATTGAGTTGGTGATGCCATCCAACCATCTCATGAGTTGGACAGTAGAAGGTACCTAAGAAACTGTGTGTGTGTGTGTGTGTGCGTGTGTGTGTGTGTGTGCGCGCACGCGCTCTGTCACTCAGTTGTGTCGGACTCCTTGTGACCCCATGGACTGCTGCCCTTCAGGCTCCCCTATCCATGGAATTTTTCAGGCAGGAATACTGTAGCAGGTTGCCATTTCCTACTCCAGGGGATCTTCCCAACCCAGGGATCAAACCAGCATCTCTTGCATCTCTTGCAGAAGGTATTCTAAAGAGGCCAATGAAAACAGTGCTGCTCTCAGCTGTGGCCTGGAACTGTCTTAGTTAAAAGATGGATTACTTGACTGCTTTCCCCATCACTAAATTCACTGCGTGAGTTCTTTCAGCATTGTTTTATTTCTTCTTGAACAACTGTGTTTCTAACTGAAAACTCCCTATTGGAAATCTTGTAACTGGGAAGCTCTATAGACTGGCTTATTTCACAGAGGTTTTGCACAATTCCCCTTTGCCACTTGCATTATGCATTAGAGATGAGAATTAATGAAGAGTTTTACTGTCATCCTCCACAGAGGCCTACCTCCATCCCAAGGCTTCCAACCACATTCATCATCTACCAGGCTCACTGTCGGTCCAAAGCTTTCTCTTTCTCAGCAAACAGAATCACCAGTTACTTCCTTAGACAACGACCCTGGAGTCACAATGGACTCTTCCTTCTCCCCACACCTCACATCAAACTGGCCAAAATATTTTTCACTCTACTTTTTTAAAAAATATTTTTATGTTTCAAATGCATAAATAGACTTTTTAAGGCATGGCAATTATTCTATTGAACTATAGTTGATTTACAGTATTTTGTTAGTTTCTGCTATAACAGCAAAGTGAATCAGATATATATATGTATAATATATATATATTCTTTTCATATGTTTTTCCATTATCGTTTGTCATATGATGTTGGATATAGTTCCCTGTGCTGTACAGTAGACCCTTGCTTTATCTACTTTTTTTATAAAATGTTCCATCCATACATTTTTATCTCCCTCATTACTGTCACTTTAGTCCAGAAATATATCCTCACCCACAGGGACCACAGCAGAAACTCCCTGGATAATCTCCCATCATCAGTTTCTCTCCGTCTTCACTTTCCTTTCACTGAGATGTCAGGATTATGTTTCTAAAAGATAGGTTCCCATTACTTACATGCTTCAAACCTCCCTAAGATCTGGCTTCTCTTGGGGGCTCAAAAAGCTCTCCAGGCTCAGGCTGGTCTCAGTTCGGGCCTTTTCATGTATAACTTTTGCTCCTGTATAGTTTATAAACACTTTATGTTCCACAATGATCTCCTTTATGCTCTGAACAGATTGCTCTCTTTCCTTCAGTATAAAAATTCTTAGACACCTTATACACCTTTCATGTTCGATAAATCCTCCCATGCCCAGCTCAAAAGCCATTCCTTCTTTCTAGCCTCTGTACCCTATTCCTTTCTTGATTTGGATGAGCACTATCTACTTTTGTTTCTACTCCATAAGCTTCTAAAGAGCAGGAACCAGGTTTTAATTATTTCTGGATTCCCCAAAGTAATATATGTTGTAGCATATCTATAGCAGTGACTGGTAATAAATGCAGCAATGAGCTGGATAGAATTAAATCAAGATTTGTCAGAATGGGGCTCTGTCTGGATGTGTATTATCCTGCTAGACTGACAGTATTACTGAATTAGAGATTTAAAAACACAGCTACCTTGTGATTTAAATTAGACTTAGTTGATCAAAACACATCAGACGAGCCTTAGGTTGATAACGTGGATTCCAGACACATAAACAGTGTAGTCAAAGAGACCAGTGGAGACTTCATTTGATCGTGTGAAATGTGAAGAGTGTTCACATAGCTAAACAGAAAACTAAGAAATAAAAAAAAAACTCTGATGGTGAAAACTCATTAATAGGCTATGAAAACTCAAATATCAAACTTTATGAGCACTCTAGCATCCTGAAAAGCAGCAAATGTGTCTTAAAAACTTCAAAGGGTCATGTAAACTGGTAAAGAGAAGACCAGCTTCAAATTCACAAATACTCTGGTGTGAATCCCAGTGTTGTCAATTATCAGTTGGGTGTTTGTGAGGTTTTACTTAACCTGTCTCATTCTCAGTTTCTCTACTGAAAAATAGAGATAGTAACACCTTCCACAGGAGTTGATGCCTAGATTAAATGAACCAGGGTGTATAAAACTCTGAGCACAATGCCAAGTGCTTATCAGGCATTCAATAAATGAGCCTTTTACTGATGGGGCACAGGTAAGAATCAGTCACTCGTCATGTCCTATAAATATGTATGAAAATGGTGAAAAGGCATGGCAATGTTTAGATAACAGAATGAGAGGACCAAAAAGAGAACAGGAGTTGGTGATAATGGCAGAAGAAACTGGATAGATGTATTCATCTGTTTGCAGAATTTGCCATTCTAAATCATGAAAATTCTGCAGACAGAGTATTTCAAAGGTTATCTACTGCTTCTACTATGCTAATATGTGTAGCTTTACTAACCACTGTGTTAAGTCCCCATTGTTGAGTGACACGCTTTGCATCCCTAAATTTTTTCCAGGGGTTAGAGAAAACGTAGTTGGATTAATAACATACCTGCTGATTGAAGAGCAAGAGCCCTTTGTTAGTTTGTTTGTCTGGTGCTTTATTTCAGTGAAAGAGATTTTTTTAAATTGTAATTAATTATCACGGATTTCTCTGTCTCCCACAAAAAGGCTAGTACCAAGTTTATACTCTGCAATAGTTGGGTAACAATAATGCTAATGATGACAATAATAATTTACATCGGGAAACAGCTCAATTAAAAGCACATTTGATTAAATCATCCATTAAACTCTCAAAAAGAGGTGTGCAGTTTACTGCTGTTGGGCTTCAATCCTCCAATTAAAACACATCTTCTCTGAGTCAAGGGCATCTCCTGTTCATTCTTCCTGAGTCCATTCTATGTATATTGCAAAGTTGAATTTTCCTCCAAATCATGATAAACACCCCTGTTGTATTTTCACTTTGCCAACAAAGGTCCATATAGTCAAAACTATGGTTTTCCCAGTAGTCATGTACAGATGTGATAGCTGGATCATAAAGAATGCTGAGCATCAAAGAGATGCTTCCAAACTGTAGTGCTGGAAAAGACTTGAGAGTCCCATGCACTGCAAGGAGATCAAACCAGTAAAACTAAGGAAACTAACCCTGAATATTCATTGGAAGGACTGATGCAAAAACTGTAGCTCCAAATCTCTGGCCACCTGATGCAAAGAGCCGACTCACTGGAAAAAGACTCTGATGCAGAGAAAGACTGAAGGAAGGAGGAGAAGGGGGCAACAGAGAATGAGATGGTTGGATGGTACCATTAAATCAGTGGACATGAGTCTGAGCAAACTCTGGGAAATACTGAAAGACAAGGAAGCCTGGCATGCTGCAGTCCATCGGGTCACAAAGAATCGGACACGACTTACTAACTGAGTAATGATGATAAGCACCTTTGTTATATTTTCAGCTAATCTTACTACAGCGCGAAAACAGAAATGAATTTTTTTCTGCTTTTCCTGCACTAACTACTGACACTTTCTCTGAAATCATCACATAAAACAGTCAAAGGATAGGTCTGTGGAAAGTAGTTGAATTAAACACAGTTCTGCTCACCATGCAGCCATGAAGCAGGACACCAGTGGATATTTGCAGAGAAAGAAATTAGCTGATAAACATGCAGCGAAGCAATTTTGGTAGATGTAGAACAAAGAGGAAGAGGATGTGGGGAGAAAGGATGAAAGAGAAATGCAAGGAGATTTTTAAAAGAGAGTGATACAGGACCCTAGTGTTCAAAACGCCTGGCCAAGGGGAATGGAGACGTGGGCAAAGTAGCCCAGACAACTGGGTCCTCGAGACATGACTTGGATGAACCAGAGCTGGTTTGGTGGAGCCTTTGTCTCCAGGTTCAATATCAGATAGGAAGAATGCTACTTTGTGTGAGATAATACTTGGAGTGCTACAGGAGATGTGAAAAAAATGCTAATTTCTAGGAGGAATAAATGGCACTGAGCTATGAAAGGATGAAGAAAAACAGAGTGATCGTGTTGTGATATAAGCAGCTGACTATGAGAACTAATGAATAAGCATAAATACTGTTCCTCACAAGAGGAGCCAGGCCTAGGGCAGGGGATCTCAGAACCAAAGTGCATTTCTCTTCAAAATCTGCAGCCACACATCCTCTGGCTCCCCGTGATCCCCGTGAAGCGTTGCTGAGGACTCAGACTCAGGGCTTCCACCAGGTAAGCCAACATTTTACTGTTGCAATTGATTGAATCTGAACTTTACCTTTCTTTCTTCCTCCCTCCTAACTTCTCTCTCTCCTTCCATCCACCTCCCTCTTCGCCTTCCTCCTTCTCTCCCTTCCTCTGCTTCTTCCTTTCTTTCTTCCTCTCTCTTGCCCTCTTTCTCCCTCTTTCCTTTCCTCCCTCTCTCCTTCCACCCCCTCTTGCTGTCTTCCTTTTTCCCTCCCTCCCTTTCTTTGTTTCTCTAAAAAACTAATGTCCTCAATAATGAACAGAAAGTAGATAGGGAGAAACAACCCTGGACACAGTATACAAGAAAGGGATACTCTGACCTCGAGGGGCTCGAGCCGATCTGAGCTCTCATCCTGCATTTGTCACTAGGTAGCTGTGTGACCCTGGACAAATCACTGCAGCTCTTTCGGCTTTAATTGCTTCTTAATTAGAATAAGGAGGTGAAATTTTTAGATCAACTCTAATTGCTCTTGCAGTTCTTAAGTACTTAGTGAAAGGGTAAGAACTTAGATCTGGATAATAGCACCAACTGCAGTATTAACTTACTGTATGACCTTGAACATATTTCTTGTAATTTCTGAACCCAGTTTCCCTAATCCTTAGACTGTGACTAAAAATAGCATCTACATCATATGATTGCTGTCAAGATTAAGTGAGATGACTCATGTCAAGAATTGAAAATGGTACCTGGCATATTGTAAGTGCTCAATAAACCTCAATTAATATTTCTAACCATAATGGCATGGTGATGCAGCCATGAAATTAAAAGATGCTTACTCCTTGGAAGGAAAGTTATGACCAACCTAGACAGCATATTGAAAAGCAGAGACATTACTTTGCCAACAAAGGTCCGTCTAGTCAAGGCTATGGTTTTTCCAGTGGTCAGGTATAGATGTGAGAGTTGGACTGTGAAGAAGGCTGAGCACCGAAGAATTGATGCTTTTAAACTGTGGTGTTGGAGAAGACCCTTGAGAGTCCCTTGGACTGCAAGGAAATCCAACCAGTCCATTCTGAAGGAGATCAGCCCTGGGTGTTCTTTGGAAGGAATGATGCTAAAGCTGAAACTCCAGTACTTTGGCCACCTCATGCGAAGAGCTGACTCATTGGAAAAGACTCTGATGCTGGGAGGGATTGGGGGCAGGAGGAAAAGGGGACAACAGAGGATGAGATGGCTGGATGGCATCACCGACTTGACAGACATGAGTTTGAGTGAACTCTGGGAGTTGGTGATGGACAGGGAGGCCTGGCGTGCTGTGATTCATGGGGTCGCAAAGAGTCGGACATGACTGAGCGACTGAACTGCACTGAACTGAATGGCCTATTTTGTTGCTATGGTCAGGGCTAGTTCTTCATTTACAAATTCAGTTTCTCTAAAAGCAGAGAAGTAATGCTATATTCCAAAAGTCATTTAAAAATATAAAATAGCACAAGTACCAAGCTATTTACAGATCTCCCATCTATTCACATGTTGGTAACACAGACCTTCTAAAGAGACTAAATAAAACAGATCATCAAACATTTCCTTTTCAGAATTATCAGTGTATGTTAGACATTATCAAGTTTATTAAACAGATATTTGCCTTGTGGATTTTTTGTTGATGGTTGCTGGTGTGGTTATTGATTTATTTGGAAAGCTATTCACTTTCCTTTGGGGATTTATTTCCTGGAAAACAGACTCCTTCTTCATCAGAAAAACTGATCCTTTTGCTCCTCATCGGTCCTCACTTCAGTCTAAATATGCTCTCTGCACCTATTGGGCCCTTCAGCCACGCTGTGTCTAAGTTTACAAATGGGGAAAGGAAGATTGTCAAAGACCTCAGCTGGGATGCAGCTGTCACTCAAGCTGTCAAGTTGAAGTAAGTGAAAAAAAATCCTGGCAGTAGAGCAAGCTTTAGAAGGAAGCTGGGTTCTCTCTTCTCTGTTCTCCTTTCAGGAAAAGAGTGAGGTTTGCATGATGGGCTGGAGAACATGGCTTCTTACCAACACCGTGAAATGTAAATGCTATGGTCAAGATGACACAAGCTGCTCTGTGAAAGCTTGTGTGCTTAAAGTGTGCTTTAAAACCACACTTTAAATTCAAATCTTAGTCCCAGATCTCTCAAGTGAATCTGAGAAATAGAACTGGTGCTTCTGTGTGAGTATTAAACCGTTTAATAAAAGAGCTCCACTAAGATAATAAGTGGATAATTAGTAGCCTAATACCTAGGGTAACAGTTGATATTGGGGGAAAAGGAAACTCCATGGTGATGGAGAACACTGAACTTTAATCACTACACTGTATGTGCACAGGCCACAAATATTTATTAAATTGCAAGGAGATCAAACAAGTCATCTTAAAGGAAATCAACCCTGAGTATTCACTGGAAGTACGCATGCTGAAGCTGAAGCTCCAATACTTTGGCCACCTAATGCAAAGAGCTGACTCATTTCAAATAACTCTGATGCTGGGAAAGATTGAAGGCAGGAGGAGAAGGGGACGACAGAGGACAAGATGGCTGGATGGCATCACCGACTCAATGGACATGAGTTTAAGCAAACTCCGGGAGATTGTGAGGGACAGGGGGGCCTTGCAGTCCATGGGGTCACAGAGAGTTGGACACGACTGAGCGACTGAACAACAACAGAAGTTCATCAACATACATAAAGGGGCTCAGAACAAGAACCTACTCAACTCTCACATCCTGATCCCTACAGAAAGTAAGGGCAAGAAATAAGTCTTGGAGGAGAAAGGGTCCTCTAAGACAAGAAGAAAATTCTTGCCATTCATAGCAGTACCAGAGGGTTATTTTTAACTCACAATGTATTACTGTCTTCATAGAGTTATCTTATTTTTATAGGTTAAAAAAGAAAGTCTCAATTTAAGTATGCTCAAGAAACGTGTTTCAGTCCCAAAATACATTTCACTTTAACTTCCTGCTGTGCATTATGCTTTTTTTCCCTTTAAAAGCAGCTCTTGCTCATCAGTGCTATAAACTACAATAGCTGAAGACAGGTTTCAGAGGTTTGATTTGAAAACAATCCATGGAACATATGTATGAACAGAAACTAATTGTCATTTTTTCAATCTAGCATTTCTTCTCTCATTCCCTCTGTCCACAGACAAAATGGATTTCTTCTCTTTTATTCCTTACTTCAAAAATATGAAACAGAAAGAGCCCTGCAAAATTCATCTGAGCCATTTTATCTCTGTGTTCACACACTATGGGTTTAAAGGTCTGGATGGATGCACTCTCTTTACAAGGCAAGAGGACCCAGGCATACATACAAGGCATAGAGCATGTCCAAATGCTCTGTGACTCAGGGCGCAAATCTACCCGTATTCCTTCCTGTCTGTCAGAGTTCAGGCTTAATCCCCATCACCCTATGAGAAATCCCCAGGTATCCCAGTCTGAAGACATCTCTTCATCTGATGGGCTCACCCAGCACTGAGTTTCAGCACTGCTGTGTGCACAGCCTTGATGCCCTGTAAAGGCTATCTGGGCATGTTTTTACCTCTTATCGTTTAGGATTGTTAACCACTTATAGGCAGGATTGTATCATTTATCCCCCCCACCTCCACTTTCTGCATAGGATTTCATACAGAGTTGGCATGTGGTATATCACATATATATTTCCTAATGGAACAAGTGAAGGAATGAATCCAGATGACCTAAAGAAGGGAATAATAGAATCAAGATAAACTTTTACTTTTCTGATTCAGTTTGTTAATAAATTAATGTCAGTAGGAAGCTCACCCTTTTGGCGCAACTCTGTCTTACCTAACCCACAAATGTAAGGACCTATTACCATCTGGGAAGCACTCCTGACAGTGGCTAAGAGAACGAGAAAGCACTCTGGGCTGGAACTGGCTGTTGACTGACTGTCCTCAAGCTCATGTCTCCTGCATCTGCTCACTGCCCTGGATTCCGCTGTGTCCTCCTCACATATTTCACTCTACTGGATATCCACACTGCTCTAGGCATTAACTCACCCCTCTGCCTCTCTCTCTTCTACCCAGACCCCAGCTGTTCTCCTCCATTTGCACACAGCACTTGTCTGGATTATGCATCTGGGAAGAACCTCTGTGCCATCCTATGCGGGCAATCTGACCAGAACACTCATTTCAGGCTGAACGTCTGTTGCTACTGCAGGACTATTCACAGCCTTCCCAAGATGAAGTGTGAAGAAGAAGTCAGAGCGCAAAGGGGATGGTCGCCACTCTGGGTCATTTCTGGACATTGAAACAAACACGACCGAGGAGATAGTTCTGATGTATTATCAAGGAGAGAATTTCCAGCAACAGGCAGACTATCTCTACATAATAGGACATTATCATAAGGCTCTGCATCATCTCTTCATCTTTTAGAGAAAATACATTAAGATATTGCCAGCCATCATGCTGTAACCTTTTTTTTCTCAGATTAGCCAATCCATCACTTAGTTAGACCTCAAGGAGATGATAGCAAATATTTGTTTGTCATTTGGGTCAGTCTATACATTCATTCATTCAGTCTCTCTCAGTTTTGTTTATTTCTTACTTCCTTTTCACCTTGCAAAGAAAAATGAAGATGGAAATAAGTGTGTCATAAATATGTTGATGAATATTTTTCTATTTTGCTGTTTTCCAAAGTTTTTTTTAATTAAAAATAAAAAGTTGTGATAAGACAGATTTGTTAAGATTTGGTGGGGAGAAGATATTTCAGAATGGTCTGGGACACTCAGCCTTACCACGGATGGCAGAGTCTCATGGGACACCCTTGGGTCCCTGGACAATCAGGGGTTAGTGTGAGGTCAAGACAAGAAGATGGTGGGGGGAGAACATGGGGCAGGTGAGAGTCGAAGAAAGGAGCACTGCAAGGTTAAACAGAAAACCTGATCACTCTGTTGATCTCCCTCTCCTGTTCTTGGCAAACACATGCGATCATCAATCTGGGGGATTCATCAAGAATGCTGCTTCTGCCAGAACTACTCAGTAACTCTTCAAGGCAAATTCAATAAAGCCCCAACTGCCAAGACCCACTGATTCCCTTCCCTCTGTCAAGGTTGTTCCAGAGAGACTCGGTGGATGCCATGCTCTATGCCAAAAAAGACACCAGCCCTCAAGACAAAACACAAAAGCCTTACAAGGCTGCACCAGACGTAGCGGCCCTGTGCCTGGTACTTGGGGCCAGGATTACAAGAAAGGAAACTATGGCCCTGGGACTCTGCAAACCTCCCCTGCTCTCACTTGCAGCGAGGCAACCTCCAAAGGAAGAGAGATGCAAGAGTCACTCTTCAGGGTTTGTTATGAACAGGAAGGATACCCGCCCCACACCTCCCGCACTCTCCTTAGCCACCCATGCGCATCCCCAACACGACAACCGCTCACCATCAGCCTGTTTTCCGACTTTGTGCATCCAGGCACTTGGAATACTCTACTACACTGTTCCTCAGGGGAATGTCTGCTTTCTCCCTTTCTCTCTAATAGGGGATCTGCTTCAGCTTTTAAATTGAAAAAAACAAATAAATGGGGAGCACATGTATACCTGTGATGGATTCATTTTGATATTTGGCAAAACTAATACAATTATGTAAAGTTTAAAAATAAAATAAAATTAAAAACAAACAAACAACTGGGGTAGCTCACAAGAACATGGAATTTACAATACACAAACAGTATTGTTCGAATAACTATTACGTTTTTTTCCTCTTAGATCATATCATAGCACTAACATCAGAGGCCTTTCCCTTGGCCTGTAGAGAGTTACTCATCAAAATGATGAAAACACAACTTGGTAAGTGTGGCAAAATCAGGATCCTGAGCTCCGGGCTTGCAAGTTTGCAGCCCTGACTATGAATTGATCTCAATCAGAGTCCTTTAGCATATCAATTCTGCTCAAGCCAGATTTCAACCCTCTCCCTCCTTCCCCCAATCGTCTTCAAGCCTAATTTGTATCCACTTTATCTTGGCATGCTGAGCCTCACCTTTAGGGAATCACTGATATTTTGCTTTTCAAATACAGGCAAGTATAACACTGCCACGGTGAAACATATATTCACCGAATATTAGCCCTGAGTATGGGGGAAATTACAAATATTGAGTACTAAGAGCTAAACGGTTTTCAAGTTACATTTAATCCTTATGACAACCTTGGAAAATAGCTCTTCTTAGCCCCATTTTCCAAATGAGCAAATGGGGATTCAGATGGTTGTCAAAGGGCATACAAATAAGAAATTGCTAGAGTGGGATTCCAACTTCAAAGTTCATGGCATTCTCCATTAAGCCACGGGGACTTTCCCTAAGCATCTTCATTTAGGCCTTTTCTCCCATCAAGAATGCTCTTACTTCATCCCTGAATAAAATCTTTCACATCTTTCAAACTGTGCTCTGACCGCTTCAAGCTCAAATTCATCTTGGTTTCTCCTGAATTCCTACAGAAGCACTTTCTGGTCCAATCATTTCTTAGGTTCTATCTCTGACCCTATCTGGGTCACTGATTATCATGCATTCATCTGATGATCTAGAAATGAGAGATTCAAACTTGGGGAACCCTTAAGATTCACCCAGGGAGGTGGCCCAACATTTCAAGGTACACGGTCAGACCTGGAGGTGGGCACTCTTAACAAGCAGCTTGGTATTCTAATACAGTGGGACCATGGACCATACTTTAAGAAACGCTCATCTAGATCCCAAACTCTTTAAAAATAAGGATGCTGTTGCCTGCCTGGCACTGTTGTCTGTAAAAAGCCCACACCCTGTGGCAAGCCCAGCCTGGGTGCAAGGAAGAGTAATATCCCAGGGCTCCACCTTGCCTCTGGGGATTCGGTTTCCTTGATCACAAGCCAGTTCTGGGCCTCGCTCGGTGCTCTGTTCCTCATGATTCCCACCTCCAGACCCCATTGCCTGATCTAGCTGACAGCTTCCTCCTGATGCTTTGGCTCAGCCTCCTGTCCTCACTAACAGGACCCAAACCAGGACCTGGCTCCTGTTTCAGGCATCATCACTCCATTTGGAAATGGCCTCCCAGATAACCGTCCATAACGCTTCTCCTTGTTCTACTCAGCTGAACAAACCTTTGCTCTTTGTAAGCCAAGCGAGGTGCCACCCAGTCTGCTTCGGCCCCAGAGACAGGACTTGTACTGGTGTAATCATCTCTACCATTTCTGCCTGCAGCATGCATTCCAGGATTTATTGTTTTATTTGTTTAATTTATGAGAGCTAATGACTCCCACAAGGTACAAATGGAGAAAAACTACTTTCTCAGGAGACAGGGGCCTTTTCGTAATGGCAGACGAATTTAGGGTTTTTTCTAAGTAATGAATTTAGGGTTTTTCTCTTCTTCACTTTGTAGGGTTATGATTGCTAATTCGAGGAGTACTCAATAAAATAAATGAAGTAGACTTGGACAAGTGTGCTTGGCTGCTGACCATTTGTCTGTTTTTAAATAACCTGGGACAAGTGGACAAAAGAACAGCAGCTAACCTTTTGGGCTTGTTCATAATTTCCATTGAGTCCTGCCCCAAGGCCACAGAAGCAGAGCCCAGAATTAAGGTCACCTCCAAAGCTGACTGACCTCCTCTGTACCCACTGCCAACTTCCCACCACCACCCATCATCACCAACAGGCTTCTTGACTCCAAATTAGGCAAAGATGCCAACTCTGGTAGTTACCCCACCGTGCCCTAACCAATCACCTAATGCCAACCTTCCAGCAGGAATGTTCTTTGTCTTGAGGCTATAAAAACTGGCTACTTAACCAGAGAAAACTGTCAACTCCCAGGATGTCTGCCCCCTGCACTCGCAGTACCCACAGTATCTCTCTGCTCTTTGTTCCTAATAAACTCACTCACTCTCTTCCGAAATGCTCTGAGTCTGGAAATTCTCTTCCAACCAGTACTCAAACTGCCTCAACAATTTCCTTCATCAGTTTCCCGGGGTTCTGTAAAATTTGGAAAGGAAGAGCTGAGGATAGAAGATGCAGACAAGGATGCTTCTTTTCATGCCAGGTTCTCCATTTCAAAGAGCTGACCCCACTTCGCTGGTGCAATTCTATCTCCCAAGGTGGCTGGAGGATACAAGGTCCCTAAACACTTTTTTCTTGAAGTTCGCAGTCCTCTGTCCCTCTGTGTTCCCTCAAGTTCATGCACTCACCAGTGCTCCTTGCACCGAGTTACCATTTCCAAGGACATCCCTCCCTCTAGATCACAAACGCTGTGATGGCCAGGAGCCTACCACCTTCACCTTGGCACACCCCATGACGCTGGCACTGTGTCCTGCATATGGTACATGCCCCATACTTGTGTGTCAAATGGAAATTAGCATCAGTTTGCTGATCATCTTCTCCCTTGAAGCCCAGAACACATCACAGTAGATGGATGCTTTCCAGAGTATCTCACCACTCCTAAAATCAGAGGCAGTGTGCCATGCTGAAATCCAACTTCCTCAAGCCATCACATATTATAATTGGGAACAGCCAGGCACCTTATGCTTCTTTATGCCAGATTTTTTTTCATATATTTGAAAAAATTTATGAAAAGGTTATGAAGGGTCCAGATGGCTTGTTACAGGGCTGTAAACAACCTGACACATCATTAAATGTATAAAAATATGTCATTTTTAAACTTGGACAATGCTGATGGAAAAACCACAGCAATCCTGGCAAAGTCAGACAAAGCATTTGGGGAAGCCCTTGTCAGTCTTTTAGCATATGTAGAATGTAGATGCACAGATTTTATTTCTCTCCCCGCACTTCTGAAACTGCATTTGTAATTCACTGCTTAGAACTAACAAAAAGACTAATTTCTTGGTATATAATCCTCAGCAATCACAGAAACATGCCAACTAGTTTCCCGTCTCTTGCAGCCCAAGATTTTGTTAGAGAGAAACATAAACCAATTAAATGTCAGGAACAATTAACTTCTGCATTTTTCACGCAACACAGAATGAGAAAATTTTATAGTGCTCCTATAATTAAAGTTAATAAAAACGAATACAGAATTCCCCAAAGACCTTTAAGTCATGCAGGTTCCTGTGGCCACAACATACAAATTATTCTCCACCTTGGGGAAGACTTATGATTTCATTGGAAATGCCAGGGATGAATGAGTCTGTTCCTGTTTTTCACAGCTACCTGTGCAGTTCATTCATTGCTCTGTTCTCCCACTAAAGATAATGGGAGGAGAATTCTGCTGGACTTGGAAGACAGAGACAGGCTGACCCTCCTGCTCTGGCCATTTGAGAGCCAGGAAGGCAAAGAGAATTCTGTGCTCACAGACCAGCAAGCCAATGAAATGGGGAATAAAAAAGACTAAAAGCAAGGGAATGCTTTGAGTCAAGGAAAAGAAAAGTCCTATTAAAGTCTCATTTCAAATCCATTTCAAGTCAGGGGAAAGGATTGAAAATGGAGGAAATTGCATCTTCAAGTATCTAACAGATGAAAGGTATGTGATAAACACAAATGGCTATTTTTAAGCACAGAGATACACGTGTGTGTAAAGACAAATCGTTCTATTTGAGGAACATCTTCCTACAAAACACTATGCATGTCTGTACATAAATATCCAGCACATTTTATATGATTGTAATGTAACAGAGTGATGTTCTAAAGAGAAAAGACACTGAAACTCACAAACACATTCCCCAGGATTGCATCAAAACCAGATGCTACAAGTGTTAAAGCTCCGCCTCTAATCTACATTAGTAAGTTATACAGGAGCATGGTTTTTTTTTTTTTTGGTTTCCTTTGAGGCAAATTAAGTACAAACCCCAAACAGATCTACAACAGACTAAATTGTGTTAGAATAAACAAACAAAAATAACGTTTGATATATATAAAAGAACTATCAGAATAGAGGGTCAGTAGAGATCTAAAATAATTACCCATATGCTAATACCAAAAAATAGTTTCTATTGTTATTTGATAAAAATAAATCTCTCTTCTCATGTTTACCATCAGAACAGAGGATAAATAGAAAGAGAAAGAAAAACCAAAGTAATTTTATAGAATGTAATAATATCATGCATGCTATTTATATCAATTAATGTCAATCATTTAGGCATGGCTACAAAAACATAAAAGATTCAGCTTGCACTAAAATAACTGTTGGCTTTTTTCTTATATATAAAGTGTCAGGCTAGGAATAACTTCTTACAACTATGAGGTTTGCATACTTTTTAAAGAGTAAGCTCTTTAGTGAATGGTTTTCAGCTCTCTGTCCAGTTTCCTTACTCTATCACCTGGGTAATGTAGATATACCATTCTAAAGCAGAGAAACAAAGGTAATGATCTTTCATGAAAAAGAAATTATGAAACCTTAAACAAACTCAACTTTCCTGTCAAGACCTACTGAAGGCAAAGGAGATGGTAAGTGTCAAATAATGCAAGGTAGGTAAAATCAATTACAGAGCCCACTCAAAGAGTATAATAAGTTTAATCATCTATGCATAAATACATTGTAACAATGCCATTCTGTTTTGTTAAACTTGGATGGATCAGGTCTTCTAAAATTATATTTGACAAGTTGCATTCTAGGACACATTGGGGACATGAAGTTATTACCTACTGAATGCAAAAGAATAAAAAGATTCTGCTGAAGAAACACAATGGTAACGGTTATAGAGAGTATTTTCAGTCAACAAAGTCTATCAGAGGAGTATGAAAAGTTTAGGAGGGAGCCAGAAAGCTGGAGATGCCATCAGAATGAGAAAGCCAGCAAATTTAAATTTTGAAACATGCAGTACTCAGGGGTGAAAACCTTGGGGCACAGCTCTTGGTTCTGTTAGAATATGTAAAAATGACTCCCTGATACATTACTTAAAACCTACTGCGGTGACTGGTTCTGAAATAAAATTTATTTCTTAAAATGATCTTAGAAAGATGGCTTTTCATCAAATTTCAGTTGCATATTTGCAAATATGTATGTCTCTATGAATATACACATTTTTATGTGTGTATATACAATAACAGAAGTTCCTTGTATCTCATCCAAACTATTTCAACATTTATCAGAGCATATATTGCTTCTTTTAAAAAAATGTCTTCCTTGTATAGTGCTTGATTCTTGAGATCAGGGACTATGTACCTTGTATTCCCTGTTTCAAAGGATGAACTGCAGTAGGCATGTAATAAATGACTGCTAAATAAATTAGTATATAAATCAATATACACACCTACACAAACAAAAACATAGTCATAACACACAACACAGACACACCCTATTTGTACTTACTTAGACACATACAGGTGTAATTATATACATTTATACGCTTGCCTAGGTATACCTAAGTGCCACTACACAATACATTAGAGTATACGTGCCATTATAGTAACAGAGCTTGAGGTGCACAGAAAAGGAAGTACTTCAAGGGAGAAGTGGTATTTGAATTGACTCTTGAAATACGAGTAAGCCTTCAACAGGTGGAGGTGGAGAGGGAATTACAAGCTAAGAGGACACCCTGAGCTGAGGCTGAATGCACGACTATTTAGGGGTTGATGCAGCTACAGAATAAGTGTTCAATTGTGAATGGTTAGTAAACTGGGTTGGACAAATAGGCTCAATATTCTAAGCATTTTTCATCTCTGAATCCATTTAGTTTTGTGAAATTCCTAACAAGCAGGTAGGCTAGTATCTCTATGTGACAGATGGAGACACAGGTGCCCAGAAAGTTGCCTGTCGTCGTTTAGCCAACATGTGGAGGAATCTGGATTCAGCATGAGGTAGTCAGATGCCTGATGCACAATATTAAGTACTTTCACATTCGTCATCAATAGTAGAAAGAAAATTCCCATAGCTACTGAACATGGCCAGAGGCAGCCTTAAGTCAGCAGGCAGACCCCTCCTTGAATGAATTCTTACTAAGGGAAAATGTCTAAAAGGCCTGGGGAACATCTTCCCCTTAACAAGAATTAACAAGAACATCTTCCCATTAACTAGGCGAGGTTGGATCCAGAGAGTCCTGGTTGCCCCAGGTATTGAGAGTCTCAGAGTACTTGCTTTTATTTCACGCAGGGTCTAACATCCTCTATCCATGCCAGAGCTGGACTAAGACATCTTCAACATAGGACCAATAACTCAAAAATAAAGAAGCGGTAGCATTATGGAGGGGCTTCCCTGGGGGCTCAGTGGTAAAGATTCCACCCGCAGTGCAGATGCAGGAGATGTGTGTTCAATGCCTAGGTCATGAAGACCCCCTGCAGAAGGAAATGGCAACCCACTCCAGTATTCTTGCCTGGGAAATCCCATAGACAGAGGAGCCTGGCAGGCTACAGTCCATGGGACTGCAAAAGAGTCAGACATGACTTAGTGACTATACAACAATAATAGCATTATGGAGACCTCCTGAGGGGTACTGTGTTCTTTCACAACCCTGGCACAGAGAGACAGTAAAGTTGAACAAAAGTGGGAATTCATTCCAAAGAGATCCACAGGAATTCCCTTAAAGCAATCCTGATGATATCCTTGAACACTACATGCAAATTGGAATAGCTTCACAAATTTATAAAGGAAATTTAATGCTCAGAATATAAAGGAAAATTGTAAGTAGGTAAGCATGGGGAGGGTCATATAGAAATCCCAAAATAAACAGGCTTTATACTTTTAGAAAATAGCCTAGCACTAGTCAAAATAGAATTTAAATAGGTGCAGGAGGCTTGAAGTATAGTTAGATTAAAGCTGAGACATTTTCTGAAAGCTGCCTACAAGAAAATTGTATGGCATTCTCTATCCAACTCCACAATTGCTCTATCATCCAATATTATACATTGAATTTCACCATATTCAGCTTTGATCTTGCTCATCTGCCTTATTTGTAACTGCAGAATATGAAGAATACGATTCTCTTTCGTGTGTATATATTTTGATTGCTTGAGTCAACCGTCTAGCATCATGAGCTTATTGAAGTCCAGGATGAATAATGTCTTAAAGAGTAGAAGCACAGACTTTTGAATAGGATGGATGGGCTTTCCTCTAAGCTGTTCCACTCCCATCTCTGGGCCTTCAAGGAAGGTAACTTCCAGCCTCTTTGAGTCTGTTTCACAGTCAGAGAGGAATAGGCATGACAGCCACTACCCTCCAAGCTGGCTCTTGTGGCTGCAATGCTGAAGGCTTTACTTATGTGGAAAAAGCCTCAAACTTTCAATAGCATTTTCATTTTTAATTGATTTTATCATGAAGAGAACTTTTAGGCTCATAGCAAAATTGAGTGAAGGGTACAGGTATTTCTCATATTTCTCTTCTCCCCACTCATAACATCGTCCTTTGTTATCACCATTCCCCACAACAGTGGCATACTTGTAAGTGATGAGCCTACAGTGAAACATCATTGTCACCCAAAGTCCATAGTTTACCTTAGGGTTCTCTCTCAGGGCTGTGCAGTCTCTGGGTTTGAACACATTTATAATGACATGTTGCTATTGCTGTTCAGTCGCTAAGTCGTGTCCAACTCTTTACGACCCCGTGGCCTGCAGCCCGCCGGCTCCCCTGTCCATGGGACTTCCCAGGCAAGGATACTGGAGTGGGTTGTCATTTCCTTCTCCAGAGGACCGTCCTGGACCAGGGGTCAAACCTGCATCTCCTGTGCATGCAGGCAGTTTGCCTACCACTGAGCCAGCAGGGAAGGCCCAGAAGGACAAGTACCTACCATTAAAGTACCATATAGAGTAGTTTCACTGCCTTAAAAATCTTCTGTGCTCTGTCTTTTCATCTCTACCCCCAGCTCCTGGCAATCATTAATGCTTTTATTGTCTCCGGTTTTATCTTTTCCAGAATGTAATTCAGTTGGACTCACGGGGTATGCAGCATTTTTAGACTGGCTTCTTTCACTTAGTCATATGCATCTGAGTTTCCTCCATGCCTTCCTGGATTGACAGCTCATTTCTTTTTAGTGCTGAATAACACTCTGTTGCCTAGATGAACCAGCTTATTTATCTATACTGCTGACATTCCTCTTTATTTCTTCCAGTGCTTGGTAACTACTGTATTTTTTGAGGGAAAAGAGATGAAAGGAACAGTTTTCAGGTAGCCCACAACTTGATGTCTTTACAAGGCAAAGATGCAGTGTTACAGAACTGGGCTTTTTGACTAACTGAGATGTCCTGGTAACTCCTCTATAATCCATCAGAGAAGACTGTCTAGCCACCTAACACAGAGACAGTCATCAGATGGTACCCTTAAAAGCACAATAGCATCTAGAGACTCAGACTCTATTTCTGAGTCACTGAATCATCTAAGCCACTTTTACTGAATTTCTGTTTCATTTTCTCCAACTATACAATGAGGATAACGGTGCCTGCCCTTCCAACCTGACAATGTCCTATTGATAATCAGAAACAGTATTCATAATTACTCACATTTGAATTGTTTGTTAGCCTTTTGTATGTATTATAAGACTGCCTGCCTTCATATGACTGTGAAAAAGGCTCTCTATCTAGTAACTATTAGTCAAAACACTGCTAAATATCTTATGAATTAGATTTCTCTTTGTTCCCACATGTCACTGTTCAATCTCTGAAGGATTTGTAAAGGTCACCCAGCACACAAGTGACATTGTTGGGACATGAACCCAAGCCGATGACTCTAAATCCAATGTGCTTCCAACCATGGCAGGTGGCCTTTCAAAGAGGAATAATAAATGTGGAAGTGTTAGATTGAACTATATGAAATTCCAGTTTTGCAAGTCAAGAAAAAAAAGAAACAGCGGAATATCAATTTCATACAGTTCCAATTGATATTTTACAAATATGTAAAGGTTTATACATACACAATTTACTGTGATAACTTAGGCTGATTAGCATTGTCTGCAGACCACTCTTTACTCACAATAGAATCATTTCCCTTGAATAGTCTCACCACTTAAAACTACATGCACTATTGCTTGCCAGTGTGTGTTTTCCCTTCGATAGCCATATTCTACAGGTGAGGCAGTGCAAGCCAAATGAAACGTACAGCACGCTCCAACAGCCCAGGAAATGTGTGAACTGCTGTTTCAAATCGACTGTTTCTTTCTGGCACCCTTTCCTGAAATAATGAACCAAAACATTTCTCTCCGTAATAAGAAATGCTTTGTGCCAATGAGAACTCAGAATTGTCTTTGGGGTTAGATCCCAAGACATTCATTTAACCTTAATGAACAAAGATAAGCTGTTTTTAGGTCTCTCTCATAAGGTTGACAAGAGCATTATAACACAACCCAATGAAAACAAATAAGAGTCCTCAAACTCCCCAAAATAATTATGTCTACCCTTTAAAGGTTGGATGGCATCACTGACTCAGTGGACATGAGTTTGGGTAAACTCCAGGAGTTGGTGATGGACAGGGAGGCCTGGCGTGCTGTGGTTCATGGGGTCGCAAAGAGTCGGACACGACTGAGTGACTGAACTGAACTGAACCCTTTAAAGAGAACTTGGACATTTTAAATGGCTCCTTACAGAACATTTTACAAACTTAGTACAAAATGCGCAATAGTTTGGGAAATAAAGAGAAATCCAATTCTTGATACAATGATCTATTAGGCTGAAGAAGGATTTGGATATGAAACTGTATTTTTACTAGAATCACATGACATAGTAAATCCAGAGTTTTCTGGAAGCTGTGGATGACTGATGCTTCAGAAGAGATATTAAATAACAAATTACACCTTCAAACAACATCACTGTGCAGTCAACTTTTTTAGCTGAACTGAGCATCTGAGAACCTGGGAGTAATTATATATAAATTAATTTGCAGGCTCCAGTTATTTTACGGTCTATACTTGAAATTCTCATTGCTGAGAGGGGCTCATAAAAAGACATCTCATATTTCTAGTATAAAATTCAAAATTTCAATTCATAATTCTTTATGCAGCCTGGTTTTTTGTAATTGTTTTTAGAGATGCTCCCTAAGAAAAGTCAAAACCTAATTTCTCTTTTAAAGACTTTTACCATGGTAAAAATTTTTAAAAATACAAATTAAAGTATCTTCTAACTACTTATTAATATAAACTGACATTGAATCTAATCTCAGACGTTTTTTAAAATGTCTAAATCGTTGGCACACAGACCTTCTAAACTATATGCATGATATATTTGCATATTATTTATAATGTCATATGTGGTTTGTGACTATGTAATATATAATAAATCCTAAGTGGTTTATTTACTTTTTATAAGCCTTGGAGACAAACAATATATTTTTGTAAGACAGAAGTTTTATTAACATTTATTTCCCCCCCAAAACAGAGATTTACAAGGATATACAACATTTGCCTAAATGAGTCTGTTGGATTTAAATCTTAACCACACTGAGAGTATGCAAATCCAGAAGCTAGAGTTGAACAGAATAAGGCAAGAGACAAAATACACTAAAATGATTTTCTTTTAATTTGTCTTATTGCTTTCCAACTATGACCTCCACAGAAATGTAGGCTCTAGTAAATTTGGTATAAAAGATGTGAAGAGAGAAGCTGGAAAGAGAATACACTACTAGATTAGAAATTAAGAAGTATCTTTTCTAGAAATGTATATTTTTTACTTTGGAGAGAATTTTGAAATGCTTGCCTTCATACCTAACCATTCATTCATTTAATCATCCATTCTTCCCACAAGCTGTATACTGATCGTGTATTGTATAAATAAATGGTAGAAGATGAGAGAACGGAGGTAAAAAGGAGTTTCAGTCCTGAAGAGTTCTTTGTTCAATCTAACTGAAAGAGAATATACAAATTTGAAACCACTGAAGAACATTTCTCCCTTAATAAGGTCTTACGAATGAGGACATGCATATTCGGAGACACTCAGAAAATCAACATCAAGGAAGTAATCAGAGTATGAGCAGCTTCTTGGTGCATTTGACTTAAGTCTTAAAGACAAAGATTCCTCTTTGATCTGGACAACGAATAACATACCTGTCGCACACTTATCTCTTCTCAGGTTCATATTATGCCATCTCACTCACATTCTTTATTTTGTTATGTTTCTAGTAAAACTAGCCCATGTTTACCCCAGGAAACCTCTGAATTTTCAAAGTTAAGGTATAAAGCTTCTCTCAACTCTTGTCCATAAAAAAACATCGACTGCAGGAAAGAGTCAGACAGGCAGTCCCAACCCCAATTAATGACAGCAATAACACATAAAAAAGAACTGACTGCTACTAATCACCACCTTCAGGAGTAGCACTTACCAGAAGTTCCTAAAAGAAAAAAATAAATAAATATACAAAACTATGGCGAGTGATATTTAGGTAAAACCACAGTAATCAACGTTAGCAATCTAATAGGAGAAATCAAGAAAAAATACAACATGGTGATTTTTCAAGGACTGAGGTGATTCTCAATGAAGATATCCATTTCAAAGCAAGAGGAAATTTTGGCCAAAAGTGCAACCACACACAGAATCACCAAGTAGTTCATTAAATAAAATAATAATAATAGTTAGACTGTTTTAAATTCTAATGAATCTACCCAGGTAGACTTCTACACCAGGCCACTGTCATTAATGGTCTCAAACTGTAAAACATTTTTTAAATTTTGATCTAAGTTTACAAGATACCATATGATGTTTATAAACACACAAGTTGTAAAGGAGACAACAAGTAAAAAGCTACAGGGCTGTCTACCACCTTTATCATGCTTACATATTTATTTCCATCAGAAGGACACAGAGAATGTAAAAGTTCAGTGCGAGCTAGGTAAGAATCTGCAGACCATCAACCAGCTATACTGCTCTTAGCAGCACTGAGGGAAGGTGACAACTGCAATCTGGACAGCAGGCTATAAAGCAGGAATCTTTTTTAAAACCAATTTAAAGGTCAGGGAAAGTCATTCTTCTTTTTATCTTTGCATCATGGCGAGAGTTATAGAATGACACAGGTTTTCTGCATATGCACTAGGAAAGACTCTTTGCCAATTTCACAGTTAAGCAAATATGATCTCAAAATGTTTAGCATTACCAAAGCATGTTCACTTTGGGTGGAAAGAGGGATATGGTCAAGACACATCACTTACACTCTCATGTCCTCTCTCAGGTTAAGTGTCTAATACTCCCTGTTCCCTGAGGATGACTGTTTCTCACAGTACCAACCCATCCTCTTCAGCAAAACAGTCAGCCTGCCCCATGGAAGGATGAGTTGCCTAATGATGTCTGTGTGTTTTCAATTTATTAACACTCTACATGATAAACACAGTCATGGCCTTCCTTAATACATGATAAATGATGTCCTCAGATCACACGGAAATAAGCTGGCACCATATTTTTTGCCTGATAAGTTCATGCATCATTGTATTTCTGTCTTCGAGGATCTCACCCCAGCCCTCAAAATCAGGGAGAATCTTCTATCTACTCAGAGGACTTGGCCTTTTAGAAAACACTTTTGTCCTTACAGAAAATGGCTATTTGCAGCCCATGAAATACAATGTAAATCACAGTGAGGGTCAATGCTTACTAATTGTCCATGACTAAAGGACCACGTAATGTCTAGTGACACACAGAATTCCAAATAATGCCTCAGCTCTCCATGCACACCACAGTCATCAAATATACGTTAAAGGAGGCCTGTTTCTAAGAGCACAAACAGGGACATCAAGTGTCGTCAAGGAGGCCCTTCTCAAGTGTGAACTATGTTACTGAATTAGCAGTAAATGCATTATTTAGAGCATGGTTATGTTTTGAATATCACAAAAAACACACAAAGGCCTTGCTTTCACCCTCCCTCCTTAGCTGGTCTTTCCTTAAGAATTCTGTTTCATTTGCTTCTCATTAGTCTTCTCAAGTCTAGTGAATAATTATGAAGAATGTAGGGGGAAATGAGGTAAGTTGGGAAGAATAAATAAGATCCTGTCTCCTCTGGAAAAAGTGCCCCATGTATACTGATCAATTTAAGAGAGATGTTTAAAATATACCCGAAAAAAAAAGGGTGAATTAGAACACAATTGAGATGATACTCAACACTCTTGAATGTGATCCTAGACCCTCCAGGAGCTCCAGGGTGGGCTGCCCTCCGAATGATAGAAACAGTGAAAAACTTGAAACAACTGGAATGAAGGGAAAAAGCATCAGGGCTGGCCAGCTTTCCCTTGGCTCTGCCTGCTTCAGAGGGAGACAGTTACCCAGGATGCATAGCGGTATCCCAAGTAATGGCCACATGTGATCAAGTGTGCCTGTTTCCTTCACCAAATCCTTCCGTTTGATGGCACCGTCTGATGTCACGTTCTCTGAATAAGATATGCAGCATCAGTGCAGCCTGTAACCAGTAACTGAGCTTCCATGTCCGCTCAGGCACACCTGGACACTGACTGTACTGTTTTCGTCATAATCCTATAGCATGATAATTAATTAGTCCTTCTTTCAACCACTTGGAAGACAAGAGGCACTCTGTAAGCATTCAGGATTAATATTCATTAGTTTTCCTCCTACCAGAAGCCCCAAGTTTTCTGTGCTCTCCCTATTATCACAAAACTCTTTCTTGTAAACTCTTTATAAACATGAACTAAAAGATTCTAGCCCATAAGTATCATATATAAAGGAAAGTGAAAAAAAAGGAGACAGGGAAGCTAGTCTCATTAGTCACACATCCCAAAATGTAAAAGACGAGGGGAAAAAAATCAGCTTATTTTATAAAAGAAAGAGTATAAAGAAAAAACCTTTTAGTAGGAAGATTTGAGACTGGAGCTAGCTCTTAAAAGAGGAGGTGGAATAATAATTCCTTGAAATTTTCAAGTCACAGCTTGATGTGTACTTCTCTGGGGTGCTTAAAGAGAGAAGAGAAAGTTCAACAAAGAGAACAAATACAATGGGGAAAATCAATTGGCAGATGGAGCTTCAGGAGCTGGTAAATGTCTATGCATAACTTGCTCAAATGCATTCTAGCCCATAAAATGGAATATTCTGATCACCCAAAACCAACCAGGCCAGACACACAGCTCCAAATTTCCCTAAAATGTTCAGAAGGTAAGTTATCACCCATTCCTACCTCCAAGGTAAACTCTGCCCTATATACCATTAATGTCAATTAGTTAGTTAATACCAAAGAACAAAACTGCAAAGCTGAAATGATTTCTAAAGTAATATCCAGTCTGGTGTGTCCACATGCCCTGAACTGGATGGGCAACCCTTGACAAGGAAGGCATTTGCGTTCCAGAAGACAGCTGTAAGTCAACCATTTTAAGCCAAATTTTATGTCCTATAATTATTGTGTTACAAAAATTTCCTGCCTGAAAAGAGATTTCACTCTATAAATGAAACAGAATTGATTAGGAAAATGACTGAAAAGGAAACAACTTTATGCGTTCATAGAGTTGGCAAAATAATTTATGACAGAAAAGTTGTATCCTCTTGGAAGCTCTTCAGCCTGGACCGGTTTTGGTAAGCCTTCTTAAAGCTGAATATAGTAAAGTTTTAATTGGAGAAATCTTACACTTTTCCTGGTACACAGGCATAATTCACTGCTCTAGGACTTAGGGTAGCATTCAGAATTGAGGCCTCAAATTATCACTACCAAGTCATATGCATTAATGGACCTGAAAAAATTCTTTACAAGACAAATGCAGAGTTAGGGCCATTTTCACTAATTCATGCTCTAAAGATAGCTACAGATAAAGTGAGCTAAGTCAGGGATTCCCAAAAATCTTTAAGTTACAGCTTGGTGGGTACTTCCTTAGAGCACCAGAATGGCTTTCTACATTGTCTGCAGACTTGACTTGATGAAGGTCATCTTTGTTCAGAGCCTTTAAGTGGTCATACTGTGAAGTTTACCCCAGCTTTATTCTGGAGATAGCAAAAGCAAGGGGATTTAGGTTGAAATGTAACTAGTTGGGCAATTTTGTGGGGAAGTTTGATTCTGCCATGTCAATGATTTGATTCCTATGCCATGTAAATTCATGAATATGGTCAGAGTAATAGTACACCCTTTGGGAAGGTATATTGATAATATTCTAATTATCTTTCCCAATCTCAATCATCTTTTCTTATGAGTTCTTATGAGTTCTAAGAGCCACCAGAATTTACCCAATTTTGAGTTGCATTGTATTATTTACTTTGACCAACAAGCTTATGACATATTATTAATTTTTCACTGACCAGGTTCTATTTTTCCCCTAAAACATAACTGTATTCATAAGTTACTTTGTTTAGAAATTTTTTATGTTCTAGAGAAGTTATGCGCATTTCTCAGTGTCTGCCAACACTATTGATTTCAAGATCACTATTTCTGGCACCTTACAGTTCTACATTTTATATTCTTTGCTCCTCTTACTAATTGGAACCAGGATTGATGTTACTTGCTCTCTATTCAGGTTGAAAAGCCTCAAAACAAAAGCAGGCATTTGGGTTTGAGATTAACTTCACACATTTGAGCTGATCCCTGAACTGCTCTTTTTTTTTTTTTTCCTTTTTTTTTTTTTTTTATTCTTCCAATTTTATTTTATTTTTAAACTTTACATAATTGTATTAGTTTTGCCAAATATCAAAATGAATCCGCCACAGGTATACATGTGTTCCCCATCCCGAACCCTCCTCCCTCCTCCCTCCCCATACCATCCCTCTGGGCCGTCCCAGTGCACCAGCCCCAAGCATCCAGCATCATGCATCGAACCTGGACTGGCAACTCGTTTCCTACATGATATTCTACATGTTTCATTGCCATTCTCCCACATCTTCCCACCCTCTCCCTCTCCCACAGAGTCCATAAGACCGTTCTATACATCAGTGTCTCTTTTGCTGTCTCGTACACCGGGTTATTGTTACCATCTTTCTAAATTCCATATATATGCGTTAGTATACTGTATTTATGTTTTTCCTTCTGGCTTACTCCACTCTGTATAATAGGCTCCAGTTTCATCCACCTCATTAGAACTGATTCAAATGTATTCTTTTTAATGGCTGAGTAATACTCCATTGTGTATATGTACCACAGCTTTCTTATCCACTCATCTGCTGATGGACATCTAGGTTGCTTCCACGTCTTGGCTATTATAAACAGTGCTGCGATGAACATTGGGGTATACGTGTCTCTTTCCCTTCTGGTTTCCTCAGTGTGTATGCCCAGCAGTGGGGTTGCTGGATCATAAGGCAGTTCTATTTCCAGTTTTTTAAGGAATCTCCACACTGTTCTCCAGAGTGGCTGAACTGCTCTTGATAGGATACTTTCAAATATATTTCCATTACAATATGAAAATGTGATCAGATTAAAGTCTATAGCAAGGCATTTGGCACAGTTGTACATATTTATTATCCATTCATTTGTCCAACAAATATTTACTTATTTATTGCTTTTAGGCTAGATGTCTACTCACACATTTATTTAATAAATAAATTCACACATTCATTCCACAAAGATGTAGTGAGCTAGTCATTTATGGGCTAGATGAACTGTTTTACAAAATGCTAGATATTAATACAAATGACAGGTTCTTCAACTTTAAGGAACTCAGAGTCTAATGAGACAACATATAGTATTGTCTTATAATTATATATATATATATATATATAATTGCCATATACATATAAACAGTCTAAGTGGAGAGTGAAAAAGTTGGCTTAAGGCTCAACATTCAGAAAACGAAGATCATGTCATCCAGTCCCATCACTTCATGGGAAATAGATGGGGAAACAGTGGAAACAGTGTCAGACTTTACTTTTCTGGGCTCCAAAATCACTGCAGATGGTGACTGCAGCCATGAAATTAAAAGACGCTTACTCCTTGGAAGGAAAGTTATGACCAACCTAGATAGCATATTCAAAAGCAGAGACATTACTTTGCCAACAAAGGTCCATCTAGTCAAGGCTATGGTTTTTCCTGTGGTCATGTATTGATGTGAGAGTTGGACTGTGAAGAAGGCTGAGCACTGAAGAATTGATGCTTTTGAACTGTGGTGTTGGAGAAGACTCTTGAGAGTCCCTTGGACTGCAAGGAGATCCAACCAGTCCATTCTGAAGGAGATCAGCCCTGGGACTTCTTTGGAAGGAATGATGCTAAAGCTGAAACTCTAGTACTTTGGCCACCTCATGCGAAGAGTTGACTCATTGGGAAAGACTCTGACGCTGGGAGGGGTTGGGGGCAGGAGGAGAAGGGGACGACAGAGGATGAGATGGCTGGATGGCATCACTGACTCGATGGACATGAGTCTGGGTGAACTCCAGGAGTTGGTGATGGACAGGGAGGCCTGGTGTGCTGCAATTCATGGGGTCACAAAGAGTTGGACACAACTGAGCGACTGATCTGATCTGATCTGATAATTATATAGGGCTTCTCTGGTGGCTCAGTGGTAAAGATTCCACCTGCAATACAGGAGACTGCCTACAATGAAGGAGACGTGGGTTTGATCCCTGGGTCAGAAAGATCTGCTGAGAAGGAAATGACAATCTACTCCAGTATTTTTATCTGGGAAATCCTATGGACAGAGGAACCTGGTGGGCTACAGTCCATGGGGACACAAAGAGTTGGACATGACTTAGTAACTAAGGCACCACTACCATAAATATATATATATATATATATATATATATATATATAATTGCCACATACATATATAACATATATAATTGCCTATATAATTATATTGGAGAAGGCAATGGCACCCCACTCCAGTACTCTTGCCTGGAAAATCCCATGGGCGGAGGAGCCTGGTAGGCTGTAGTCCATGGGGTCGTGAAGGGTGGGACACGACTGAGTGACTTCACTTTCACTTTTCACTATCATGCATTGGAGAAGGAAATGGCAACCCACTCCAGTGTTCTTGCCTCGAGAATCCCAGGGATGGGGGAGCCTGGTGGACTGCCGTCTATGGGGTCGCACAGAGTCGGACACGACTGAAGTGACTTAGCAATAGCAATATAATTATATATATATAATTTCCATATGTAATTGCCTATAATTGCTTGAAAGTGAAAAAATAGTATGATTAGTGTAATCACATAAAGCGATTACGAGAACACAGGAAAGTGAGAATGGATATCTCTGTTTCTAGATGTTTAGGAAGGCTACTCAGAGGTTCAGCCATTTGAGGTAGGCCCTGAAGAAGAAGCAAAGATTCAACCGACAAGAAGAGCCAGGTGTACCTCTCAAAAAAAGAAAACCATGCTTTGAGAATGATGAGTGGACCATATAGGATGTGGTGTGATGAAGCGGGAAGGGAGACAGAAAATTATGCTGGGCTTCATGATGATAGGTCTGCCCACCTCCTACTCTCCCAAAAGAAAATTGCATAAACATGCTGAATAAGATAAGACATGCTTTATGTAGACATGAAGATAATATATGTGCATTTAGAGTCTATTGTTTATAAAACAATGTGCAAGCCCAGTGGAAAACAAAGACTTACGTAGGCACTATCTATGTCACTCTCAATTGATGTCCTGCTGTGAATGTAAGTTACTGTTTTATGGTATTTGTGTGGAAGGAAATATGTGTACAGCTTGGCTCTACCGCTAGATCGTAAATTTCTAAAAAGTCTGAATACAAGACCATATATTTTGCTTCTTTGTATTCTTCCAGCATCAATTGTGGTGACTTTTACATAATAGATGCAGGATAATTACATTCTGAAAGAAAAGACGAATGAGTAAGTTGCCATCTAATTGAGGTGGCATTATTTGCACATATAAGAAGCTAAATAACAACACACAGGACATCACCCAGCAGTAGGCAATGGAGGGCCAAACACATGTTTGAGAGAGTAAAACCTGAGCAGTCACAATGGACACTGAAGTGTTAGTTGCTCAGTTGTGTCTGACTCGTTGCAACCCCATGGACTATAGCCTGCCAGGGTCCTCTGATCATGGGATTCTCCAGGCAAGAATACTGTAGCCATTCCCTTCTCCAGTGGATCTTTCCAATCCAGGAATGGAACCCAGGTCCCCTGCACTACAGGCAGAGTCTTTACTGTCTGAGACACCAATAGTTTTAGAGAGAAGTAAACTTTTATTTGAAGAACAAGTCAGATTTTCAAAGGAGAAAAAAGATCAGAAGATGTAAGTAGCTCAAGATGTCAGGATGAAAACTGTCCAATACAGGGTTCATCGAAGACTACTTAAAAACTTTGCTAAGAGAAAGTGGGTAATGGGTCTAAGGTTGTAATCTTCCCCACTGACAAAACTAAATCTGTCATATTCTCTTGCCCGTGTTTATCCCCCAAAGTTAAAAAACTTACATGACATAAACGAACCTATTGATGAAACAGAAACAGACTCAGAGAGAGACTCACGTGGAGAAAAGATTTGTGGTTAGTAAGGGGGAAAGAGGGTGCGAGAGGGACGGATTGGGACCTTGGGATTAGCAGATGCAAACTACGGTATACAGAGGATGGATAAACAGCAAGGTCACACTGTATAAACAGAGAACTATATTCAATATCCTATGATAAGTCATAGTAGAAAAGAATACAAAAAGAATGTGTGTGTGTGTATATACAGAAAAGCATGTGTGTGCGCACACACACATATATCACTGAATCACTTTTCTATATAGCTGAAATTAACACAACACTGTAAATCAACTGTAATTCAATTAAAAAATAAATAACAAAACACAATACTGCTCTACAAGCCATGCTGTTGTTGAGAAAGGAGGCCAGATGAGAAGCTGTTGATGAGGATGACAGCCCAGTCCTATTACTGAAAAGCAAACAAACCACCCAATCAAAATACACGGCTGCCCTATCCACTGTTTCCATAATAAAGGATCATTTTTCATATTTTTAGAAGATGAATAGAAGGTCCACGGCCAGCATTATCATTTGTATCCAGAGTCACCCAGAATTAATAGACATTTTGTAACTAAAGCAAATACAGACAGGGAGACTTAATAGGAACAAAAATATGACTTGCAAAGGTGGAGAGTCCACACCCCTGGTAGGCTCTCACAGCAATAGGTGCTGTTATTAACCTGCCAGCCACCCTATGTGAAGGGCCAATGAATCAGACATACAGCTACAGCCATGTAGGCAGCACCAGAAACAGCCGAAGTCAGATTTCCAAAGAAATTACTCTATGTCTGGGTAGGCCTCTAAAGGCAATCCTTCATCACATGAAGTAAGAGGAAAAAATAAGAGGCCAGCAGAATAACTGGATTACTCGCCTTCACACGCGATGGGTCCCTATGCACCAAAGCCAGGAAGGCACAGAGTAGAGGTGGACAGACACTCCCTCAGCCCAGCCGGAATCATTTATGAAGTCAGGTGCTTTCTTCATGTGAGGACCTGTGCTCTAGCAAAGAATTCTCCTGTTGATGTGCTTGTGCTTAGTTGCTCAGTCCTGCCTGACTCTTTGTGACCCTTTTCGACTAGCTAGCTTGCCTGGTTTTTGATGCTTTCAAACTGTGATGTTGGACAAGATTCTTGAGGGTCCCTTGGACTGCAAGGAGATCCAACCAGTCCATCCTAAAGGAAATCAGTCCTGAATGTTCATCGGAAAGACGGATGTTGAAGCTCAAACTCCAATACTTTGGCCACCTCATGCAAAGAGCTGACTCATTTGAAAAGATCCTGATGCTGGGGAAGATTGAGGGCAGGAGGAGAAGGGGATGACAGAGGATGAGATGGTTGGATGGCATCACTGTCTCAATGGACATGAGTTTGAGCAAGCTCTGGGAGATGGTGAAGGACAGGGAAGCCTGGCATGCTGCAGTCCATAGGGTCACAAAGAGTCGGACACGACTGAATGACTAAACAACAACCACCTATCCACGGGATTTTTTCAGGCAAGAATATTGGAGTAGGTAGCCATTTCCTTCTCCAGGGGATCTTCCTGACCCAGGGATCGAACCCATGTCTCCTGCATCACTGGATTTTGTACCCGCTGAGCAATCGGGAAAGCCCACGTGTAGGTGAGAAAATGGAAACTGCCATGGGGCAGTGCAGGTAGATGCTGTAAGTCAATGATGCTCAAACTTTAGTATCCAAAATAGCAGCATCAGATGCCCTGGGAAACTTCGAAATGCAAATGCTTGGGCCCTCAGACCAACTGAATCAAAAACACTGGAAGTGGGGCCGAGGAATCTGTGTTTTGTAAACTCCCCAGGTAATTCTACTGCAAGCTCAAACAAGAATCACTGTAATAAGCATAAGGAAAGGAAAAGAATATATATGATTTATAATCCCCTGTGGTCAGGGTCATCCACTGAGAGATGACCATGATGAGGAAAGTACTGCGTGCTTTTCTCTAAAGGAAAACACTCTTCTTACATCGACTTATTAATTCATTCAACCTGGCAAGTATTCACTGAATACCCACGACCTGCTTGCTATTATTCCAGGCATTGGCCAAGGAAAAAATAACAAAATGCATCCCTTTCTTTAAGGATTATAAAGCCTAGGGAGACAATAACTAGCCTTTTGCTCTGCATCCCTTCTGCATGCCAGGCATTTATATAATATTTTTTTAGTTACTGTTCATTAAATTGAGATGACCCATAAGTTACAAAACAATTCCTTGGTTCAACTTATTGATTTTAAATGAAAATTCACCAGTGTTTGTCATTCATTAGAATACACTATTTTATTTTATTGAAACTTCTCCATAATGAAATAAAAAGGCAACTGCTCTGTTGATTAAATATTTATCCCAAAGGGAGTTGTAAGAGCTATAGGAGTTAATATTGAATCAACAAGCTTTTTCTGAAAAATGGATAAAGATGCTGATACCATCTCAGGACATTTTTCAGTTGGCTCAGGTCAACTTCCAGAAACTATACTGTTTCTGAGTTAACTGCTAGGCTTCCCCTATGAAGGGGTCAAAGAAGAGGTTTAGAGCAAATAGTTGGCAGACCCAAACGCTGAGATAAACT
Source organism: Bos javanicus (assembly GCF_032452875.1). Lineage (NCBI taxonomy): Eukaryota > Metazoa > Chordata > Mammalia > Artiodactyla > Bovidae > Bos > Bos javanicus. Next base: position 51,770,582 of record NC_083891.1, on the reverse strand, counting down.
TTAGTCAGGAGAATTGGAAGAGGTCACATGGTTGAAGTTTTTCTGATTTACTTTTTTCTTTGAATACTTAGGACAAGGACCCTTGATATGTGAACTTGTTCTATATCTTTTCAGGGGATGGTGGCAGGTTTATCTAAGGCTATTTATTACTTCATGGAAAATAGATGAGGAAACAATGGAAACAGTGAGAGACTTTATTTTCTTGGGCTCCAAAATCACTGCAGATGGTGATGGCAGCCATGAAATTAAAAGACACTTGTTCCTTGAAAGAAAATCTATGATGGACCTAGACAGCATATTAAAAAGCAGAGACATTACTTTGCCAACAAAGGTCCATCTAATCAGAGCTATGGTTTTTCTAGTAGTCATGTATGGATGTGAGAGCTGGACTATAAAGAAAATTGAGTGCCAAAGAATTGATGCTTTTGAACTGTGGAGAAGACTCTTGAGAGTTCCTTGGACTGCAAGGAGATCAAACTAGTTAATCCTAAAGGAAATCAGTCCTGAACGTTCATTGGAAGGACTGAAGGTAAAGCTGAAACTCCAATACTTTGGTCACCTGATGCGAAGAACTGACTCACTGGAAAAGACCCTGATGCTGGGGAAGATAGAAGGTGTGAGGAGAAGGGGACGACAGAGGATGAGATTGTTGGATGGCATCACCATCTCAATGGACATGAGTTTGAGCGAGCTCTGGGAGTTGGTGATGGACAGGGAAGCCTGGCATGCTGCAATCCGTGGGATCACAAAGAGCTGGACATGACTGAGCGACTGAACTGAAATGATTGAAGTTCATGGGCTTTCCTGGTGGCTCAATGTAAAGAACCTGCATGCCAAAGCAGGAGACTCAGGTTTGGCTCCTGGGTCGGGAAGATCCCCTGGAGAAGGAAATGGCAACCCACTCCAGTATTCTTGGCTGGGAAATCCCATGGACAGAGGAGCCCGGTGGGCTACAGTCCATGGGGTTGCAAGAGTAGGGCACAACTTAGCAACTAAACAACAATGACGTTGAAGTTCACAATCAGTCATATTGTATTGCCCCAAACACAAGGACATAGCTAAACCAGGCAACAGGTAGACTAGGGCAGCATTCATTTTCTTCCCTGCTTTAAAGGCCATAAGCTAGGAAACCTTAGAAAAGGTGCACAGTTTGCCTGGCATCATACAATCCACCAGTTTCAGTGCTGGTGCTTGCATTTGAAGTGGTATCATTCCTGGGCCTACTAAAGAGACACTGCCCTCTCCTCAGAACACGGGGAAAGCTGGCCTCATAGTCCGTACGTGATTAGACGTCACCTACTAACACATACAACCACTAGGAATGTACGATCTACTATGCCATCCATCTGGTGTGGCCCATCCAGGGATTTTTCCTGACCTCATAAATCTGCGGAACAAACATTACAAACATGAGCTATTCTGTGTGAGAGAACAAGCTCTGGGCTGTAGAAGAGTTAGCAGTAAAGAGAAAAGCAGATACCCAGGTAGAATCAGTGGAAATGACAGACAGGAGGAGCTGTGACCCAGCAAAGATGGCATGCCCTGAACGTGGGGGAAAGACTTTGGTTCAGGTTTGCCAGAATCACAGGAAGGGAGATCCTAGGCCCAGAACGGGATGGGCTTACACTGCTTGGTAAATTACCCCAGGAAGTCTCAGAATCGCCGGGCTTCTGCACTGTACTTTGTCTCTCCTCTGTCAGCTTAGAAATAGCTAGGAGAGTCTGTGCCCTTGTAACTAAGCCACTCCATTTGGCAAATGCTCTCATGATGCATTTCTGGCCTGAGTATCTGTGGCTTTCCTGAAGGGCCCCTGGGATACATGTTTTTCATCCTGAAGCAGCATGCTGCTGCTGCTGCTAAGTCGCTTCAGTTGTGTCCGACTCTGTGTGACCCCATAGACGGCAGCCCACCAGGCTCCCCTGTCCCTGGGATTCTCCAGGCAAGAACACTGGAGTGGGTTGCCATTTCCTTCTCTAATGCATGAAAGTGAAAAGTGAAAGTGAAGTTGCTCAGTCATGTCCGACTCTTAGCGACCCCATGGACTGCAAAGTCTCTTACTCCTCTGCTAATATCAGCAAAAGCTCACAGCCCATGAAACCAGGCGAATCTGAAGTTCACGCACCCAGCAATGCTTTTAGGCAAAACCTTGGACCTCTCTCTCTGACTCAAACAGCCCACAGTTATCTGAGCAAGCAGCTTTGTGACCATAATTGCTGGGTGAATAACAGCATCATTGTCTTCAGCCACAATAAATGCCCCTTTCCTAGCAAATAGTAGATTTCTATCTAAACATCAAAATATTCTGTTTTGGTTTGGATTTTCCTGTGTTCCCTCAGAACCTGCCTGCTTTTAATTGTGGTGTTAGACCTCTGAAAGCTTGGGTTGGCAACCTCAGCAAACAGAAAACAAACAACGGATTGTTGTCTATTTAACCGCATCAGTAGCTTTGGCTCACACTGTTGATGGATGCTATAGGGTGCTGTCTTTCCCTCTCCTGTTTCCCCATTTATTTGATTCCTGATGACTTAGCCGCAGGCTCTTCGTCTGGGAATTGGAAGGGAGGATGGTCTCTTTCTCAAAGCGAGTTGCCAATCTGTCAGATACCCCTGCAGCTCAAAGGTTTTCATTAAGTATTTTTCAGACAAACCTTCACTTGCAACAGCTCATTATGGCTACTCTCTGATGTCACTTGGTCCAGCCTAAACCTTAGGTTCAAAACCTGTGCTATTAAGGCCCCTGGAGTTTACGTGAAAACTAGTCTTTGCCAGGAAACAGGGTCAATGGGACCTAGCTAGCACAGGTGTTCATCATTAGATGAAGGCCTGGGAAGCTACAGGAAATAATTCCTAAATAATTCCAAAAGCCAGCTGCCCATTGACTCCGGGCTTTTTTTTTTTTTTTTTAATATTGGAAGTGATAAGTAGAATGATTCCAAATCTGTTGCAAACAATATCTGAGTAAGGGAAAGCTGAAGGCTAGTGTTGGTTTTTCTAAAACATTTATTTACTTGGCTGTGCTGGGTCTTAGTTGCGGCACACAGGATCTTCAGTGGCAGCATGCAAGATCTTTAGTTGCAACATGTGGGATACAGTTCCCTGACCAGAGACTGAACCCGGGTCCCCTGCATTGGGAGCATGGAGTCTCAGCCCCTGGGCCACCAGGGAAGTCCCAAGGCTAGTGTTGTTAAACACATCCGTAGAAAGATGAAGTCCAGATTGCCTGGATGCAGGAGTAGAAATCTATCAGAACTAAGTCTTTCTGATCATTGGGCTTAGAGATGAGCTTTCCAAGCTGCATCTGTTGTTTTTAACTCATAGTCTTATAAAAGATGCTGGATTCAGCCAATGAGGATAAATGAGATACCTACCATGAAATAAACCGCAAACCTAGGGCCCCGTGGCACAAAACAAGCATGATATAGATTGAGAAGTACTCTATGGATTGAAAGTTAAAATGCATGTTTAGGGAAACAGCATGAAGATGTGTACATCGTGGAACCTGAGTCCAAAAGGGACTTTAAAGATAATCTAGTCCAGGAACTCCCAATTCTGGATGTGCATTAGAACCTAGGTGACTGGTCTGTGGTTGGGGGTCTAAGTAACCAGAACAATGATTTTCCGCAACTTTCATATGCTTCAGAATTTGGGGGGACCGTATTGAAACATAGATTTCTGGGCCTCAGCCCCAAAGATTCCAGTTCAGTACGTTTTGTGCAGGGCCCACATATTTGCACTTGTGAGATGCTCCCTGGCAATGCTGATCCAGGTGGTCAGGAGGCCACAGTCCTGGCCCACAGCTGGTTCGGTGATTATCAAACTTACCAGTGCGTGGAAATGAAAGTCATACACAGTTTAAGAAATGGATTCCTGGGCTTCACCTCCAAAGTTGCTGATTCAAGAAATCGCATTCTAACAAATTTCCAGGTGGACCCACAGTCTTAAAAACCACTGATTTGTATCAGGTGAGGATGGCAAGGTGCCTTTTAGAACCATCGGAAGTGTTTCTTCAAACTACATCTGCAGTCAACTTTCTTTGTGGTCCAGGTTAAGGATTACTGGTAGAGCAAATCTCTATTACAAATAGGCATGTCATCCTTCTCACTTAATAGATAAGAATGTTGAGGTTTATAGTAGAGCCTCAACCATGACGCAAAGATGTTGGTAGTAGAGCTCCGGTCAGTGCCTGCCACACATCTCAACTCGAAGCAGAAGCTCTGACAAGAGTTCTGAGGATGAGAAGAGGGAGAAGACTTTGAAAAGGAGGCTGATATTATCACTTCTCAGTTCTGCCTTAGACTGGTCCTGACTTAACCATGGAGAAATGCATGAAAGGCAAACAGCTTCCATCACAAACAGCATTACAATCACTGTGTAAGACTGCAAGAAAAGCCTAAAAGGAAGATGGTCTGATTTTCTTCCCCCGAGATATTTATGCCTGAAGCAGATGCTATTGATACTGCAAAGTTTGATTCCAGCCCTACAGAAGACTAGAAAGTGAAAGTCAACTTTGTGGTTTTTCCATCTTGTAATTTTTTTGTCTTTATAAACATAAATGAATATCATTACACTATTTGAGTAAATGGAACATACCAAATAATTGTACCTCCAACAAGTGTGGCATGGTGTCACAGACAGGGGTATCAACAGCTGTACTGTAAAAAGCTGCCCCCCCACACACAATAAAATTCTCAAATCCCTGATGCTAATAAGGAATGATGGCATATTACAGAGACTCAGCTGTCTACTAGAACTATGCTTTTCTTCTTCTTCCATCAATTTTACTGAGGGTAAAGTGAATGTGCATTGGGCTTACACACACACTCCCTGTGTACTACTTACAGTCACTATCTGTGACTATAAGTTATTAAACTTGACTGTAATGCTTCCATCAGAACTCACGTGCAGCCATCCTGTTAATAGCGTCAACACGTGGAGACACAGCATCCAAGCTTCCTAATTGGTTGAGTTACTTTTTTTAACATGGTTGTGACTCACGCAACTGTCACCCTGACAGCACAGATGTAGTAGTTTCTGTTATTAGGCTGAATGATACTGTATTTCAGATTATTAAATCACATATCAAGAACCCCAAGACAATTACTCTACTTCATACCATCAGCCGTCTAATTCATCTTCTACCAGCCACTTACCTAGAGTTTCAGGTTAATTCTGAGGCATAATTAATAGACCAAGAATGTCCTTATTCACACGTAACTGAATGAGCATGTGTCCTCCAACAGGCAGGCAATCTGTATACCTCATAAAGCAGATTGGATTTTGACTTATTGGTGTTTATGCCAAGAACTCAGGGAGTTGAATGGTTGACACATAGCACCATGTCGGCAGCTTTCAAGCTGATACACAGATTTGTGTCTGACATTAGCTGTCCCAGGGGAGCAGTCCCCAACACTTTCCCCAGCCATACATCTGTAAGTCACTTTTCAAAAATATGGTGTCAAAGCACCATGGCTGTCTGGTAGCATGAGCAGACTGTTTCTAGTCGTGCCACCCCCAACAGATCAGTGAGAAACCCACAGAGAGCTGAGCTGCTTAATCATGACAGTAATATACCCAGTCACCATATGGTACCCATTGAAGTTTGAGAAGTGTCTTCTGCAAATAACCCAAATATTTTACTGTCCTCTCAAGTGAAAGTTGCTCAGTCATGTCCAACTCTTTGCAACCCCATGGACTCTACAGTCCATGGACTTCTCCAGGCCAGAATACTGGAGTGGGTAGCCTTTCCCTTATCCAGGAGGTCTTCCCAACCCAGGGATCAAACCCAGGTCTCCTGCAATGCTGCTGGATTCTTTACCAGCTAAGCTACAAGGGAAGCCCAAGAACACTGGAGTGAGTAGTCTATCCCTTCTCCAGCTGATATTCCTGACCAGGAATCGAACCCGGATCTCCTGCATGGCAGGCGGATTCTTTACCAACTGAGATATCAGGGAAGCTGTCCTCTAGTCCTTTCAAATTGGGACAATATTTGACTCTAAGAGTCACTCTGAATGGCCAGATGATAATAATTGACAAACAATGGTCAAAGCAGGACAAAGATGTCATTGTCTACCATCTCAGAAGGAAAAGCAATTCTGAGCTCCTGATCCCTGTTGAGTCGCTTATTCTCAAGTGAAAACCTCCTGCCTCTAGTCATACAGCTTCTTCAACTTATCTTTCAATATGTTCAACCTCTATTTTTAAGTTAAAAGATGCACAGTCAGCAGTGGGAGGCAAATAGATGTAGATCTGTCTTTATTGCCTATCTGTGTGTTTGCTGGCTTCCCTTCAAAATAAATATAACCTGATTTTAGAAAGTGAGATCCATCACAGTGAAGAACATTGGAGGGTCTTTATAAATGTCCTTCCCTGGTGGCTCAGATGGTAAAGAATATGCCTGCAATGAAGGAGACCCGGGCTCAATCCCTAGGTCAGAAGATCCCCAGGAGAAGGGAATGGCAACCCATTCCAGTATTCTTGCCTGGAGAATTCTTTGGACAGAGGAGCCTGGTGGGTGACAGTCCATGGGCTCTCAAGGAGTCGGACATGACTGGGCGACTAACACTTTCAATTTTCACCTTCTATAAACCTCCAGCAATTGGCTGTGTGGCACAGAAGAAAATTTTCTAGAAATGAGGTCGAGTTCCAAGCTGATTCTGCCACTCATCAACTACGGAAGCTTGGGTATGTCAATTAATATCTCCAAGCTTTTGTTCTGTCATCTGCAATAGGAAAATGAAATGACTTTAAAGTATGGTTTGAATATAGAATAATAGCATCAATGTATGTGGAAGACTGAAAACTCAAATATAAGTCTGTGTGTGTGCATGTGTGTGTGTCTGTGTGTGTGTGAGACAAGTTGTTTTAATTTTATACCAGGCTGAAAAGCAATCGGGTGGTAACACTTCTGTCAGAGGAGGAGACAAACTTCCAGAACACAGGCTGTATAAATTCTAATTGCTAGGACGTCGAGTGTTCACTGTGTGTGAGACAGTGTAGTCTGCTGAGAGAAGGATAATAATGAAGACAACTTGACAGTTTCTGACCTCGGCGAGTCAGGAAAAAGAGACAGAGAGAGAATAACTAATATTTTGCCTAATGTGACAAGTCGTGATGACTCTCAGGCACTCAGCAGTGGCTGAACGATGCTGCTTCTCTTCCATCACCCTCAGAAGGCACGAGCCCTCCACGTACTGAGGACCAGATGCCAAGCTGGGATCCTGCTGGGGATGAAGATGCGATGGCACGAAGGACAGAAACCGGTCCCTTCGCCAGCAAAAGCCAATGATGACCGGGAAATCTTATCCGCAAATTTTGAGTAACCAATTTGCAAACTTCTTCCTTTTAAAATCCCTTAGGGGGGAAATAGTTCCAAGGCTTGCCACTAAATTGGAGTGCCTACAGGCAGGGCTGGCCTCTGTCAGGCTCCTGGGGGCCTGCCCTGTCACACCTGCTCCTCCCTCGTCCCCCCCACCCCCCGGTGTGCTCATCAGAAAAAATGACAGAAGCAGCATGAGAAGTTAGGGGGTGTCTCCCAGCAGGAAGAGTTTTAGAAATAGACCCACCTACCTCCAGAGTGATCTGCAGTCACTGTTCAATTACCGGGAAACTGGGAAGGAACGGAAATAAACTCAGGGAAGAAAAGTCTACTGCAAAGCCAACAACTTGAAAATCTGACATAGGAACCTCACAGAGAGAAGAATGTTTCCGCCTCTTAAAGACAGGGTTGCTGTCTGGGCTTTCTGGTTCTGGCAGGGAAAAGACAGAAGTTTTGGAAGCCTCCGGGATCCAAGTCCCATCTCTGCCATTTGCTAGGGCTGTGACTTCGGGCATGTTGCAATTCGAGGCTCAGTCTCTCCACGTGAAAAACTGACATAATTTCCTTGTTTGGACTGGAAGCAATAGGTATGAAACAGTTTTCATGGAGCTTAGCACTTAATAAAGCCTCAATGAAAGGAAGTTAACTTTGTTATTCATTGAATTAATCCACAATCACCACTAATTAGATACACACTGTACACTAGACTTTCATCAAAGGTAGACAGGACGGGTCCTTATGGGCTGCCCAAGTGGCCCTAGTGATAAAGAATCCACCTGCCCATGCAGGAGACACAAGAGATGCTGGTTTGATTTCTGGGCTGGGAAGAGCCCCTGGAGTAGGAAATGGCAACTCACTCCAGTATTCTCACCCGGAAAATTCCATGGACAGAGGAGCCTGGCAGGCTTCAGAGAGTCAAACACAACTGAGGGATGAAGCACACACACGCATGCACACGTGTGCATACACACACACACACACACACCCCTATTCTTGTGAAATAGATCAAATGGTTGGGACGAGGCACACAAGATCCTCAAGATTTAAAGATTCAATAAGAAAATGTATTTTGACTTACTATTTAGGTTCTGCCAAATTACTCTGTTCCCTAGTAGCAAATTAAACTCCCACAACATCAGCAATTTCTTTTACAAGTCACTCATTTTCTTATTGAAATCCACATTGTATCTTTCCATGGCAATGTAGTCTGTTATCACATAAGGTATTTCAGTATTTCAGAGGTCCTCAGCCTTGCCATTATTGACACGTTGGGCCAAATGCATCTTTGTCCTTTGCTCTGTAGGATATATTTCTACCCCCTGCAGGAGGTAGCAGCACCCCTAGCCTCTAGCCATGGGATCGCAGTGGCATAGGGTTGTTAGATTTAGCAAACAAAAACACATACTAACCAGTTAAATTTCAGATAAACAGCAAATGATATTTCTCATGTAATATTTGGGTTGTATTAAAATCACTCATTTTTGTAACAACAACATCCTGCATTTTCCTGGCGACTCCACAAAAAAACCTTACAAACTGTGAGAAACAAAAATATCTCTAGACATGATCAAGTACCCCCACCCCGGGGTGGGGAGCAAAACTGCCTTCTGGTTATGAACCACTGCACAAACGGACTCAACTCATCAACATGATAAAATGGAAACACAGAGGGACCCTCCAGGTGGGCTGCTGGTGTGCACACAGTCAGGGATGGGATCATCCTCTGAGAACAGAGGAATCAGGTTCTCAGAGCCAAATGTTCTCTTCTATACACTCAGAGCAGAGACTGTGCAACTAACACCAGGAAATAACACAGCTTGGGAGAGAGGGCTGGCCTCCTTCCCAAATGACGACTGGCTACAGGTAACTATTAGCCTTGCTGAATTTCTACTATGTAGAAACATTCCTGCCCAAGTGCATTTGGATTTGTACCCATAGCAGCACTGACTCTTCCCTATGGATCACACATTGAAGAGCACAGAGCTGAAAATGTTTGGAAAACTTGTTCTCAAAAACGCACTCATCCACTCCCTAGTTTTATGCATGCTTTGGAAGGCTGCTGAAAGCAGAGCATGAGATCCTTGAAGGAAAAAGGCCCAGAGGATAGATTCTCCCTTTCTTCTCCACTTCGCCTTGCAGGATGCTGACAGAATCTTGACAGCCCAGATGAATGCTTCATTGAGATGCTCTTACCAAAAGGGTAGTTTCCATAGATTCTGAAGGTACTGGGAATGGCCATACAACAAAAAGCATGGATTTCAGTGACAAAAAAGACAGCACTTGTAAGAGAAAATGCTTCCAAGGTTGAAGTTCATTTCCTACCAGGAAACAATAATTTGACAGAACCAAAACAATGAGTCAAAAATCAACTTTCTTGTGAGATCACAGAATCTTGAGAACTGGGTGCCGACACCCTGGTGGATGGATGGGAGATTGCAAAGCAACCAACTGCTGGGAAGATGCACAGCACATTTCTAGAATTTTAGAGTTAGAAATCCCTTCCCAAAATCCACTTTCGAGATATGAAAAGCTGTCTTCTCCAGATGCCCTAATTAGCTAAAAAATAAAAATGAAAACCAGAAGTGATGGAACAAGTTGGTGACAGACCTACGAGAGGGGTCTCCAAAGTCCCCTTAGTCCACAGATATGGATGTTAATAAAGATTTCCATACCTAACGAAGCTGGGAGGCCCATGTATACACACTGAACTCTACACAATGCCAGGGACAGCCTCTCATATAAACTCTAATTGCCACCTGAAGAATATTCTGTTCAAGGGGTTAAACTATGTTTAAAAAAAAAAATATATATATATATATATATAATTGAAGTATTATATACATGAAGTATTGAAGTATATATATTATTGAAGATTTACAGTATTTCAGGTACACAGCAAGGTAATTCAGTTATATAAATACACATGTGTTATTTTTGAAATTATTTTCCATCATAGGTTTATTATAAGATATTGACTACAGTTCCCTATGCTATACAGTAAATGCTTGCTGCATATCTATTTTTAATTAGAAATCTAGCATTCCATTCATACTAAGTAAGGAGTTAAACTATGTTTTGTTTTTGTTTTTGTTTTTATTTTATTTTATTTTTAAACTTTACAATATTGTATTCGTTTTGCCAAATATCGAAATGAATCCGCCACAGGTATACATGTGTTCCCCATCCTGAACCTCCCCCTCCCTCCTCCCTCCCCATCCCATCCCTCTGGGTCGCCCCATTGCACCAGCCCCAAGCATCCAGTATCATGCCTCGAACCTGGAGTGGCAACTCATTTCATACATGATATTATACATGTTTCAATGCCATTCTCCCAAATCTTCCCACCCTCTCCCTGTCCCACAGAGTCCATAAGACTGTTCTATACATCAGTGTCTCTTTTGCTGTCTCGTATACAGGGTTATTGTTAGCATCTTTCTAAATTCCATATATATGCGTTAGTATATTGTATTGGTGTTTTTCTTTCTGGCTTACTTCACTCTGTATAATAGGCTCCAGTTTCATCCACCTCATTAGAACTGATTCAAATGTATTCTTTTTAATGGCTGAGTAATACTCCATTGTGTAAACTATGTTTTTTTAATTAGCTATAAGAATGCCGTCAAAAGCCAGGGCCATTGCCACAATGGCACGTGTGAAAGGTACTAGGCAGGAGCATTCTTTCCAGTGGGGACGGTGCACTCCCAGGGAAAGGCAGGTTCTGACAGGTGGCTGCTCTGCTGTGTGGTGACAGGCGTGCAATGTGCACAAGCTACATGTGCACTTTGGATGCACCAGAAATTGTACCCGAGACACAAACCTGGGCAGCGAGGAACTAATTCCCAAAAATTTCCCCCCTAATGTTTAAAACCAAGACTTGCCTGTCCTGCCAAGTAGTGTGTAGCTGACTTTCCCTCTGCCTAAACCATCTCAAACAAGATCTCCCAACACAACTCCAGAAATAATGCATACACTTGGGGGTTTGAAAAAAAACCAGGGCTCTTCAAGCTAATTACCTTGGTTAATTAATATATCACTCCATTTCTTTCAAAACTCATTATGTTCACAAAAGGCCTATTGGACCAACAGAAGAGGAATGAAAATAAATGACCAGGGAAACATTAATCAAGGGGAAAAAACATCATTTGCTGATGGAAAAACTAACATGAGGATTACCAAAATCCCTAATGACTTTCCCTCACAGGGGCTACATTTAAAATCATTTCTGAGGGCAAAAATGAAAGCTACGCCTCTGCTAAGATCTTAGCACTGGAACTGAATATAGGACTTCTGAACATGGCAAATATCCTAACTGTCACTGTTGTTCAATAATCTTTCACTGGGAGGTGACAGTCTAAGATAGTTGTTTTCAGCAGACTTTGGGTATGCTGTTCTGCCATCTGGGAGATGGCCTCTGTTTTCTCATTTGTGAAATAGTGAAATTGCATTATTCATGGTAGATAATACTGTGTTTTGACCAATGCCAGGCATTGGAAACAACCTCAGGATTTGTGGTGAGGGTTAAACAAGGATATACATTTATATTATGGCATATATATATATATATATATACACATATCTATATCTATCTATATATACAGACATATACACCCACATATCTATCAGTTCAGTTCAGTTCAGTTCAGTCGCTCAGTCGTGTCCAACTCTTTGAGACCCCATGAATTGCAGCACGCCAGGCCTCCATGTCCATCACCAACTCCCGAAGTTCACCCAAACTCATGTCCATAGAGTCGGTGATGCCATCCAGCCATCTCAACCTGTTGTCCCCTTCTCCTCCTGCACCCAATCCCTCCCAGCATCAGAGTCTTTTCCAATGAGTCAACTCTTCGCATGAGGTGGCCAAAGTATTGGAGTTTCAGCTTTAGCATCAGTCCTTCCAATGAACACCCAGGGCTGATTTCCTTTGGGATGGACTGGTTGGATCTCCTTGCAGTCCAAGGGACTCTCAAGAGTCTTCTCCAACACCACAGTTCAAAAGCATCAATTCTTCAACGCTCAGCTTTCTTCACAATCCAACATTCACATCCATACCTGACCAGTGGAAAAACCATAGCCTTGACTAGACGGACCTTTGTTGGCAAAGTAATGGCTCTGCTTTTTAATATGCTATCTACGTTGGTCGTAACTTTCCTTCCAAGGAGTAAGCGTCTTTTAATTTCATGGCTGCAATCACCATCTGCATTGATTTTGGAGCCCAAAAAAGAAAGTCTGACACTGTTTCCCCATCCATTTGCCATGAAGTGATGGGACCAGATGCCATGATCTTCGTTTTCTGAATGTTGAGCTTTAAGCCAACTTTTTCACTCTCCACTTTCACTTTCATCAAGAGGCTTTTGAGTTCCTCTTCACTTTCTGCCATAAGGGTGGTGTCATCTGCATATCTGAGGTGATTGCTATTTCTCCCGGCAATCTTGATGCCAGCTTGTGCTTCTTCCAGCCCAGCATTTCTCATGATGTACTCTGCACATAAGTTAAATAAGCAAGGTGACAATATACAGCCTTGATGTACTCCTTTTCCTATTTGGAACCAGTCTGCTATTCCATGTCCAGTTCTAACTGTTGCTTCCTGACCCACATATCCATATGGGTCTACAAATGTATGTATGTATGTACATATATATACACATATACATCTATATCTATACACTATGCTTAGCATGATCCCTGATATACAGTGTATATCAAATAAACATTCTTTCCTACTAATAATAATAATGTGTGAATATTATTCTCTTTAAAAAGAGGAATACCAATGGGTAAACACTTGAATCACCAAAGAACAATTATAAAAAATTTCATGGATGACTTGAATTACCATGAAAAAGATGACATTAACTTGTTTGGTGAGTAGTCAAATTAGAGTTTAGACTCAAAAATCTAAGTTCCAAGAATTTATAGGCCAGGAAAATACTGTTAGTGCTACTACTAATAAGGCATTATGTAGAATCACTTCATCCTCTGGTTCTTTTTAAGCCATGTGACTGTATTCCTGGGGGGAACCTTTTGCAGAAGCTGAGAATGAACTACCTGCTTTAAGAGTGCATCATTTCAAAATGAAGACTTGCCCTTTATTTCATGTAACACCTCCTCTCTCAAGACAAGAAAACAGGAAACCTAGCCAACTGTATTCTTCTTTTATCTCTACATTTGTTTTTTCAGGAGAATTGAAGAGATTGGTTCTGAATCATTTACATTTAATTTCCCTTGTTCTACACACTATCTATCATCCTAGAAGACATCTGAGCTTCTGCAAAAATCCTCTGGTTCTGAAGAACTCCAAGCTTCACTTGTGCTTAACCATTGTGCTGAAAGCTTATCCACAGACTTAATATTTGGAAAACCCATTGATTGAGTTCTTCCTGTCATTGTCAACACTGGGAGATGTCTCTCTTTGCATCACTATTGCTTTTCTATTATCACAAGGAAAGTCCACTCTTTTCCTTGGGAAATGCAAAAAGTCTCAGTCAAACAGAAGGGCAGGAAAGTAATTCTGAAGGCAGAGTAGATGATCTGAATATATACATTTAGTTTTGTTTTACAATTGCCTTGCATTTTGCTAATTTTCCAAGTGAAATTCTGTGAGTCAATTTCTGAATCAAGCATGCCAAAAGTAGGCATGAAAGAAGACGTAACTCTAAAAAGAGACCTATGCAGTCATTTCGGGACATTCAACCTCCCCCCCGCCCTGCCTCCACCTCCTCCTTCCTTCCATCAGCAGTGACCTGAAGCAGAGCTTTGGGGATCTTCATTTACGTTATAGCTTTGTATCATTTTTAACTACTCTGGGAAAAACCTCCAGACTCTTCCTCTATACCACAGGATATACAAATGGCATAAATAAAAATAAACAGCTAGCCAGAAAGTAAAAAATCTATTTGACACCAATATGGCAAAAAAATACCCTTAAAGTATAAAAATAAGTGCTATCTAATAAACCTAAGTAAAATTCAACGAGATAAACAATAAGATACAAACAGAAAAGGCTAGGCAAAGTATATAACATGATTCACAGAAGTACAGTTGTCTAATCAACATATAAAACATGAATATAAAAGCATTAATCTCTGTAATAATAAAAGACATGCAATTTAAAACATGATAAAATTCCTGACCAGACTGTTTCAGATAATACCCACTACTGGATGGCGACACAGCACTTGTATAAACTTAGGATAAACAGAGAATGGCTGCTAGATTTCTGGAGAACCATTCACAGGCATCTACAATGGGCTTTTAATATTCATTCTTTTAACTCACAAATGAATGAATCATTCCTTAGAATAGATAAATAAGAATAAAGAACTGGGAACACACCATGTAAAACCAGGGAAATGACTAAAATTATGATACAGCTCTATGATGATAGTATATTCTAGGAAAATTTAAATTCGATTTGTGGAGACTTTTATTTAAAGATGAGACTATTCTGATATACTCATGAGTGACAAACATTCAAAGTGAGTGAAAATTAAAGGTCAAGAAGTCAAAGTGCCTGATTTCCAACTCTAGACTTGCCTCCTACATGGGCACCTAAATAGAGCATGTTATATAAAAACAGAATCTCACCCCTGCCTCCTCTTCACTTTACTCTATCTCTCATGTTCTCCATCTTCCTTAAGTCACCATCAATCTACCCACAGACCTAAGATGGAATTCTGCATGCCATCTTCAATATCTTAACGTCCATCATCTCGCAGGTCAAATTGGTCACTGATGGCTATCTCCAAAACAGCTGGCTAATTTGTGACCATTACCATTCTAACACCGGAATTCTGGTTTACATCTAAAATTTTCCTAACCTAAATACTTGAAATAGTCCTCAAACCTCAAACCGTCTCTCTGACTCCCGTTTTATCTCAGTAAAATCTGTTCTATAAATTTGACCAGAATGTTCTCTCTAAAATGGAAATCTGATGATGGCACTTTCCTGCTTAAGGCTTTTTAAAAGTTTTCTGTCACTTAAAAGATTAAGTTCAGAATGTGTAGAACTTGGTAACTAAGGCTTTTGATATTTTGTCGCTTATCTACTACTTCAGCCTCATCTCCCAATGCCAATCATTTTTCTCTATTTTTTACAATTTATATGATTAATTTATATTGTTAGATTTATTACTTTAAGAGGAAAGAAGAAATATATATCCTTACGAAATCCTTCCTGCCCTTTTCCCAGGGAGGGTTAAAAAATCCCGCTCCCTTTCCCTCTGGGTCTTTTAAAGTGTAGACTGTGATCTTCTAGAGGGTCATAAAATCAATTTATTGGTTCATAGCATGAATTTTAAGTATAAGAACAACAGAGATAGAACAGAAAATTTCATTCATTGCATGGAGCTAGGGTAAATATTTCTTTTTTCAACTTTTGCTTCAATTATATGTGGGTCACAGGCAATGGAAGTTTGAAAGTCACTGCACTATTCTGAGTTCCTCAGTATTTTGTAAGTAATTTTATTATAGCACATAGATCACTGTGTCTGTTATTTATCTCTTTCACCTATTGACTGTGTGGCCTAAAAAGCAAAAAAGTATCTCCTACTCATTTTTATATCTCTGAATATGAATCTATCAGAAAATATGCTAAACGCAGAGAGCCACTCAGCGCATGTTAGATGAAAAGTCTGTGAGCAGGCAGCATGGGGATCTGTTTGTTTGGATGTCAGTGAGTCGATTCTAGATCCTCACCCACAGGCCTGTGCTTCTGGAAGGGTCTAAAACACAGCATTATTTGTCTCCCCTAAAATCTGACCTCAAAGCATGGACAGGGAAGACAGCTTTACTACTGCAGGCCTTTAGAATAAATTCTCATTTGTTTCTCAACTCCATCCTCAGATTTTTCCTGTAGAGTTCTACAGGTATAATTCTGCAAAGTTTAAACATTTAGTTTGGAAACGTCCCATAACAGGAAAATAAATAGTAAGCAGGAGACCAGAGAATGAGCTGGCTAGGGCAGAATAGAGATGAAAAACGAGAAACAGCAGCCTAGGGAAAGCGGACCTTGAAGCTGGAGCAAAGGGAATTGAGGGTCTGCCCATCCTGACGTTCTATCGGGACGTTGGCACCTTAATGCGGGTCTAAAGCCCCGTCAGTGATGGGACAGAGTGTGAAGTCGGCTGTATCATCACAGCAAGGGCAGGACTGGAGTCGAAACGCACTGAGGACCTAAACAGGCAGAGGAGGCCCAGCTCATTGGCCAGGCTCTTCCATGCTGCTTACGCTCCTGCTCTGCAATTTGAACCACTTTGGTCTTGAATTTATACCCCGTGCCCAGTGAAATAATCATACTTGGCTGCCCAAAGACTTTTCTTTCAATACAGTGCATTACTTAGTCAGGTTTCATTTCAGCTTAACAAGATTCTACCCTTAGATCCTGAAATATCATCCTTTCTACAATGCTGCACACCGCCTCCCGCGATTACCTGCCCCTTAAGCAAATTCAAATTGTTTAAAACTGAACTTTCTCATTCACTGTAGTTTCAAAGTTCTGCCTTCAAGAAGCAATTTATGCACTTCCCGGGTAGTACAGTGGCTGAGAATATGCCTGCTAATGCAGGGGACACGGGTTCGACCTCTGTTTCGGGAAGATTTCACATGCCAAGGAGCATGCGCCACAACTACTAAGCCCGCCTGCCGCAACTCCTGAAGCCCATGCACCCTGGAGTCTGTGCTGTGCAACGGGAGAGGCCACTGCACTGCGGAGCGTGCACACGACAACCAGAGGACAGCCCCTGCTCCCTGCAACTAGGAAAAGTCCGTGTGCAGCAATGAAGACCCAGCTCACCCCAAAATAAATAAATATCTTAAAAAAAATTCTTGGAGTAAAAGAAGCAATTTATAATTTCACAGTGATATCATCACAGTTCAAACATGATCTTATTTTTTTTGTCTTAATGAAGCCCTTTAACATGAATTCAGCAACACTAATTATTCCACTTAAAAATGAGTGCCCCCCCTTTCCTCCTTGTTTAATTAATACCTTGTATTCGAGATGCTAGCAGAGGTTACAGTGCCAAGTTGTTCTTCATGATTTTAAATTGATCTAAATATGTTCCCTAATAACAGGTATATAAGTTTGCACAGCCCTGGTATGTCTGAAAAGCACTGATATTATTTTATCCAAGCTGAAAGAGACTCAAGGAAAAAACCTTCCATTTTTTCTCTGCAGCAGACTCCCAATGATACAACAGCCAGGCAAGAAAGATCAAGTAGAAACATTTCACACACTGCATGTGAGAAGCTACATGTATCACAGACTCACACAACTTTAGATCTAGAATGGATATGATAAACTGCTTCCATTTGACTATTTCAACATCTTCATTTTATAGGGAAGGAAACCAAGGCCCAAGGAGAGGCTGCAGAATTTCTAGATTTGTTTAAGATATTCAATGAAACAGATGTAAAACCTATAATTATAAGCCAGTTTTCTTCTACTGACTTCAAGTGTCCATCTACAATGACCATTGATGGCTGGAAATTGTAAAATGTGGAATAGAGAGAATTGTGTTTTTAGTGGGTTCTTGCAATCAAGCAGTTTTTTATTTGTTAATTACTTATATGCTGGTTACCATAAGACACAATTTAAAGATACATTTTTCCCAGGAGGAGCTAGTGGTAAAGAACCCACCTGCCAATGCAGGAGACATGAGATGCAGGTTCAGGCCCTGGGTTGGGAAGATCCCCTGGAGGAGAGCATGGCAACCCACTCCAGTATTCTTGCCTGGAGAATCCCATGGACAGAGGAGCCTGGCAGGCTCCATTCAGTCCACAGGGTTGCAAAGAGTTGGACATCACTGAAGTGACAGCATGCACATGCAGTTTAAATAGGCCACTTGACTGTCAAACATGAAATATAATTAATCGCATCAGTTGAGTTCAGTCGATCAGTCATGTCTGACTCTTTGTGACCCCATGGACTGCAGCATGCCAGGCTTCCCTCTCCATCACCAACTCCCTGAGCTTGCTCAAACTCATGCCATTGAGTCAGTGATGCCATCCAAACCATCTCATCATTTTTCATCCCCTTCTCTTCCTACCTTCAATCTTTCCTACCCTTAGGGTCTTTTGTGAGGAGTCAGTTCCTCACATCAGGTGGCCAAAAGATTGTCGCTTCAGCATCAGTCCTTCCAATGAATATCCAGGACTGATTTCCTTTAGGATTGACCGGTTTGATCTCCTTGCAGTCCAAGGGACTCTCAAGAATCTTCTCCAACACCGCAGATCAAAAGCATCAATTCTTCGGTGCTCAACTTTATTTAGAGCACAGCAAAAAGTAACTTTATATTGTCCTACAAATTTGCTAGTTTCTGAACAACACTTCATTTATCTTGGAGTAGAAACTTTATTCATAGAGGACTTCATATTATCACAAAATTCAAGGCCCTCAAGAAGGTCTCAAGCCCAAGGTTACCAGACAGAGATTCAGCTCCTCAGAGTGAGCTCCAAGATGAAGGAGGAGATTTCTAAGCTGTTTCAGACTTTTATACACATTTCCATTCCCCTTCTTCAAGGTTAGTCAAGAAGTCTAAAAGGAGATGAGAGTTCCCAGGGAGACTCATTTTGCTGTGCTCTTCAAAATGTTGGTCTCAACACATCTCCCCAACCTATACTCAATTTCCTTTTCTATTTGAACAGAAGCAGTAATGGTCTATGCTATGTTATGCTAAGTCACTTCAGTCCTGTCCGACTCTATGCGACCCCATAGATGGCAGCCCACCAGGCTCCCCCGTCCCTGGGATTCTCCAGGCAAGAACACTGGAGTGGGTTGCCATTTCCTTCTCTAATGCATGAAAGTGAAAAGTGAAAGTGAAGTCGCTCAGTCGTGGTCGACTCTTAGTGACCCCATGGATTGCAGCCTAACAGGCTCCTCCGTCCATGGGATTTTCCAAGCAAGAGTACTGGAGTGGGGTACCATTGCCTTCTCCGAGTAATGGTCTAAGGGTATGCTATTGCCAAACATGGTGCAGATCCCTTGCATGGATTTCATACCCAACTGCAGTCCACAGATCTAGGATCGAGATGCTGTTATTATTCACATTTCATGGAAAGGAAAACTGCCGAGCTCCAGCCCCGGCTGATCCAGGGAGTTCCAAGTGGGGACGGCGACGGCGAGGATCAGGATACAATAGCTTCAATTAGATATTAATTAGAGATGTAAAGAGTAATAGAATAAGGATAGCTCAGTAGGAAAATTCAGTGGAGAAAAGAGGCTGAGTAGCTTGGTTTACGAGGGAGACTAGTAAAACTTCAAGACAAGAAGTTTGCACCACTTATGTAGGCCGCAGGCATCCTTCTGTTCTCCCGAAGGAGAGGAGACACTGAGGCCTCCCTGGTTGGATCTTAGAAGCCCAGGCAAAATTAGTAAGTTTGGTGGGTTCCACGCTCCAGATGGAGACTCAGCCAGAGTTTGAGAGAGAGAGAGTGACATGGGGAGACCAGTATTTCGAGAAACTGATCCCAATTCTTTATTTTCCATGGTCTACTTTTATACACTGAGATGTTATGCAAAAGTCACGTGGGGTCAGCAAAAGTCACGTGGGGTCAGCAGTCCTGACTTTTATCAAAGTCAGGTGCTTCATACAAATGTATACAGAGGTCTTAGAGGTGTTACATCATCTTCTGGCCAGGGGGCCTGCTGACAATTTATGACCCTCTCCTCGTGACAGCGGTCAGTCAACCAGGACACTTATTTCTCCAGGGGTGATTATTCTCAAAAAAGACTCCACCTTCCGAAGGTACCAGATAAAGTTACATTCCTATAGGGTGAGAGTGTAGTGGGTTTTAATTAAGGAAAGAATTTACTTAGCCTAAGGTCTAACGTGATTGATATCAAAGGTTAATACTTATTTCTTCTATATATTCATTAATGTGGTATAAGGGCAGGGGATGTGGAGACTTAGCAACAAACATTGACTCAAATGAAAAACCCTTCACCAATACAATTTCTAATCAGCCCACTATACTTATACTAATGGTTTTCTAACTTTTCTAAGGAACCTGTTTTTAGAAGGTTTAAAGCATCTCGTGCCTCTCACGGTTGAGAGGCTGTGAGCAATCACATGTGGCCGGACAAGCCTGTCAGGCAGGCTAGAGAACCTTCAGAGGAGTTTGTAGGTTAAAACACTCTTGTCACACCCAGTTTTTATTAACTGGAGCTCTAAGTTAACTCTTTTTCCAAAAGAGGTGGTGGGGGACAGCCCCCCATAAAGTCAGAGGTGTAGGTGAGAGCACAAAGTAATAAAGTAGGCAGGCTCTGGTTATGGGGGTAGATGCTCGAGAATTTCCAGGGGGACTCCTGAGGCTTGATCCCACCTTTGTGTATGTTGAGCCTCCTTCATCATGACCTTTGCCACGGGCGGAGGTCCTCCCGCCGGCTCCCCGCAGAAAACTAAATCTCAGAGTGGTGAAGTCCTCTGTCCCAGGTTGTGGCTCAGAACCACATCTGACTTGTGTCCTGAAACATTGCTCCTCACAACAGCACGTTCCTTCCGATATTCTTAGCAGCACCCAAGCCTACGCCACCCCATCTGCCACACTCACCCCCAAACACACATGCAGACAAGGCCTCTGGCCATGAAAGAGCTCAAAGCTAAAGAGACTCTCAAGTATTTGGGTCTTACAAGAATGCACAGAAGTCCCAAATCTAAAGTGAACTCTGCAGCTGGCAAGTGAATCAAAAGGCCATTAGTCTTATGGACTCTGTGGGAGAGGGAGAGGGTGGGGAGATTTGGGAGAATGGCATTGAAACATGTATAATATCATGTATGAAAAGAGTCGCCAGTCCAGGTTCGATGCACGATACTGGATGCTTGGGGCTGGTGCACTGGGATGACCCAGAGGGAGGGTATGGGGAGGGAGGTGGGAGGAGGGTTCAGGATGGGGAACACAGGTATTCATGTGGCGGATTCATTTCGATATTTGGCAAAACTAATACAATATTGTAAAGTTTAAAAATAAAATAAAATTTAAAAAAAAGGCCATTATTGCTAATAATGGCTTCCCTTGTGGCTTAGATAGTAAAGAATCTGCCTATAATGCAGGAGACCTGGGTTCAATCCCTGGGTTGGGAAGATCCCCTGAAGAAGGAAATGACAACCCACTCCAGTACTCTTGCCTTGGAAATCCTATGGACAGAGGAGCCGAGAGGGCTACAGACTATGGGGCTATGGGGTGGTGAAGAGTCGGACATGACTAGGAGACTAACACTACTACTACTATTGCTAATAATAATTAGAGCTGAAAACAGTCACAACAAACATGACAGCAGAGATGAGAGTGAACAACAGAACGTTCAGTTCATTAAGTAGTTCCTACTATAAACTGTTTCAGTGGGCAAAAGTCCCCAGATTAAAAAAAAACATTACTAATACCACACAGAAAATAAGCTGTCAAGCCAGGGTTTAAAACCAGATCTTGCAGATGACAAAGCTTCAGCTTTATCTACAACACTTTGATTACTCATTAGGAAATGGGCATTTATTCAAAACACTATTGGAAAAAAATCTATGAATAAGAAACATTTAATAGAAACATCACATTCCCCTGGGACCCAAGAGAGGCTCGCTATACGGTATGTGATGACAATAGTGAGACCATGTGATGCTTGCAGCAAGGTTATTCCCTTTTATGACCCAAATAAACCGCTTTGTGTGTATACATTTTAGCTTTGCTACAAGAGTAGGTACAAAGACACCGCGATAGGAAGCAAAATTCGGTATTCTCCTTGAAGAGGGAATGACTATTATTTAAAGAAAAACCATCTTATACAATTACTAAAGTAGTACACATATTATAAACCATCCTCTACACTCTTTTTTCTTTTCATATGGTCTTCCGTTGAGTTAGATTTCTGTTTTACAGCGTTCTCAATTTTCGACCAAATTTAGGTAATTATTTCCACGGAGATGATTATGAACATAAATACATTCACCTTCCTCAGTGAGCATGAATAGCTTATGGATACCCTTCTGAGTTCATCTGGCGTCCTTAATCTATTTCTTGTTTGACGTTTATTATGATATTTTGTGAAACTTGCTTCACAAAGTGTCTATATGAAACTCTATAGACTCAAAATCTCCAGGTGCCAGAGTTTTCCAAGCTGTGGGGAATTCCAGATAACTCAGGAAAGAAAAGGACATGGCCATGTTGTTTGTGCTTTGTTCTATTTTCAGTACTTTGTTTCTACAGTTTCTACAAGAAAAAGCATGGGATTGGCAGAGATTCCACTCTTACCATTATTTAAAGGAAGGTGAATATTACTATTACCAAACAATTACTATCATGTAAAGGAGGGGAAATGCTTGAGTCAGGGTTAAGTGGCTTAAGGTAAAGGGTCACAATATCTAAATGGTAGCTGTTAAATTACCATTGTTGCTCTGGCTTTTTCAAGAGCGTCCTTAACCAAGAATGAACAAAACAGTAGTGTGGCAGTTCATGGTCATTCCTGGAGATTCACAGGAAAAATAACTTAAGGGCAGGTTAACCTGTAGATGCTTCATAAATCTCAGATCACAAGCTGATGTGGATTTTTCTTGTCACTAAGAAAAGACAAATGAGGCATTTCTCTAAGTGATCCATTAAAGTTCTGAATGCTCAGGATAGTAATTTTAGCTGGTTCCTCTCTTCTGGAAATAAAACATAATTTTAACTGCACAGGAACTATTCATCAGCAGCTAATTTAATTTCACATTTAGACCAATTAGAGAAAGGGGGAAAAAAAAAACCTGAAGTTAAGCACTTGTTTATAAAATGTCCTTAACTAAAATTGCTCAAAGAGCTTTGCAATAACAGCTCTTTTCTCAGAAGGACGTTATGCCTGAAGATGAGGCTGTGTGTGTGCGTGTTCAGTCGCGTCCGAGTCTTGGCAACCCCATGGGCTGTAGCCCACCAGGTTCCTTTGTCCATGGGTTTTTCCAGGCAAGAATACTGGAGTGGGTTGCCATTTCCTCCTCTAGGGCATCTTCCCAACCTAGGGATCGAACCCGGGTCTCTCGTGTTTCCTCCACTGGTAAATTTTCACCACTGGGAAGCCTAAAGACAGAAGTTATCTTCTGCTAATGATACTTGGAGAGGAGAACTGGAGGCAGGCTAGGCAGGACCGGATACGGCTGCTGCCTGCAGATCTGTCTTAACCATCGGTATACACCAGGCATTGCTTTGATGGCTTTACATAGACTTCATGTTCACTCTACTGTTCTATCTTCCTCTCCTCAGCTTTTACACATTTGCACCTTTTTATGTAGCTTTGCTTACTAACTCATTTACTCTAATAAATATTAACTGAGCATGTATCTGAGATATGTGCTGACTACTCAAGGGAACAGCTAGATACAGAATTCATGGAGATGGTGGATACAAAGTACCTAGACTGGTAACCACAGTAGATAAACACTAAACCATTGCTGAGGAAGTCAGTGAATGACCAAAGGAAAGGAGTGGAATGGGGGTCCCCAGCCTCCAGGATCTAATGCTTGATGACCTGAAGCATCGCTGATGCAACAATAATAGAAATAAAGAGCACAATAAAGGTGATGCACTTGAATCATCCTGAAACCATCTCCCCCACCCCAGTCTGTGGAAATATTGTCTTCCACGAAACTGGTCCCTGATGGTAAAGGTTGGGGATTGCCAGAGTAAAAGGTGAGAAAGGGAAAGCTCCTTTGGGGAACAGCCACATAAGACAAAAACACAGAGGGCATCAACAAGTGTTGGGAATGTTACAGGAATGAAAGGATTTTAGTTTGTTTTGAGCACAGAGTATGCCCTAGGGTGAAAGTGCTGACAGCACGCACGCGCGCACACACACACACACACAGAAATTCAAGCCAATCCTTCGCACTCTTGACTGTACAACAGAAATCTTGGGAGACAAAAGAATCAAGCCCTCCTTCCTTCTCCACTGGGATTTTAGAGAATTTGCCTATGTTGGGGCAGCTCAACATTCTTGATGAGCCAAATTGGTTTCAGTTTTCATATTTAATGCCAAAACGTGACTTTCTACATTTTTAAATTAGAGTTTCATGACGTATCATTGCATAGAATACTCTTCCAGTTGAGAATCAGAATGTTCCTTCTGAGTAAATGGTAAATCTGGGATAAGGCAGTAGACGGCAACTTGCAATCCAGAGTTATTTTATGTAAAGCACCTTACGGCAATTTACAAGTTCCATCCAAGTCGTCTTTGTAGAGATGAAGAAAAAGAAACTCAAGAGGAAGAATGACTAGCCCAAGGTCATAAGTAACAGCTTAACACACCCTAGGATCTATATCTTCTGGACTAAAATACAGTGTTATTTCCATACTAATAGCCACCAAAGAACAAAGACCCTTCAACTTTTCTGGAAAGTTCTATAGCACTAACAGCCTTTACCATCTCTCTTATGGATTTAATAAATGGCAACCCACTCCAGTGTTCTTGCTTGGAGAATCCCAGGGATGGCGGAGCCTGGTGGGCTGCCGTCTATGGGGTCGCACAGAGTCGGACATGACTGAAGCAACTTAGCAGCAGCAGCAGCAGCAGTCACCCTTACAAACTTTTTTGCAGATTGGGTTTTGGCTCTGACCTGGTGTTCCCCGGAACACTTAAAGGTAACTCCTCAGAGTGTCTCAAATGCCTCACAAATAAATTTGGCTTAGCCACTGGATCTGCCCTAAATTGTTCAAAAAAGTCTGGGTTAGTAGATGTCTGACCACTCCAATTCCATTTAAAACTAAGAGACAAGACTTCTACGCACCAACTTCTAAAAATCACATTCCGAATCAGGCTGCTGCTGCTACTGCTACTGCTAAGTCGCTTCAGTAGTGTCCAACTCTGTGCGACCCCATAGATGGCAGCCCACCAGGCAATGCCATCCCTGGGATTCTCCAGGCAAGAACACTGGAGTGGGTTGCCATTTCCTTCTCCAATGCATGAAAGTGAAAAGTGAAAGTGTCACTCAGTCGTGTCCGACTCTTCTCGACCCCATGGACTGCAGCCCACCAGACTCCTCCGTCCGTGGGATTTTCCAGGCAAGAGTACTGGAGTGGGTTGCCATTGCCTTCTCTGCTGAATCAGGCAGAGAATGCCAAATGAAGTTTTGGGTTTTCCACAGTTGGTCCACTGAGAAATGACACTGTTATATTAAACACTTAGCAGCAAACCACGCTTTGCTCTTACAGTCTTGTTCTGAGGAGTTCTCTGAAATTTCATAATGCATGATAAAAATTAATTATATGGTATGATTATTAATGTCTCAAAAGAGCTAAACCAGTACTGGCATTTCATTATTTTCCTATATTATTAATAAAAAATTATGGAGCAGACTTGGTTTACTAATGCCTTTAACCTTGGACAGATCTTTAATGTGTGTCTGGTAGTTTGATGTTTCTTAAATTCCAAGTCTGCTTGTACTTTACCCCCTCTCTTGATTGGCTTTGATATCCAGGTTCTTCTCAGAGTAAGGAGGATCACAGTCCTTATGTCACTGACATGTAATTCTTAATTTATGGAAAGCTGACAGCTGTCTAGAGCTAAAAATCTGGATTTCATTTTAATCAATGTCCTAAGACGTACTTCTGTCCAAATTCAGTTCAGTTCAGTTGCACAGTCATGTCCGACTCTGCGACGCCATGGATTGTAGCATGCCAGGAGTTGTCCATCACCAACTCCCAGAACTTGCTCAAACTCATGTCCATTGAGTCAGTGATGCATCCAACCATCTCATCCTCTGTCATCCCCTTCTCCTCCTACCTTCAATCTTTCCCAGGATCAGGGTCTTTTCCAATGAGTCAGTTCTTTGCATCAGATGGTCAAAGTATTGTAGCTTCAGTATCAGTCCTTCCAATGAATATTCAGGACTGATTTCCTTTAGGATTGACTGGTTTGATCTCCTTGCTTCTGTCCAAAGGCATCCACAAAGGGGATAAAGTAGAGCTAAAAGCCCCAACCTCTCCCTTCAGCCTTGTATCAGATTGTTAATTCCAGGGGTGCCATGACATTTAGACAGTGAAAGTGTCCCAAGAAGCTGATAAATCAATATGGGATGGAGAAAGAAAAAGATTAAAACACATTAGTTTCCTACTCTTAAATTTTCCTAAAAACGTGTGCTTGACACCATGGGCTCTCATACAAACCTGCCCACAGTCCACATAAAATGAGCACCTCAGGTAACAAGACGCTTTATGTATTCATCTTTTCAGACCACATCAAAGCTCTGGGTCTGAGTCAAGACTTCTGAGTTCAAGACAGCCTTAGGCTCTTCAATCAAGGCAACTGATTAAGGCTAGTTCAAAGATGATGCGGTGTTATTGTCATTTTTCTGTCCTGTGTTTGTTTACACTACAGGCAAACTATTTCCTTTTCTTGGTTTCAAACCACAAGCTGAGATATTCTAATGCTGGCCCTTTACATATTCAGTTTCTCTCCTGTGTCTTGCCCCTATCATCAATAATGCCTGGTTAAGGTGCAGGAATAGACACAGCATTTATATTTATTTAAGTAAACATGCCATAAGTGTCCAGGCCATTCTAAATAGCCTTACATCCTAAATAGGATAGAAAATAAACTGAACGTGATTTCTGTTCTTGAGGAACTTCTGGGGCTTTAAAGGAAAGAGTTCAACAATTTTTAGCTTGTAATATGAAAAAGGAAGATAATCCCAATAATAAATACCTTCACTAGAAACCAAAAAGCCATTTGAACATGGGTTCTCACTTTCCCTAAGTTCTATTCCGTAAACTCTACAAGTTTCTAATGAATGATCCAAATTAGGAAATGTGATGCAAACACATGTGCCTCATCGATCCCAGGTGTTTGGTTCCTAATTGCAAAGCCTGTCACCCATCTGGGTAGAGAGAAAAGAATGAGGGAAAGCGTAACCAGGGTGTTAGCATCACATAACTTGTAAAAGCTAAGATTAGAGAAGGGAACTAATTGAGGGCATTATTTGGAGGATAAAATCCAACGTGGTGTGCTTCCTTAAAAAGCACAGAATAAAAGAGTTGTGAAGCAAAATCTAATTGCTGATATACATATCACAGGAGAAGTTCATAACTACAAAAGTAGAGCCCAAGTGCCCCACTGAGGTGTTTGTTTCCAAGCCAGGCTGTTGCTGGTAAGACACAGATGAAAAAAAAAAAAAAAAAAAAACCAAAAACCTGCTGATCTGTAGGCTCTGTTTGTGAAAGCCCCCTCAAAAGTAGAATAGCACAGAAAATAGGATCCTTGAGACCCACATCACACATTCTCATATTTATTTTAGATGGCATACAATTGTTAGCTCACTGCAGCAGCTGACTTTTTGTAAAAGGTTATACTCAGCAGGGGGTGGGAAAGGGTAATTTGCACAGTTTTTGAAAAAAGAAAAGTTCTTGGCCCCTAAGCTGCCTGAATCCACCTTCTGATTCCAGGATTCCTGTATCTTCTCCCATGAATCTCTTCCTCTGGCTGTGTTTCCATTTTTTAAATTCTGTCTCTCTCTCTCTTTCTCTCTCTCTCTGTGAAAAGGGAACCTCCACTGCTGCAGAGCGAGGTCATTGATTATAAGCCACAGGTGTATTGTCAATACAATCAAACTCAGTGTGGGAACAGAGGTTCCTATGTCCCTAACACCATAATGGTGTCAAGCACACGTTTTTAGGAAAATGGGCTGCATTTTCCATACAAACACATTGTTTCCGATGGCTGTTTCTTCTTTTATCATCTCAGCTTTGTGTATTCCACCCTCTAAGTGATCCCAGAGCTGCCACGGACGATATGAATTAAATGCAGTGCATGTGCAGCAGCCACGCTGCTCTTCTGGTTCTGTATTGTCAAAGCACTTTGATGTCTAAACCAAGGGATGAGAACTGGGGATAGGAAGGGGGCGGATGAAATAAGCATATTCATATTAATGTGCACATGTATTCATAACTAAATCATGCAAATACACTCGTGTTAATAAATACCAAAAAGTTTTGCTGCATGCAAACCTATATATACGCAAGCATATATTCAGGCTCACTACCATAAAATAAAGTATATGCAACACCATATAATTAGCCACTAAACAATAGGTCTAAGGTCAGTGTGTAGTGACTGCTATCAACTCAAAAGGTCCAAAGGATATTCATTCAGCCATCCCTCAGCACACACGGAGAGCCTTGAGAAATGGTGAACTCCATACATCTCTGTACACGCCCAAAGATAAGCGGGACAAGGAAGAGGGGTCAGTTAGAAAGCCATCTTCCCTGGCCTGCTGAACAATGTCTAGAATTTAAGAACGTGAAACAGCCAGCAACTGATACTATTAGCAATTAAAGAGTACTCTTCTTCCTCAAAGCACTTAGCATCCATCAACCAACAAAATTTCTCATTTAAAAGAAAAAAAAATTAGAGTACATTTTAAGAGATGTCTCAGGCTCTTGTTCAAAAACAGATTTCACACAATAGATTTTGGAGTATTTAATAAAAGCCCCACGATGTAAGTGGCGCGTTTTGAATACCTTTGATCTAGAGGCAGCAGCGCTGCTCTTACTTTGGCATTTTGCTGATTCTACTCATTCATTCTTTTATTCATACAAGCAAATATGCACAAACTACTTACCACTGAGGCCTTCTTCTAAATGCTGGGGACATAAAACATTAACAAGTTAAAATGCCAGTTTCAAAAAAAAATGCCAGTTTCAAGACATGACAGTCTCGTTAGATGAAATATGTATAAGTCAACAAAAATATGGTCCTTTTAACACTGCCAATGTTTCCTCGAGGAACCTAGGGAGATGGCATTCAGGGCGAAGGTGGCCAACCATCTGATGAAGACTTCTGTTGGTAATGGAGTTCACATTTGAGGTAAAAGGTTCCACTGACTTCTGAACTCCTCTTTCTAAAAAACTCTGGAGAACATTTTATATTCCATTATCTCTGTCTGATACTGCTGCTTCAAACAGCAGTTTCTAAGAGAAAAATCCAACTACAGAACACTACTTAGGAAAACCTAAGTTGAAGAATAATAACCCATTTGCAAAGCAAACAAATCAGAACTAAACAAAGAACAACAGAAGTAGGGATCACACAGAACCAGAAAGCACCTAACATCCTTTCAGAGTTCTCATGCTTTCTGGAGAAGGAACACTCCCCACTGGGATCAAAAGATTCATTCTAAATAGGCCAAAGAAATTCCATCTCAGTTTTCCATGTCAAGAAATTGTGTGAATTGCCTTTGTAACCTTAAGGGAAAGACTTGTCATTCTCAACCTCAATGATGACAAACCAACAGTCAGAAATACATTTAGAACTGGGTCTTGAACCAGATCCTTTGCACCAGGACAGTTTTGCAACCCACAGACTGTAGCCCACCAGGCTCGTCTGTCCATGGGATTTTCCAGGCAAGAAGACTGGAGTGGGTAACCATTCCCTGTTCCAGGGGATCTTCCCAACCAAGGAATAGAATCTAGGTCTCCCGAATTGAAGGCATATTCTTTACCATCTGAGTCACCAAGAAAGTCCATCAACAATGACAACAATAATTAACCTGCATCTGAATGACAGTGCTCCCTTGTCTGGGCACTTTCCAAATACTATTTTACCTGCTTCTCTTATCCACCTTTCATTATGAGCAGAACTAACAGTGTCATCTTTTTGTAGGTTATAATGCCTGGGCAACACAATGTACAAGTCTAGGGAGGCATCTGGATTCTGAACCAGACTACAGCTTTTCTTCTACTCCAACGTCCAAAGAATAAACAGGTGGAAACAGTAGAGAAAGACCCTCCTTGCTTTACAAGTGGTCTAGTTCTTTTTAAAATTTTTATTGGACTATAGTTGATTTACAATCTTGTGTTAGTATCAGGTGAGCAGCTAAGTGATTCAGTTATACGTACATCCATTCTCTTTCAAACTCTTTTACTTTATAGGTTGTTACAGAATATTGGGTGGAGAACATGGTGTGGAAGGATGAATTGGGACTTTGGGATTAATTCCTTTTTTTTCAATTGAAGTATGGCTGACTTACAACATTATATTTGTTTTAAGTGTACAACACAGTGGTTAGATATTCTTCAGCAACCCAATCCACCACATCCGAAACAGTGGAAAGAAGTTATTTGCCAACACTGGCCAGAGGCCACATGTAGGTCTCAGAGACTCTGATTAGATAATATAGCACTCTCTCAGTCTTCCTGTGAGGCACTAAAGGGCCACAGGACAACATTTCCTACAAAATGAACTAAAGACAGACAGACTGAAACTGTCCATTTTTCTCAGGGGGGAGAGCGCAGAAGGAAGGGCTTCGAGATCAGAAGTTAGTTTGTCTTCTCCCCCTCTATCCATATGTCCCAATGGCCTCCAGCCCCCAAAACTATGACTAACTCATTCGAAAGGGAGTGTAATAAAACATGGGCCCTTGAGTATAAAAGGCATGTCCACACAGAACAGAAGAATTGGGACAAATAATTCAAGACACATAATTTTAGAAACAAAATAAATTGTACCCCATGACTACTCCTTCAAGGTATATATTTTTATATATCATTTATATATGATACACAACATATTTATGGGATTCCCAGGTGGCTGAGTGGTAAAGAATCCACCTGCCAATGCAGGAGGTGCAGATCCAATCCCTGAGCTGGGAAGATCCCTGGAGGAGGAAATGGCAACCCACTCCAGTATTCTTGCCTAGAAAAATCCCATGGACAGAGGAGCCTGGCAGGCAACAGTCCATGGAGTTACAAAGAGTTGGACATGACTGAGTGACTGAGCATGCATGCACATAGAACATATTTAAATAAAATATACTTATATATATATATTATATATTATGTACATATATTTTAAACTAGTCACAGGGGGTGCAGCATCATAAGTTGTCATAAATTCCTTTTATCTGCCTCCAGTCAGGAGCAGATTAAATTCAACCTCAAACAGCAGGGTCTTTCAGAGTAAAAACGGTCTGGGAACCACAAAGTTGCCTGAACTGCCACAGCCCATTCACTTATTAGCAAGTTCACAGATGTCCACCATCTGGACGGTAACAATCTCTCCAAAGGAAAGAGAGGCAGGAACAAAGCCTGTCTGATCAACACCTCTGTGGCTCTGAGCAGCAGGGAGGGCCTCCTCAAAGGGCTTAGGGCTTTCGTGCCCACATTACACCATCACACACCGCTCTTCTGTGGACAGCCAATGTCAGTTCTTTCCCTCAGTACAAACTTCTCACCTGTTTGGATTCAGAGGGCCTCAGATTCGCCATACCTGATCCATGGTCATTAGAGAGGGCTCCTGTGAGCTGGGAGAAACAGCCAGACTTAGGCTCTGGATGTGCTAAGCCAGCCCAAGATGCAGCCAGCACTGTGGGTATGGAGCCAGGGAAAAAAGAAGATTGGCTCTGCTCAGAAGAGACGAGTGAATAACAGGACCACACGGTGACAGGGATACAGGATATGCCTCCAGAGGGGATAAGATGAGAGATATCTCCCAGGTACCCTTCAAGAAGGAGAACCCATTACCTTATCATTAACAGCAATATGGTAACGAAAAGTTCAAGAGGTGGAAAAACTGCAGGTCAAATGGCAGATGAATCACAGGTCAAAATCTCTCCCTTCTGCCCCTACACAGCCACAAATTATGGACACTACAAAGGGTGTCATAATGTACAAACTGTAAGCCATGCAAAGGTCTGTAAGAAGCTCTATTCTAAGCAGAGCTATTCAATGAAGTGATACCTTACGTTCCACGTTATTGCCTGAGACTGAGAGATCAAGAGCCTGAAGAGCAGTCAGCAAACTAAGCCCCACAGGCTAAATCAGGACTATTTCAGTAAATAATGCTTTACTACAACAAAGTCATGCTCTTTGCTTATAATTCTGTGCCTCTTCCACCCACCCCCTTGTGTATGCTAAGAAGGGAAAAACCAAAATCTATGGGTAAAGGATAGGAAAGAAGAATTTAGATTGAGTAAAATAGAACTTTCCAGAATAGTTAATGATCTAAAGGTGAAGGGAGAGGAATAATAAGCCATGGGCCCATGTCATTTGAGATACCAAGGAGAAAGCTGGAGAATATTTGAGAGGGATGTCATGTAAAGGGATTTTTTTTCCCCTCCTTGGCCAGGACAAACTAGTTGACTTTAAAGTTCCCACTCTTACAAATCTTGAAACTGTGTTCACAAAAAGCTATACAAGTATATATGAGATTATTCATTTACTTTTCATATATATATATAAAATACCAAAATGCCTACAGTAAGTCTCTGAGTCATGCAATAATGAGTGATTTATATTTTTTCCCATTCATCTTTTTTAAAGCTTTATTCACTGAACACCATTTCATTGGCAAAAGAGATAAAAATAATTGTTTTAAAAAGCCATTATAGACATCACTGTGTGTTATGTAGCTTTAAGGTCACAAGATCAGTCAAGACTGTGTCCACAGAACAAAGGTAATTAAATCAAAGGATGCATAGTATCAAAAAATTAACCAAAAACACAGCTGAGACTCAGCCCTCCAACTGGCCTCATCTGCTGTCAGAGCTGAAGCTCCCACTGACATCCACGCGACAGCCATTCAGGGAATACCAACCTATGTGGGTGTCACAATTTCGAGGAGCCCAGTGTTACTGCAAGGTCAGCATACAGGGAGCCATGCTGAGCAGTCTGGCTGGCAGGCTGGAGGGCACAAAGGTGACCCAGGGGCTTGTGAGGGTTCATTTGGCTTTCCAAAGTGATTGGGGAAAAAGCTAATCCTAGTATCTTAGAAGCAAGACTTTCTGGGAATTGACTGGCCAATCAGAACAGAGGGGGCAGGACATTTTGGAAGGTCCTGGATGGTAAATATTTACCAGTGAAAAAATATTTTAATTTTTAGAAATCTGAACACCCATATTGGTACCTACTGGCTGAACACTAAATAATTTAAATAATTTGTTTATTCCACTGGTAGAAACTAATCTTCCTTCTTTTGCTCCATGGCTTTCTTCAAGGGCTACCACATCCTTTACTCTAGAACTTCCCTTGAATTGCATCTTTGCCTGCCAAATATTCCTGGTGATACATTATTCTGAGTCAAAGAAGACACCACTTGAATGGTCAAGGGAGTTTTTGTATCTTAAAAAAAAAAAGTGCCAAGAACCTTTCAAGGAAAGAAAATGTGCTGTATTCTTTATGAGCTGTGCCATCGAAGAGAAAGGAGAAATGAGGGACTCTGAAGGGTGCCCTTGTGAACCCGATTGCCACTTCTATGTTCTCATCTCAAAATGTAGGAGGCCTAGAAATAGAAACAGAAGCGATCGATTATATAATTCCATTAATTAGTCTGAGCGGAACCTGGTCTGAATGCAGACTTTATGATGAGCTCTGAGTCTCCTACTGGACCATAAACCAGCAAATGAAGTCCCAGAGAAGCATCTAAAAAGCAACCTAGGCAAGTCAATGCTCCTTTTTAACACAGGGGGCTAAGCAGACAAAGAAAATGTGGTTAGACTCTGTTTCTACTCCCCAGCGTGGCCACACCAGGGATCACAAGAGAAGACTCAGCTTTTCTCCCACAAATTTTGAAAAAAATTATGAAATTCTGTTTTCCTTTTAGGTTCTAATACTCTTAGGTTGTGAGATCAACATGTACCCAAAACAGAAATTTCAACCATAGATTGTTAGATGGTTAGAGGAAATAGAAAGACTAAGGACTAAAATCATTGTGAAGTTCAAATGTCCTCCCCCTCACCCCTGTCTGAGGAATCCATGAAAGCTTACTCAAAGTAAATTGGAACCTTCTACCAGTGCCCTTAATAATATTTTTAACGAGATAACCATCCAATGCTTTAAATGAGGGTGTACAGAGATATATGTGAGATCTTGGCACAAATTCAAGAAAGAAATTAACCGTTGATCAAGGTCAATGACTTGCCAGCTCCTGGTAGGACAGCTGGCCACCAAATGTGGATGCACAGAAATCGGAAGTGATTGGATAAATGGAGTTAACACAACTAATCACCATCATTCACCCATTCTCAGGAATGGCCAGGCTTTTACAAATAGGGTGACCATCCGTGCAAAAAGTTACTCAGAGGCTGGGTCTATGGTCCCAGCTTTTGAGATGCCACTTGACCTGTCCATCCTGAAAGTGATTTGCTTGAGCCAGGAGAAGGCTTTCAAAATCAAAATGCCGTACACAGCCAAGGGCACGTTTCTTCATTCAGTCAGTTTAATTACATTGTTCATGGAAAGAAAGCAATGCTGTCACAGAACAGTTACACATCACAAGCTTAGAGGAAGTCAAGGCCTGAAACTTCTAGAAGGTGGACAAGTCCATGAAAAATACCCCAAAATGCATTATTTATAGGAAGCTCAGCTTTGATTCATTAAAAATAAAATTCAGTGCCTTCGAGTTTTACTCCTTGATATTCATCATCTTTACAGGGCAAGTCAGTGGGATGACAGAAGGTGAGATATAATTTCCCCTCCTCCCCAATATGTCCCCAACAAACCAGAGATAAAATTTTGTTAACCTCATGTTTCCCATAGATTTCACTATAGGAAAAAGCTTCAAGACCACTAGAAAAGTAGATATCCAAGTGCCAACTGAAAACCACATTTCTCAAGCTGTGGATGATCTATGCTTCAAAGTCACTGCATTTACAATGCCCCAGATAACATCTGTACTCATCTAATCTATTTAAGGGTTTCCCTGGTGGCTCAGACGATAAAGTGTCCGTCTGCAATGCAGGAGACACAGGTTTGATCCCTGGGTTGGGAAGATCCCCTGGAGAAGGAAATGGCAGCCCACTCCAGTATTCTTGCCTGGAAAATCCCATGGACAGTGGAGCCTGGTAGGCTACTGTCCATGGGGTCGCAAAGAGTTGGACACGACTAAGCGACTTCACTTCACTTCAATCTATTTAAATGTTGGATTAGTGATGATAACTTAGTGAACGAAAAAGGAACAGGGGTTTGGATACACAGAATATGTTGTTGAAGTTCAATTTAATGAAGTAAGATTTCTTTCTAACATCTCTCAACTTATTTCTCATCATCTCTCACCATCAAGTTATTCAGATTGGATGTTTTCAGTTTAATTATGATTGGTCCCTGGAATGCTAATTTTCAATAAGACAAAGGTAAGGTACCATGGAAGAGGCCAATGACTGCCTATGTGTTAAGAAATCTGATATTTGCAGATCTATTTGATACAAATTAGAGACACTGAAGATTTAACGGCACCACGACCATGAGGAGAAATAAGAAGGAAACTAACACTTCCTTTGCTTTCCTGCCTGCCGAGAGCTGACGGAATCTTAGGCATAATACAGTTTATTGTGAAGTTATCACAGCAGAAAAGTCCAACCTACCTTTACTTCCACGTACATTCCCAGGGCTTCCCAGGTGGCACCAGTGGTAAAGACATGCCTGCCAATGCAGGAGACATAAGAGAGGCAGGTTCAACCCCAAGGTCAGGAAGACCCCCTGGAAGAGCACATGACAAACCACTCCAGTATTCTTGCCTGGAGAATCCCATGGACAGAGGAGCCTGGGGGACAGCAGTCCATAGGTTTGCAAAGACTCAGACAGGAATGAAGCAACTTAGTGTGTGCATGCACACAGACACACACACACTCTCCCAGGGAAGAGCATCAGTCATTCATGCTTTCTTCACTATTACATCATCATTATCATTTTTAAGCACTATCGGAGGGAATAAAGAAAAACATATTCTTGGTCTTTTTTCTTATGCGGCTAATAGTCACACTGTAGAGAGCCTTTGTATACATTAGCAGACTAACACCAAGCTGTCCATGATTAGTAAAAACAGAAAAAAATAAACAGCGGAATAGGAAGCAGAATTCTTTAAGGCACTGTGGGTTTGAGTGCATGGGAACTTTAGCGGAGTGAGTGGGAAGCTTGTGGGGTGATGTCAATGGAGAGGCTGGAAGTAAGGCAGCCTTCGGACACTTTTCTGAACTTGACACTGATTAATGAGTACAACATTCAGTACCACTTTGTGCAGATTTGGGAGTCACATCAAAGAGCTGTGGTGGCACTGGCTGTTTCTCGAACAACACTGCTAATTCATGAGCAGTCACAGATCTTAGAATAGAGTAGCGATCTGAGTAGGGTGGATGCCAGAATTAGAACTTCTAGAACCCTGACTAGGACACACATCACCAGGGGGGATTTTGTGAAAATGTAGATTCCCAATCAGCAGGTCTGGGATGAAGGCTGAGTTTCTGCATTTCTAACAAGCTCCTCTGTGATCTGATGTGATGCCGATGCTGTGGGCCAACAGGCCACACTCTGAGAAGAAGGGTATTAGAGGATAGTTGGGCACTTCCGAGGCCTTGGAGGTAATTATTTTCCTCTGTGCAAAAAGAAGACAGCCACAATTGGTCAAGAGCCAAGTCTGTTGGAAGGTGCTCTGTTTGTGGAGATCATTTTCATCTGGATCATGTCTTTCATTCTCTAAATGATAAAGTAAATGTTTGAGGGTTTTGTTTTGTTGTTGTTTTCAGATTTACCTACTTACCTATATTTCAATCTTTTAACAGAGCTCAATATTTTAATGTGTGGCAAAAAGAAACATAACTTTCCTCAAGTTTCACAGTAATTGTGTGGCAGGTAGAAAAAGAAAAAAGACCAAGCAAAATGAATGAACAGTGGGTTATTCCAAAAGGATGGAATTATGAGGAAGTTTCCTCTTTCTGACTCAAATATTCCCACAATAGCTGATTTTTCACAATAAGCATAGATGTCTTTTTAGGCAGAAATTATAATAAAGATAAGGATATAAACACCCATAACATTTTGCAAGGGCCGGGCTGTCATCTCTACACAGCTGTCAGCTCTGTCATGCAATTAGCAATACTTTGTGTTGCTGTGACCTTACATGAGATAAATTGGGCAACTGTGTATATTATTCACCACTTGTAAGAAACAGAACAAAATCAATCAGTTTTAAATGTTCAACTTTTAGGATTAGTTTATTTTCACTCTGCATTTCATAGATGAATCCACTTACCCATGTCTAATCATGAGTGAAAACAATGCATTCTTCCTAGCAATTCCAAATGGATGCTTTTCTTTCTAGCCACAGCAAAATAATAAAATGGTTCAGGAACTGAACATTTGTATCCAATTTTGCTTTTGGCTTAGTTAAGCAAAATCATCATTCCCAAATAAAGGCTTTCAGTGTTTTTCAAACAAGTTTCCTTGCTGACAAGGCTCTTTTTCATAAACTCATACAATGGTCCCCATTTTTTTTTAAATGATGCACCATCTCTTTAACAGAAAATTGGGTTATTGATTAATTGATTATATGCTGCTCACAAATGCCAACTTAAGCACAAGTAAGGAGACGCTATTGAATGTTCATAATTCAAAGGCTGCAAGACCACGCTACATGGTTGCATTATTACTGTCTCCTATTTTAATGAAGACATAGCACAGCACTTTGTTGGCCTAATTTATACGATATATCAAAACTATGTGAAATGCCCTTACACTACAATGGGAGAGAAATTACAACACATGTGAATTACAGAGCTTAGCCCAGTTAAGGTAGGGCATTAGCATTCAAAAGCTGTACTTGGAATGTTAGTCTTTTATAAAGGTGGCAGCGGATTTCTTTTCAGAGGAAATTAAAGTGCATGAAGCTGTCTTATAACTTGTTAGTGAAAACTGTGACATTTGAAAACGATTAACAGAAAATTGAGTTTTTATTTAGATACTCAATAATCCAGAAGACTCTAAATAATAAATAGCTCATAGGAAAATACCATCCATTTGGAGAGGAGAAATTAGTATTATAAAAATAATAACATAGTGATAACAACATCTACTATTTATCTGGGATTCCCAGGTGACTCAATGGTAAAGAATCACATGCCAGTGTAGGAGATGTAGGAGACACAGGTTCGATCCTAAGGTCTAGAAGAGCCCTTTGAGGAGGAAATGGCAGCCCGCTTCAGTATTCTTGCCTAGGAAATCCCACAGACAGAGGAGCCTGGTGGGCTGCAGTCTGTGGGGTTGTAAAGAGTCAGACATGACTGAGTGACTGAGTATGCATGCACTATTTATCTAAGAATCACAGCATGAATTCAAGAATGTGTGTTTCACAGCTAGGACTTTAATCGTAGGTCTGCAATTTACCGGCATGGAGCCATAAGAAAATTAGCTAAGATCATGGCATTTCACTTTTTCCACCTGTAAAAGGGCATAGTATTAGGTCCTCTCTCATTATTTTACTGTGAGAGTAAATAATTTGATATAGGAATACACAACAGTTAGGACTGAATGTGGCTGCAAGTGATGGAAATCCCATTACAATGATTTCAAACCAAATAGATACTACTGCATAGCACAGGGAACTATATTCAATATCCTATAATAAAACATAATGGAAAAAGAATCTGAAAAAGAATATACATATGTAAATATGATGTATATATGGTTATATATATATATATATATATTTGAATCACTTTGCTGTTCAACAGAATTAAGACAATGAGTTTGATCCCTGTGTCAGGAAGATTCCATGGAGAAGGAAGTGGAAACCTACTCCAGTATTCTTGCCTGGGAAATCCCATGGACATAGGAATCTGGAGGGCTATAGACCAGAGAATCACAGCAAGAGTTGGACATGACTGAGTGACTGAACAACAATAAATAAATAAAAAATACTTCAATAAATTAAAAAAAAAAAAACAAGGAGCAGTACTTTTTCTTACATTAACAGGAAATCTTAAAAGGAGCAAGTCCCAAGAAGGTATTGCTGCTCAAGAAAGTCACTGTGAACTCAAATTTCTTCTCACTTCCTTCTCATTGTCTGTAACAGGTGAAGTAATGCACAATGGCTATGACTTGAGGCCTCAATGCCACTTTCCAGAAAGAAAGGAGAAAGCAACAAAGAGGAAGAGGTTGGTTCTGAGGTCAGGAGAGCAAACTTTCTCTGAAATTCCAAGAAGTCTCTTCATTTTACACCAGTCCCCCAGAACTATGTCATATATACACTCCTAGCTGCAAGGGAGTCGGAGAAACAGTCTTTTAGCTGGCATACCACTGATCAGAATGAAAAATATCCCTTTATTAAATAAGAAAACAGGTGAGTAACAAATATTTCATGCACAACACCTGTCATATCACTTGAAACTACAAAGTCTCATAAAACTGGCAGTCATTTTTATTCTACATTTTTGTACTTTATACATGCCTCAGCTGCCTCACTGAGACTATCCATGGTATAATCATCTGAAAGTGCAGACATTTTTTTTGCAGCAGCTCACTTATAGGGAAGATATAAATACCACTCAAAGAAGAAGTTCCACTGGTGTCCTGGAGACAGAAAGGCTAAACCTACAGGGAGATAAGACATGGGACATCTGTCCCCAAGTCAGCCCTTCAACTCAACCTGAATCATATGTAGAGAAAAGTTACATTAAAAGAATGATTGTCTGAAATGGTTTTTTGAAACAAAAGACTCAAGCAGTTTGATCAAGTTTAACAGAGAGCAGGTGACTATAGAGATACTCTGACACTGCATATAACACGCAGAAAGGTTCTAGAGCTTGGATGGCTTTACACAAAGCACAGCAGCCATTGGAGAGAGGAGGCAGGATGCCTGGCGGGAGATGGAAAATATAGGAAGACACAGAGAAGTCCAGCAGGTGCACCAGACTGTCAGATACACGATGGTGCACAGCAGGCCAACACACTGATGACACTCCTCCCAGTGCACTTCTAAAAATATAGTGCATAAGGCAGAAGGCCTGTTTTACAGAGTGGGGAGCATCAGTTACAATGAGGCGTGATCTAGCTTATGTACACTTACTTAATCCAAACTCACATAATACTAGTATAGACTTGCTGCTGCTGCTGTTGCTGCTGCTAAGTCACTTCCGTTGTGTCTGACTCTGTGCGACCCCATAGATGGCAGCCCACCAGGCTCCCCCGTCCCTGGGATTCTCCAGGCAAGAACACTGGAGTGGGTTGCCATTTCCTTCTCCAATGCATGAAAGTGAAAAGTGAAAGTGAAGCCACTCAGTCGTGTCTGACTCTTAGTGACCCCGTGGACTGCAGCCCACCAAGCTCCTCTGTCCATGGGACTTTCCAGGCAAGAGCACTGGAGTGGGTGCCGTTGTCTTCTCCAACAGACTTGCTAGTAACCTTTTACTTAGTGCTTGTCATGGAAATATGCTGAATAATTCACATGCATTTTCTCAGATCCTGTCATAAACACTCTCCAAAGTAGGTGGTATTCTCTGACTTTACAGATGAGGAAACTAAGGCACAGGCAGGTGCGGTATCTTTTCCCATTTAGAAAGCTCTAATACACCTGACTCAAAATCACACCCGGAGCCCAAAGACTGGCTCAGTAAATAGGGAGCTACCATGGTTAATTTTTAAAGAGAAGCTACAGCAAAATACAGTGGCTTTCACAATTATGTGTGCGTTAGTATCACCTGGAGTGTGTCTGTTCAGGACTCTCAATCAGATGGTGCCATGTAGAGCCTAGTGATTTGCATTTCAAAATACGCACAAAATTGTAGGGATAATAAGGGTTATAGAAGCATCACCTGTAATCTCAGAATAACCACATAAGAATGAAACTATCATCTTTGTTTCAGAGGAAGGCATGAGTACTGGTATTAAGTACTCTGCTGGGTATTCCACTCTGACACAATAGGATTCTTTTTAAAACGAATTTTAGAACTGCTTTAGATTTATAGAAAAATTGTGAAGATAGTACAGAAAGTAGCTATATATCCCATACCAAGCTTCCCTTATCATTAGTAACATACTGAGTTGGCCAAAAAATTCATTCAGGTTTTTCCGAAAGATGTTACAGAGAAACTCAAATGAACTTTTTTGCCAACCCAGTATTATACGGCACATTTACTAAAATGAACGAGTCATTATTGATGTACTATTATTAACCAGAGTTGAGACATCATTCAGAGTTCTTTAGTTTTTACCTAAAGTCCTTTTTCTGTTCCATGATCCCACAAAGGACAGAATATAACATTTCATCATCAGGTCTCCATACCCTTGTCTTGGCCCCAACAGTTCCTCAGATTGCCCTTATTGTAATGATCTTGGTAGTTTGAGGAGGACTGGTCAAGTATGCTGCAGAATGTTCCTCAATTGGGGTTTGTCTAATCATGCTTATACTGGGTTTGGGAAAGCAAGCTCACAGAAGTGAAGAGTCTTTGTCATCACATCCTCCGGGGAAACACGTTCTTACCATGGTTTGTCATTGATGATAATGACCCTGACCGTCTGTTAAGTTCCCCCTTTTAAGTTACTTTCCCCTTCCCCCTTGCATCCTATGATCTCTGAAAGGAAGTCACTGCACAGCTTACACTGCAAAGAACAGGGATTACACCCCCGTTTCTTGGAGGGTGGGTTATCTATATAAAGTATTCAGAACTCTTCTGCATAAGAGATTTGTCTCCTCTTGTCCATGTATTTATTTAGTAATTCATTTATAGTCATATAGACACATGGATATGTACTTTACATTTTGACTTATAATTCAAAATTACTCAATTTATTGTGTTATTCAAATTGTTCCAGTGTTGGCCACTGACCACCTTCTGTTAGCTCTTGTGTCCCGTTGACATTCTTCATTAACACACGTTTTTTCATTTTCTTTTCTTTTTTTAAAAAAGAACTTTCTGGCACGGTAAAATGCTCCAGGCTTATCTTACATATTTCCAGCCTAAGTCTTAGAATCAGTCATTTCTCCAAGGAACACTTATTTCTTTCACTGGAAAACGCTATTAGAGACTCAGGTTTGTAAACTAGATGTCATTTTTAAGTACATGTACTTTTGGCAACAAAAACAGGGGAATGCCCTTGTGTCTTTGTTTCATTTTGTTAGTATTTGGCCCTTGCTTTTAAAAGGTGTCAGATATAACTACTGAGTAAATGGATCAAAAGTCAGAAACTGTGGATGTTTTTTACAGAACCAGTAATGACTAAATGATCTTAAACAAAATAATGGACCACCAATCTTCATATAACCTCATTCACAAAACGTGGAAGAAGGATTAGCTCTTTTGCCCAAATTTTAGATGTATGAGGAGAGGAACTTAGATAATATAAATTTGGAAAATATAAAATATCAGACAAACATAAGCAACATCATCATCACTATTCATCAATTATTAACTATCATAACCTTACATAACTGAGTATTTTGGAAGAAAGAACAGAGAAAGAGCTATTAAAGCTGAAAATTCTGTGCTGGGCTATATACCCTTTGGCTGTAAAATGTACAGAAAATCTTTTATGGGCTAGCTAACACCCTTCATACATTATTAATAAAGGATTTTGGCATCCTGGACCAAAGTTTTCTATGTGTTTTGAAGCTCTCCTGAAAAGAGAAAGATGGAAACATTAATTTCCAGCACAGATTTATTCCAGCAATGCAGGTGCCTAAATTAGCTTCCTCAGCTACTAGATCTCAGAGTTCAAAATGCGGTACATGATGGCATCTCTGGGGCTTCTGTCTTTCTGAGATCTCCCTAAAATGATCAGGAAAAGGCTTGCAGATAAAACCTCTTCATTCTGAATTATCCGTGCTGCCAGGCTGCTTCTCAGGGGACCTTGCCATTCCTCTCTCCCTTTTCTCCTTGGTTCCCCCAGATCTGCTTGGGAAGAGGCTAGCGGACAGGGAAGCCACTGCTGGAGATGGAAAGTGGTGGCATGGTCAAGGGTGGCTGCCTCTTGGCGGTGAAGTGTTCACCATCTCTTCTCTTGTTTTCCAGAGCCTGGACATGGAGAGAAATGTCGATATAGGAAAATTCTCTCTCCCCAAACATCCTGCCCACCAGACTCAATCCCTTCCTATTCATGAGGCCCTTCTGACAGCATTTCAGTCACTTCCTCTTCTCTATCTGCATCTTCACTCATTTGGTTCTTAATAATACATCATCTTATAGCTCTGATTGTCTTTTTTTTTCATATTTCAACGGCCTAGGTTTTATTTCCCCAAGTGTTTTATTCACTCTATGATAACAGCAGTAGCATGTATGATGCTTTTTACATCTAGCTTAAGGGTCAACAAATACGATAACTGAAACATGATTTCAATAAACATTTGTTGAATGAAAAGATGAAAACAGAAACAGCTTACTGCTTATTATGTACCAAGGACTGCCATAATGCTTTAGTGTAATTCTTCTTGTTTAATTAACCCATTCAGCTGTGGTTTTCTCAGTTTTAGGGAT
Organism: Bos javanicus; assembly: GCF_032452875.1. Classification (NCBI taxonomy): domain Eukaryota; kingdom Metazoa; phylum Chordata; class Mammalia; order Artiodactyla; family Bovidae; genus Bos; species Bos javanicus. Next base: position 51,727,086 of record NC_083891.1, on the reverse strand, counting down.
GAGGACCCAGGGAATCACAATGAGGGTCATAGAGTTAAATCACAACAGAGTCAAGATTTAATTCCATGTGTGCATAAATGCTTCATGACACTCATTCTTAAATTCATGGTTTGAGAGCTCAGTTAACATCTCTGAAACTCCATATCATCATTAGGACAAGGAGTCAGTTGTCTCAAACAACCCCTGAGGTCCTTTCCTGCTTGACTGATGGCACAGCAGCACACAGAAGACTGATCTTTCCATCCTGCATGCCCTTCTTGGATCCATCATCTTGTCTTGGCTCCCATTGACTTCGAAAAAAATAGCATTTTAATTCTTTGACTCATCCCAGTCCTCAGGAATATTTCTCCTAAGGAAAACACAGAGTCTATCCCTGGGATTATTATGTAGGAAGTAATTATACACCTATTTTATCTTATTCCTTTTTCATACCAGTGAATTGATGAATTCCCTAGATGTATTAGTAACAAGGCTTAAAGAGAAAGCAAATTCTATAGACTTCACACATGTGCATTTTAGAATTTACAAATGCACTCATCTCACATCCTAGTAAAGTAATGCTCAAAATTCTCCAAGGCAGGCTTCAGCAATATGTGAACCATGAACTTTCTGATGTTCAAGTTGGTTTTAGAAAAGGCAGAGGAACCAGAGATCAAATTGCCAACATCTGCTGGATCATCAAAAAAGCAAAAGAGTTCCAGAAAAACATCTATTTCTGCTTTATTGACTATGCCAAAGCCTTTGACTGTGTGGATCACAATAAACTGTGGAAAATTCTGAAAGAAATGGGAATACCAGACCACCTGACCTGTCTTTTGAGAAACTTGTATGCAGGTCAAGAAGCAACAGTCAGAACTGGACATGGAACAACAGACTGGTTCCAAATAGGAAAAGCAGTATGTCAAGGCTGTATATTGTCACCCTGCTAATTTAACTTCTATGCAGAGTACATCATGAGAAACGCTGGGCTGGAAGAAGCACAAGCTGGAATCAAGATTGCCGGGAGAAATAGCAATCACCTCAGATATGCAGATGACACCACCCTTATGGCAGAAAATGAAGAGGAACTCAAAAGCCTCTTGATGAAAGTGAAAGAGGAGAGTGAAAAAGTTGGCTTAAAGCTCAACATTCAGAAAACTAAGATCATGGCATCTGGTCCCATCACATCATGGCAAATACATGGGGAAACAGTGACAGACTTTATTTTTGGGGGCTCCAAAATCACTGCAGATGGTGACTGCAGCCATGAAATTAAAAGATTCTCACTCCTTAAAAGGAAAGTTATGACCAACCTAGATAGCATATTGAAAAGCAGAGACATTACTTTGCCAACAAAGGTCCGTCTAGTCAAGGTTATGGTTTTTCCAGTGGTCATGTATGGATGTGAGAGTTGGACTGTGAAGAAAGCTGAGTGTGGAAGAATTGATGCTTTTGAACTGTGGTGTTGGAGAAGACTCTTGAGAGTCCCTTGGACTGCAAGGAGATCCAACCAGTCCATCCTAAAGGAGATCAGTCCTGGGTGTTCATTGGAAGGACTGATGCTGAAGCTGAAACTCCAATACTTTGGCCACCTCATGTAAAGAGTTGACTCATTGGAAAAGACTCTGATGCTGGGAGGGATTGGGGGCAGGAGGAGAAGGGGACGACAGAGGATGAGATGGCTGGATGGCATCACCGACTCAATGGACATGAGTTTGGGTGAACTCCAGGAGTTGGTGATGGACAGGGAGGCCTGGCATGCTGTGATTCATGGGGTTGCAAGGAGTCGGACGTGAGTGAGCGACTGAACTGAACTGATTTACAGGACTTACTTGAATTTGAACTTTTCCCAAGAGGTCTGGAATGTCGCCAGTAAAATTAGTAAGAGTGTCACATAAAGAAAAAAAAAATCAAGCAAATAGGGGGCTAGAGGGAAAAGGAGAATAAAATAAACTTCTCTAGAAAAAGTTGAGTAATCATACGAAATGCAACATATCCTTAAGTAAACTTTGACTTGTGCATAAGAGTAACTTTAGAGTCTGCAAACTTAGAGTAACCATTACAAGGAAATCAATTAGTTAATGAGTATTTATTGAATAATCAATATGCCCCAGCATTATACAAGGCACAATGAAACAGAAAAGTATTAGGCATGTTTCTTCAATAAATTATCCTACCATATCCAATATATCCTGATATTGAAAACAAGCTGTTTCTTACAGTTTTGGGGGCCAGGTAGTTAACAACAACAACAACAAAAATCTATTTTGAACATCAAATTTTATGATACCACAGGTTTAGAGGGTACAGATTTGTATGAACCAGATACAATGGCCAAGGGCCAAGTTATTTGCCAACCAGCAAATGGGTACCAACTTCTCTGTTGGAACAACCCTCTCTTAATAGGCCTTGATTCCTCCACCCAATTATTCTTCCATCTGGGTAACAGTTTGTTGTCCAAAGTACCATGACACTCCTGAAAATCCACGAGAATTTTCGCCATTTCCATTTTCACCCCACATCATTTAGGGTCACCCACCACTCCAGTTTACCTGGGGCTGTCCTGCTCTTCACACTCAAAGTCCTGCTTCCTGGAAAACCTCTCAGTCCCGGGCAAAGATTACCAACAGGTGGCCCACCACATGCTACGGTGTGAGGACCAAGCCATCAAGCTCTCCCACAGGCCTAACCCCTCTTTATGTCCCACTCCCCCTGCCTACCAGCTTGTTCTTCCTCTCCTCCTCTAATTCTTCCTTGAAGACTGATTAAATTATCTCTCTGAAGCCATAGGCTATGAATGCATTTTTTTTCCCCCTGAGAGGTGGTTTCACCCCTCTTTAAATAGAATTTTACTCTACAGAGGGAAAAAAAATTAAAACAACCCAGTAGCCTTACATAACCTCTCACAAAAGCCCTACTCATCCTCTCCCGGGACCTGAAAAGGACCTATAGCTCACGAGCGAAGCAGAACACTTCTCCCACCAGGAGGAACACTAGTGATTTTCATTCAGATGGATCGGGTCTGCACAGTGAGTCCCCACCTTCTCTTGTACAGTCTGATGTGCAACACGCCAGGTAGCGCTCCTCTTTCTGCCAGGCCGTGCAGAGCAGAAGCTTCAAAACCTTGCACTGAGCTTTCTGTCTGTGAAGCTTTACTCTTCTTCAGAAATCTCAGCTACACCCCTTCTCCCCTGCCACAGAAGCCCAGGCAAAGGAGCATTCAGTCTGTTTCATTCCCTGAAGACCGTCCCCCATCAAAAGGCGAGAGTCAGCGTGCGGTTGCAATCAGGGTCTGACTTTGAGCACGAGTGAGCTTTTAGCATCAGACCTGAGAGGGAGGCAGAGGAGGGAGGGTGGGGAAGGACCCAGGGCCCCAGGGTCCTTTTCAAGTGCCTGCCTTTTGCCTGCCTCTGAGAGATTTTAAGGCTACAAGGGGATGGAGGGAGGAGAAACTATGGAATGAAAACCTGTAGACCCTTTTAAAATGTGCCTCCTTACTTTGACCATTGATAAGAAGGGGAAAGACAGATGGAACACCCAAAGAGCATTTTCAGAGCATTTTCAAAGGCCTTTAATCTCAAGGAAGATGAAACATGTCAAGGCCTGCAAGAAATACATTAGTCGCTAAACTACACACCAGAAGACTCTTAGATGTTGGCGCAGTTTGCTATTGCAAGACCAGCTCCTAAAGGTAAAGCTCTCCAAAGAGGCTTCAGGCTAAGACTAAATGAGTATGGATGGAGTCTCTTCCCACTGACTACACTTCTACAAAGAAATGGAGCCCAGGGTCACTTCTCTCCATGGGTTTTCAGTCTCTGAGGACACTGTTTCTCAGTTCCCTGGGATTCTCATTCAGTAAGTCCAGGTCTGAACTCACTTTCTGATTTCCTAAAAGGATCCCAGGAAATGCAAACACTGCTGGTCCTTGGACCACACTTTGAATGGCAAGGGCCTAGGACACTGGTTCTCGAACTTGGCTGCACTTTGGAACAGTCTACGGAGGTTTAATAACTCCATGTGCTGGGCCTCATCTCAGAGATTCTAAATCAGTTTGCACAGGATAGAGCTGGGCTTTAATACCCAACCAAGGTGAGAATTCCTCCTCCAGAGGGAAGATTCTCAGTACAAATTATACCTGGCACTGAACACTAACCAAGCGTGCACTGGCTTCCAGGCGCTCATGCTGAGTAGATGCCAGGATCAATGGGTCTGCAGGAAAACGATGTGGCTAACCAAAGAGGAGTTAACGGAGGAGGTTAATTTGGATGAAGGATCCACGGGAGGATGTCATACGGTGTCAAGTTTGATCAACAGTGTACTGTGTCAGGTCTAACGTAGCTGAATCTGTTAGCCTGTGAATCTAGCAAAGGCCTGGACCACAGCCCACAAAACCATGACTCACTAAACAAAGCACATGCTTTGTTTCAAAACTACTGTTAGAGTCTGACATCCTATTTTATTCCTAAGACTTTAAAATCGACTGCAACAATGAAAATGAGGAGGGTTCTAGAGTGGCGTACCCACACTTGTGAAATTTGCTCTTTGTAGGCGATTCCAGTATAAATCTAGCTTCTAATAGGATAATACTAAACATGGTTAGCATTTAGAGAACACTTAAGTGTCAGGCATTGGAATGGATATGGTTTATCTAAAGCTTGGAGCGCATCTATCTCCAGTTTAGAGATAGGAAAGAAAAGTCAATTTTGTCTCCATCTTATAGATGGGGAACTCAAGGTCAAGCCCACTAGCTGAAAGGCATTCCTCCCCACAAGCTGTGCCACACCTCTCTCATCATGACCAGATACCACAGAGTTGTGCAACCAATGCCCTATAACTTGGAAGCAGTGGAGGAGATGTCGTGAGCTCAGTGACTTCTAAATGAGCTGTAACTTAAAGCTAACACTCATCCACTTTTTTTTTTTTTCAAAGAAACAGTAACAGAGAGAAAACGTATATAACAGGAACATATTGAGAAAATATCTGCAGAGATTTTTAACTGTTACGTTTGGCTTTTTTTTTTAATTCACCTAGCATTATCAGGCTCACATTTCAAAGAAGTCACAGGAAAAAGCAATGTCCCCAATCTTACTTGAATAGAAAAGGTGAAGCTCTGTTTCTCTTTGCTCAGTGATAGCTTTCAAAGTGGAAGTAGCCTATTGACATGCTTATTAATAATCACTTGCATTTATCTAGCTCTTTAGACTTGTCACAGTTTTTTCTTCCCTTACAGTGTGTCTACACAACTCCAAAAGGTATTTCTAAACATACAGGATAAGCAGGTTCTTAAATTCACATCTGATAGCTAATAAGAAAATCAGGGCCAGGATTACCTGGGTAATATGCTTAAACTTTTAAATGATTGCACTGAGACTAGAAAAAGATCTTTGCTATGAATTCACTTCAAAGTCATTCAACCAATATTTATTAGCTACTATCTTCAAGTGAGACATTACTTTGCTGACAAAGGTCCATATAGTCAAAGCTGTGGCTTTTCCAGTAGGCATATATGGATGTGAGCATTGGACCATAAAGAAGGCTGTGCACCAAAAAATTGATGCTTTTGAACTGTGGTGTTGGAGAAGACTCTTGAGAGTCCCTTGGACTACAGGGAGATCAAACCAGTTGATCCTAAAGGAAATCAACCCTCAATATTCATTGGAAGAACTGACGTTGAGGCTGAAGCTCAAATACTTTGGTCATGTGATGCAAAGAACTGACTCACTGGAAAAGACCCTGATGCTGGGAAAGACTGAGGGCAGGAGGAGATAGGGACGACAGAGGATGAGATGGTTGGATGGCATCATTGACTCGAAGCACATGAGTTTGAGCAAGCTCTGGGAGATGATCAAGGACAGGGAAGCTTGGCATACTTCAGTCCACGGCATTGCAAAGAGTTGGACACGACTGAGCAACTGAACAACAATCTTCAAGGAAGGATCCAAGGGCCTCCTACAGCCTCAGCCAAGCCATTATTGTGCTTAGCTATCCTGGCCCTGGTTATACTCATATTTGAATTCGCTATGTTTTCGCCCACTCTGAAGCAAGAGGTAGATTCCTGCCCCCCTCCTCTGCCCCACTGTCCGACACAGGGTAAAGCAATTGGAGATTGATTCCCTGTCGACTGAAACTCCAAGGTTAGAAAAGCAGGACAACTAAGGGAAGAGACTGGGCCCCTCCCAGACCACGTATTCCTCACTCTGGAAGTCAAGAGACCTCCTAGACCACACATGCGCAGAAGGTTCCAAGGAGATCAATGGGGAGTGATGTCAAGGGATGCTCTACCCACAGGTCTTTGCAGTATAACTCATCTTGGCTAAGAGGTACATGCACACACGTGGAAGGATCCTGAGATAAACTAAATATGGAGTGTGAACCAGGCAAATCAAAATGATTGGCCAAAGGAAACCCAGAATAAATGTCCCATAAAAGCAACTCCAACTGCCACGAGGGCGTGACTCAGTGACTGTCTCTGAGCCCACTCATGTGTCTATCCACATGTACTATACTCTTTCTCTTCTTAATACTTTACTTGTTTCAGTACTTCCTGTCTTTATGGGAATTCTCTTCTGCAAAGCCAGGACCCTGACACTGCCCACTGGTCTAGTGGCCAGGATCCGGGGCTTTCACTGCCCATGATCCAGCCTCAATCTCTTCCTGGGAACCCAAGCCCCACTTCAAGGTGTTGCAGGCCGAGGCCACCGAAAATCAACCACACAGCCTTTGCACTCACTCTTCTCGCCAGCTTCTTCCCCCCTGCCTCTCCCCACAATCCTCTCTTTAACCAAATTCACTTATTCTCCAGACACCAACCACAGCTTTCTCAGGGAAGGCTTCTCTGATTTGCTGAGTCACTCTCCTGTAATACTCTTTCTTTCAAAGCCTTATCTCATTCAAAATGATGGATTTCTTAACAGATTTAATTACTTAGTATTTCCATCCCACTCTGTTCAAAGTTCTATTTCCCTCTTAGCACAATACTTGCCACACATTCAATAAATAAGGAAAGAAAGGGTCAAGGAGCTCTGGGGACGTATTTATAGCAACAGGCTGCCAGGTAAAACTCAATATCCTCATTCTTGCCAAATCTGAGCTTGGTTTAAACAAGACTGACAACTATTTAAATGCCCTTCTTTGGGTTTTTGTTTCGTTTTGGTCAATCTAATGAAACAAGGATGAATGAATTGGCTCTGCTGCCCCATCTGGCTAGTATTAATATATTAATGATATAATGAATAAACATGGTAGTTGAGACTTTTCAGAGTCTATCCCACTTCATTTGCATTTCTTTTTTTTAATGAGTGTGTCCTTCTGCCTTGTAACCTATTTAGTTATGTCTGTGCCCATCACCCTCTCTTGCTGATAAACCCTGGGAGGGCAGAGACACATTTAACCTTTCATTTAATTATGGGTTTCTTTGTAACCTATAGCACGTGTTCAGTATTACCTTGAGCAAAATTTGTTATCTTATTTGATCTTTATAATACCTCAATGATTTTGTTAGGCACTGCGGGTCCTACCCGAAAAATAAGAACACAAATTTTGAGAGGCAAAATGTGTGCCTATGAATGACTGTACAATAAGGTTAACACTATGCTCCATCTATATTTTCTAATACATGACTTGGAAGAGCTCACTTGGAAGAGCACATTAAATTCGGGGCCCTTGATTACCAGAATGATATAAACAAACTAGAGGGAGTTCAGGTAAGAAAATAAACATGATTAAGCTCCTGAAGGGGTACGAAGGAAGATTAAATGAATTAAATATTTATGGTCTGGTTAAGTGAGGATTCAGAGGGGAGGCAAGAATGATTTATGGCTAGAATTATCTAACACACTTAAGCACAGAAGAAATAGAATGCTACCGAGGGACAGTAGCCAGGAGCTAGGTGGCAGGAGTCAAGGGAGGAATATTTAGAACAGGACCATCTAAGATGAACTATAAAATGAAATTTTAGCAGCAAGAGCTGATATGCTGCTGCAAAGTTTCCCAAGGGAAACAGTGAACAAATCATCCCAGGAGATCTCTCAAACCAGAAGAGAAAATAACTGGAAATTGTCCTGCAGGGAACAGCGTGGCCCAAACATTAGACATGAAAAGGAAAGCTTTGCAGATTTTCTCTCTAATTTATATTCTTCTGGGATCCCATGAGGCTGAGCAGAGATGTGGGAACAATGGATTGAGGACTCTGAGCACAGGGGGTTCGCTTAGATGTCTCAGCCCTGGCTCACATCTCTAATGAGTCAGCACGGAGGCAGCACCCCAGAGAAGCCACTGCTAGCACATCCAAGGCTTTATTTCACCCAAGGCTTTTCATTAGTGGGTCCCGTGGGAAGGGGTGAAACAATTAGGAACCTCCCCCCAAAATTAGGAGACACGTGATGGGCACTGAGCAAGGATGGGTTTGGTATAAAGCCCACAGTCATATACATAACGGTGATCCTGGGTCTATGTATCTTCCCATATTGGAAACATACCTGAGTTCAAATGGTCAGATTAGGATTTTTAACTCCTACTTGGTATCTATCATTACATCTCTGTGATTCAATTATCCTTTAGTTCCATCATATTCAGGGGATTTTTAAGGTTCCTCAAATTAAGCCTGGCACCCCAGGATCCAGCTTTCCTGTATGTGACATGTTGCATAGACATAATAAATAGGATAAACCCGGATACTGTCAAGGAAATGATTACTCTAGGTAGTCAACAATTCTGCAGTGACTAAGGATCTCTCTTCCAGCTTAAAATTAGTGTTCATTCTGGAAAGCTGTTTAGGGGAAGTCTAGACTAAGGTAAGCATGATACTGTATCAGACAACAACCTCTTAAAAGTTAGATGACCAACTGCATGAACACCTAAAAGCAAATGTTGCTTAGTAGGAAAAACAGAGTAACTATTAATAGTATTGATGCCTCAAAGAAAACCATTGCTCAGTTGGAAAAACAGCATCATAGAACTATCTTGCTGAAATCACTAATGGCCAATAAATTTATGGGGAAAGAAATGTTCAACCTTATTAACAAAAAAGGAAATGCAAATTAAAACCTCAAGGAGATGCTAGTTCATATCCAGCAGGTGAGGGCAAATAAAACATGGGACAGTACCAAGTATTGGTAGAGACGCGGAACAAAGACAACTGTCCCACGCTCCTGGTGGGAGTTTCAGTGCATGCCGCTTGCCATCGTCCCTAAAAGTGAAGATGCCCTTTGTATGACTCAACAACTTCACCGCTACGTACGCACTCTAGACATGATGGCGAATTTGTCCCATAGTACATGTACGAGAATGTTCATAGCCATGTTTTTGCAATAGCAAAATACTGACTTCCCAGAAGGTTATCAATGGTAGAGTGGATTAAGTGTGATTAATTAACATAATGAAATATACAACAGAGAAAGTAACTGAAATGCAGCAATATGCATTCTCAAATATTTAATGTTTAGCAAAAATGTAAATCCAAGAATATATACATTATATTTATGTTACAATGGCCAAGTACAGGCAAATAAAAATCTTATGTTAAGGATTCAAACATATGTGGCAAAACTATGAAGAAGGCAAGGGACTAATGAACACAAAATTAAGAAAATTGTGGGTGGGTACATGGGGGTTGTTTCATTATAATTATTGTTATCATGATCAATGTTATTATGATTAATTATACCCAACACTATATATATAGTACAGCTCATAACCCAATTATATCATACAATGTTGAAACTAGTAATATAAGTAGAATTGATCTACTCCACACTGTCATTTAAAAAAGGAAAACTATTTATGTTGCATAAAGAAAAATGGTATCCAAAGTGATACCAGATTTCAGAAATTCTATAACCCATTAGTGAAAATCAATTAAATAATGAAGGACTCAGGTCTTGATTTGGAATTTCTTCTTTTACTTTAGACAGAAGTAGTCCCCTGCTGCCGCTGCTGCGAAGTCGCTTCAGTCGTGTCCGACTCTGTGCGACCCCATAGACGGCAGCCCACCAGGCTCCCCTGTCCCTGGGATTCTCCAGGCAAGAACACTGGAGTGGGTTGCCATTTCCTTCTCCAGAAGTAGTCCCCTATTTCTTAACAAATCAAAAGTAGAAAAGAGAAGAACTACTTTGAAGAAGTCTTACAACAGTGAGAACTTCTGGCTGGTTGTGAACAAATATTAGTAGATAAAGTGGATTTTACAAATCAGAAATAAAAGCCTTAGGAGAACAAAGCAACAGACCGTGACCATTTGATGGAAAATGAACAGACTTGCACAATGCAGCATCTTCAGAAATCATGCCTATAATATCAGAAAATGACTGAGACACAGTTACGCCTGAGTTCTCTTAAGGACAGGTTCAATTATTTGCTACATTCTTAAAAGGCACCTAAGAGAATGGATAAACATTTTTAAAGATTTAGAAAATTAATAAAATTGGGAAATACTATATTTAACAAGAAACTTCAGCTACTAAGAAGACTAAGGTAAGCAACTTTACATTAACCACTTAATTCCTTCATTCTCTTATATAAGGCCAATATAAGAACCAGAGTCATGTTGGTACTGATAAGCTGTCTTATCTGGTCACAATATACTAACAAGTTGGTATTTTCATCAGACTGTATCAGGAAGATTCAGTTAATTCAGTGGCACATTTTTACCCTAGATACACCCAAGATAAGTCTTCTGGAAAGAACCAATCTTTAAAGGATGGGCAAAAACAAGAGAGAAATCCCCAAACCGCAATGCAGATACCTTGCTGAGTCCCGTGAGACTAACGACAATTGGTATAAAGGTCCTTCCTCTCTTGAAACTGTGAACTGGCTGAGTTGGGAAGAAGTCAGAGAATTTGGATGTCTGATATTTAGCTAAAGTACATCATGAAAATAATAGGTAGGTTATAGGCACTGGGTTCATGGAATTTAGTAAATAAAAGAAATTTCCTCACTCAGGTCATATCATAACAATAAACTTTAAAAATATGATCAATAAATATGAAATGATTTGTGTGTTTTCTAGTTGAACTTTTCCCCCAAGAAATGAAAGCTGTGAATAATATGGTTGTTTCAGACTATTTATAAAAAGAAACATGTACTAGTATAACCACTGGCAAAAAGAAGGAATATTCAATCATACACATTATCATGTATTTCTAAACCATACCACTGATAAGTTCAGGCATTTCTAAACAACCAAAAAAAAAAAACCCAACTTAACAGTTGAGTTAAAGAGACCTGGTTTTGTAACCTCAGGCTAAAAGTTGTCAAAGAACTTTAAAGCACTATAGTAATTTTGATCATCAGTCAGCCAAACTGAATTTCCATGTGTTAGCACAGCTCTAAAGCACAGAAATAGAAGGAATCAACCATCTACTGAAGGAGGAAGAAAAGTATAGAATACTAAAGGTTACTGTAATTTGTCTTCGTGCTGTAATTCTAAAAGTGTATAATAATTTGTATTTTATTTTGTACTATTACCCACTTGATATATGTAACATGTCATTTTATTTTGCATATTTTTTTCAATTGGCCTATGGGGAAAATAATCTGGATTGCTCATCTTTTTTTTTTTTTTTTAATTGTCAAGTTTAACATTTGCTTTACTTGAAGTCTTGTTTGAAAGGAAAATCTTAAATGCTTTGGGGTTAATGTCATACTACTGATTTTATAATACCATTAGGAAGTGCTTTGATCTCTGAAAAGTACTAACTTCGAAGTATATTAAAAGTTTTATTATTCCAATCAGGTAACACCTTCCTGAAAAAAAAAATATATATATATATATATATAACACGTGAGGTTGACATAATCCACTCTTCTCTAGTGGTCAGTTCTCCCTCATGCTCCATGAGTTCTGGAATTTCAGTGATACTGGCTGAGAGGTCATGAGTTCATCTCCTACAGTAAGAGTACTACTTAGCTGTCTTTAACTTTCCAGAAAAGAAACACTCATGAAAAATATTTAGAATTTGTTTTTAAAGCAAATGCCCATGACCCCGCAAAGTGCGGTATGTAGCATGTTAAACGCAGTGCCTATGGATCAGACCTTGGAGTCACAGTGGGAAAGGTTTTCCTGGATGGTGTGAAGGGAGGCAGTGTTGGAGCTCCAGAGTGTAGAAATCAGAGCTGTGATTCTGTAGACAGGCTGGAGAGGAGCAGGCAGCCCACTGGCAGGCTGCAGAACAACGCACCAGGCATCGCACACGTTGCCATTTATTTCAGAGTGTTTCCGTGAGATTTAGTGAGATCCCCGGCTACGTTTCATTAAGGCACGTGACAATGTGACAACTCAGGAAACTCTTCAATCCCCTTCTCAAGAATCATAATAAAAAAGCAGAGAAAAATGAAGATCCTACGGTTGCATTTTATGAATTGTAACTGTGTATAGCATTTATCATTCCACTTTAGGGATTACAGTTCGTTTCCAGAACCAAGTGACTTCTTAGCTTTAGTTAATTAATCAAGTAATCCTTGGCAGGCTTACGTCATTATTCTTTTCACTCAAGCAAAACAAAGGTTTCCTGAAATTTGCCTATATATTTCATCTGAGAAATTATCATCTGAGGTAGAGTACTCTGTCAAAAACTGATCGTTTGAGCTGTGTAACAAATACCAACAGACTGCAGTGTGTCCCTAAGTCAGTGCAAGTTTCTGAGAGGAATTCGGGCCATATCTGTGAAAAGTGGGAAGATCTACAGCAAGACAAGGAAAGTTCACTCATCAGTAAATATCACACTGGTTTCAGAAGCATCTTGATGTAATTAGCACTATTTCAATTCACCCTAAAGTCATACGTTTGGGGAGGTAGCATGGAGAGCTAAAGTGCTCTCTTCCTTGCGTGTGTATGATTGGGTTTTAATATAAGAAAAAGCCAGAAACCACTGCATCCTCTCCTAATAGAATTATTTTGGCTGGCAGAAGCATGAGGGAAAAGCAATCCACAAGAAAAGTTTAAAGTGGCAAGTTTTCCAAAGAATAGTAAGAATATTTGCTTTTAAATGTAATCTCAGGGCCCAGTCTTCCATGGAAAGAAATACTCTGTTTAGAAATACAGCAGTACCCGCAAACATGCCACATCACCTAAAAATAACAAGTGTTTGGGTTGAGAAGTCAAGATTTAAATTAGAGCTAGTTTCCAAAGGAGAAAGATAGTATTAGATGACCCTTCTATGTGTAGAAAGATAGTACTGGATGATTCCTCTGTGTGCGGCAGCAAACATTCTAGGAATAAACCACACGAGCGTGAAGAATTTCAAACTATTGGGTGAATGAAAGAAGAAATCTGAGCCAGAGAGGAAGAAACTTTTCCTCTCATAAAAGATGCTTCTGAGGATAACTAGAATGCAGGAGTTCCCTTGGAAGACACCATGTCACCCTTTCCCTCTCCAGAAACAAGTAAAACTATTCCCTTCCACCCCAAAATTCACCTCCTCAAATCTCCTGTCAAGCTTCTCACTGGCTGAGAAAATCTTACCACAGCCTGTAGATATCCCATACCCCAGGCAAAACTTGCAGGAAGATTCACTGAGGAATTCAGAGAGGGTTAAAGCTCTTCCTCGTCAATGAAAACAGTAAGGAAATTTGCTGAGAGGTTAACTGGCCCGAGAATAAGTAAAAGTCATACACACTGGGAAGTTATAAATCTCTTCCCAGTTAAAAAAAAAAAAAAATGCCTATCAGCAGCTCAAGCCAGCCCAGCTCTTAAGAGCATTAAAGTAAATGCACTAAGCCTAATATATTCACATATAACACATGTGGTGGCTGTTTCACATGCTTCATAACTCAGAGGGCAACGGCTGCTGTGTGGGGAATGGATGCTGTGACGGGCCCCTGGTGATTTATACCGCAGCACTCACAGAGAAGTGGACAGCCGAGCACCCCAGGCACCCTCAGGTCCTGCCACACTCCACCCAGCGGCAAACCCAGATGGGAGCATGGATCTGTCCGGCTTGGGGTGGGGTGGGATGAGAAAGAGGTGGGCAGGGGAGGCAGCGAGCCGCAACTTAGCATGTCCCAATGACATAAATGCACACTGATTTTTTTTCAATAGAAAGTACCTCAAATATATGTATAAAGAATTAACTAACATGTATACTTGCTATTTCATTCATTAATATCCACTACATAAAATTTTCATTTCATCTGAGATTCTAGGACTCTACTTAGTGCCCTTGTTTGGGGCTCAAGTCAAACATATAAGAAGCTAGCATCTTACAAAAGTCAACTAAAAAGCTGGCAGCCTCCACCTCCAGCATCAGGTCCCCATTCTATGTGGACACTGCTCTGGTATGCCCTTGGTTCCATCCTCACAAATTCACAAAACTGTAGAGCGGCTCCGGACTTTATCTAGCAAGTGGGGAAATACCAAGTGCTATTGTGCTCTTCTCCATAATCCTTTGTCACCCATCAACAAAGTCTTTCAAAACATCCTGCTGAATGGGAATTTCACTGCCAGCAAATAGACACTTGGCCTTATTAAGGGCACCTCCTACTGGTCCTTTCAGAGTGAACTGTGCTTTCTTCCTCATCAATTCCCTGCCACATCCTTGAAGAGGGGACACTGCTACTAACAGAAAGAGGAGAAACAGATTAAGGAGCAATACCTAAAGACTGCACCGTTTCCACTTTTTTCTGGGACCTGTGCAAACTACATCACATCTGCAAATAACATAAATGGATTTAAAAGCATAGAGGAACTGGCAGATTGAGACCCACAAGCCTGTCCACAGGCACATCCCTCGTATATATAGACTTTTGTCTGCCTTTTCAATCATAGACTTCTCCATTGAGGAGTTACTATCTGCCTTTAACTTTCTAGATAAGAAGCATAAATAAGTGGAAAGGGGATATTTAATTAATTTCAATGTTAGTAAATATATATATATATATATTTACTATATATATATATATATATATATATCCATCTCCATTTATTTATCCCTACTCTCCACCGAAGACACTTGGGAAGTGGCTTTGAAACATTTCAGGGTAACTGACAAAACATCGTTATCCATTTTTGCACACCTTCCTCCTCTAACACAGTATGTTCAGCCCACGCGTTTCAGGCCTGGCTCCGGTAGACTTTCTACCCAGCGACCATGCCCCTCCGAACTTCCCCGCTCCCCAGCTGAAAGTGCAAGGCAATCTTCTGGAACCTAAGGACGGTGCTCCTCTAGTGTCTGTGGGCTGCAGGAGGGAATTTTAGAGACACCTTTCATTACCGCTTTACTGCGGGATATTCTCCGCCCGCCCACCTTCCGCGGGAGTAATTGCTGAGGACAAAGCTCCGGAAGAGAGGAGCCCGGAGGAGACCAGCCTGAAAAGGGAGGGAGCCAGGGAGGACCGGCTGCCGCTCACAAACCGTTGGTACGCGTGCCCTGCGCGCTCGCGCGCACGCGCGCGCGCGCACACACACACACATAAACACACACACACACACACACACACACAGTCCTCTGGCAGGCTCATGCGGGCTTGCTATCAGGCCAAAGGAAGGTGAGGAGTCGGTCGGTCGCCGTGGATGCGCAGATTCCTGCTTCTGTGCAGCCGCGTCCAGGCTTGGGGAGCCTGGTGCTTGACTCTGAATCCCTAGCAACCAGAGAGGCGCCTTCTCCACCAGCAATCGCAACCTGGGCCACGCAGCAGCACTTAGCAGGAACAAGAAAGCTGCAGCTTCAGGCTACGGAGAGGTTGGGGGCTCAGACACAGTTTCCATTCTGTTGCCAGTTCATTTCCAAGGCGCAGCCTAGGGAGCTCCCGCCCAGCGCCTGGCTCCTGCCCGCGGCTCCTTTTCTTTGGGATTTGGGGAAAGGTCATTTCCGAAGGGAGTTGAATGCTCAGCCAGCTGCTCTCCCATCCTTCCCCACCGGGCCCACTCCCTATACCCCAGTGTCCGTTTACACTTGGGATGAGGCCGGCCAAATGAGGGGACCGTTACAATAAGTCATTTGGGGTTTTTTGTTTTGGTTTGTTTTTTTTTTTAATGATTTTCTCCCGGCCGTCGAAACCTCCAGGCTCCTCCAGCTCGGAGACTGCCGCAGCCCTGAGCATCCCTTAGATGCCTCTTCCTGCTCTAACCCAATCAGGCCCCACAGTTTTGCCATTTTTAATTAGAAACTGCGCTTGCCAAGGACCACGGCCAGGGGGGCTGGTTTCTCTGAATATCAATCATTTGGAGTTTGGAAGTGTCCTGGAGATACGTGTAGACTTAGCTCGAGAGCCGCATTCACTGTTAAAAAATGAAACACAACACGCCTCCTTCCTCCTGGCAACTCTGCAACCCCTTTCGGGAACCACCAACCCCTCCTCCGAAGTACCAAAACACATCAGCTGGCCCTTTCTCGATTTTCAATCAGTAAGTCTAAAAATCCAAACCGAAGGCGCCAGGAATCACATACAGACGCCCCAGCCCCACAAGCTACAGTCCGCTCAGACACCCTCCAAGCCCCCCTCCAGGACCTCCTCCACTTGGTCCTATTGCCCCAATTCCCCTGCTTCGTAGCTTTCCGAGGGGGAGGATTCAACCCAGTTCCTTTCAACGACATCCCCATCGCCTGCCTCCTCCCTGCCCCAGACCTCCAGCTCTCCCAACCGACGCAAGTATTTGCCAAAGCAGAGATGCATGCGAGAAACATCAGATTTGTTTAAAAAAAAAAAAAAAAAGCGAAGGGGCGCCCGTTTCCCCAGCCGCCAACATCCTCTGCTCCCGGGAAGAGGGGGGGGGGTTTCCATTATCTTTTATCATCGATGAGGAAATGGGGGACGGAGCGAAAGCCAGGCATCTTGCCTGTTTTCCCCCTGCCCCAATTCTACTAGAGCCAAAGGAGATGGGGAGAAGCAGAGGGGGTGAGAGGGGCGGGGGCGACGAGAAGAAAGGAAAGAACCTCTCACCGGTGACTTGGAGATGTGCGCTGAGCAGGGTAGCTCCGAAGAGTACAAAAGCCAGCTTGGGTACCCAAACACATCCAAGACTATTCTCCATATTTCAGCCAACACCTTCGGGGCCGGGGGTCCTGGGCAGCGGCAACACTCACACACATGCACTCACACACGCGTGTACACATGCACACACCACACACAAACACAAGCGCGCGCCGAGCCCCTTCGGCTTCCTCCTCCTCCTCGTCGTCGTCCTCCTCCACCTCCCCTGCGCCTCTTCTGCCTCCGAAGCCTTCTTCCTGGTCCACTGGCAGAATCAGCAGCAAAAAGAGGGAGCAAAAAGTTCCATTGGGTCCAAGAGATCTCAAGCCCCAGTAAAACCTCGGGAAACTAACTCAAGGAAACAGAGCGAACAGGCGGCGGAGCCAAGGCAGCTCTCCGCGGGGCTGGCAAAGCATCAATACACAGGATATCCAGAAGGGACCAAGAGGAGACGCGAAGCGATCCTGTGGCTGGGCTGTGCATCAAAAGGTTGCGGCTGGTTCCCTGTCCTCGGCCGGGTAAAGTTGAAGAGGAGAATCCGTGCGGGAAAGCTGGGGATGCTGTTCGTTTCTCCTCCAAGCGCGGAGGGGACCCAGGGACGAGAGGCCGGGGCTGCGGGGTGGAGCGCGCTCACTTGTTACTGGGGTGTCTGCCGGAGATGTGTGAGCTAGGAGTTGGAGCCCTACGTACTATCCATTGATCCGGAGAAGTGGAGGGCTGGAAGGGAAAATGTGGAGACCGGAGGGAAACGAACTGGATCAGGCAAAGATTCCACGGGGAGGGGGGTGGGGGCTGAGAGATGCTGGAGGGGGGGAAAAAAAAGAAAGAAAAGAAAAGCGGTCGGAGGAGGCTTCCAGCAGCTGCATTCGCCGGGTCTACATATCAATGAGCAGGGATGCCCTCTGTGGGCAAAGCGTGGGAAGTCACTTTTGTCAATGGGTCTGGCAAATACCATGAGTGTCTGGCCGAGGGAGGGGCGGCGGGGCGGCGTTTGCAGCTCTCTCTTTTGACATTCAATCTTTGGGAAATCATTTTTGACTGTAAAATCTAGGCGGGTATTTAGGCTGAGTCAGGGGGGCAGAGTGTTTCCTTCCTTCTCTGCCCGCATTATTAAAAATACAATGTTTCCTTGGGGGAAAAAATCACTTAATCCAACTCCCTTCTGGGGAGGGTGAAACTGACGTCCAGGCACACCAGGGCCAAATGCTAGTCTGCTCTTTCCTGTCAAAGCAGCTAGGGTCCTCTTTTTGTAAGATGTCTTATTTCACCTGTGTTCTCTCTTCTGGAGACAGGATTCAATGCTTTATTCAACCAATTTTAAAGCATGTACCATGTTCCAGGTACCCTGTTAGCTTCCAGGAAATACAGGAGTGAAGTTTAATAAGACTCAGCTTCTATCCTCCAGGGGTTCATGATCTGTTGGGAGAGTGGCGTTAAGTGGATAATTATAAAGCAGCATGATAAATATGATGGTCTGTGTAATGAGGAGAAAGTCTAGGATAACGAGAGGGACTTCTCCAGTCCCTGAGTCATAAAATGAAGCAAACTAAACACATACACCCAGCATGAAATTTTGGAAGGGTGATCAGTGGAGCCCTTTCAGGCCAACTGCATTAAGCTGACTTTCTTTGCAATTTTATCGCTACTGCAGGACCTCAAGTTCTTTTGAGAAGATGGACTTTGCACCCTCACAGATCTATCTAGCAGGAAAGGTGGAAGTGTTAGTTGCTCAGTCGTGTCCAACTCTTGACTATCCCATGGACTGTAGCTAGCCAGATGCCTCTGTCCATGGAGTTCTCTGGACAACAATATTGGAGTGGGTAGCCATTCCCTTCTCCAAGGCATCTTCCCACCAGGGATCAAACCCAGGTCTCCTGCATTGCAGGCAGATTCTTTACCACCTGAGCCACCAGAGACGCCAACAGATCTAGCATAGGACTTGAAACAGCACACATGCCGATGTCGTTTTGCTGAATAAGTGAATGTAAAAGGAATGAAAGTCGCTCAGTCGCGTCTGATCCTTTGTGACCTCGTGGACTCTCTAGGCCAGAATACTGGAGTGGGTTGCCTTTCCCTTCTCCAGGGGATCTTCTCAACCCAGGGATGGAACCCCGGTCTCCCGCATGGCAGGCAGATTCTTTACCAGCTGAGCCACAAGGGAAGCCCTAAAAGGAATGAACCTGGCCACAAAGATGATAAATAGAAATGCCACTCGGGTAGAAGTTCTGTCTTTTAAGGAGCGATTTAACTGCAGGTTCTTCTTTCCATTCCACACTGCATTACCCTGTCTATTCATTAGTGTCTGAGAGGAGAAAATGGACTATCTATTCAAAAAAAGGAAAACAGGATACAAGAATGAAAAATACAGGTTACAATCATCAGGAAAAGTCCCATGATACCAAAACTTGACAACAGTGTTTCTAGATCATCAGCCATGTCCGTCCCTTTCTGTCTTGAAAGTACTGTCATTTCCAGATCACACTTCCAGAAACAACTTAGATCAGTGGGTCCTATAGAATGGAATGGAGCTCTTTGTTGACCCCCAAATTTCTCAAAATACTCAAAGCTTTCCTTAGCTGAGGATGAGGTATCTGGAGATAAAAGCTCAGGGTCAAGAACAAGGACTTTTAACTGGGTCCATGGAGGGACCCCCAGTAGGGACCCCCGCTGACAAGTTTCAGGGATTTCATGAGCATCCTGAACATTTTATGAAAAATGACTGACTTCTGCGCTCATGCTCTTTTTTTAAGAGGGAATCTTTAGCTTTCATCAGATGTACAAAATGAATGCAAGCATGCCCTCTCCGGAGAAGGCAATGGCACCCCACTCCAGTACTCTTGCCTGGAAAATCCCATGGACGGAGGAGCCTGGTGGGCTGCAGTCCATGGGGTCACTAGGAGTCGGACACGGCTGAGCGACTTCACTTTTCACTTTCACACATTGGAGAAGGAAATGGCAACCCACTCCAGTGTTCTTGCCTGGAGAATCCCAAGCCTGGTGGGCTGCCATCTATGGGGTCGCACAGAGTCGGACACAACTGAAGCGACTTAGCAGCAGCAGCAGCAGCAGCATGCCCTCTCCTGAAACAATGGAAAGAACCACTGGTATACAAAGTATGGTACAAAGAAACAGTTGCAGTCTCTTCCTGAGAGAGTGATGAAGTCCTCTGTTCTCTTCATCAGTAAAAGAATGTCCACAAACAATGGGAGGATAGGATGCAAAATGGCCCATGGTGTTCACATTCCTTTAAATTGACACTGTTCAGTCTAACAGAATAAATAGTGATTAAGTTACTCTTCGCTATAGTCCTTGACTCATGTACCCTGAGTCATAGAGATCCGCTGCCCACCAACCAATGAGTTTCTAAAAAGATCATCAAATTCTCATCCTCCTACATACTTAGTTAGTTTCACAATTATTCATTGCACTTCTGACAGTTGCCTGTACTCACTTGCCCAGTAGCCCAATCTTTTTTTCTGAGAGAGAGAACTCCAGCTTGATATCCGTACCGTCTCTTAGAAACATCATCAATATTTTCTGATTCACAGAAAATTTATACTTGGGAAACCTAGCACCTTCTCACTGCTCCTCTCAGCTGTGTGAGGCCCACTTATCAGGACAAAAGGAAACCACCAGACTGGAGCAGTAAGAGGAGGGGAATGTGTGTCATGGGGAAGGGGTTAGTGTAATTAATCATCTTCACATAGTCTTTATGACATTTGATGCCGAGGGCCCATTGCTTGGGTTTAATCTGTGTGGATCACAAGAAATTGTGGAAAATTCTGAAAGAGATGGGAATACCAGACCACCTGACCTGCCTCTTGAGAAACCTGTATGCAGGTCAGGAAGCAACAGTTAGAACTGGACATGGAACAACAGACTGGTTCCAAATAGGAAAAGGAGTACGTCAAGGCTGTGTATTGTCACCCTGCTTATTTAACTTATATGCAGAGTACATCATGAGAAACGCTGGGCTGGAAGAAGCACAAGCTGGAATCAAGATTGCCGGAAGAAATATCAATCACCTCAGATATGCAGATGACACCACCCTTATGGCAGAAAGTGAAGAAGAATTAAAGAGCCTCTTGATGAAAGTGAAAGAGAGTGAAAAAGTTGGCTTAAAGCTCAACATTCAGAAAACGAAGATCATGGCATCTGGTCCCATCACTTCATGGGAAATAGATGGGAAACAGTGAAACAGTTTCAGACTTTATTTTGGGGGACTCCAAAATCACTGCAGATGGTGACTGCAACCATGAAATTAAAAGACGCTTACTCCTTGGAAGGAAAGTTATGACCAACCTAGATAGCGTATTGAAAAGCAGAGACATTACTTTGCCAACAAAGGTTCGTCTAGTCAAGGCTATGGTTTTTCCAGTAGTCATGTATGGATGTGAGAGTTGGACTGTGAAGAAAGTTGAGCGTTGAAGAATTGATGCTTTTGAACTGTGGTGTTGGAGACTCTTGAGAGTCCCTTGGACGGCAAGGAGATCCAACCAGTCCATTCTGAAGGAGATCAGCCCTGGGATTTCTTTGGAAGGAATGATGCTAAAGCTGAAACTCCAGTACTTTGGCCACCTCATGCAAAGAGTTGACTCATTGGAAAAGACTCTGATGCTGGGAGGGATTGGGGGCAGGAGGAAAAGGGGACGACAGAGGATGAGATGGCTGGATGGCATCACTGACTCAACGGATGTGAGTTTGAGTGAACTCCAGGAGTTGGTGATGGACAGGGAGGCCTGGCGTGCTGCGATTCATCAGGTCGCAAAGAGTCGGACACGACTGAGTGACTGAACTGAACTGAACTGAAAATACAGGTACCCAAACACACTTTGTGCTCTAAAGGGAAATTAATCAATACTTCTATTTCTTCAAACTGCATGTACCCTAAGTGTGTGTGTGTGTGTGTGTGTGTGTGTGTGTGTGTCTGAGGAGGGGGACATCCACAACTCTAATTTTCCAAGATTAGCCCAAGAGGATACATCACATTAAAAATACGTCATTCCTTCTAGGATTCCCATTGTGGAACTACACTTCTTGGCCAACCTTAATTCAAAACACTAATAATCTTAGACTATTCCTATTCTTCTCTCAGTATCCTGACCTGATGTTAAGTCACTTTCTATAACATGCTTTAGAAATGTACTTGCCAAAGCAATAGTATCTAGTCCAATGGAACATGATAGACTATGAATTCAATGATAC